>NC_090835.1:56669230-57299615 GCF_028021215.1 Eschrichtius robustus | reverse complement strand
TTATGGCAGTGGTGGAGCCACCAGAACTCTGAAAACCCTTGAAACTACAGACAGGATCTCCCTTCCAAGGCAAAGCCCTGCAGTGAGAAGAAACTGCTGGACAGAGAATCCAAACCAAGCAGGACTAGGATGGGGTGACAAAAGCAAAAATAAGGACCAGATGTTAGAGGAGAAGGGGGAAGGAAGCAGTTCAGACATGAGTGGTCTCAGAAGGTTTGAGGACGCACACAGACACATACACACAGACACACACACACACACACATACACATGCACACAGAGTTTCTTCTCACTTTGTATAAACAACAGATGAGTTCTAGAGCCCTGAAACTAGAAAGGCTATCCTGGCCATCCTTCCTTTTTAAACAGAAAGAAAAATTTATTTTACTTAAAAACTTACAAACAGAAAATCATGCTAGAATCTTTTAGAAAGTTATTAAAGATAATAGAGAATAAAGAGCAGAATAATGTCCTTAAGCACAAAGACATCATGCCAGGAAAACATGCCTACAAATCAGATAAAAACTAATATTTAAAAATGAGCTAGAGACATTTCACCAAAGAAGATATACATATTGCCAACAAACACATGAAAGAATGCTCAACATCTCTAATCATTAGAGAAATGCAAATCAAAACTACAATGAGGTATCACTTCACACCAGTCAGAATGGCCATCATCAAAAAATCTACAAACAATAAATGTTGGAGAGGGTGTGGAGAAAAGGGAACCCTCTTGCACTGTTGGTGGGAATGTAAATTGATACACAGCCACTGTGGAGAACAGTATGCAGGTTCCTTAAAAATCTAAAAATAGAACTACCATACAACCCAGCAATCCCACTACTGGGCATATACCCTGAGAAAACCATAATTCAAAAAGAGTCATGTACCACAATGTTCATTGCAGCTCTATTTACAACAGCCAGGACATGGGAGCAACCTAAGTGTCCATCGACAGATGAATGGATAAATAAGATGTGGTACATATATATAATGGAATATTACTCAACCATAAAAAGAAATGAAACTGAGTTATTTGTAGTGAGGTGGATGGACCTAGAGTCTGTCATACAGAGTGAGGTAAGTCAGAAAGGGAAAAACAAATACCGTATGCTAACACATATATATGGAATCTTAAAAAAAAAATGGTTCTGAAGAACCTAGGGGCAGGACAGGAATAAAGACGCAGATGTAAATAAAGGCCATATATGACAAACCCACAGCCAACATTGTCCTCAATGGTGAAAAACTGAAACCATTTCCACTAAGATCAGGAACAAGACAAGGTTGCCCACTCTCACCACTATTATTCAACATAGTTTTGGAAGTGTTAGCCGCAGCAATCAGAGAAGACAAAGAAATAAAAGGAATCCAAATCGGAAAAGAAGAAGTAAAGCTGTCACTGTTTGCAGATGACATGATACTATACATAGAGAATCCTAAAGATGCTACCAGAAAACTCCTAGAGCTAATCAATGAATTTGGTAAAGTAGCAGGATACAAAATTAATGCACAGAAATCTCTTGCATTTCTATACACTAATGATGAAAAATCTGAAAGTGAAATTAAGAAAACACTCCCATTTACCATTGCAACAAAAAGAATAAAATATCTAGGAATAAACCTACCTAAGGAGACAAAAGACCTGTATGCAGAAAATTACAAGACACTGATGAAAGAAATTAAAGATGATACAAATAGATGGAGAGATATACCATGTTCCTGGATTGGAAGAATCAACATTGTGAAAATGACTCTACTACCCAAAGCAATCTACAGATTCAATGCAATCCCTATCAAACTACCACTGGCATTTTTCACAGAACTAGAACAAAAAATTTCACAATTTGTAATGAAACACAAAAGACCCCGAATAGCCAAAGCAATCTTGAGAACGAAAAATGGAGCTGGGGGAATCAGGCTCCCTGACTTCAGACTATATTACAAAGCTTCAGTAATCAAGACAGTTTGGTACTGGCACAAAAACAGAAATATAGATCCATGGAACAGGATAGAAAGCCAAGAGATAAACCCACACACATATGGTCACCTTATCTTTGATAAAGGAGGCAAGCATATACAGTGGAGAAAAGACAGCCTCTTCAATAAGTGGTGCTGGGAAAATTGGACAGATACATGTAAAAGTATGAAATTAGAACACTCCCTGACACCATGCACAAAAATAAACTCAAAATGGATTAAAGACCTAAGTGTAAGGCCAGACACTATCAAACTCTTAGAGGAAAACATAGGCAGAACACTCTATGACATACATCACAGCAAGATTCTTTTTGACCCAGCTCCCAGAGAAATGGAAATAAGAACACAAATAAACAAATGGGACCTAATGAAACTTAAAAGCTTTTGCACAGCAAAGGAAACCATAAACAAGACCAAAAGACAACCCTCAGAATGGGAGAAAATATTTGCAAATGAAGCAACTGACAAAGGATTAATCTCCAAGATTTACAAGCAGCTCATACAGCTCAAGAACAAAAAAACAAACAACCCAATCCAAAAATGGGCAGAAGACCTAAATAGACATTTCTCCAAAGAAGATATACAGATTGCCAACAGACACATGAAAGAATGCTCAACATCATTAATCATTAGAGAAATGCAAATCAAAACTACAATGAGATATCATCTCACACCGGTCAGAATGGCCATCATCAAAAAATCTCGAAACAATAAATGCTGGAGAGGGTGTGGAGGAAAGGGAACACTCTTGCACTGTTGGTGGGAATGTAAATTGATACAGCTACTATGGAGAACAGTATGGAGGCTCCTTAAAAAACTACAAATAGAACTACCATATGACCCAGCAATCCCACTACTGGGCATATACCCTGAGAAAACCATAGTTCAAAAAGAGTCAGGTACCAAAATGTTCATTGCAGCTGTATTTACAACAGCCAGGACATGGAAGCAACCTAAGTGTCCATTGACAGAGGAATGGATAAAGAAGATGTGGCACATATATACAATGGAATATTACTCAGCCATAAAAAGAAATGAAATGGAGGTATCTGAAATGAGGTGGATGGAGTTAGAGTCTGTCATACAGAGTGAAGTAAGTCAGAAAGAGAAAAACAAATACAGTATGCTAACACATATATACGGAATCTAAGGAAAAAAAAAAAAAAGGCCATGAAGAACCTAGTGGCAAGACGGGGATAAAGACACAGACCTACTAGAGAATGGACTTGAGGATATGGGGAGGGGGTGGGGTGAGATGTGACAGGGTGAGAGAGTGTCATGGACATATATACACTACCAAATGTAAAATAGATAGCTAGTGGGAAGCAGCCGCATAGCACAGGGAGATCAGCTCGGTGCTTTGTGACCACCTAGAGGGGTGGGATGGGGAGGTTCGGAGGGAGGGAGATGCAAGAGGGAAGAGATATGGGAACATATTGTATATGTATAACTGATTCACTTTGTTATAAAGCAGAAGCTAACACACCATTGTAAGGCAATTATACTTCAATAAAGATGTTTAAAAAAAAAAAAAGACGCAGATGTAGAGAATGGACTTGAGGACAGGGGAGAGGGAAGGGTAAGCTGGGACGAAGTGAAAGAGTGGCATGGACATATATACACTAACAAATGTAAAATAGATAGCTAGTGGGAAGCAGCCACATAGCACAGGGAGATCAGCTTGGTGCTTTGTGACCGCCTAGAGTGGTGGGATAGGGAGGATGGGAGGGAGACGCAAGAGGGAGGAGATATGGGGATATATGTATATGTATAGCGGATTCACTTTGTTATAAAGTGGAAACTGACACACCATTGTAAAGCAATTATACTCCAATAAAGATATTTTTAAAAAATGAGCTAAAATGAAGGAAGAAAACAACAGAAACTATGAAAGAAGAGAATAAATTGGAATTGAAAAAAATTCAGATATGAGGTAATTAGAGAAAAAGAGTATTTAAAAACAAAGGTGACGTGACAAAGGAAAAAATTAGAAATAAAACAAAAAATTATTCCATAAATAAAGACTAAACTAAAAGTAACACAGAGTATGTAGACAGAATGGATAACACCTGAAAAGAAAGAAATGAAAAGGAGACAAAGTAAATAAAAACAAAGGAAGAGACTTCCGTGTCTGGCTCTGATGGAGTAACCTGAACTGTGCTAACCCTTCCACCAGGAACAGTCATAAAACTGGGCCAGACATATGAAGGGACATTTTCTGGTCTCAGACAGCAAGCCGTGTAAGACTTGAGAGTCCTGAGGAGGACAAGAAAGTCTCAGGAGGCAGCCCTGTGTTTGCCCACCTCTGCCCTGCAAATGTCCTGACAGAGGCACAGCCTCACACAGTCTGAGAAGGATGGATGGACCCCACCTCACTGAGGTGGCAGAGGTCATACTTGGGGTATGAGGTGAGATTATATGCTGGATTAAGAAACAAGTGTACTAGATTTCAAAAGACTGAAATATTATAGCATATAACTCCTGTAAGCAATAGAACTAAACTAGCAACCAATAACAAGATCTGTAGAAAATCCCCCAATGTGTCAATTAAATGAGATTTGTAAATAATTTTGAATCAAAGAAAATTCACAAAGGCGTATTAGAAAATATTTTCAACTGAATGATAATTGAAAACCAATAAGTCAAAATTTGTAGGGGGCAGCTAAAGCAGTGTTGAGAGGCAGACATATAAAGCTTTAAATGCCAATATTAAGAAGAAAATTTTAAATCAATTATCTAAATTTCCATCTTAGAAAGTTAAGAAAAAAATTCATTAAGCACATAGAAAAAGAAAAAATGAAGCTACTCTTTATAAATCTACTACATCAGATTTCATTTTTTTCTCACTAATGTTTAGTAATTTTCAGTATAAAGGTTATGCACAAAGAACAGAAATCAATGTGCTAGAAATAAACCAACCCAGAAAATGTAAAACCTTAAAGTTGGTTATTTGAACAGATTAACACAATTGATAAGCCAGCCCCTAGTGAGCAAATGTAAGAGAAAACAAAAATGATCAGTATCAGAAATGAAGGAGGGAATTATCTTTATATATCCTACAAATATCAAAAGGATAATGAGGAAATATTAGCAAAAACCTATGCCAAGAAATTTAATAACTTAATGGAAATAGACAAGTTTCTTGAAAAGTTCAACTTACCAAAACTGAACAAGAAGAAAAAAGAAAATTTAAACAGCCTTATATGTGTTAAGTCAATTGAACATAAAATTTTTAAATCTTCCCACAAAGAATCTCAAAGACCAAATGATTCCATGGGTGAATTCTATCAAACACTGAAGGAAGAAATAATACTAACATATACAAACTCTTTTAGAAGGTGGAAGAGAAGTGAATGCATCCATCTCATTTTTAGACCGGTATAACTCATATCAAAATCTGACAAAGAGGGCTTCCCTGGTGACACAGTGGTTAAGAATCTGCCTGCCAATGCAGGGGACACAGGTTCGAGCTCTGGTCCAGGAAGATCCCACATGCCATGGAGCAACTAAGCCCGTGTGCCACAACTACTGAGCCCACGTGCTGCAACTACTGAAGCACATGTGACTAGAGCCTGTGCTCCACAACAAGAGAAGCCACCGCAATGAGAAGCCCGCGTGCACCGCAACGAAGAATAGCCCCTGCTCACCGCAACTAGAGAAAGCCCTTGCGCAGCAACGAAGACCCAGTGCAGCCAAAAATAAATAAATAAAAATAAATAAATCTGACAAAGATATTATAAGAAAATTACTGACACCCTAATGAATACGTATGCAAAAATCACCAAAAAAATTAGCAAGTCAAATCCAGCAGTATTTAAAAATGATAATATATTATGACAAAGTGGGATTTATTCTAAGAAATCAAGGTTGAGTTGACATAAAAAATATTTGAAAAAAATATCCATTTATTATAAAATCTCTCAGCAACTTAGAAATTAGGGACAACTTCCTAAATCCAATAAACAGCATATTTTAAAAGCCTATAGCTAACAATGTACTTAATGATGAAAGAGTAAATGTTTTCCCATTAAGACTGGAAACAAGGCAAGGCTGTGCATTCTTACCATTTCTAGTCAACATAGAATAGGAGGTTCTAGCTAGAAAAATAAGGCAAGAAGTAAAAAATTAGAGATATGGGCTTGGAAAAGAAGAAATAAAATTTTCTATTCACAGGTAACATGACTGTCTACATAGAAAATCTTAAGCAAGCTAATAAACAAAAAAGTAGAAGTAATAAGTGAGTTTATCAACGTTTTAGGATAGGAGGTCAATTGAATTTCTATATGCTAGCAACAAAAAGTTGGAAAATAGAATTTTAAATGTATTATTTACGATATTTGGAATAGCATCAAATCATAAATTACTAAGGGATAAATTTATTTAAAGATGTGCAAAATCTTTACATTGAAAACTACTAAACATTGTTGAAGATAATAAGAAAGATCTAAATAAATTGAGGTGCATACCGTATTTGTGAATTGGAAGGCTCAGCTTTGCTGGGAAGGCCAGTGTCCCTAAACTGTTCTACAGAGTCAGTGCAATCCCAATTGGAAACCAGCAGTTTTTGTTTTTAAACATAATAACAAGCTTATTCTAAAGTGTATATGAAAATGCACAATAGGCAAAACAATTTTGGAAGATAACAAAATTGGATGATGGGGGCTTTGTAATGTGTCAACTTGGCTAGGCTGAACTATGTTTCCCAGAATTCCCCTCTTTGTGTGTCTCCAGGGCCTGGAGAGACTTCTTTTGTCTGTGAGATTGGAGGGCGGAAATGAAGCAGCAGGCCGTGGGAAGGTGGGGGCAGGTGTTTTTGTAGTTGATGTGCCCTGTTCTTTACCTGCTGACATGTGTGGTTGGCGTGGCAGCAGCCGGGCCTGCACCTTCTCCCAGATTCTTATGTGCCCTGGGCCAGGTGTGGGTTTCGCTCTGTGACAAAGGATGCCAGCTTCTCTTGCAGGACGCACACTTCCTCGAGATCCTAGGCAGTGAGGACTGGCCCAGGGCTCACACTCCTGAGTTCCAGCTTGTCTGGCTCTCCACTTCTTTACCTCTGTCTTCCCTCCCTGAGTGCCTGCTGCGCGGACTTCAAGCTCCAGTATTTGACACCAAGACAACAGTCTTGCAGAGATTGTTTAACCAAGTACCACAACTGCACACAATCAAATCCCAGTGATAAATCTCCTATTAGTTATATGTAACCTTCAAGTGATTCTATCTCTATGATTGAACCCTAATACAGAGAACTTACACCAAATGATTTCAAGACTTAACTGTAAAACCTCAGTTATCAAGACAGTGTAAAGAGATGTAAAGGCAGATCAATGAAACAAAATAGAGAGTCAAGTTATAGACCCAAAAATCTATGGCCAGTTGATTTTTGATAAAGGGATTAATGCAATTCAATAGTGGAAAAGATAGTCTAACAAATGCTGCTGGAACAGCTGGATCTCTAAAAGGAAAAATAATGACCTTTCACCTCTACATAACACCATACACACAAATTTATTCAAAATGCATCATACATCAAAGCATAAGAGTAAAATTATACAACTTTTAGAAGAAAACATAGGATAAAAACCTTTGTGAATGTGGATAAACTTTTTTTGACAGGACATATGCATTATGCATAAAATAAAAAATAATAAGATTGAATTCATTGAACTTAAAACTTTCTGTTCTTCAAAACTATCAGTAAGAAAATAAAAAGTGAAAAAGTAAGCCACAGACTGAAAGAAAATATTCACAATACATATATCTGACAAAGAATTTGTATCCAGAATATAAAAAGAACTTTAAAGCTCAATCATAAGAGACAAACATCCCAATTAAACAATGATCAGGTCAAAACAAGTGTAATTTTAAAAAAAAAGATTGCTTTTATTCCAGGTGCTGTTGTCTGCTTTTGATTCCAATTAAAAAAATGATCAAGTCAAAACAAGTGTAATTAAAAAAAAAATTGCTTTTATTCCAGGTGTTGTAGTCTGCTTTTGATTCTAATATGGTAAACTTTAAGTAGGAAAAGGATGTGATCTGATGATTTACACAAAATAACTTTTTTCTACTCTCTGTCATGCCCAATGCAGTGCTGGCACATTATTGAATAAATTAACAAATTAGTTCATCAATTAAAAAGAAAAGGTCAAAAACCTTAGACAGTTTACACACAGACATAAAGACATATATATGACCATCGTAAAGTGTTCATAAAAGAAATGTAAATTAAAGCCACAGTGAAGTTTCACTTCATGCTGAGTATAATGGCTAAAGTGGAAAATTATGATAATATCAACTATGGGCAGGGATGTGGAGCAGCTGGAATGTCTCTACATTTGTTATTGGGAGTGTTAAGTAGCACAACTACATCGGAAACATTTTGACAGTTTCTAATGAAGTTAAACTTTATACATTTACCAAACGATCCAGCAATTGTATTCTTAGGTGTTTATTTTTGTTGAAGTTGATTTACAATGTTGTGTTAGTTTCTGGTGTACAGCAAAGTTATTCAGTTATACAAACATATATTCTTTTTCATATTCTTTTCCATTATGGTTTATTACAAGATACTGAATATAGTTCCCTGTGCTATACAGTAGAACCTTGTTGTTTATCCATTCTATATATAATAGTTTGCCTCTGCTAACCCCAGACTCCCAGTCCTTCCCTTCCCTCCCCCCCAGCAACCCCAAGTCTATTCTCTATGTCTGTGAGTCTGTTTCTGTTTTGTAGACAAGTTCATTTGTGTCGTATTTTAGATTCCACATATAAGTGGAATCATCATGTGGTATTATTTGTCTTTCTCTGTCTAACTCACTTCATTAGTATGATAATCTCTAGGTCCATCCACGTTGTTGCAAATGGCATTTATTAAAGGGAAATCAAAGTATATACTCAATAATAGGTTTGTATGCAAATATTTATAGCTTTATTCATAATAGCTCCAAACTGGGAACAAATCAAACATATCCAACAGTGAGTGAATAGATAATTACAATACATTTATAAATTGGGGCACTACTCAGCAATAAAAATGAATGAATTGTTGATATACACAACATCGTGGATGAATCTCAAAAATATGCTGAACAAAAGAAGTCGGATTCAAAAGAGTACATACTGCATAGTTAACTGCATTTATATGAACTCCTATGGGAGTCAAAACCAACATATAGTGGAATAAGTCAGATCGGCCATAGCCTGAGAGAAGGAGGGAGGGGATTTACCCAGCAGCATAAGGTAATTTCCCAAAGTGATGGAAATTTTCTACATCTTGATTTAAGTGCTGCTTGCATAGGTGTAAACTTTGTCAAAAGTCTTCACCTGTACACTTAAAATGTGTGAATTTTATTGTATATATCAATAAAATTGATTTAAAAGAAATGTATACTTCTTATATCTGTCCACTGAAAAGACCAAACAGCAGTGACCAATCCATTGCCAATGGGTAGCCCTAGCACCCAGACTCTGACACCTTGGAGAAATGGCTAATTCCAATCAGCAACATTGTACATTTCCATATACAAATGAGCCTATTGCACTATGTCATGCCGTAAAGCAAGATAGCTCTAAAGATTAACAGGGTTGTGTTAAAAAGACAGATGCCATACTAAACAGGCAACCTGTGGTCAAGGATGGAGCAAATTAAGCACCAATAATGAATTAAAACCCTCAGATATGTTTAAATACACAAGTTCATTATGGTACTTCAAAATCATCCAATCACCTTACTGAATCCCTTTGAAGATGCTAGAGAACTGCTTTATTATTTTTTAAACTGGCAAACAAAAATCAAATGTTTATCCTGACTTTACTATTCAAAAAAAAAAAAAAAAGTGAAGAGTTGACATGGGAAGTTTCTCTTTATAAAAAAATTGCAGCTAATACATAAAGAATGCATGATAGAGTTAGAATACTACCATCTGAATTGCTGGACCTAGGCAGTGATCATTAAGGGTTGATTACATCACAAAAAGGGAGACAGCGGACATTGCATACTTCCCAGGAGAAACACACAGCACCACCAATGGTGTAGTTTTGCCCCCCCAAAAATTAATTAATTAATTACTTGAGGGTAAATCTCATCAAGTTTCCTGAACTGACTACACCTTTATGGGAAATACAAGACATAGAGAAATGCACTAATGACACCACAGGGATGCAGTCAGCAAAATTCAGACTGTGGGAAACTTCAAATCAGACAACTCAAGTTACTTCAACAAAAAAATTGCAAGAAGAAAAAATAAAAGAGAAATGTTAGAGGAAATCTATAGGTTAAAAGAGATGAGGCAAATCAAACAATCACAATGTACGGACATTATTTTGATCCAAAATAAAGTAAGTAAAGTGTAAAAACAGTATGTAAAACAAAATTTGAAACCCTGGATATAGATTATATTTAAGAAATAAGTGTGAATTTTTTAGGTGTGGAAATAGTGTTGTGTATTTTTTTTTTTAAGTTATTAACAGATGAAGTGATATAATGTCTGGAATTTGCCTCAAAATAATCAGGGTGGGGGGACTGGGTGTGGTTATAAGTGAAATGAGACTGGATATGTAGTGCATTAAACATTGTTGAAGCTGAGTTAATTGGTACATTTGGTTCATTATACCAGCATCTCTACTTTTTGTATATGTTTAAGAATTTCCACCATAAAAAGTGGAAAATAGCAATCTATCTGGGGGGGGAAAGAAAAAAGATTGACACATTGAAACAATTAACAACTCATGCCAAACAGATGTCAGGACACAAATATAGGCTCAAATGCAGAGCAAAATTTCATCCCTTGAATTATATTTCAGAAAAGGAGTGAGTGGCCTTAAATTCTAGTCCTTATAAGTCTATCTCATGGGGCTCTGGTTCAATGATTTCATTTTGAACAACAAAGTATTAAAGGGAAACAATATATTTACCTGAAACCACTTCAATCATTACTAGCTTGATATTTATAGATATCAAGGGATGAAACTGTTTTTAAAAGAATGCAGAGGTATAATGAAGATGTAGTAATTATTCTGAAGGCTAAGACCTCTCAGTTGCAAATATTGGCTGTCATTATAAAGCAGCTAGTTTAAAACAAGATCATTTTTAAAAAGCAATTCAGTGATTACATTGAGGGAATTACAAACAGCCCTACTGTCATGTGAACAGATACTTGTAGCTTGGAACCAATTTTCTAGCAAGAGCCCCATAAAGAATTTCAAGAAGGACTTTTTTGGAAGTAAAGAGCTTAGCTGGAAGCGAAGATGATGTCATCTGGACATTGCGACTGGTGACTCAAAATGTACCCTAGTGATGACTAAGAACTTAGGTTGCGATGAGAGTCTAAATAAAACTGTCTCATGAAATATAAGACCAAAAGGCAGTATTTCTAAATCAAGATATGATTTTATATAAAAAGCTATTTTTAAAACTTCTGTATGCTTAAATGAATAGCTTAAACATGTTAAGCCGATGTTTGACTATTTCATCTACATCACTCTTCTTGTTCTAGCTGGGGGCAGTTTCTCATTTGGGAACGTGAGTGACTGCTTCCCATCCAGGGTTGTCTGTATTCTGCCACGTATAGTAAATGAAATGTGCTGTAGGTTAGAATACAGATCCACGGGGGCAGTTGTAGTGCGGGAAGGCCTGCTGACAGAAAGTGGGGTTGAAATGGGTAGGTTCTGTATTAGTAAGGTGGAGAGCTTTCCAGATGCAGAAAAAGAAATGAATAAAGACATTAACAAAACTTGACCTGGGGCCCTTGCCCACACAACAGTGGGAAAAGGACAAGCATGGCGAGCACAGAGGGCCCAAGCGGAGGAAAATGAGCAATGGTCTGCCCATGCAGACTGAGGCCAGACTGTGGAAGACCTTGACAGCCAGCCAGAGGGCTTTGGATAAAATCTAAGGCCCACTCTTCCTATCACAGTCAGGGCTGCATTGTGACTTACATGGGCCCTCGGACTTTTGCCTTTGTGGGTCTCTTTCTTCATAAAAATATTAAACATTATATTTATAACTACATCAGTATAAAGAAGAATATAATCCAGGCTGCGTTTATTATCATACTCATATTATTATAGTTATTTTTTTCTTATGATTTTAAAAGAAATTAAAATTAAAAATTTTTCATGGGCCCCTGAAAGTATCATGGGCCTTAGGCACTGTGCCTGCTATGCCTAATGGATAAATTGGCCCTGATTAATGTTGGATAATTTGTGTTTTACGTATGTACCAGAGATTTTAGGGCTAAAGAGTTGTTATAGCCATTCTATATATGTGGACAGAACCATTTTCTGTAAACAGAGAGATGGGTCTCACCTGGATCACAAAATGCTTCTATGTGGGCAAAGCTGGCTGAGAAAGGATGAGATGTCTTGTGTCTGCCATTTGGTCAGGCCATGAAATACCCCCAGCTGGAAGGCAGAACTTAGTGGAAAGTATAGTGTGTCTGGAAGGCTAATATCTGGGTCTAGTTGTTGGGGAAACTGTGCCCAGGACACTAGAAATAAGATGATATTCATCGTAATGGAAGTCGAAGTTGGAAAGTCAGATCATCTTCTGAGAAAATTTTAACAGTCTTTGGGGCTGGCGTGTATGCCTTAAGGTCAGATACTTGAATCTGATGACCACAGTGTTCTTTAGAATCTTTACCACTATTTCCTTTCTGTGCTGAGTATGACTAAGAAAAAGGACTTTGGGCCATTCCTAGGTGAGGGTTTTAAAGTGACAGCAGAGGATCCTTTGGGACTGGGGTGATACTGACAGCAGAGACCACAACCAGAAAGACTGTACAGAGAATGGGGTTTAGGAGAGAACTGCCAGGTTTACTTCCAGGCTTCTTCCAGAAGAGTCAACTAATCAAGGCTCAACTGTTAGAGGGCCCTGAGTCTCTTTCCCTCTAAGGGAAGTTGACTGGTCCCTTACTGAAATGACCGGGGCAGTACTTAAGAAACATTTATCTGCCAGGGGTTTTTGGAAGGGCTGGAAGGGAGAGACTGACCTGCAGAGCCAATATGAGGTTAGAATTGAGGGTAGGGTAGGGAGGAAAGCAGAGGCTAAAGCCTTGCTACTCAAAGCGCAGTCCCTGGACCAACAGGATCTGCACCACAATATATATTTTGATGAAATAATCCCAGAGATTAGTCAATATAGTTGAAATTTGGGAAGCCCCGGGCTAATGCTGAGAGACTGAGGAGGGAAGGGTAGATTTGAAAAGCATATGAAGGTGACAATTAACAGGCCTTGGTATCTTGATATTTTTAGAGATGGAGATGGCTCAAATATGACTCCAAGAATACAGATCTGGGAAATTAAAGAAGACAAGTAATGTTCCAATACTCATTTACTTACAGATAATCGATAGTCTAATTAAGAATTATCATGTCTATTAATTAAAGCGATATATCCACTGACAGATCAAGTTTTGTTTTGTTTGCCAAGCTTGATAAAACCATTAGCATCGTTTTTTATGCATTTGAGGACAATCAGATTGCCTTTTTCTGCCCAATAAATCACACAGGTTGTACTTACTTGTGTTCACGTCTCACTTCATTATTTAATCAGGGTTTTCTTTCTATGCATTTTTATGTAATCTTGGACATTGCTAATTATTAGGGCCATTGCAAACAAGGTGCCAGCTTTCTCAGTGTGTAACCTATTCAGTTATAGTTAGCATGGCGGTTGCACATGTGCTCTGATACAGCCCCTAGGATGGTACTTAGTTTAGGGGACCAGTAAGAAAATGGTGTACCCAGAGCTATGAAAGGAATAGAACAGCCTCATTTATAGTCCAGGAATACTAAGTTGAGTGACTCTGGGTTCCTTTGTTAAGTGAAAGAATCAAGAAAGAGAAAAGCTGGTGCCTTTCCATCAGTAAGTGGAAATAGCACCCTTGCAGTGTTCATATGTCAGGCATGTGTCCAGTGGCTGACAGTTTCAGTGACTCATCCAGATGAGGTAGGAGGTAGATGGGCTGCTGGGCTGAGCAGCTGGGGTTCGTCAAGCAGAGTAAATTGGAGCTTTGTTTTCCTTGGACACTCCAAGTACAAAGTTAGTGAGCTGGGCTCTGCTAGTGTAAAGAGATAAAACGACCACATCTATCCCTCCTGAGGTCAAGGAAACCTCCCCAACTACACATGGGCAGAAAGGCTTCTCGGGGATCAAAAGGCAGGGGGCGTCATCCCATAATATGTGTTGTCAACCTCCCATTAGCCTTTGAGCTGAGATCCATCTTGGCAAAAAATGCACATGCATCTCAGGAGGGCCCTAAGACAGGACAGATGTGGGAAAGAAGAGAGATAATTGGCCAGAGGAGAACAAAGACACAGAAGAACTGCCCCATATAAGTGATTTAAATCACCTCTCCTCATTCAGGATGCCTGCACTCCTCTCTGGGTGTGTATTTCTGCCTTGCTTCTGTCTTAAATAAAACACTGTTTCTCTGTGTGCTCTCCCATACCTTGTGCTGAGTCTCTAATCATAAACTTTGTACTTGTTTTTGCAGTTTTTGCCTCCTTAAAACATTCTTGTTACAACAGGGGCAAGAGGCAGGGCAACTTTGTTTCTAGCCTCTAGCCCCTGATAGCCTAGCAGCTAGGATTCCTGGTTTTCATCCAGGCTATGCAGCTCCAATTCCTGGGCAGGGAAATAAGATTCTGCTTCAAGACCACTCACTGCTGTCTTCCCAAAACCAATACCGATCTCGTGGATATTTGCAAACATACATATAATTGAACACCTTTTTCCATTTCCACCCCACCATGTTCCTTCACCATACAATCACTGTAGTGCTCTTGCCCTCTCCCACATGCAGGTGAAAAAAGCACCAGCGACCCCCTCAACTTCTCCTCTCACCTAGCTACTTCCAAATCAGACTTTCTAATTCAAACCAAGAAAAACAATGTTCTCTGAATCTTTTTCTCCGTGGGCCAATGGAGAGAAAACAATTCTTTTCTGTCTGCTAAAGCTAGAGAGTGATGAAAGCTGCACATGTTGTTCTTCATAATATGTGTGATTCATTCCTCAAGGAAAAACAGTAACTCAGGTGAATTTCCGTGCTCGAGATGCTGAGAGGCTCCAGCTAGTCTCTCCTGTAACAATTGCAGAATGAACCTGGTGGCCCGCTGCTCCCTTTATAACACCGGGCACCTCTCTTCTTCCTAGATGTTATCATTCCCCATCACAGGCTCCAAACTGGTAGCCCAAAGGCTAGATCTGGCCTGCAGTCATGTTTAGTTTGGACTACACAGTGCTTCTACAAAATTTGAGCCAAAATTTAAGAATAGGGATATTTCACATTCCTTGTATGACAAAGATCAGCTGGAACTGGCTAGCGACCACCCCCCCACACACACACACAGGGTGCCATAGTTCCCATCATTCCCTACCATGTCTCTGACTACTAGGCTGAGTGCTTGTGAGATAGTAGAAAAAAAAGTATAGATTGTTCTCTGACCCCAGTTCCTGGCACAGAACTCCTAAAACTCTTGCAATTTCCTAAGTGATAAGAGCACTAGGAGTGTTTTTTGGTTCTAACATTTGGTCTTTGACCCTGGTATCTGACACAGGGTTCCTAAATCCCTTGGAATTTCCTGGGTGACAGCAGTGTCTTTAGTTCTAATGAGGTGACTCTGGGTGGGTTTCTGGATGGGGGTGGGTCACCAGAAAGACCAAGCCATGATGAGAAGCTTGGAACTTTCAGCCCTACCCTCCATTCTCCAGAGAGGGGAGAGGGGCTGGAAATGGAGTTAATGATGGATCACGTATGTGTGATGAAGCCTCCATAACAAATCCCCAAAATACGGTGTTTGGGGAGCTTCTGGTTGGTGAACATAACCACATGCTGGGAAGGTGGTGGACCCCATCTCCATGGGTATAGAAGCTCCTGTGCTTGGGACCCTTCTAGACCTTGCCCTAAGTTTCTCTTCATCTGGCTGTTCATCTGTATCCTTTATTACGTTCTTTGTTAAATAATTCACCGGTAAATGTAAAGAAGTGTTTCCCCAAGTTCTGTGAGCTCTTCTAACAAACAATCAAATCCATGGGGAGGTCATGTGAAGCTGATTTCTAGCCAAGTTGGGTAGAACTTGTGGGTAACCCGGGGACCTTCTACTTGAGATTAGCATCTGAAATGGGGGGCAGTCTCATGGGATGGAGACCTTAACCTGTGGGGTCTGTGATAAGTCTGTTTAGTGTCAGAATTAAACTGGCTTATAGGACACCCAGCTGGTGGCTTGGTGTCAGGGGAAGACTCACATCTCTGGTGTCAGGAGTGTTGTGAGTGTGGCAGTAGTGTGAGAGGAATGGAGAAACATACGGAAATGAGTTTTTCCTATTCAGTGCCAGTTTTCTTTTACTGATATTTGTACTTGCTATGTTATTTTTCTTGAAGCAGAGAAATATTTATCTGGGCCCATGCCTTTATTAAGAGTGAGTTAGTAAAAGACAAACTGAGAATTTTATTTCAAGGAAAACGGGAGTGCACAAACTTCTTTCTGGACTTGGGAAATATTCTTGCATCTTCAATATGCAAACTATATGCATGTGTTGAAAGATAACTGAAGACCCTGGTTACTGCATGGGCTCTGCAGTCAGTTGAATGAGTGACCTTCTTCATTTGCCAGATTTGGACATAGAGACTAAATTGTCAGTGACAGAAACTAAAATAAGTTTGCAAAACCACCATGACATAGTACATGAGGTGTCAACAGAAATGCACCTTGAGCTGTAGGTACCAGCTGTGTTCAGTGGTGCTGTGTAGGAAGTGTCATGGTATCACTGTGTCTGCCTTTCTGGGGGAACACCTGCTCTCAGCTCAGACTTCAATCAGGAAATAACTCTTCATGTCAAAAGCAGCAGAATAAAGATATCTCCCACCCTCCCCCACACCCATAGCATGGTGACTAAAAGAGATTGCTGAATTTTCAGTCTGTTGGCACTGGTATAACAAAGTACCACAGGCTTTGTTTATTTATTTCTCATGTTTCTGGATGCTGGAAGGCTGAGGTCAGGGTGCCAGCATGGTCTGATTCTGGTGAGAGTGCTCTGAGGGTTGCAGACGGCCAATTTCTCATTGTATTGTATCTTCAGTTGGTGGAGAGCAGAGAGAAGAAGCAAGTTCCTCAGGACTCCTATAAGGACACTAACCCCATTCATAAGGGCTCCACCCTCATGACCTCAGCTAGTCCTAATTATTTCCCAAAGGCTCCACCTCCTCAAACCATCATATTGGGGAGAGGGTTTTAACATATGAATATGGGGGGGAACTCAGACCTTCAGTCCATAACACTGACCCCTGCCCACTCAGGGTAGAGACCAGAGCTGCAGCATCTTGCAAACAGGGGACAAATCTACCTGTAATGTGTTTAATAGCAGCTCAGATTTTTAGAGCACATCTGTAGGTTCCCATCTGTGAAGAAAGAAAGTGACAAAGAGAAGAATAAAATGTGAACTTTAAGTGCATAAGCAGCCCTGAGATTTGGGATATTGCAGGGGAGACAGACAGAAGACAATCAGTAGAACCTCAAAGAGGAAAAATCCAGACCATAGCAGATCAGAGATGATACCCTTGGCTGAGATCCCTTGTCTACTCCCACCCTCCAACAATAGTTCCTGAGCAGAAAGAATCAGAAGATGCTAAAGATTGTCCATGATGGAGTGCCCAGTGGAGCAGAGACTATATTCTATACATGTTATTTGGGGAGGGAGTGGGGCAGGCAGGGTGGTGGAAATCATTTCTTAGGTTCAGGGAAGAACCTCTCTTCAGGCCTTCTAAGCGTGAAGGAAGGTGGGAGGTGTCTGCTGCTTTGAACCCTCCCGCCTTACAGAGCTGTTTTCAGAGGGAGAAACAGGAAAGTTTCACAGGGACAAAAGAGCCTGCTGCCACAGCCCTGACACTCTTTCGGGGTTCCACACTTTAAGCATCTCTCTTAGGTTGAGATAGGTCTACTGACAGCTGCTAACAAGAAACAGCCTCAAAGAGGAAGCCACTGAGCGG
Source organism: Eschrichtius robustus (assembly GCF_028021215.1). Classification (NCBI taxonomy): domain Eukaryota; kingdom Metazoa; phylum Chordata; class Mammalia; order Artiodactyla; family Eschrichtiidae; genus Eschrichtius; species Eschrichtius robustus. The sequence continues at coordinate 57,281,653 of NC_090835.1, read as the reverse complement.
GGAGGGAGTGTCGGGGCTGGGGACCCATGTTCACAGTGGGGAGAAGTAGGGAGGGCGTGGGAGAGGGCTGCCGTGGCCAGGAACACAGCTAAGGCTGACCCCCCAGTGCAGAGGCACACTGTAGGAAGTGTGGGACACACACAAGGGTTATTTAAAAGAGTTTATGAAAAAGAATAGATACAGGTATATGTATAACTGAGTCACTCTAATGTACACCTGAAACTAACACAGCACTGTTGATCAACTATACTCCAATATAAAATTAAAAATTTTAAATTAATTAATTAATTAACTAACTAACTAAAAAAAAAAAAAAGAAAAGAAACTAGCCCCCGCCCCGAAAAAAGAGTTGTAACCTCGGATCAATCCACAGTTGGGACCCTGCCAGCCCAGGCATCATCTCACCAGTAAGGGTCTCACTGAGATAGTGGGTAAGTGTCTGCAGCCTTCATGGGGTCAGGTTTCAGAGCACATCCACAGTCAAGGCGACCGTGGGTGAGACCAAGGTGGCACTTTTCAGCTCTCTCTCTCCTTTTGCTTTAAGGACACCTCTGATGTTCTTAGTCAATGCAAGAAAAGGTGAGCTGGTCCCTGGCAGAGATGCTGTGCTCCTTGATAATAAGGGTGAGCTTGATTCCCCTTGAACTGAGTAACTGGGCCATAAGAGTTGCACAGTCCAGGTAAAATGTGAGGACTAAATGCATACAGTTATTACCCCATCACACAGATTCAGTCTTTCTTTACAAAGCCCCTGGCTGTTTTCATGTGACTTTGAGTTGAAGGAAAAGAGAGCTGGACAGTTGCAGATAAGACTCTGGCACTTGGTGTGGGTGAATTAGGTAACTGGCCCTGTCTCACCAGTTTCTGCCTTAGTGAGGTCTGTTTCTGTTGGGATGTACAGCATGGTTTGCTTGCTTGTGTGTATGAGGTGGGGGTGAGGGAGCTGAGAGGGAGTGGCGATAGGAAAGAGGTCTGTTGATTGCCCATTAGGGAGGTGGTCACTTGGCCAGGAGAGGGTGGGGGTGACGTCTTGCAGCAGGTACCTTGTTTTGTACTCAAGGCGAGGCCTGAGCAAGGCTGCTGGGGCAGGGAGTGTGTGCCAGTCTCCTGGGTTGAAGTAGCCCTGGAGACAGACCACGTGGCACAGAAGCCAACCCAGGAGTGGGGGTGACTTCTTTCAACCTGGGCTTGGGGAGCATGCCCAGCACTCAGATGAACCTTGGGAGCTTTCAGCATGTTCCAAGTATGACGATCAAGCGAGCACACACCAGCACAGCTTGAAATGGCAGATAGTAAGCATTAATCTCCCTAATAAATTCATTAGTCAGCCATACGGTTTTGAAAGAGGTTTGTACACTCAGATCATAAATTAAGCCCTGGTTAGACATCAACCTTCTCTGACTTGGCTCAGCAAATCTCCCAGTAGCTCTAATGGGATCAAAAGTTTCTTCAGCCTTCCATAAGATCCTGCTTTCCTTTGCCTAATTAATCTGATATAAAACTTCACAGAATATTTTATGGTATAGTTTTTTTTTTTTTTTAAAGGTAACACCCAATCTAACTTCTGTGGGCTCCAGGAGCATATTTACTGAAAAGAATGACAACATACACAGTCATTCAGGATCCTGTGTTCCAGGGAACAGATCTCCCCCAGGGCATCTTTGTAGGGAGATTGGAAGCGCTCCACTCACGTGGTGCTGAAGGTCAGGGTGGGCGCCGCTCATGCCCAGGACAGTGGCCTCTTGGTCCAGAAGGCCAGCCCTCCGTCCAGTTGTCTTTCTCTCTGGCTGTTCCTGGGTGTAGTGCAGTATCTCCCTATCAGGTGTTTTTAAGTTTAATTATGCATTATCCAGCCAATGCTCTGCATCCTCCATATACAGAGCAACATGGATTAACAAAGTGCAGGGGTACCTGGAGCTCCAGGGCTTTCTAGACCCTGCCAATGACTCCTCTCCTCAACTCTCAGTCTTATCCACCCTCCCACACACACGCCTTGTGCCGCCTGCTCACCTGAGGAAATCCCCCTGCTCCCTACTCTCTCGCCTTTCCACCTTGAATCACTGCCCACTTCTTCCATTCTCCCTCATCTCAACCCCTAGCGCCTATCCCTTCCAACTCTGCCATTGACCTCTGCTACTTACTAAGACCTTTCCAGATAGTCCCTTGTACTTTCTCATTCCCTCTCTACTTCTCTCACAACTCAGCAATTGGAGGTACAGGATCTCTGCATAACAGAAGTTGGTTTTGAAATATTTCAGAATTTAATCTTCCAGGGAGCTGACATCCACCACCAATTGGCAGATGAGAGCCACAGTGACATGCTGAGTGTCTGTGACAGGCACAATTCTAGATTCTGGGGATACGGAGGTGAGTGAAACAGAAAGCATCCTCACCTCCTCCATCTGACATCCTGGTCATACAACATATTGGTTTGTTTAACCGTTGACTGTTGCCAAATCTTGGGGATTTTTATTGAAGCTCCTTGAGAGGAACACAGCAATACTTTGTATTTAAAAACATACATTAAAAAAAATTAGGGTAGAGAGGTTGTTTTCAATGTGTTTTGATGTATCCATGAAGAGGACACACGTACCGGTACTCTATTGAGAATGTAATTGTCAACAAAAGGAAGATGAACAAGTGTTTAGATCATTCATGGTATCCTGCTGATGGATTTGCCCCTCCAATGAATTTTTAATACAAGTTAAAGTCCCTTTCATCTGGAAAATTATCTTATTTTACACAGATAAATGCATTTATCTATGCCTTTCTTATTGTTTTTTTAAAATTTCACATGCACTTATTTTTCCATATTTTGCATGCAAAATGTAAGTTTTTTAGGGCAGAGTACAGAAGAGGGTATGGGGGTGTTTTCAGTTCTTTGGCCTGCTGGTTGTGTGAACTCAGAGGTTATAGTCAAATATTTAAGAATTTGTGTAGCTAGGCCCTGACCAGTCAGAACAAGTATGGCCTTATCAGCATGTACCAGCTGAATATAACTCCCTGAGTGACCTCAGAAAACTCTTCTCTCAGCTAAAGGGGAACAGATTAGTTTGAATATCCACATATTAGTATTCTGCAGACAAACATAAGCCCGAAGGTATTTTGTTTTGTTTTGCTTTGCTTTTGCTTTTGCTTTTGGCCATCCCAGTGTTTTTGAAAATTAGAAACAGTGTGCATTTCCCAGTTTGCCACAGGCCCCACCATCCTCTATTGTGTAACCAGCCATCATGCCCACTTGGCCCATGATGGCCTCTGAGTTTGTAGTCCCTGAATTGGAAGTTTTGCTAGGTCCCCTTTTCAGTGCTGACACTTCTGTCTCTTGTTCTTTCCCACCACTCTTTAATGTTGTGTAGTTTCTCCAGGACTCAGTCAGTACCGTGGGTGACAGAGTTAAGTATGTTACTTATAGATGTCTCTGAAGCTTCATTCCCTATCTTCCCCATGATTTGGGTCCTGGGTTCTGTTTAATTTTACTAGAGGGGGGATAAGAGAGTCAGTGATGAATTTTTTTTAAATGATTTGAAGTTCAAAGTGTAGGCAAAAAGGGAATATGGACACAGAAACTCTCCCCTCTCCTCGTCTATCCAGAGAACTTTAACTTTCCTGTGGTCAGTTAGACCCAGCTGTCCTTCACTCGTTGCATGATGTGTCACTCCGAGACCTGGGACCTGGGACCCTTTGCTGCAGAGCTTGTGCATGGACAAATGTCTCCTTGAGCAACAAAATACAAAGAAACTATAAGGGACTAAAAATAACTGCAGGCATTCACAGTTGGGGCAAATTATGGACAACAAAATACAAAAAGACCAAAAAGACCAACTGCCATTCTGAAGAGCCAGGAGCAGTGTGGCAGGAGCAAAAGCAGGGTACTGAGCATGCCCCCTGCACACAACACCACCTAAAGGGTGGGCAGACCACCTAAGCCACCCCTCTGGCCCAACCCCTGGACACACCCCTACCCTCACCCCATGTAAGGAACCTGCTCGCTCCCCTTGGGGAGTGAGCAAGGGAACCCGAACTTGTTCTCACTTCCTCCTGTTGCAGCAGGGGCCCCAATAAAGCCTTGCCTGAATTTCTTTATCTGGCCTCTGATCAATTTCTATTGATTAAGGAGGCCAAGAACCCTGGTCAGTAACAACTCTAGGACAGAGGGCAGGACTCAACTGCGGGATCATAATGAATTACTGATCTGGTTTGGCTTACTTCTCAGGGTACAGTTTCAGGGGCTGGGCATGAAAAAAGAAGAGGGCAGTTGTCCAGTTTCATATCATTTAGGACCCTGTTGTCATGGCGTGAGCCACCACCTTGGGGCAGCACAAGGTTGTCCTCAAATTTAAAAAAAAATGTTTCTCAAAGTGTGTTCTCCAGACCACCTGCAATGGCATAGTAAAATATAGATTCCTATCCTAGCTCTGCCCCAAATCCTTATTACCCACCTCAGGGTTTGCCTGAGGCTATGATTGATGGTTCTTTGTATTAATCTCTCCACTCTTCTCCCTCAGAGCTTTCCTGGCTTCAAAGGAACATCTAAGCACTAGCAAATTCATGCCCAGCAAGACCACTCTTAACCAATAAAGCAGAGGGTTCGGAGTAAATACCCCAGTTTCACCAGTCTTTGGTAGGGCAATTCTAAGGCATGTTCTTCAAGGTTCCTTGGAGGGTCCCAGTAGAACTGAGCCCGGGTTGTCTGTGGCAATGACCTGCTCATGAAGACACACTTCTCCGCCTCACTTTCTTGCTCTCTTGTTTGTAATTCTCCTTCACCCTAATAAACCACTTACATCTACATGTTTATTTCAGCGTCTATTTTTGGGGAACTCAGATTAGGAGTCTTACCCCAGATGAGCGTCAATAGAGTCATGGTGGGTAAGAAACTCTGGAGTCAAAGGCCTGGGTGCACATCCAGGCTCCACCACTAACTAGCTAAATAGTTATTAACCATTCTGACTATCAGTTTCCTCATCTGTAGAAGTGGAATAACGATAGTAGCTACCTCATATGTTTGTTGTGAGGATTAACTGAGTTCGTATAAGTAAAGTGCTTATAATAGTGCCTGGCCCATAGTAAATGTATTATAAATACTTGTTATTATTATTATGTAATAAATCAAAGTTTCTCGGGTGGGGTTCAGAAATGGGCTTTGTAAAGAAGCTCACTGAGTGATTCTCATACACGATGAAGTTTGAAAACCGCCAAACTAGAGACACAACCCTGGGCATTTCTGTTCACAGAGAAAAGGTTTGAGAAACCTAGTCTACCCCACACAATAAGCAGCCAAATGACATCTTTTGCACAGGAATTCTTGAGGTAAAATAAAAAGCTGCACCACTGTTCAGAGCACTGAAGAAAACAATAGTGGGTTATTCCACCCTTGGGGCTCATCGCTGGGGCTGAATTCATCCCTTTTTCATCCCTTGGTTTTAGTTGCATTCCCACATTAGACAAAATAAGTCCTAAAACACATTAGTTCTTTTAACCCAGTGGTTCCCAAAGTCTGGTCAGACCAGAAGCATCAGCATCACCTGGGAGTTTATTAGAAATGTAATTCTCACACCCCAATGTTCATAGCAGCACTATTCACAATAGTCAAGACAAGGAAGCAACCTAATATCCACTGACAGATAAATGGATAGAGAAGATGTGGTACATATATACAATGGAATATTACTCAACCATAAAAAAAAGAACAAAATAGGGCTTCCCTGGTGGTGCAGTGGTTAAGAATCCGCCTGCCAATGCAGGGGACACGGGTTCGATCCCTGGTCCGGGAAGATCCCACGTGTTGTGGAGCAACTAAGCCTGTGAGCCACAACTACTGGGCCCGTGTGCCACAACTACTGAAGCCCATGCGCCTAGAGCCCATGCTCTGCAACAAGAGAAGCCACCGCAATAAGAAGCCTGAGCACTGCAATGAAGAGTAGCCCCCGCTCATTGCAACTAGAGAAAGCCTGTGCACAACGACGAAGACCCAAAAATAAATTAAAAAAAAAAAAAAGAACCAAAACATAATGCCATTTACAGCAACATGGATGGACCTAGAGATGATCATACTAAGTGAAGTAAGAAAGACAAATATCATATGATATCACTTACATGTGGAATCTAAAAAAATGATAAAAATTAACTTATTTACAAAACAGAAATAGACTCTCACACATAGAAAACAAACTTATGGTTACCAAAGGGAAACATAGGGGGAAGTGATAAATTAAGAGATTGGGATTGATATATACACACTACTATATATAAAATAGATAACCAACAGGGACCTACTGTAGAACACAGGGAACTCTACTCAATATCCTGTAATAACCTATAAGGGAAAAGAATCTGAAAAAGAATGGATATATGTATATGTATAACTGAATCACCTTGCTGTACACCTGAAACTAACACAACATTGTAAATCAACTATTCTCCAATAAAAATTTAAAAAAGAAAGAAAGGAAGAAAGGAAGGAAGGAAGGAAGGAAAGAAGGTAAGATAGGAAGAAATGCAATTCTCAGGTCCTGCCCAAGACCTCCTGAAGTTTAACTGTGGGGTGGGCCTGGCAGTGTGTGCTTTTGCAGCCCTCCAGGTGATGCTGATGGAGGCTAAAATTGGAGAACCCCTGTCCTATATTAAGGAAATTCTCTAAAACCTCTCTTCTTTCGTTGCCCTGAGATACATGAGTCAGGATTTTTTCCAGAAGTGTTTCTTTCAATCAGATACCAGCAAATGTGGTTTTTTTAAAAAATGAAATCTCAACTCTGCTTAGTAATGATCATGACTAATGGGGCCCAAAGGTAAAGCATCCAAGGGTAATGTACTTGGACTTGCAGGAACACTCCAGAGTTTTGCAATACTAGGGATATTAGAAAAATATAATTGCTTATTCATAATAAGTCCTATTTCTTGCCTCCAGTTGGGCAAGGCATCTTACAGATGACTTTCTGGTATTTAGGCCCTTCTGACACAAAAAAAAACATAGAAAAAAAAAATGGAAGAAATGGACAACTTAGGAAACATTTTGATAACGTTCAAGAGAAAAATGAACTTAAATTATGAAGCAGAGAAAAGAGTGAAATGAATGTTTGCTTTATTTAAATTAACTCTCCTTCTGGAATGTTCACTGGGAATAATAATCATAGCTCATTGCACCAATTTTTTATCCATTTTTGACCTTTTTGCCCATTTTCTGACTCATGACTAAAAGAATTTGGGAAGGAGGGAAACTGAGTTTTTCAGGTTATTTCTGGGAAATTTTAGAAGATCTCTACTACCACTGTTACTTAACATTTATCAATATTTATCAAGAAATAGTTTTTGTGTATTTTCTTACTTAATCCTGACATCATCCCTATGATACATTATTATTCCCATTTTACAGATGAAGAAACTGAGGCACTGAAAAGTTAAACAACTTGTCTGAGGTCACAAATAATAAGGGGGGTTCAAACCCAGGCGGTCTGATTCTATTGCTGCTAACTATTAAACCACAAGATAACGATTATTAACAGACCATTTTTGGAATAAGCAGAAAAAATTAGAACACCACTTCTATAAAATACTAGGATAGATTAGAAATTTTTTTAAAAAATTTAATTAAAAAAATTTTAGAGTAATTTTAAGTACAGAAAATTTGAGGAAATAATACAGAAAATCCAAGTATATCCTCACCCACCTTCTTTTAGTGTTAACATCTTACATAACCATCATACATTTATCAAAAAAAGAAAGTAAATTGGTACAACACTATTAACTCAGCTACAAACTTTATTCCAATTTTACCAGTTTTTACACTATTTAGTCTTTTTCTGGTCCAAGATCCAATTCAGGATTCCCTGTTGCATTTAGTTGTCCTGTCTCCTTAAGTCTCCTCAATTCATGAGTTTCTCAACTTTTCCTTGATTTTCATAACTTTGACAGTTTTGAAGAGGACTAGTCAGGTGTTTTGTAGAATGTCCCACAATATGGGTTTGTCTGATGCATTAACTCATGATGAGACAGGGGAACTGAGTTTTGGGGAAAAAAACAGAGAAGTAAAGTACCCTTTGTATTAGGGAGGGTGTGATGTCAACACCACCTGTCACTGGTGATATTAACCTTGATCACGTGGTTAAGGTAGTGTGTGCTAGGTTTCCTCTCTGCTGTGTTACTATTGATGCCGAAACTGGCCTCTGTACCCCAACACTGAATTAAATCTCAGAGATAGAGTTCTGGGTGAAGGTGAAAAGAATAGCTTTATTGTATTGCCAGACAAAGGGGGCCACAGTGGGCTAAGGCCCTCCAAACTCTGTGTCCCAACCTGGAGGTACTAGTGAAGAGTTTTATACTAATGGTTCAAAGAAGGTGTGATCAGCTCATGGGCATTCTTCTGATTGGTTGGTGGTGAGGTAATCGGGAGTCAGCATCATCAACCTTCTGTTTCCAGCTGGTCTGGGGTCTATGTGCTTGTGGGCAGCATACAGTTAACTTCTCCCACCTGGTGGGGGTTTCAGTATCTGCAAAATAGCTCAAAGATATTGTTATGTGTATCCGTTGAGGGGGAACCAGGACCCTGCTCCAAGGCTGCACTATTGTTTCTCGGCCACTCCTCCCTTGTCTCTGTATCCCCTCCCTTCCCTGATTAGCAACTGTTTGAATCTGTCCATTGGAACTCAGGGAAGGTCATGGAGGCTAAATGAAGCCTATTTCCTGTAATCAAGAAATAGGGGAGACAGAAAGGCTTTTGTGCTCAGGAGGCCCACAGGATCTTGCTGGGTTTTACTATCTTCCCCTTTCCATGCTCTATTCACGGGATTCACAAGTCCAGCCTGCACTCAAGGGAAGAGGATTAAGTTCCACTTTCTGGAATGGAGAGTCTGCATTTATTAACTGAAATTCTTCTGCACAGAAGATCTGTCCCTTCTCTCCCATTTACTTACTTATTCAATCATTTACTTATATTAGTATGTACTCAGGGATGTTTCATTTATTCCTTGGGTCATCATGCAATATTACTGTTATTTACTTTCTTGGTCAGATTGTCCAGTTTGGCCATTGGGAGCTGTTGAAGTTCGGCACCAATGTCCTTTTGACATGCTCAATACGTTTTTGCGGGAGAACTTCTTAATATCTGGAACTATAAAATGCTCCAAGCTCACTTTCCCTGTCCCAGCCCTTTCTCTGAGCAGCCCAGTTTCTCTTTACTGGAGGAGGGTCTTTAGAAACCAAGGTCTAGATGCTGGTGGTGGTCACTGCTGCTGGGCATCATTTCGTCTAGGCCCTGTCAGCATGTAACAGGGAAGAGCCAAATCTGACTACATGTTGGATCTGTTTCTTTTACTTTATCCTTTGCTTCCTGTTGCTTTGGTTCACTAAAAGGATACTGTCTATATATTATGGCCTGCCTTGGGGAACCCTGCCCCTCTGCCTGAATGTTAAACCAAAGTGCCTTTGTTCAGGGAAACATCCGGACCCCGCCCACCTGCGGATGGCTGCAAGAAAGAAGACATTAACACATCCCTTCCCTGAGGCGGGCCATTCCAGGGTACATATATAAGATGGTTTTTTGGAGACTTTTGTCTGTCATCTTCTTGGTCTGCCAGCTTTCCGAATAAAATCGTACTCCTTGCCTCAACACCTAGTCTCCAATTTATTGGCCTGTCGTGTGGCGAGCAGAGCAAGCTTGGATTCAGTAACAGAATAAGGCATTATGTAGAGTTCTTTCTGTCTTCAGTCTAACAGTACCCAAAGTACCATTTTCAGAGGTTACTTAGGTCAGCTTCATCCCCCCCTCCCCCTTCAGTGAGGTTACATCACACATCTGTAATACAGCTAAATTCATTTGTCATAGTCAGCATTCCATTCTGGGATAGATTTTTACAGTCCATTTATGCAAGGCTTTACTGAATATCAGGACTCCTAGAAACTATATAATGCTTTAAAGTTTACAGTATATTTTAGTGTATATGTGCTATATACCATTATTCAAATTATAGGCATTTTCTGGAGGAAAGTATCCGTAAAAAGGAAAGCAAAATGAAATAAATAAAATGTCATCAGGAAGCTTACAGTTTGGAAATTTCCATAGTCAAAATTTTAGGATATTTTCTTCCAGAATGTTCTAGATGATGAACAAAAATGACATTACAAATTCACATTTTTGAACGTGCTTGTTTTTTTAACCTTTACTATATCATTAATGTAAGAGAGTACTTTTATATTTAAAAACACAAATTAGAAAAAAAAAAAACTTTTATTTCCCTTTCCCCAGAAATTTCAGATGAGTAATTAGAGATGCAGGCAAATGCTAATACATCCCTACCAATAAACAACTGGGACTTCTCCCTGCAAACTGAAATGATTAATACACCGTGTGCAAACATTAATTGTTGGTGTGAATTAAGAATTGAATCCTGATTTAAAGATGCTATGCACACAGTGCAATCAAGAAAAGCATTTAACTAGATTTGTTCATGAATTCCATAGTGTGCCATTGAATAGCTAATTTATAATTGCATTAGTCTATAAAATAATCTATTAATAAAATTGGGAGTAAACTTGGGCAGAGATTCATTATCTCAGTCAGCTGTGGACGCCCATTAAAAGGCATTTTGCCTGCAGATGAGGGGGCATGGTTTCCAGCGCTGGGGAGTGCCAGGAACCCAACCAGTTTATTAATGTTAGTGGAAAATGTGAATGCATGCTTAATCTTCTTTGGTGTTAATTAGTGTTGTCTTTGGTTCAAAACATGTTTTATAATTTACTGAATCGAAAAATCAACTGCTTATTGGCTTTGTAAAGGTAATTGCACTTTCTGCTAGCAGTGCTTGGCATTTGTGGAGAGAAACCTGGGCCCCTGAGCCATCATTGTTTTCAGAACCTTTGCTTTCCCACTGCTGTTTGGACCCATTAAAGGTCAAGGTAGAAATATCCAAAGAATCCATCCAGGGACTACTGTCAAGATTAGATTCAGAGATATCTAGAAAATCCATATAACTAAATGGAAGGGGAGTAAAGAGCCTGAAGTGAAGTATTCATTCCTTCATTCAGTCAGTCATTCAGTCAACCAACCAAGCCATCATTGATTCAGCGCTGACCACATGCCAGCCACCAGGCAAACATGGAAGTTAAAGATCTGGGGTGTCCAGCAACTGTGCACCACTTCCAGCTGTGGGGAGGATTAGGAAGAGGTGTTGGGGAGGGGGAGAAGGAGGAGGAGGGGAGGAGGGGGAGGGGAAGGGGGAAGGAGGAGAGGGGAAAAAGGAGGGGAGGGGAGGGGGAAAGGAGGAGAATAAGGAGAGGAGAGGGAGAAGGAGGGGGAGGAGAGGGAGAGGAGAAGGAGGGGTCCCTGTGCCATCACAGGCAGTGCACCCCTGAGGGGTCGGAGAAGCAGATGCTGGGAGCCCAGTGCAGGTAGACACAGCTGGGAGGAGGGCGAGGTGGCCTCCACTGACCAAGTGGTCTCCATCCCTCCAGGAGCCGGCCCCAAGCCCCAGCAGTTTGCCTCCCCTCTCCCCCCAGCCCCTGAGCTCCAGGCACGAAGGCCAAGGGTCAGCTGGCCAGAAGGGAGTAGTCTGCTTGGACCTGTTGGGGAAACGTCACTGCTAAAATTGGAGTTGTTCAACAGCTGCAAAACCAGTGCTCTCAGCGTCTCCCAGGAGAGGATCAGAATGTTGGTGCGTGGACCAAACACGAGATGGAGAGCAGGAGTTCAGACTGGTGGTGGTGGAGGGCCACGTGCCTGGCTCTCCAGCCTGGCCTCCAGACCTGGGGAGGGGGCTCCTGCTCCCCTTTCAGCCTGGAGGGTCCTCAGCCCCACCCAGCGGAGACTGAGAGCCAGTCCTGGGAGAACCAGTCCTCCCACATGGTCTGCAGCACTCCGTCTACAGCCTCTGCCCTGCTGGCCCATTCTCCCTGACAGAGCCTTGAAGAAAGGGTGCTTGTTCTTTAACCTTGTGCTGAGGAGGAGAGCTGGAAAGGCATGTTTGCCTTCACAAGCAGCCTGGATACCCAAGGTTCCAGCTACAAGTGTGAGGTGGTGCCACCCGGCCAGTCCTCCAGCTGCACAACTGGGTGGCCAAACTGTTGCCTCCTCCACTGCAGGAGCCCACCCAGGCTGAGGCCACCATCAGAACCAGCCCTGTACATCTCAACCTTCTTGGACCGTGGAACCCTTGGCCTAGAGTGCTAGTTCTCAAGCTGAGCTCTGTGGGACAACTGGAAGGGGTCCAGGAGGTACCCAGGGCATGGAGGACCCTGGAAGGAAACCCAAGATTCCAGGAAGAATCCAGGGGATGCTGGAAACCCATTCCTCTTGTTTTCCAGCCCACGACTCACTCCTAGTTTGTCAATTGTAATTTTTGTGTTCCCCTGTGTGATTTTTGTCATCAAAATAAAAATCAGAGACCCCCTAATCCATGTCTACAAGAACAACAACAGATTTGGTCTAGGGTTGACAAGCACACACACATACTACTGATGGAAAAGTAAATTAATATATCTTTTCATGAAGGGTGGTGGAAATTTGACAGTACTTAAAGTGTGAATATTTATTATCCAACAAGTCTGATTCTCGAATATATCTTATGAAATACAATTGGTTTTTATTATTTGTGAATTCTGTTTTTGCAAATTTGCCTACTCACTAAAATTTATTTGTAACCTCCAAATCAGTACTCATGGAGCTTTCATGGTCATCCATGGACATGGGCAGAGCAGTGAAAACTCTGAGTCAAGAATTGACTGTAGGGCTTCCTTGGTGGCGCAGTGGTTGAGAATCTGCCTGCCAATGCAGGGGACACGGGTTCGAGCCCTGGTCTGGGAAGATCCCATATGCCGTGGAGCGACTAGGCCCGTGAACCACAATTGCTGAGCCTGTGTGTCTGGAGCCTGTGCTCCGCAATAAGAGAGGCCGCAACAGTGAGAGGCCTGCGCTCTGCGATGAAGAGTGGCCCCCGCTCGCCGCAACTAGAGAAAGCTCTCACACAGAAGCGAAGACCCAACACAGCCATAAATAAATAACTAAAATAAATAAAATTAAAAAAAAAAAAAGAATTGACTGTATTCCTACAGATGTGAAAGAAATCCATGTTTGTTCAGTTATTTCAATATGTGTTGAAAGTAGCGACATAGACATTTGGAATTCATCTATGAAGCAAACAGAAAAGGCACTTGCCCTTGCAAAACTTACATTCTTAGCAGAACAAGAATTATTGCAGAATTGTTTGAAAAAACAAAAAGTAGAAACCACCTCAGTGTCCAATAAGAGGAGAGTGACAGCCTATAGCCCAGCAACCCCCTCCCAGGTGCATCTCAAGAGCAGTGAGGAATGTGTCCAAAAAAAGCACATGTACAAGATTTGCTCTTAGCAGCTTTATTTATAATAAAAGGATAGTTAAATTATGGTATATACATATAAGAGAACGTGCTGTAGGCGTTGAAAATGATATGGGTATAAATTCATTGACACAGACCAAGTCCAGGACTAATTGTTGACTGAGAGAAAAACTAGTTTCAAAACTGTGTGTGCTCAGTATCCTATGATAAACCACAATGGAAAAGACTATATAAAAAAAGAATGTATATATATGTATAACTGAATCACTTTGCTGTTCAGCAGAAATTAACACATTGTAAATCAACTATACCTCAATAAAAAAAATAGTGATTAAGAAATTAAAAAAAAAAAACTGCATGAACTTTAGGCCCCAAGTCTGTGAAAATGTATAGCCACACACACACATTTGTAGAGAGCTATTTGGAAGGTGTTTACAAGGGCTTTCTTTTGGTAGTGGGATTTCAGAAGATTTGTACTTTGTTATTTTACCTTTCTGTACTCAGGTTTTTTTTTTTTTTAATTTTTGGCTGCATTGGGTCTTTGTTGCTGCGTGCTGGCTTTCTCTAGCTGTGGCGAGCAGGGGCTACTTGTCACTGTGGTACGCCAGCTTCTCAGTGCGGTGGCTTCTCTTGTTGCAGAGCACAGGCTCTAGGCGTGCGGGCTTCAGTAGTTGCAGCACGTGGGCTCAGTAGTTGTGGCACGTGGGCCCTAGAGCCTGCGGGCTTCAGTAGTTGTGGCAAGTGGGCTGAGTAGTTGCGGCTTGCGGGCTCTAGAGTGCAGGCTCAGTAGTTATGACGCACGGGCTTAGTTGCTCCACGGCATGTGGGATCTTCCCGGACCAGGGATTGAACCTGTGTCCCCTGCATCGGCAGGTGGATTCTTAACCACTGAGACACCAGGGAAGTCCCTGTACTCAGTTTTTAAATGCTGTGTTTGCGAATGTTTCAAATCTGCAGTGGCCCTGCTTTCAAGGGTTTACATGCTTTACCAGCTTATCTTTTCCAGGATTTCCTCTGGCCCAAATGGTTCCCAGGTTCCCCAGGGGATCATATATTTGTCCTTCAGGGAGCCCTTATTTGGCTGGTCTTTCAGCTCATAGTTGAGAGCAGGACTTGCCCCTCCCCACCAAAGTGTCCAGGAACCTTCCAGAAATGTCACTTCTCACCCCTCCCACCCAGTCCCCAGGAGGTGAAGCTCCCATCAAGCTGGGTCCACAGGCTGACCTCGGTCTCTTCAAGAGCCACCACCCTAAGTAGCAAATCGAGGCATTTGTTCCCACCACTTCCTGTGCCCCACCCCCACCAAGGGAGCATCTCAGCTCCTGGTTTTCTTTAAGATTGAGAAAGAGGTACCAGGGAGGTTGTGCTCCTCAGGCCCCTGGGCAGCAGCCCTAAGTCCCAAATGCAAATAGCTGTGTGGGGGCTGTGCTGTCACCAGCTTCCCAGCATCCAGCAGGGAGGGCAGCCTTGGGCCTGGGATGACTGAGGACTGGGGGGCAGAGTTGGTCCCAGAGGAGTCTGTGACAATCTTTTGAGCTGTCTTGTTAAAGACCCATTTGTGTGTGTGTGTGTATGTATGTGTGTGTTTAGTGCTACTCAACTCAACTGCTTCTCCAGTCACAAATGGGGGTTTTTGTTGAGGAAGCGGGGCCCTGGCTCACAGCATAAATTCAAGCTCAGGAGCAGCTGGTAAATATGGGGACAGACACTCATTCAGGGGCCGAACCTGTGCTTGAAAGGTCTACTTAGCTATTCAGTCAAGAGCGACACATCAGCCTCTTAGCCAAGCCCCGTGTTCTGAGATGCGTCTGAGCTATTTCTGAAGTAGATAGAGGCTTGGGGGCACCTGGCACCTCACGTGGTCAGTGGGCGTTGGTATCACAGCAGCCGGGCCTCTGCACCCCACCTGCTGTGTCTCCTCTCTAGTCCCAGGGTCACCTGTGTGTGGGTGGAGCTCAGCTGTCTGTCCCAGTACCATGTCAGGGTACAGACCTGAGCACTGGTTCTCCAACTTGGCTACATGTTGTAATCACCCAAGATATTTTTTAAAATATTAGGGCCTGTAACCCTCCTCAAAAGAATCTAATTAAACTGTCCTGGGTGTGAAACCAAGCAGGACCCTGTGGGGCTCCTGGGTACAGAAGCCTTTCTGTGTCCCCTGTTTCTTGTCTGTAGGGAACAGACTCCAGCCTCCATGACCTTCCTGAGTTCCAAAGGGCAGGTTCAAACAGTTGCTAATCAGGGAAGGGAGGGGATGCAGAGACAAGGGAGGAGCAGTCAAGAAACAATAGTGCAGCCTTGGGGCAGGGTCCTGGTGCCGCCTCAAGGGAAACATATAACAATATCTTTGAGCTCTTCGACAGAACTAAAATCCCCAACATATGGAAGATGGTAGTATTCTTCATTCCAGAGAAGGTCACAGTTTGATAAGGTTGAGAAGCTTATCAGGAGACCACCTGAGGCCAGATTAAAGGACTGCAGGCCCTGTACATACCCTGATCCTTATCAGCAACTCTGCCCTTGAACCATTGTTATAAAACTCACCAAGTCCTCCCAGTTTTTGAGTCACGAGCCCACTGTGGCCCCTTTGCCGGGCAAAGTAGTAAAGCTATTCTTTTCTACTTCACCCAAAACTCTTGTCTCTGAGAGTCAGTTTTGCACTGTGCACAGAGGCTGAGTTTTCGGCATCAGGTGCAGCCTGAGCATCTGGAGTGTTAAAAACTCCCCAGGTAACTACAATATGCAGCCAGGTTTGAGAATCACTGTCTTAGAGGGCACACTGTGGAACCAGATTATACATGGGGGTTGCACTGACTTCTCAGAGGTGCCTCTGACCCAACCCACTTGGAAACTTCTATGAAAATCCCTTGTTCAGAAAGACTCAGAAATTAGAGGAGCAGCATCTCATAACCATGCTGTTCAGAGCATGGAGGTGGGAGCAGCCAGGCACAGGGAATAGCAGCAGTGGAGGGGCTGCAGCCAGGCTGCCCGCCACCTGCCACCAGCTGATCCCAAGGACATACCTGACAGCGAATACAGTCTTGTGTCATGTTCAGAATGGCCAAAGCAAACAAATTCCAGGAAGTGGTGGAGCCAACTGACGATGTGTACAAAGTGGCAGTTTGCTCCAGTTACAGTGTGAACATGGAAAGAATGTCTTCCAAGAGGTGTTCACTCTGCCTTGTGCCTTGCTGTATACATAATCTTTATTTCTCACAACAGATGCCTCTTTTTGCAGTGGAGTTGCATTTAGCACCAAGTTACAGGGTGGGCTGCAGGCCAAGGATGTTCCCAGGTAGAAAAGGAAGGCCTTGCTCTCATCACATCAGTCAACAGATCCCCACACTCTCTCTTCAGCTTGGCCTTCCAGCAAGAAGCCCCTCATGACAGTAGCTGTGTGCTCTCATGAGCAGATACCACTTTATATCTGAAGCTGTGTTTGCTATAATGTTGAAGACTCATCAACCGACTTCCAGACTCAGTCTCCATTCTCAGTCAAGGAGCCATGGTGTTTGCTTTTCAAAGGCAGTTTCCTGAGGGCAAGGAAGGCAAGACTTTTCCTCCTCCCTGCAGCTGGCGCATCCCTCATCCATTCAAGCTGATGCAACAATTAGCTTTGCTACAGCTTAATCTCATTTCAAACACTCCACCCAATGCATCATTAATTCTCAGCGTTGCCTAAATCATCAATAAGGTACAAAGGTTTGCCCAAGCTGGCAGCCTTAGACCAGATACCATCAGAAACACAGAGGCTTCCTGTGGACTTAAATGTAGTTCAAGGTTATGAAGGAGAGGAAATCTCAAAGATAGCTTTTTTTTTTTTTTTTTTTTTTGCTGCACTGCTCAGCTTCCGTGACCAGGGATCAAACCCGCACCCCCTGCCATGGAAGCCTGGCGTCCTAACCACTGCACCGCCAGGGAATACCCTCAAAGGGAGCTTTTTTAAACTCAGAAGTTATATTGCAAACAAAGGTGATATTTAATGGAGTTTCAGCTCCAAGAAGAAACCCTTGAAAATACCCCCTTGTTCTGGTTACTCTCTTTTGTCTCCTTTACCTTTTCCTCCCACATTTCCTTGGTAAGGAAACCGAGCAGGACCCTGTGGGGCTCCTGGGCATGGAAGCCTCTCTGTGTGCCCCGTTCCTTGTTTGTAGGGAACAGACTCCAGCCTCCATGACCTTCCCTGAGTCCCGAAGGGCAGGTTCAAACAGTTGCTAATCAGGGAAGGGAGGGGATGCAGAGACAAGGGAGGAGCAGTCAAGAAACAATAGTGCAGCCTTGCGGCAGGGTCCTGGTCCCGCCTCAAGGGAAACATATAACAATATCTTTGAGCTCTTCTACAGAACTAAAACCCCCAACAAATGGAAGATGTTGGCATTCTTCATTCCAGAGAAGACCCCCTGAGGCCAGATTAAAGGAACCCCAGAAGCTGATCAGAAGATCACCTGAGGCCAGATTAAAGGCGTGCAGGCTGTGTACACACCCTAATCTTATCCGCAACCCCACCCTTGAACCTTTGCTATAAAACTCCTCACCAAATCCTCCTGGGTGGGGACACACAGTTTTCAGGGCAGAAGCCCACTGTGTCCCTCTTTGCCTGGCAAAGCAATAAAGCTATTCTCTTCTACTTCACCCAGAACTCTGAGATTCAGTTCGGCACCGGTGCACAGAGGCTGAGTTTTCAGCATCAGTGGAACTTGAAGTTCTTGAGTCTTACTCATAACATTCCCTCAGGTATGGTTCACTTTGCCTGTAAGTCTCTCTGGAGAGTACTGATTATAAGTAGAACATTTCCTCAAAATTCATGGAGAAACTCCATAGGACCCTGCAAGGTCATGGGGGACTCGAGTTAGAAGAACAATATATAATGTCAAAACTTCAAGCAAAATCTCCCCAATTCTCAGCACCTCCTCATGCTTTTAAAACATCTCTTTCTCCTTTCCGTTAAACAGCTTCTGAGAATAAAGCCCTTGGCTTTTTGTCATCATTTGGCCAAAGAACGAGAATTGACATTTCTGGCTCAGTTCCATTTTCCTTGACTTCTCTGCTGATTTCTGGCAGGAATGGGGAAAGGGCTTCTTTGGGAGGAAGACACCAAGGTTGGTTGTAAGCCACTGGATCTAAGGAGTAAAAGGCACCAGTCCACAAAGGGCAGGAGCTATTTGCAGAATGTGAGGCAAGAGGGAGAGCGGGGGTGGTGCTACAAGAGCTCTTGGCCCTCTTTGCTCTGATCAGTTAAGGAAATACTGGGCTGCTGAGGGTGAGACTCAGAGGAGGACTAATCCTGCCCAAGGCCCTGCTGTCCCCCCTACCCCGAGCCCAGGAATTTATTTTTCATCTCAGGGCAACACAAACTCTATCATATCTGAATGAACCAGAAGAAACTGGATTCCGAGGCCTTTCAAAAAGTCATGTTCCGGGACTTCCCTGGTGGTGCATTGGTTAAGAATCTGCCTGCTAATGCTGGGGATGTGGGATCGATCCCTGGTCTGGGAAGATCCCACATGCCACAGATCAACTAAGCCCGTGCTCCACAACTACTGAGCCTGTGCCCTAGAGCCCGCAAGCCACAACTACTGAGCCCGTGTGCCACAACTGCTGAAGCCTGCGTACCTATAGCCCATGTTCCGCAACAAGAGAAGCCACCACAATGAGAAGTCTGCACACCACAACAAAGTGTAGCTCCCGCTTGCCACAAATAGAGAAAGCCCATGCGCATCAACAAAGACCCAATGCAGCCAAAAATAAATTAATTTAAAAATAATAATAAAATTAATTTATTTTAAAGAAAAGTATACTTTAAAAAATAAATGTCACGTTCAAGATTAAAGTCAACCCCAAACACAGAGCCAGAGCAAGTTAGGCCTCAGGCCACCTTTGACCATAACCAGCCTGCCCTCCAGCTCTCAACATTTAAATGAATGGGCAAACCAGTTTCACAAAGCTGTGGACAGTGCCAGGACATGACCCCAGCTTTCCTGACCTCTGGTCAGAGGGCTGTATGACTCTTCGGTTTTCTTTACATGGCATTCAGATTGGCATTAGTGAATAGTGTACCTCTGTCTGGTGATGCTGTTCTTGCCCTGAAATGCCTCCTGACTTTTCTCCATCTACCTGTCTCCTGCTCATCCTTCAAGAGTCAGCTCAAGTGATGCCTCCTTTAGTCTTCCCTGGCCCCAAGTATGGATCAGGGATGCTCTGGGCAGCCCCTGTGCTCCCCACATTCACAGCACTCACAGTATCACACTGGAACCCCCTCCCTCCGCAACTGCAACCCTCAACGGCAAAGATCATGACACCTTGATCTTACAGAAACGATGCTGACGCCACTTCTGACATGCATTGGCGGCTCATTCCTGTCCGGGGAGTGATGGCATGAACAACAGCAGCATCAGCACAGTGCACGCCTGCAGGCATGTGGTGACAAGTAGCTGTGCCTTGTGGGCCCTCTGGAGCCTGACGGTCTATGCAGATGGCAATGACGGTAAGTTATCTAGATAAAAACAAATAAAAAAATGCAAGTCTGTTAAGCAAGCTCCCCGTGTTGTGAAAGCCCGTTTTCCAGAGGAGGACAGGGAAGGGGAGCTGAGATGATGTCACCACTCATTTCAAGGGTCTTATCATGAACCCATGCACTTGTCACTACATCTGCTGTCTGCTGGTCACTAAGACAAGAAAGGCTTTATCAGTAGAGTCGTTTTTCCTCTGTCCCTTCTTAAGGTGAGTGCGGGTTTCCCTGGTCTGCTACCCAATGTCCTACTGTCTTAGCGGCCGAGGTTAAAGTACAAACACACAGTAAGACTTATCACTGGAACCATCAGCATTGGATCAGAAATGTACCCAAAGGCTTGTTGGACGTGAGACCTGTGAGTCAGGCTGTGCCCATTAGAGCCACTCCCAGGTGAGGACTGGCCTCCCCCGCCCCCTCGGCTCCGATCAGGGAAACTGTTGGCCTCGTCCTCTTGCCTGAACTCAGTCAACTGGAGAAGAATTGTCTAGATTAAGACTAAAGTGTGATAAGAATATAGGTTATTGTTGCTAATAACAGCTATTTATTACAGCCTGTTAATTATATAGTAGTTAATACTAATGGTACTTATTACTCATTACTGGTATCTATTTCTATGTCAGACATGGGGTAGAGATGGAGAATAAGGGTTGGAAAGCATAGTGGTGAGCCGCTCTGAGGATGGCAGGGCGCCTCTGCTGTTCTTACCAATTCTGCCGCCTGGAGTCCCAAAGCTGGGAAGCCACTAAGTGTCGTCGCCCCCTGCTGGCCACCGGCCGCATGACACCCGTGAGCATACAGGCACACCCTCCCGACTCTCAGTGCTGGAGGTGGAGCCTTAGAGACCAGGGCTGGGAAGCGGGCGGGGAGGGGAGGGGCTTGTTAAAGCTCAGGGGAGCCTGAAATGCACACAGCCACGTGCTCCCAGAGCCCTGGAAACACAAACGCAGATGCAGAGTGCGCACCAGCCTGTGCACAGCCCGGTGTTTCCTTGGAGAATCAGGAGGGCTGTAAGAAGCAGCTTACAGGCTTAGAAATGTCTTAACATATATTAACTCCTAACACCCTACTTCTTATTTTTTTTTCAAAATAAAATGTCTTGTTTTGTTAACAAGCGGAATATGATAAGAATCTACTTTGTGTGGTAGTGACTTGTGTAGAAACATCAACCCTCTGAAGTATATGTGGGAGCTGGGAAGTGAGCAGAAAAAATTCTAGGCATTGTATTCAAACACAAGGAACTTTGTTAAAGTCTTACTCAGAGTTCTTTTTAGAGGTGTATTTTTTTATTGAAGTATAATTGACATACAATATATATTAGTCCCAGGTGTTCCACATAGTGATTTGATTTATATAAACTACAGATTGATCACCACACTAAGTCTAGTAACCATCTGTCATCATACAAACTTATTACAGTATTATTGACTATTTCCTGTGCTGTACATTACATCCCCATGACTTTTTAAAATTAATTAATTAATTAATTAATAGATCTTTATTGGAAAATAATTGCTGCATAATACTGTGTTAGTTTCTGTTGCACAACAAAGCAAATCAGCCATATGCATACACATGTCCCCATATCCCCTCCCTCTTGAGCCTCCCTCCCATCCTCCCTATCCCACCCCTTTAGGTCATCACAAAGCACCAAGCCGATCTCCCTGTGCTATGCTGCTGCTTTCCACCAGCCAACTATTTTACATTCGGTAGTGTATATTTCGATGCTACTCTCACTTCGCCCCAGCTTCGCCCTCCCACCCCATGTCCTCAAGTCCATTCTCTATGTCTACCTCTTTATTCCTGCCCTGCAATTAGGTTCATCAGTACCATTTTTATTTTTATTTTTTAGATTCCATATATATGTGCTAGCATACGGTATTTGTTTTTTCCCTTTCTGACTTACTTCCTCTGTATGACAGACTCTAATTCCACCCACCTCGCTACAAATAACTCAATTTCATTTCTTTTTATGGCTGAGTAATATTCCATTGTATATATGTGCCACATCTTCTTTATCCATTCATCTGTCAATGGACATTTAGGTTGGTTCCATGTCCTGGCTACTGTAAATAGTGTTGCAATGAACATTGTGGTACATGTCTATTCTTGAATTATGGTTTTCGCAGGGTATATGCCCAGTAGTGGGATTGCTGGGACATATGGTAATTCTATTTTTAGTTTTTTAAGGAACCTTCAGACTGTTTTCCAGAGTGGTTGTATCAATTTACTTTCCCACCAACAGTGCAGGACGGTTCCCTTTTCACCACACCCTTTCCAGCATATATTGTTTCTAGATTTTTTGATAATGGCCATTTTGACTGATGTGAGGTGATACCTCATTGTAGTTTTGATTTGCATTTCTCTAATAATTAGTGATGTTGAGCATCTTTTCATGTGCCTCTTGGCCATCTGTATGTCTTCCTTGGTGAAATGTTTATTTAGGTCTTCCACCCATTTTTTTACTAGATTTTTTTTTTTTTAATATTGAGCTCCATGAGCTGTTTGTATATTTTGGAGATTTATTCTGTGTTTATTCATTTGCAAATATTTTCTCCCATTCTGAGAGTTGTCTTTTTGTCTTGTTTACGGTTTCCTTTGTTGTGCAAAAGCTTTTAAGTTTAATTAAGTCCCATTTGTTTATTTTTGTTTTTAATTCCCTTGCTCTAGGAGGTGGGTAAAAAAGATCTTACTGTGATTTATGTCAAAAAGTGTTTTTCCTATGTTTTCCTCTAAGAGTTTTATAGTGTCTGGTCTTACATTTAAGTCTTTAATCCACTGGGAGTTTATTTTTGTGTATGGTGTGAGGTAGTGTTCTAATTTCATTCTTTTACAGGTAGCTGTCCAGTTTTCCCAGCACCACTTATTGAAGAGGCTGTCTTTTCTCCACTGTATATTCTTGCCTCCTTTATCAAAGATAAGGTGACCATATGTGTGTGGGTTTATCTCTGGGCTTTCTATCCTGTTCCATTGATCTATATTTCTGTTTTTGTGCCAGTACCAAACTGTCTTGATTCCTGAAGCTTTGTAATATAGTCTGAAGTCAGGGAGCCTGATTTCTCCAACTCCTTTTTTCTTTCTGAAGATTGCTTTGGCTATTCAGGGCCTTTTGTGTTTCCATACGAATTGTAAAATTTTTTGTTCCAACTCTGTGAAGAACGCCGTTGGTAGTTTCATAGGGATTGCATTCAATCTGTAGATTGCTTTGGGTAGTATAGTCATTTTCACAATATTGATTCTTCCAATCTAAGAACATGGTATATCTCTCCAACTGTTTGTGTCATCTTTGATTTCTTTCATCAGTGTTTTATAGTTTTCTGAGTATAAGTCTTTTGCCTCCTTAGGTAGGTTTATTCCTAGGTATTTTATTCTTTTTGTTGCAGTGGTAAATGGGAATGTTTACTTAATTTCTCTTTCTGATTTTTCATTGTTGGTGTATAGCAATGCCAGAGATTTCTGTGCATTAATTTTGTATCCTGCAACCTTACCAAATTCACTGATTAGTTCTAATAGTTTTCTGGTGGCATCTTTAGGATTTTCAATGTATAATATCATGTCATCAGCAAACAGTGACAGTTTTGCTTCTTCTTTTCCAATTTGTATTCCTTTTATTTCTTTTTCTTCTCTGATTGCCATGGCTAGGACTTCCAAAACGATGTTGAATAAGAGTGGCGAGACTGGACATCCTTGTCTTGTTCCTGATCTTAGAGGAAATGCTTTCAGTTTTTCACCATTGAGAATGATGTTTGCTGTGGGTTTGTCATATATGGCCTTTATTATGTTGAGGTAAGTTCCCTCTATGCCCATTTTCTGGAGAGTTTTTATCATAAATGGGTGTTGAATTTTGTCAAAAGCTTTTTCTGCATCTATTGAGTTGATCATATGGTTTTTATTCCTTAATTTCTTAATGTGGTGTATCACATTGATTGATTTGCGTATATTGAAGAATCCTTGAATCCCTGGGATAAATCCCACTTGATCATGGTGTATGATCATCTTAATGTGCTGTTGGATTCTGTTTGCTAGTATTTTGTTGAGGATTTTTGCATCTATGTTCATCAGTGATATTGGCCTATCATTTTCTTTTTTTGTGGTATCTTTTTAGGCTTTTGGTATCAGCGTGACAGTGGCTTCGTAGAATGAATTTGGGAGTGTTTCTCCCTCTGCAATTTTTTGGAAGAGTTTGAGAATAATAGGTGTTAGCTCTTCTCTAAATGTTTGATAGAATTGACCTGTGAAGCCCTCTGGTCCTGGACTTTTGTTTGTTGGAAGATTTTTAATTATGGTTTCAATTTCATTACTTGTGATAAGTCTGTTTATATTTTCTAATTCTTCCTGGTTCAGTCTTGGAAAATTGTACCTTTCTAAGAATTTGTCCACTTCTTCATGGTTGTCCATTTTATTGGCATATAGTTGTTTGTAGTAGTGTCTGATAATCCTTTGTATTCCTGCAGTGTCAGTTGTGATTTCTCCTTTTTCGTTTCTAATTTTATTGATTTGCATCCTCTCCCTTTTTATCTTGATGAGTCTGGCTAATGGTTTATCAATTTTGTTTATCTTCTCAAAGAACAAGGTTTTAGTTTTATTGTTCTTTGCTATTGTTTTCTTTGTTTCTATTTCATTTATTTCTGCTCTGATCTTTAATGATTTCTTTTCTTCTACTGAGTTTGGGTTTTCTTTGTTCTTCTTTCTCTAGTTGTTTTAAGTGTAGGTTTAGATTGTTTATTTGAGATTTTTCTTGTTTCTTGAGGTGAGATTGAATTGCTGTAAACCTCCCTCTTAGAACTGCTTTTGCTGCATCCCATAGGTTTTGGGTCGTCGTGTCTCCATTGTCATTTGTTTCTATGTATTTTTTTATTTCTTCTTCGATTTCTTCAGTGATCTCTTGCTTATTTAGTAGCACACTGTTTAGCCTCCATGTATTTGTGTGTTTTACAGTTTTTTTCCTGTAATTGATTTCCAATCTCATACCCTTGTGGTCAGAAAAGAAACTTGATACAATTTCAATTTTCTTAAATTTTCTGAGGCTTGATTTGTGACCCAAGATGTGATCTATCCTGGAGAATGTTCCATGTGCACTTGAGAAGAAAGTGTATTCTGCCACTTTTGGGTGGAATGTTCTATAAATATCAATTAGATTTATCTGGTCTACTGTGTCTTTTAAAGCTTGTGTTTCCTTATTTATTTTCTATTTGGATGATCTGTCCATGGTGTAAGTGGGATGTTAAAGTGCCCTACTATTATTGTGCTACTGTCGATTTCTCCCTTCATGGTTGTTAGCATTTGTTTTATGTATTGAGGTGCTCCTATGTTGAGTGCATAAACATTTATAATTGTTATATCTTCTTCTTGGATTGATCATTTGAACATCATGTAGCGTCTCTCCTTATCTCTTGTACCGCTTTTTATTTTAAAGTCTATTTTATCTCATATGAGTATTGCTACTCCAGCTTTATTTTGATTTCCATTTGCATGGAATATCTTTTTCCATCCCCTCACTTTCAGTCTGTGTGTGTCCCTAGGTCTGAAGTGGGTCTCTTGTAGACAGCATATATATGGGTCTTGTTTTTGTATCCATTCAGCCAGTCTTGCCTTTTGGTTGGCGCATTTAATCCATTTACATTTAAGGTAATTATTGATATGTATGTTCCTATTACCATTTTATTAATTGTTTTGGGTTTGTTTTTGTGGATCTTTTTCTTCTCTTGTGTTTCCTGCTTAGAGAAGGTTCTGTAGCATTTGTTGTAAAGCTGGTTTGGTGGTGCTGAATTCTCTTAGCTTTTGCTTGTCTGAAAAGCTTTTGACTTCTCCATCGAATCTGAATGAGATCCTTGCTGCATAGAGTAATCTTGGTTGTAGGTTTTTCTCTTTCATCACTTTAAGTATATCCTGCCACTCCCTTCTGGCCTTCAGAGTTTCTGCTGAAAAATCAGCTGATAACCTTATGGGGATTCCTTTGTATGTTATTTTTTGTTTTGCCTTGCTGCTTTGAATATTTTTTCTTTGATTTTAATTTTTGTTAGTTTGACTAATATGTGTCTTGGTGTGTTTTTCCTAGGGTTTATCCTGTATGGGACTCTCTGTGTTTCCTGGACTTGATTGACTATTTCTTTTCCCATGTTAGGGAAGTTTTCAACTATAATCTCTTTAAATATTTCCTCAGACCCTTCCTTTTTCTCTTCTTCTTCTGGTACCCCTATAATTCAAACGTTGGTGAGTTTAGTGTTGTCCCAGAGGTCTCTGAGATTGTCTTCAATTCTTTTCATTCTTTTTCTTTATTCCGCTCCTTGGCAGTTATTTCCATCATTTTGTCTTCCAGCACACTTATTCGTTCTTCTGCCTCAGTTATTCTGTTACTGATTCCTTCTAGTGTATTTTTCATTTCAGTTATTGTGTTGTTCATCTCTGTTTGTTTGTTCTTTAGTTCTTTTAGATCTTTGTTAAACATTTCTTGTATTTTCTCAATCCGTGCTTCCACTCTATTTCTGAGATTCTGGATCATCTTTACTATCATGACTCTGAATTGTTTTTCAGGTAGATTGCCTATTTCCTCTTCATTTATTTGGTCTTGTAGGTTTTTACCCTGCTCCTTTTCTCTGACATATTTTTTTTGCTGTCATTATTATTATTATTATTTTTTGAGTGGGATTGTGTTCCTGTCTTACTGGTTGTTTGGCCTGAGGCTTCCAACACTGGGGTTTGTAGGCTATTGGGTAGAGCTGGGTCTTGGTGCTGAGATGAGGAACTCTGTGAGACCTCACTCCAATGAATATTCCCTGAGGTCTGAGGTTCTCTGTTAGTCCAGTGGTTCGGAATCAGAGCTCCCACTGCAGGATCTTCAGCCCATCCCCGGGCTCCTGAACCAAGATCCCACAAGCTGTGTGGGGTGGCAAAAAGAAATGAAAAAGAACAATAACAAAGTAAAAAATAAAATTAGACTAGGAAACTAACAGATATGTTAGAAAGACTATAAAGATAAAAATATAGATGAATCAACAACCAGAAGGTACATCAGTACCACAACAGTAAAAAAAGAGGAGGAGGGAAAATTTAAAAAAAAAGGGGGGGGGGGAGGCCTTGGCTGTGGAGCGCGGAGCCTAAGCAAGGGTGAGGTCTGGGTGGTAGGCAGGGCCAATACTCAGGACCCACAGGCTGGAAAACGCCCTGGGGGCTGTGGGGGGTGGGGCTTAGGCTGAAGGACCAGAAGGGGCTCAGGCATGCTCCCCACCCCTGGTCTCAGAGGGGAGGGGACCTCACCTGGGAGCCCAGCAGACTTCCTGGGCTTGAGTGGGGGCGGCAAACGCCCTCCTCTCCTCTCCTGCTCCTCCAGTCTGGGCAGGGCCCTCCCACCAGCCTCTCCTGATCTCTCTGGCCTCCCTCCTACGCCCCCAGAACCAATGCAGCCGAGGGGAAGGGGGGACCTTGGAGGGCAGGGGACCAGCTTGGGAGCTCAGCAGGCTCCACAGGCCTGAGTGGGTGGGGCTATCGCTCTCCACTCCTCTCCCGCTCTTCCTGGATGGCTCCTCCCACCTGCCTCTCCTGATCTCCCTGGCCTCAGGGGCACCGATCCTGTGTGGCCTCCACTTTTCCTCCCCCCTCAGTCTCCCTACATCCTACCAGTTCACTTTGGAGTTCCTCCCTTCTCCCTGGGCATCAGAGTCCCCCACCAGTGGCCGGCAGGTGCCATAGTTTTGGGGAGACGCTAACTCTGCGTCTTCCCACACCACCATCTTGACTGCACCTCCAACTTATTTATTTTATAACTGGAAGTTTGTACCTCTTAATCCACTTCAAATATTTCACCCAATCCCCACCCCACCCTTCTAGTAACCACCCGTTTGTTCTCTGTATCTGTGAGTCTGTTTCTGTCTTGTTTTGTTGTTCTGGTTTTAGATTTCACATATAAGTGAAATCTCATGATATTTGTCTTTTTCTGTCTTATTTCACCTAACCTAATACCCTGAAATGAGCATACTGCAAATGACAAGATTTCATCTTTTTATGAATAATATTTATATATATGTATCTTAGAGTTTTAAAGTAATTCTAGAAAACTTCATTATATGATTTTCTAGCCCTAAACAAATCAGAAGGGAATTAAGAAATAAATGTCAGTACTATTCAAGTCAGGCATACTGTCACAGGAAAGTAGGGAGTAATGATAAAAATCCTCTAGAAAAATCAACCAGTGTCTAGAGGACACAGATGCTGGGTTGCCCAGGACACCTCTGCGACCCTGGAGCACCTGGTTCTGCAGGATCTGAAGCTTCTAAACTTTCAGGGACTTTCCTTTAAAAAAGAATACAAATATAAAGTACACAATTAGGTATAAAAATGAATATTTATTTCCAGTGAGGAGTCGCACACACACCCCCTCAATTATCAGAGTTCTGCTGAGTTAAGTCCCTTCTGGGATTTGTTGGCAATTTATTTTCTAGCTTTAAAGTTGATTTAAAAAAATTTTTATTCTATATTTTTATTTTATATTGGGGTATAGTTGATTAACATGTTGTGCTAATTTCAGGTGTACGGCTGAGTGATTCAGTTATACATATACATGTATCTATTAGTTTTCAAATTCTTTTCCCATTTAGGTTATCACAAAATATTGAGCAGAGTTCCCTGTGCTATGCAGTAGGTCCTTGTTGGTTATCTATTTTATATACAGTGGTATGTATATTTGTGTTCTCCAACAAATTCAAACCAGGAACTTCAACTTTGGACATGGAGAGTGAATGTCCAGATGGGGACAGCATGGACGGATCAAGCAGTGGGGCCAGGCTTTCTTCTGCCTTCAGTGGTGCTCACAGTGACCTGCCTCACAATCATCACAGTGGCCACAGGCACCCTGATCCCTTTGTGTCAGTCTGACCCAAGTGTGAAAACTGCATTCTCATGGACTCCCTAATTAAACTAAAAAGGGTGTATAATTAATACCACAGAAAAACAAACAGGAAAAATTATAAGTATTTAAAAAGGCATGGACCTTACAATGAACCCTTTTCTGACCCCCCCACCCCCCCACTGCCCGGCTGATGAGTTTTATTCTAGTTCTCCAGCTTAGGCTGCTGCACCCCAGCTCCAAAGAACCCTGCCTACACCAGGGCGGCAATAAACATGGCAGTGGTTCAGAATTGGGGCTCTGAAGGGAAATCACTCACGTTCAAATCCACAGTCTCTTGCTTATGGGCTGTGTGACCTTGGACAAGTTACTTCACTCCTCTGTGCCTCAGTTTGCCTGCTGATATTAGTGGAATTGTGGAGAATATGTGAGATTGTATTTGATAACCATTTAGGATGGAGCCTGGCACACAGACGTGTTCGAAAAATGGTAACTATTATTTTTCCCTGGGGACACTGATCTCAGTTCAGGTTCTGAGGATGTGTGTGCCCCTCAGGTGACTGGCAATACAGATGATCATACTTTTTAAGCACAACCCCCCCTCTGGCCCCCACTCCATCCCCCCTACCTACAGGAGGCAGGCTTCTCCCTAGTACAGCTCTACTCTGATCATAATACTGTAGCCATAGAACAAGTGCAAATCCAAACGAGACTCATAGACCCATACGAGGAGGCCTGTTCTCCTGCAGCTTTCTGCACCTCTTGTCCTTTTTGGATAGGAATTTACTTACCTGCTCATGGTCGGTGTCCTGAATTCATTGCAGGAAAACAGCTTCCTCCTGGGCTTTCACCACACAGCACACTTCCCACCTGGTTGATGGAAAAGGATGTGGATGTCTTCCCTGGCCCGGGTCCTATAGCCAGGGTGGCCTGGAAGCCACACACCTGAGAACTGAGCACGAGGAAGTGAGTCCCCAGTGTCTCTCTCCCACCCTGTGAAACAGTGTCACAGGGTCCTGAGCTGCAGGGGACACCTGTCCCTGGAGGCAAAGTGAAGCCGGGAGGACAGGCTTGGAGCCATCCTTTCCTCACACACAGAAGAGAGCTCCAGACGTCGTTCCTGGTGCCATGACTCAGGAAACCATTTGCAGCATTTACTTACGTCACAGGATGAGATTATGGATCACGTGTGATGTTTCGCCCCATTTTCCCAATCACTGAAAACAAAAGCCCCGGAGCCTTGCCTTCGAGAAGCTGCAGGGGCGGCTACCTGCCTCCCCAGGACTTGCCAGGGGAGCCACAGCAGGGCCACCCCTCAGTCCATGCAGCCCAGTGCACCCAGAAGGGGCTGGGGGAGGGGGAGGAGGGCTTGCCTTCTCGGGGGAGAGGAGTGAAGTGATCTTGCCCCTCCTCCTCCTACTTCAAGACCCTGAACCCGAGTGTGTGAGGACCCGAGAGGGGCCCCTGTGATGGTTGGACCGCTGACATTTACTCTCCACGAGGCCACCAGACCTGCAGGCCTGTGCATGAGCCGCCCGGGCGGGGGAGGGCGGACTGTGGGAGAGAGGCAGTGGGTGGGGCTGTCAGGCCTCCGCACCCAGCATCCTCCACCACACCCCACGCTCCTGCTCCAGGGAGGTGAGGAAGAAACATTTACACACCCAAAGAGATGGCTGGGAGGGAAGGGGAGGTGGATGGTGACGGCCTTGTGCGAGACCACCACAGCCCGGCCAGGGGTGCTCTCCATCTGACCAGTGCCGGGGGTCTGCCAGGAAGAGCGGTTGAACTTCCAGAGGGACCACTCATGTCCTGGAGAACTTACCCCTAGGTGCTCCTGTCAGCAGGGCCCATTGGAGCTCAGAGGTATAAGAGCCAGGGCAAAGGATGACGACCCCTCCCCAAGCAGACCCCCTCTCCCCACACCTGGCCCCACATTTTACTACTCTCTGGTGGACCCCTAAGTCTACTGTGCTGGAGGTGGTGAGGAGTTAGGATGGTTGAGAAGGAGGAGGAATCGTTTGAGTCAGAGATGAGACTGAAGTTTTAAACAAGCAAGACTGAATTTTAAAACCAAAATAGGTCATTTTACAAAGGAAAGTAAAAGGCTACATTGTTAAGTGGGGCACTCAATCCAGCACAGTCATTTGAAATTATGGGGAAAGTATATCATGGTTGAAACTCTTCAACATACCAGGTACAGGTATCATTCTTCCCCCATCTCCCAGTCACCAAACAGATAGAAGGTAATTTCTGATAAAACCACAGCTTCAAAGAAGGGAATATATATAACTGTATTGTAACAAGAGCTGCTGACTAAAGAAAATAGCGTTTGGACCCTTAACATGTAGCACAGAGCTCCCATCAGCCTATGGCATCCACTGTCTAGTAGGAGAAAAAAAAAAAAAAGCTATGGTTCACGAAGAGAAATAAACAAACTTTTCCCAGGCCCTGAGTTCTCAGAATTTACCACCAGACTCTTGCTTATTGTAAAGAAGCTTCCTCACAGCTGTTTGTACAGGAAATGCAAAGACATGTCCCATGTGACTTTGGTAGAAGGCCCAGTCAACAACAACAGTCCTGAAAGCATAGGCCCGGCCCTTCCCCGCGGTCCCCTCACCAGGGCTACCCGACACACCCGTGCTGTCCCGGCTGGACCACATGATGGTTCCTCACAGAGGAGCCCCTGGGCACCAAGCGAGCCTCCCCTCCCTAGTGATGCACTCTGCCCACTCCTCTCCTCTCCCAGCACCACAAACCCTAAGGAAACAACCCCCGCCCCCTCCACCCCACCCCCCCACCCCGCAGGAAGGCAAGCTTTAAACTCACAGCAGCAGCATCAAACGAGGCGCAGCACGGACTGTATGTGGGGTGCGGCTGTGGGCCTCTCGGCTGCCCCCCCTCACCCCTCCGAGGCCTGGAGAGAAGCAATACGTGCCGCCACCCTGGGGTGCATGGTCACCGTGGGAACCTGCCTCTGCTCTCAGCAGTCATGTCCCTGTGTTGTCCTGGCTTGGAGTGCAAGGAGCAGAGGGAGTGATAGGGGCCGGGCTCCATACTGATGCGGGACAGGAAGCACACGGATTGCTGGAGGATCATGAGACGTCATCCACTCTGCTGAAAGCTCCGGAAAGAGGTGGAAGACAGCAGGGGTGGGGTGGGGTGGTGGGCGGAGCATTCAGATGTAGGTCCTCCTCTATATCCTGCAACAAATCCATTCATTCATTCATTCATTCATACACTTATTCTTACCTCAAACTGATTTTAATGAGTAGCAACTATATCCAGGTGCTACACTGGACATTGGAGACATAAAGACAAATAAGATACAGCCTCTACCCTGAGGGAACTTACAGTCTACGTAGGAGATACAAACATACACACACACATACACACACAGATACACACGCATGCACATGCTCAATTAACCATAATACAGTGTTAGTACAAAACATATAAAAATACCACGGAACTTAAAAATTGAGGGCAATTATTTCTTAGGTTGGGTGTGAGTTGCTGGGAAGGGAAAACTGCATTGAGAGGTTAATACTTGAGTCGGGTCTTGAAGGGGTTTGTTAAATGGTCCAAACAGGGGATATGGTCCAGGCAGGGCTTGACGCAGGCACCTGCTCTGTGTTCTCCAAAACTACGGATAATTCTAGCATTGACGGTGTGCCCATCCACTGTTCTCTGTGCTTTACATGCATTCACTCATTTAATCGTCACAGTGGCTCTGCAGAGGAAGCACTGCTGTGCCGTTCACAGATGCAGTGACTGAGGCACACATAGGTAAAAATAACCTGTCCAAGGTCTCACAGGTATTGACACTGGGTAGCAGAGCAGGCTTCTGGCCCCAGAGCCCACTCTCTTCACCTTGGCCATGTGCTCATCCCGGTGAGCAGGGAAGGTCGGGTCCCAGGTTACATGGGGAAGAGGAGGGACCACAGCCAAGTCTGCTGGGTGCCCCGCTTGGGCTTGGTCAAGGGCTCTGCAAGGGCCATTTAGGGAGCTTGAAGCCTGCTTTTTTTTGGTCATGAGACGCCATCGTGGGTTTTTAAGTTGGAGAAGGCCGTAATGAGATTTGTGTCCTGAAGGTGACTCTGGAATTGATGTGTAGGATAGAATGGAGGAGAAATGGGCTGAAGGAGGAGGAAGAAGAGAGAGGGGGAAATCCATGTCCTCTGGTTCATCACAATGCCTGGCATACAGCAGGTGTCCAATAATGATTGGTTAAATAAACGTCTCATAGTTGTCTTAGTTGGCTTCCCCTGGAAGCCCACTCTGAAATAAGGGTTTCACTATGAGGGGTTTATTTAGGAGGCTACATCCATGGGTGCCTGGAGCTCAGTCCTGGGGGTGGCTGGGGGCCCAGTGCAAAACACACCTTCAGAGTCATCCCGGGAGGAGAGCAAGGGAGTTGGGTATCCAGACGCCAACTCGGTTAGTAGTTGAGGGTTGCTGCTGGGGAGTGTTAATTTCCTGGCCCCAGGGCAGCAGGAGCATGGCTTGGGGAAAGGAAAGGTAGGCACATGGGTGCCACTGGACACCCCTGAGGCACACGGCCATCAGGCGTATAGTGATGGGGATGGGTAGGGTCTGCTACAAAATCAGTCTTGGGCCAAAATGGGAAGAGTAGAAACTGAATTTTGTGATGCCATTTCTCCAACAGAACTTTCCCAATGAGTTTCTTCTGATTTCCTCTCATTGGGAGGTAGATATGTTTTCTTTTCTCCTGCAGGGACTGTGTTCTCAGTGGGGAACTGGTGTTCCAGACCCTTCCATTTTACTACTCGGGTGAACTCCAGGAAACATCACTGTGCACCGTGGGTAGCTTCTGGAGAAGATTATGCCATCAGAGTTGAAAGCTGGAAACTCTATCAAGCAACATTTGTATCAGAGCTTGAGTAGGAAGAAGAAAATGGGGGAGGAGAAAAAAAAGACTTTTGCTAAAATTAACAAAAATCCCAAGCCCAGGCCTTGTAACTGAACGTTTTCACAACACTTAGTACTTAAAGTTTCTGAACTAACAGGGGACCAGAAACTAACATGAGATATTTTTTTTCTGGCTAATGGTGAAGTGTTCATCTGAGAAGAAACATTTCTCTCCATCCCCACTTGCTCCCACCTGTTCCCTCACCTTGGGATCCTTCTCAGCTTCCCAGCCTACCAAGATCTTGTCTGCCGATGTTTTTCTGTTTTTCCATCATAACTGCATTATATGAAGGCAGGTCTCTATCTTATCCATGGTAGAAAGCAAGTGGAAAAGCTGTTCAGTGAGTCAGGTGGGGGCCTCAGGGACACATGGAAGGAGGATTGTCTTCTGGGCACTGCTCCTTTGCTCATCACAGGCCTCCTTTGGCAAATTAAATTTTCCTCTAACAGTTTTATAAGGAATCAAAAATTATATCCAACATCTAAACAAACACAAGTGTGTTTATTTAACAAGTTAATGTCAAATTTAAACCTGTGAAAACAGAGACAATTTAAAATCACATGACGACTGCAGTGCAGCTACGTCTTCGCCTACTTTCAAGATGCTCGAGTCACTTTCCAGACGTTGTCTCGTCTTCTGTTTGCCCCTCAGGAGACATGACAGTTCTGGCAACTTATAACTATTTCCTGTCCCTGGATGGAGTGGAAAAGGATAGCTGATGTTGGAAATTTTAGCTTTTGAAAAGCACAGCAGGATTATCAAAACACCAAGAACACCAAACTAAGGTGAATTCAAGGACAAAGATGACCCAGGTGTCTTTGAGGCAGACAGTGTCTTTTACAGAGTGGACCATCCAGCTAGGCTCACTGGGCCTGGCTTGTTAAAGAGCCTCAGACAGGATGCTGACCCATGGGGGCCAGCTCAGGGGTGGCCCAGGCTGGCGTGGCATCCACCAATGAGATGGTGACAGAAGGTAGATGAGCTATCTGTCAGTGTCTTCAAAGGTGGCTGGAGCGAAGCCATGGTGTTCTAGCCAGGTGTGCACACACAGTGCTGTTCTGGTCCACAGCTAGACATGGTGAAGGCCTCGAAGATAACCACAGCCACGCAATCAGCCCATGTGCATGGGTGCATGTGTAAAGGCTCTGTCACCAATATTCATTTATAGTTTAGTTCTACCAATTAGCAAAAGATAAAACAAACAGAGGAGATAATATGGAAGAGTGGTTAAGAATCAGACTGCCTGAGTCTAAATTCAGGCTTTGTCACCTATTACCATTATAGTCTTGGGCAAGTAAGCATTCTAGGCCTCAGTTTCCTCAATTGTAAAAACAGGACTTTACAGGATTCTTGTGAGAATTAAATAAGATAATAGATGCAAAGAATTTAGTACAAAACCTCTCAGTAAATGGGAACTATTATGATTTTAGTAATAAATCGTATCTATGTAAGAGCAAAACTGATGTGGAAAATTAAAATCTAAACAAGAAAAGTGTAGGGTGGAGTGTAGTGATGGTAAATGATAGTTATTACTTTAGCCCTGATTAAGCAAATATGTTTGCTCTGGGCATTCTATTAAACTCTAAATTTCCCAGAATCCAAGGAAAAAGGAAGTCATTAAGGTCAAATTATTCTCATGATGTTATTACATAGAAAATTGAAATATAATTCATTCTTAATAAACTTGTGTGGAAGGCAGGAATAACACTATTCCTTCCCTTGCCCCATCCTGCTTCTCTCACTTCCCTTCTCCTGAGAGAACCACCTTAATTAATTTCCTTCAGAAGCATCGCCTCCTCAAGGGGGCTGCCCTGAGAAGCCTCCCTAACAAGGAGCCCGTGATTCGCTCTAGAGCATCCCACCAATGCCAGTTAAGCCTTATTCATTTTTGACCACAGTTTCTTTGAGATCCCTCATAAATGAACATTAGAAGAGTAAATGTAGAAATACTTGTTTATGATAGTGCAAACAAATCATAATTTGAGATCTAGATAATAGTTCAGAATTTTAAAATTTCGGAGTCCTTGTGAAGATGGCAGACTAAAAGGACGTGCTCTCACTCCCTCTTGCGAGAGCACTGGAATCACAAGTAATTGCTGAACAGTCATTGGCAGGAAGACACTGGAACTCACCAAAAAAGATACCCCACATCCAAAGACAAAGGAGAAGCTGCAATGAGATGGTAGGAGGGGCACAATCACAATAAAATCAAACCCCATAACTGCTGGGTGGGTGACTCACAAATTGGAGAAAAATTATACCACAGAAGTCCACCCACTGGAGTGAAGGTTCTGAGCCGCACGTCAGGCTTCCCACCCTGGGGGACCACCCGGTAATGGGGGGAGGAATTCCCAGAGAATCAGACTGTGAAGGCTAGCAGGATTTGATTGCAGGACTTCAACAGGACTGGGGGAAACTGAGACTCCACTCTTGGAGGGCACACACAAAGTAGTGTGTGCATCAGGACCCAGCGGGAAGGAGCAGTGTCCCCATAGGAGACTGAACCAGACTTACCTGCTAGTGTTGGAGGGTCTCCTGCAGAGGTGGGGG
The DNA here is from genome assembly GCF_028021215.1 of Eschrichtius robustus. Taxonomy (NCBI): domain Eukaryota; kingdom Metazoa; phylum Chordata; class Mammalia; order Artiodactyla; family Eschrichtiidae; genus Eschrichtius; species Eschrichtius robustus. The sequence continues at coordinate 57,245,518 of NC_090835.1, read as the reverse complement.
GTGGCTGTGGCTCACTGTGGGGAAAAGGACACTGGCAGCAGAAGTTCTGGGAAGTACTCCTTGGCATGAGCCCTCCCAGAGTCCACCATTAGTCCCACCAAAGACACTGTAGCCTCCAGTGATGGGTTGCCTCAGGCCAAACACCAACAGGGAGGGAACTCAGCCCCACCAATCAGCAGACAAGCAGATTAAAGTTTTACTGAGCTTTGCCCACCAGAGCAACACCCAGCTCAATCCACCACCAGTCCCTCTCATCAGGAAGCTCGCATAAGCCTCTTAGTTAGCTGCATCCACCAGAGGGCAGACTGTAAAAATAAGAAGAACTACAATCCTGCAGCCTGTGGAATGAAAACCACATTCACAGAAAGAGAGACAAAATGAAAGGCAGAGGGCTATGCACCAGATGAAAGAACGAGATAAAACCCCAGAAAAACAACCGAATGAAGTGGAGATGATAAACAACCTTCCAGAAAAAGAATTCAGAATAATGATAGTGAAGATGATCCAGGACCCCAGAAAAAGATGGAGGCAAAGACTGAGAAGATGCAAAAATGTTTAACAAAGACCTAGAAGAATTAAAGAACAAACAAACAGAGATGAACAATACAATAATTGAAATGAAAATTACCCTAGAAGGAATCAATAGCAGAATAACTGAGGCAGAAAAACAGGTAAGTGACCTGTAAGACAGAATGGTGGAATTCACTGCTGTGGAACAGAATAAAGAAAAAAGAATGAAAAGAAATGAAGACAGTCTAAGAGACCTCTGGGACAACATTAAACACAACAACATTCACATTATAGGGGTCTCAGAAGGAGAAGAGAGAGAGAAAGGACCCAAGAAAATATTTGAAGTGATTATAGTTGAAAACCTCCTTAACATGGGAAAGGAAATAACCACTTAAGTTCAGGAAGTGCAGAGAGTCCCAGGCAGGATAAACCCAAGGAAAAACACACTGAGACACATAGTAATCAAATTGACAAAAATTAAAGACAAAGAAAAATTATTAAAAGCAACAAAGGAAAAGTGACAAATAACATACAAGGGAACTCCCATAAGGTTGTAGCAGAAGCTCTACAAGCCAGAAGGGAGTGGCAAGATATATTTAAAGTGATGAAAGGGAAGAACTTACAATCAAGATTACTCTACCCAGCAAGGATCTCAATCAAATGTGATGGAGAAATTAAAAGCTTTACAGACAAGCAAAAGCTAAGAGAATTCAGCACCACCAAACCAGCTCTACAACAAATGCTAAAGGAACTTCTCTAAGTGGGAAACACAAGAGAAGAAAAACAACCCAAAACAATTAAGCAAATGGTAATAGGAACATACATATCGATAATTACCTTAAAAGTGAGTGGATTAAATGCTCTAACCAAAAGACACAGGCTCGCTGAATGGACACAAAAACAAGACCAATATATATGCTGTCTACAAGAGACCCACTTCAGACTTAGGGACACATACAGACTGAAAGTGAGGGGATGGAAAAAGATATTCCATGCAAATGGAAATCAAAAGAAAGCTGGAGTAGCAATACCCGTATCAGATAAAATAGACTTTAAATTAAAGACTGGTACAAGAGATAAGGAGGGACACTACATAATGATCAAACGATCAATCCAAGAAGAAGATATAACAATTATAAATGTTTATACACCCAACATAGGAGCACCTCAATACATAAGGCAAATGTTAACAACCGTGAATGGAGAAATTGACAGTAGCACAATAATAGTAGGGGACTTTAACACCCCACTTACACCAATGGACAGATCATCCAAACAGAAAATAAATAAGGAAACACAAGCTTTAAAAGACACAATAGATGAGATAGATCTAATATTTATAGACCATTCCACCCCAAAGTGGCAAAATACACTTTCTTCTCAAGTGCACATGGAACGTTCTCCAGGATAGATCACATCTTGGGTCACAAATCAAGCCTAGGTAAATTTAAGAAAATTGAAATCATATCAAGCATCTTTTCTGACCACAACGCTATGAGATTAGAAATAAATTACAGGGAAAAAAGGTTAAAAAACACAAACACAAGGAGGCTAAACAATATGTTACTAAAAAACCAAGAGATCACTGAGGAAATCTAAGAGGAAATCAAAAAATACCTAGAGACAAAGGACAATGAAAACACAACAATCCAAAACCTATGGGATGCAGCAAAAGCTAAGAGGGAAGTTTATAACAATACAATCCTACCTCAGGGAACAAGAAGAATCTCAAATAAACAATCTAACCTTACACCTAAAGGAACTAGAGAAAGAAGAACAAAGAAAACCCAAAGTTAGTGGAAGGAAACAAATCATAAAGATCAGAGCAGGAATAAATGAAATAGAAATGAAGAAAACATACCAAAGATCAATAAAACTAAAGCTTGGTTCTTTGAGAAGATAAGCAAAATTGATAAACCTTTAGCCAGACTCATCAAGAAAAAGAAGGACAGGATTAAAATCAATAAAATTAGAAATGAAAAAGAAGTTACAACAGGCACTGCAGAAATACAAAGCATCACAAGAGGCTACTACAAGCAACTCTATGCCAATAAAATGGACAACCTGGAAGAAATGGACAAATTCTTAGAAAAGTACAACCTTCCAAGACTGAACCAGGAAGAAATAGAAAATATGAACGACCAATTACAATTAATGAAATGGAAACCATGATTAAAAACCTTCCAACAAACAAAAGTCTAGGACCAGATGGCTTCACAGGCGAATTCTATCAAACATTTAGAGAAGAGCTAACACCCATCCTTCTCAAACTCTTCCAAAAAATTGCAGAGGAGGGAACACTCTCAAACTCATTCTATGAGGCCACCATCACCCTAATACCCAAACCAGACAAAGATACTACAAAAAAAGAAAATTACAGACCAATATCACTGATGACTATAGATGCAAAAATCCTCAACAAAATACTAGCCAACAGAATCCAACAACACATTAAGAGGATCATACACCATGATCACGTGGGATTTATCCCAGGGATTCAAGGATTCTTCAATATACTCAAATCAATCAATGTGATACACCATATTAACAAACTGAAGAATAAAAACCATACGATCATCTCGATATAAGCAGAAAAAGACTTTGACAAAATTCAACACCCATTTATGATAAAAACTCTCCAGAAAATGGGCATAGAGGGAACCTACCTCAACAAAATAAAGGCCATATATGACAAACCCACAGCAAACATCATTCTCAATGGTGAAAAACTGAAAGCATTTCCTCTAAGATCAGGAACAAGACAAGGATGTCCAGTCTCACCACTCTTATTCGACATAATTTTGGAAGTCCTAGCCATGGCAATCAGATAAGAAAAAGAAATAAAGGGAATACAAATTGGAAAAGAAGAGGTAAAACTGTCACTGTTTGCTGATGACATGATACTATACATAGATAATCCTAAAGATGCCACCAGAAAACTACTAGAGCTAATCAGTGAATCTGGTAAAGTTTCAAGATACAAAATTAATGCACAGAAATCTCTTGCATTCCTATACACTAACAATGAAATATCAGAAAGAGAAATTAAGGAAACAATCCCATTCACCATTGCAACAAAAGGAATAAAATACCTAGGAATAAACCTACCTAAGGAGGTAAAACACCTGTACTCAGAAAACTATAAGACACTGATGAAAGAAATCAAAGATGACACAAACAGATGGAGAGATATACCATGTTCTTAGATTGGAAGAATCAATATTGTGAAAATGACTGTACTACCCGAAGCCATCTACAGATTCAATGCAATCCCTATCAAACTACCAATGGCATTTTTTACAGAACTAGAACAAAAAATCTTAAAATTTGTATGGAGACAAAAAAGACCCCCAGTAGCCAAAGCAATCTTGAGGGAAAAAAATGGAGCTGGAGGACTTAGGCTCCCTGAATTCAGACTATAATACCAAGCTACAGTAATCAAGAAAATATGGTACTGGCACAAAAATATGGATCAATGGAACAGGATAGAAAGTCCAAAGATAAACCCAAACACCTATGGTCACCTAATCTATGACAAAGGTAGCCAGAATATACAATGGAGAAAAGACAGTCTCTTCAATAAGTGGTGCTGGGAAAACTGGACAGCTACCTGTAAAAGAATGAAACTAGAACAGTCCCTAACACCATACACAAAAATAAACTCAAAATGGATTAAAGACCTGAATGTAAGATTGGACACTATAAAACTCTTAGGGGAAAACATAGGAAGAACACTCTTTGACATAAATCACAGCAAGATCTTTTTTGATCCACCTCCTAGAGTAATGGAAATAAAAACAAAAATAAACAAATGGGACCTAATGAAACTTAAAAGCTTTTGCACAGCAAAGGAAACTATAAACAAGACAAAAAGACAACCCTCAGAATGGGAGAAAATATTTGCAAATGAATCAACAGACAAAGGATTAATCTCCAAAATGTATAAACAGCTCATGCAGCTCAATATTAGAAAAACAAACAACCCAATAAAAAAATGGGCAGAAGACCTAAATAGACATTTCTCCAAAGAACACATACAGATGGCCAAGAGGCACATGACAAGCTCGTCAACATCACTAATTATTAGAGAAATGCAAATCAAAACTACAATGAGGTATTACCTCACACTGGTTAGAATGGGCATCATCAGAAAATCTACAAACAATAAATGCTGGAGAGGGTGTGGAGAAAAGGGAACACTCTTGCACTGTTGGTGGGAATGTAAATTGATACAGCCACTATGGAGAACAGTATGGAGGTTTCTTAAAAAACTAAAAATAGAATTACCATATGACCCAGCAATCCCACTACTGGGCATATACCCAGAGAAAACCATAATTCAAAACGACACATGCACCCCAATGTTCATTGCAGCACTATTTACAATAGCCAGGTTATGGAAGCAACATATGCCCATCAACAGACGAATGCATAAAGAAGATGTGGTACATATATACAATGGAGTATTACTCAGCCATAAAAAGGAACGAAATTGGGTCATTTGTAGAGACGTAGATGGACCTAGAGACTGTCATACAGAGTGAAGTAAGTCAGAAAGAGAAAAACAAATATCGTATATTAACACATATATGTGGAATCTAGAAAAATGGTACAGATGAACCGGTTTGCAAGGCAGCAATAGAGACACAGATGTAGAGAACACATGTATGGACACCAAGGGGGAAAAGCGGGGGAGGGGTGGTGGTGGTGGGATGAATTGGAAGATTGGTATTGACATATATACACTAATATGTATAAAATAGATAACTAATAAGAACCTGCTGCATAAAAAATATAATAAAATTCAAAAAACAAAACAAAACAAAAAATAACAAACAAAAAAAAGAATTTCAAAATTTCATTTTCGCAGGATACATTTTATTTGCTTCATGTGTACATTCAGTAAACTCCATGAGGGCAGAAGCAGATGCAAAACTTTTCTAGGGATGATTGTGGAAGGAGGTATTTCCAGATGCCTTTCTCTGCCCTTGATTTGGAATGATGACCATACCCAGTGTGGGTCAATGTCTTCACCCTGTAAGCCTCTTGTTTGGGGAATAACAAAGGTCTAACTAGCTGAAGTGAAAGATAAAACTGGGAGTCACTTTCAGGAGAAGATAACTGCATAACACTGCCATAGATCCTGTCACTACACTGAGACCTAAGGAAGTTACTGGCCTTTTGAAGGAAATCGATCTTTTAGTATTTGAACAATTAATTAAATATTGGGGACCTTTTGCCCACTATTTAGTCTATATGTCTATATGGCCCCAAAGAGAAACTTTATGGTCACAAAATGAGTCTGTGACTCCATATTCACCACTCTTTATTCTTCAAGTCTTTTTGAAGTCTCTCATCCATTGCTAATAGGAATAGATATTTGCAGAATCTTATGGAGAATAATTTGGAAAATTCTATCAATATTACACAATTTGATATGCATATTGATACCAGAAATTCCAGTTCCAAGAATGTATCCTATAGGTTACTTACCATGGGCACACAGGTAGTCTATGCAAACTGGTTATAATAGGAAAAGATAGGAAATGACCCAAATGTTCATGAGTGAGCAACTGGTTAAATATACCTATACAAAGAAATAATGCAGTTGTAAAGAAAAGGATGAAAAATCAGCTGTCAATGGCTGATCAGAAAGATTTTAAAGACAACGTTAGGTTTCAAAAAAGCAAGGTACAGAACAGTATGTAGAGCCAGCTACCATTATTTATATAGGGAAAAAATAAAGAATGTATATCTTATTTGTGTATATATGCATCAAAAATCACTGGAAATAAGAAACAACAGTCATTTCCTATTTCAGGGTAGGGAGGGAACTGGGCATATGGGCACAGCGGTGGGAGGGAGGCTTTTCTCTCCAATGCTTTTTAAACATTTGACTTTTGAACCATGCTTAATGTATTTGCATTAAATAAATAAATGTAATTTAAGATAATCTTTAAAGATGCTTATTATGTGTACAGGCTTTGGTCAACACACAGCTCTGCTTTCTAGGAGTTTCTAACCCCGTTGATGAAATAAAAGGCAACCAGTAACCATAACATAGTGGTAAAAATGCCATCACACTGACATGCCACATTTCACCAAATCTAAAACACTATTAATTCTGTCACAGCATTATATGACATGCCACTAGGAAAAGGAAGAATGTGGCCTATTAAATTCGGGCACAATGCTTCCTTTTCATTTAGAATTTTCATTTTATGCTTAATGAGAGATCTGTTTTAGGTACTCATTTGTACATATATTTTTATCATATATCACTCTTGCATGATATATGACATTGTATAAGAAAAATTAAAGTGAAATAAATTAGTTAAAGAATTCTTAAAACTTTCTCTTATTGCATTCTGACTCTTCTGAATCTTTTTTGCACAGTATTGTCCTCTGTGCTATCAAAAGCATTGGTGATCTGGCATTTTTTGAAAGAGTGTTCCATTAATATTTCCAGAATTTTCTTCCAAGCTGCTGAAACCTGATCTGCCAATTTTGATGCATAGACTCAGGCAAACACAACTGTATCATGACTACTATACAGCCAATAGTGATTGTAACATGAATCCAAGTTCCAGAGGCACTGAAATGTTAAAAAAAAAAAGTGCTTCTTTTCTTTTTCTTCTTTTAAAATTTATTTTATTGAAGTATAGTTAATTTACAATGCTGCCGTACAGGAAAGTGATTCAGTTATACATATATATATACATTCTTTTTCATTTTCCATATGGTTTATCACAGGATATTGAATATAGTTCCCTGTGCTAAACAGTAGGACCTTGCTGTTTATCCATTGTCTGTATAATAGTTTGCTGCTCCTAATCCCCAACCTCCCACTCCATTCCTCCCCCAGTGCCCCTCCCCCTTGGCAACCACAAGTCTGTTCTCTATGTCTGTGAGTCTGTTTCTTTTTCATAGATAATTTTATTTGTGGCATATTTTAGATTCCACATATCAGTGATATCATATGATATCTGTCTTTGTCTGACTTACTTCACTTAATATGATCATCTCCAGGCCCATCCATGTTGCTGTAAATGGCAGTATTTCATTCTCTTTATGGCTGAGTAGTATTCCATTATATATATGTACCACATCTTCTTTATCCATTCCTCTGTCAATGGACAAAAATAGCCTTCTTATAATTGTTTAAATGTGGCAGATGAGCAGTTTCAAGACAGAAGAGGTCCCTGGGGCACTATAGAAGACTCCTTGAGGAGGCAGAATTGAGGCTGGACTTTTAAAAATGAGAGGGATTTTGGAGACAGGAATGAATGGGATGAACGAGCCATGAAAGACAAATAGCTTGAAATGGAAGTAGACATTGCATTTGAAGGAGGGAAGGAAGGAAGACCATGTGGCCTGGAGGGAAGGGCTTGTGAAAGGAAGTAAGTGTGGATGGGGGAGTTGTCAAAACTGGAGATTTGGAAGCACTCATTTGGAGAAGATATTGGTCCAGAAACTTAACCACGCTGAAGAGTGGAGGGAAGAAACAAACACAGCATCAAAGGAAAACAGAAAAAACAGAAAGAGAATCTTGGGCCATAGAATTTTCATGCCAGGAGGACTATTACAGATCATCTGGTTCATGTTTTCAGTTTTACAGGAAAAGAATGGAAATTCAGAGAGGGTACGGGACAGATTGCCAGCGGCACAGGAAACACTGAACCCTGGGTGTTGATTTCCTGAGCAGGCTTTTCCTAATAGACCATCACAGCCAACAGAGAGGAAGTCGTTTCAAGGAGGCAGGTGGCAGTGAAGAAGAGGAAACCTGAGGATCCGCTGACGTGACCAGTGCAGATTATTGATGACCTGCAAGTGTCTACTTTGCAGAGTGGTCTGAGTAGGAAAGATTGTGAAAGGTTAAAGAAAGCAGGGTGTTTCTCAGTTAGAGGCACCATCAGGAAAGAGCTCACTAATTTTCAATATTTCCTTTCAAAGGGCTCAGTATTTGATGTAGTATTTTCAATAAATGCCTCCAAGGCCCTGCTTTTACCAGTGGGGGTCAGGCAAAAAATAAAAAAATCCTTCACAAAGGATTCAATAGTATCATTTCCTGGAAATCCTTCAAAATAATGGGACATATTGTCCCTTGGGCAAGACAGAAAATTATCAACAGGTGGCAGTCACACCGAGTTTCAAATGCAGCCTTTCACCGCTTTATAAAGAAACCATTGTCTTCTTACACATAGAAATTGACTAAAGGGGACAGTAAGCAATAATGGTCTTGCTTGTGGGTTTTCAGTTTGCATCTCTGTGGAACTTCATTCTTGGCGTAGGAAATGATCAGTACTGCTTTCCTGCACATCTCCCATACTAAACAGTGTGTTTAGGTGTCTGCAAGGGATTTCTCTTAGAAGAACAAGAAATCACATCTACCGCAAAAAAGTTATCTTGCTGATATGGCCGCTACAGGTACCACGGTAAGTAAGCCACTTAGTATCTTAGGGACAACCTCACAATTGAGGACATTCAAATTAAAGCAGTGAGATGGCATTTAATATTGACAAATATGTATTTGATTGGCAAAAATGTAAAATATTCATAATATTCAGAGAATTGGGACTCTGGAAGTGTGAATTATTATAGTTACTTTTTACGGCAGTTTACTAGTTTCTGTTAACACTGAAATGGAGCCTGCTCCCTAGGACTCAGCAGCTCTGCTTCCCAGTGTCCACCTGCAGAACAGTTCACACACACACACACACACACACACACACACACACCACACACACATACAGGAGGTCTGTTCAAGGGTATTGGCAATGGCTTTGTTTTTAATGGGAAAAAATACAAATTGGGGACAAGCCAGATGTACATGTAAAAATATCAATGGGGGGACTTCCCTGGTGGTCCACTGGTAAAGAATCCACCTTTCAATGCAGGGGACGCGGGTTCGATCCCTGGTCTGGGAACTGAGATCCCACATGTCTTGGGGCAACTAAGCTCACACGCCACAACTACTGAGCCTGTGTGCCATAACTAGAGAGAGAAAAACCTTCATTCCACAACTAGAGAGAAGCCTGCGTGCCACAACAAAGATCCCGCGTGCCACAACTAAGACCTGATGCAGCAAAAAAAAAAAAAAAAAAAAAAATCAATGGGCCTACAAGACATACTAATGAATTTTAAAAAGTTGTAGATAGATATGTTTAGTTTAATGTCATTTATGTGTGTGTGTGTGTGTGTGTGCGTGTGTGCTCTAACAGAGCTTACCAGGGAGAATGTGGGGTAAAGCACCAGGAGTGGGACTTAGGTGGGGGGAGGAAGGAAGAAAATTTTCTCTTTATCTATAATGGTTGATATTTTACAAGGAAAATGTATTTTTATATAGCTTATGAAATTTACATTTTTTTAAAGAAAAGGATAGCTTATCCGATGCTGTCAGAATCTCTGATTCATTTAGGAAGTTAAAAATTTGGTGTCTTTATGTAGGTATGGCCTTGGATTAAAATGAGCGTTAGTCCTTTTTTTCCTATATTTTTCTACAGTGGCATTATATCTATCACTAAAAAATGATAAAAACTTTGAAATAACTTTATATTTAAAATAAAGATTAAAAACAAAAAATAAAATGAATGCAAAACAAACGTAAGTTTCCTTTCAACCCTGACATATTTTTGAGTCTATAAGATGTATATTACTTTAAGACTTGAGTGTTACTATCTAGAGGACCAAATTGACTTGTAGTTTAGAGTAACAGACAAGTGCAGTTGCCTAGTTTCCAAGACCCTAATGATACAGATGTTGAATGTAGCTTGAGGCATCTTTCATCAATGCCAAGCCTTCAGAATGAAAAAGAACATGGCTCATTGCCAGATATATCTGCCAAGTCCCAATTTGCAAGCACAATTCAGTTCACCTGCACTTCTATCTTGATCCTGAGGGTTGCTCTATTAAGAAAGAATAGAACAATGATATTGTTCCTTGGTTGGAGGGAGCTGTGACTTTGGTCACTATCATCCTTAATAACAAAAATATCCAGAAATATATTTAAATTGGATTGAACACTCTTCTGGTGACCTCTTAGGAGTTTCATTCTGAAAGACAGGGTTTCCTCACCGGAATAAGCCATGAATGCCAAAGTGCTATTCTATCTCAATAATTTTGTCAAATAAGCATCAGTCCTGATTTCATGAATGAGGATTTTCTAGTGCTCATTTCCCTGAGGGCTTGAAGTAATCATCCAATGGATCTCCTATCAATAAAAAGTAGAATAGATGCCTACTCTCTGAGATTTAAATATTGAGGATATGGTGTGTTCAGGAAGCTCTGATGTTCATACAAAGAAATGACGGAACTCAGTAAAAGAGTTGACATGAATCATTGTCAACAGATTGCTGATGGATGGGATGCCTGGGACAGCTGTTGTTCTGCCTGCCCAGGCTCTGTTCCTTTCTCCCGGTCTAGGTTCCTGATTTGTGAGGCCGAATCTGGCCTCTGTACCCCGACACAGAATTAGATCTCGGAGACAGAGTTTTGGTGAAGTACAAAAGAATAGCTTTATTGCTTTGCCAGACAAAGGGGACCACAGCAGGCTAATTCCCTCAAAACTGTGTGTCCTGACGTGGAGGGGGTAGTGAGGAGTTTTATAGTAATGGTTCAAAGAGGGTGTGATCAGCTCATGGACACTCTTCTGATTGGTTGGTGGTGAGGTAATTGGGAGTCAGCATCATCAACCTTCTGGTTCCAACTGGTCTGGGGTCTATGTGCTTGTGGGCAGCATACAGTTAACTTCTCACACCTGGTGGGGGTTTCAGTATCTGCAAAACAGCTCAAAGATATTGTTATGTGTATCACTTGAGGGGGAACCAGGACCCTGCCCCAAGGCTGCACTATTGTTCCTTGACTTCTCCCCTCTTGTCTCCACATCCTCTCCCTTCCCTGATTAGCAATTGTTTGGACCTGCCCTTTGGAACTCAGGGAAGGTCATGGAGGTTGAATGAAGCCTATTTCCTGTAACCAAGAAATGGGGGACACAGGAAGGCTTTTGTGCCCAGGAGTCCCACAGGGTCCTGCTCAGTTTCATGTCCTTTGTGGAAACAGTCCTCTCCCACTCTCAGTTAGAGGTTCAGGTTGGACTCTGCCCACCACCTGGCTCTGGGAGTGGGCATGTGACTAGATCTGGCCATCAGAGAATTGTATGCCACTGGTCCTAGGAATTGATTCAGAGATGGACACTTGACCCAAGCCAGGCTAATGAGAAACCAGGATGCTTTGCTGGCACTGCTGGGGAAAAGGTACATGCATTGTGCTGGTGGAGTTATTTCTGGGGTTCTAGGTCACCTGTCTACAGAGGGTGCCTGCCTACAAATAAAGCCAGCACTGAGAGGAGCAGAGCCAAGACATGGGGCAGTGTCCTGATGACATCTTTGAGACCTGAAGTCAGAACTCTGCCTTGAACCTTTCAGTTATATGGGTCATTTTGGTTATGTTTGTAATTTGAGTGATATTTTGGCCACTGGCAACCAAAAGAATTTTGACTGATAACACCAGGAATACAGTGTGTTTCATGTATTGATGGGCAAGCCTGTCCAGAGATTGCCCTTCCGCTCTGCTTACTTGAGCACTAATTCTTTGTTTCAAAGTTCAGTGAAAATATTATCTTATCCTTACAGTCTTCTAGACCTCACCAGACCATAGTGAAACTTTCTCATGTGAATTCCTGAGCACTTTTTTTAAATAAGTTTTTTTTTGTTGTTTGGATTTTTTGTTTATTTAAGAGTAAGCAGAGATTGTAATGGTCAATTACGATCTCTGTTTGTTTTTTCTAATATACTTACATATCCTCTCTCCATTTGACTATAATGGATCTCAAGCTTAGGAACCACATGTAATGCACCTTTTTATCTCAGTGCTCTATGCAGATTAGGGTCTCAATAAATGTTTGTGGATGACACATATAAAGGGCCACAGCATCTGTGATCCAGCTTTGTTATTCCATCTCAACTACCCTCAACACATGCCCAGCATATACACAGACCCCCAAACAAGCATGCATATACCATGTACACATACCTCCAGCCAAACATGTATATACCATGTACACACACCCCAAACCAAACATGCATATACCATGTACACATACCCTCAGCCAAACATGCATATACCATGTACACAGACTCCCAGCAAAACATGCACATACCATGTACACAGACCCCCAGCCAAACATGCACATACCATGTACACAGACCCCCAGCCAAACATGCATATACCGTGTACACAGACCCCCGGCACAGGTACACACATGTACATATACCCAAAACATACATGGACACACCATATACCTGAACTTTCAACCAAACACATATACCATGTGCACAGATACCCACACATACATGTATACTCAATTCACTGATGCAGAGTGAGCTGCTTCTTGTGTGTTGCCTTGTGTGTTGCCTATTTGGGAGAGGATGATTCTAGCCGCTGAGTTCCTTATAATTCAGTAATGGCTGGACTATAGTGACAGAACTGTCTGGTTCCTCCACCCCCATCCCAGATGAAATGAAAGGCAGGAGGAGGGAGAGAGCCCCCTTGAGGAGAAAGGAGAGTCTGAATGAGGAACAGCCCACCCACATGAGGGCCTGTGTTGCTCACCAGCTCCAGACTGGAAAAGGCGAAATGAATTCTTGCACTATAAATACTTGTTAGAGCAAACACACAGACTCGCCCTGGCCCGGGCCCTGAACTAAATTACACAGGAGTTGTAAGGAGCAGGTTCTGGATCAGGGTGGGTGAGAATTTTAATAGCAATGCGAAGTGTGACTCAGGCTGTCTCCCTTCGGGCACTGCAACTCTCTTGACCTGGGTTTCATCATCTGGCGCAGAAAGGCTCCGGGGAGCCAGGCTTAATTTCCTTCCCTTTCTTCTCTGGTTGAGTGACGTGAAAAGTTATATAAGGCAATTTCTACCAAAGAAAAAGATGGGTTAGAACAAAGTTTTAAAGGAAACAGTCGACAAGTGGGAACACCCAGGGCCTAGGGGTCACTGAGAGGGCGGGGTTTCAGCAGCTCCTGCCCTGCAGGGACCACCTGAGGGTCTCCTCCTGGTGGAAGTTCACGGACAAGGATGGAAAAGCCAACCTTTCCCGAGTGTGTGCAGCAGCGGCTCCACGTGACACACTTTGCACACGGCCCCCCACTCTACCTTGCCATGGGTTCAGCTAAAAGCCACTTAAAAAAGGCATGGGAGCCAGAAGCTCCAGGCTTCTAGCATGTTCAGCGTAGCCGGGTCATCTCTCCCGCTCCCCTCCCCCACCGCATCCTAGGAGCTGATGATGGGAATCGGGGCTGAGACGGACAGGAGGCAGGAAGGGGGGCTGCCTGCCCATAGCGCTGGTCAGGCACACGCGGGCGAGCTATCCCCGTGGGACGCGCCTGCCGGCAGGGACGTGGGCAGCGGCACAGTGACAGTCTCATTATCCTCAGCACCAAGCTTGAGAACTCCAGGCCACCTGAGCAGCGCATCCCATTCCCAGGCCTTTGTTAACGGCTCCTGACTCCCGTGCCTCCTGGTCCTTCACCTACCTGCGTGGCTGGAGATCTCAGAAAGAGGAAAGGGAATAGAGGAACAGGTTTTCCTGAATCATCATTTCCTTCATTTTGTGCAGAAATGAGACAGTGATCATAGTGGATGAGGGTTTTTTCTGTCCTTCCGTCTAATCACTTGCCTACCAGGAATAAGACCGTCCACATTCTCATTTTCAAGGACGTGTTTGCCCCCAGCCTCTGGCTCTCCCTGACGGCTCGGGCATCCTCATTTTCTCTCTCAGAGAAGAAAGTGGTGACACAAAGCTGCCCTCTACTGGCAATGAGAAGAATTTAAGGCGTGAAAAAAAGAACCGAACCCCCGAGGAAAGGGATGATGGAGACTTGACTGCTTTTTCCAAAGCTGAACAACAGATTTAGATTTTGCCAGTACTGCTCAGACTGAGTATGCAGAAGTGTCTACCAAAAGTTGACTTGTTACTCAATAAATGTAATGGCTTGTGGGAGAGTAAAGAAGTAACATCCAGAAATGGGAAATCACTGGGTTTGAAATCAGCTGTGCATGGCCCCGAAGTCATGTGACTTTCAGTTGCTCAATCTTCAGCTATATCAAATTGGGACAATAGTACCTACAGCATGAGAGTGTGATGAAAATTAAGGACATTTGGGGACACATTATTTGTCTTACAATTGCACTTCATGGACTCAGCATCAGGGCTCGGTGTTCAAACATCTCGATTCAGCAGCCCAACTGCCTGGGTGGAAATTCAGCTCTGCCATTTACTAGATATATGACCTGGGGTGTGTTTTCCAACTCTTTTCCTCATTGTCCTCATCTGTTACCCAAGGATAATGTATCTGCCTCATAGGGTCATTTTGAAGTGAACCAATGTTTGCAAAGTGGTTGGAATCATATCTAACACACTGAAAATATTTGTTAAAAAAATACATCATAGTCCACAGTCAAACTAAAAAGTGTGACTTGAGCACGTGTTACATGCACAGCACAGGGTTAGAAGCACAAAACTCTATAACCTAGCCAGGGAATAATAGTAAAAATACCTAGGATTTGTTAAGCACTTGCAAACCTTCATGCTTAGAAGCATTTTCTATGTATTTCTCTGTTTACTATCAATACTAAACAGCAGCTAGATACTAAAGACACACACTGTATGACATTTACATGAAACCTGAAAAAGACTTAACTTAAAATGATAGAACACAAATCAGTGAATGCCTTAGGGCAGTGTGTGGGGACAGGGATTTGACTAGTAAAAGACACAAATAAGTCTTCTGAGGTCACAGAAATGTTCTCCATCTTGATCGTAAATGTGTATACATTTGTTAAGACTCATTGAACTGCATATTTAAAGTGTGTTCACTTTATTTATGTAAGTTTTACTTCAGTAAAGTTGATTTAAAAAAACTTGAGAAACATATCAATAAATTGAAATGTATGGAATTTAGTTGGGTCTAGATTAGAGCAAAGTTTAAAAAAATATTTAAGACAATCAGTTACAACAAAATAGGTAACCTTAAAAGATTTCACCAGTAAAATTAAAAAATGAAAATAAGTGAATTAAGTAGGTGTAAGAAACTATAAAAAGGATAATATGAACTCCAGTTAGGAGAATTTAATAAAAATAAAATTAGAACTTAAACAAAGAAAAAAGGGCTTTCCTGGTGGCGCAGTGGTTGAGAATCTGCCTGCTAATGCAGGGAACACGGGTTCGAGCCCTGGTCTGGGAAGAGCCCACATGCTGCGGAGCAACTGGGCCCGTGAGCCACAACTACTGAGCCTGCCCGTCTGGAGCCTGTGATCCCCAACAAGAGAGACCGCGGCGATAGTGAGAGGCCCACGCACCGCGATGAAGAGTGGCCCCTGCTTGCCGCAACTAGAGGAAGCCCTCACACAGAAACGAAGACCCAACACAGCCAAATAAATAAATAAATAAATAAATAAATAAATAAATAAATAATAATTTAAAAAAAAAAAGAAAAACCGAAAGCTGATTAAAAAAAGAACAATAAGTATACAAAACTCTGAAAACCTTGGGAAAACAAAGAAAAATCTTAAATATACAACATTAGAAATTATTTTTTAAAAGCTACAAACACATGTATATCTGAATATAAAATGGTTATAAAAGAATACTGAAAGAAATGGATGATTTCTAGTAAAACATCACTAGAATTAACCCAAAGAGGGACTTTGCTGGCCGTCCAGTGCTTAAGACTTCACCTTCCAATGCAGGGGGTGTGGGTTCAATCCCTGGTTAGAGAGCTAAGATCCCACATGCCTCGTGGCCAAAAAAAAAAAATTCCAAAACATAAAACAGAAGCAATATTGTAACAAATTCAATAAAGACTTTAAAAATAGTCCACATCAAAAAAATCTTTAAAAAAAATGCAAAATAAAAAAAAGAACCCAAAGAGAGGTAGACATTTTGAAGCAATCATTAAAAGAATAATATACTAACATGCTTGTTGATAAACAGCCAGTGCCTCCCAGGTGACTCCAGTTGTCACAGCCTCTCCACTAGGTACCCCTTGCAACCCCCCTCCCAGCAACAGCCCATCAGTCATAGGGTTAATGCCTAGCACAATGGCAGGCCACCAGCTCTAAAGCTAGAGTCTATTTGGTTGGTCAGAGCCTATCTTACCATACCACACCAGCCTTAGGAGATTGCCCTCTTTATAACAATCTGAGCCTAGAACCTAATTCCATTTTAAATATAAACACAAAAATAGCATGGTTTAAATAATAACTGATTTTTATAAATGCAACTACCATTTAAATAAATGGAAGATTATATTTTGTTTGGATCAAAATGTTAGAGTTGTTTTGCATTTCAGCCTAGTGGTATTTGAATCACCAGCCCACATGTATCAGTTAACATTTGTTACAGTCACATTCATGATATTTCTACCTACAGTCAAGTATTTGACTATTCATGTTTTCTAGTACAGTTGTGCCCAAGTACTTTCTTATCAAAATTCATAGCATTTTATTATGAATTACTTTTTCAAATGTCTCCTTTGTATTTCAGTTGATCATATTTACTTTATAAAATTGTGAATGTAGGCAGTTTTTTAATCTATGAATTTCATTTTAGAATAGTAAAAGGGGTGCTATGAACTGAATTGTGTCCCTCCCCAAATTCATATGTTGAAGACTTAACCTCCAGTGTGATGGTATTTGGAGACAGAGACTTTGGGAAGTGATTAGGATCAGACGAGCTCGTGAGTATGGGGCCCTCATGGGGGGATTAGTGCCCTTGGAAGAAGAGACCAGAGATATCAGCCTGCTCTCTCTCCCTGCTCACAGGCACGGAGGGAAGGCCATGTGAGTTCACAGTTCCCTACAAGCCAAGGGAAGAGCCCTCAGGGTGCAATCCACCCTGTCAGCACCTTGGTCTTAGAAGTCCCAGCCTCCAGAGCTGTGAGAAAATAAATTTCTGCTGTATAAGCTAAAAGTCTGTAGTGTTTCATTATGGTAGCATGAACAGACTGAGAGGGCATTAGGATTAATAGGATTAGGATGTTGATTTCACACCAAAACTCTCCCATTAAATGCCCATTCAAGGATAAATTTTTCACTATGAAACCTGGTGTTCACTCACCGTTTGTAACAGCATCCAGACTTTCCCAGGTGTATCATCTCTCCCTTATTGTATTGTACCTGGATTACTTGACCTCCCCATTGGGAAGTTGAAGTAGAGCTATAGCCTCTCATTGTCCTAACACTACCAAATGTGGGCGAAAGACTGAAGTTCAGCAAGTTGGAACTGCCCTTCCACGACTTTGAATCTTGAAAAAACTGATGTATAAATGGAAGAAAATACCCAGTAGTGCCCTCGTGCCACGCCTGGTACTTCAGCCTTTGTCAACACCCTTCCAATAAATTCTCCCTGTGGTTTAAGGGGACATTGTTTTAGAGATCCTAACTGAAGCAGTAAGGAGAGGAAACAAAATAAATGTTACATATAGTAGAAATAAAGACACAAGATATACATTATTTGTTGATGGCATGCATGATCGACTATCTAGAAACCCTAAGAAATTTTATTAAAATTTGAGTGCAAACTAGAGAATGTGGTAAGAGAGCTTCTTTTAAAATATCAACAATAAATTTTAAAATGAAAAATACAAAGTCTCCATACACATAATAAATCTATATAATACACAGAAATAAATTTAGCAACAATAGATTAAGATCTGAAAAAGAAAAGCATAAAATGTTTTAAAAAGATACTATTATTAAAAGATATAATACCTTTCCATCCTGGAAAGGGTTAATATCACAAAAAGATCAATTTAATCCAAATTAATAAAATTAAAAATCACAACCTGTTTTTTTGTGGTTTTTTTCCTTCTGAGGTGGAGTAAGGAGAAAGGTGTAAAAGTATTTAAAGATCAACATCTTCCCCCAGATCTGGCAAAATATTGTTTGGGGGTAGAGTGGGGAAGGAAGATATTAAAATATCAGAAAGTTATAGAGATTAAAATGTTTATTCCAGGTAAAGACTTAAACACAAATGTACAAACAATAAATATGTTGGAAAAGAATTTAAGAGACCTTTGGAGTGATAACACCTTTTAAAACAATGCAGGAAACACAAAAGTCCAAAGAGAAAATGTTGGACATCTTCTAGTAAATAAAAGTTAAGTATTTCTATATAGATATCCTAAAAATATATCATAAAATAAAAATAATAGACTATTCCCATTCATGATAAAATTGGACTGAGTATTTAATTAGTCTGAAAAAGAATATCTCCAAAAACTTACAGAAACATTGGGATACCACTACATGCCCACCAGAATGACAGAAATTAAATATAATGTCAAGTGAAAGTGGATCAAGTACAACTTTCATGCACTGCCTGTGGGATTAAAAATTGCTTCAGCCAGACTGGAAAACTGCTTGGCAATATCTATTAAAGATAAATACTTGATGTAGTACTTCTACTCTGGTATATTCTCAGAAGAAATACATACACATGTTTATCAAAAGGCATGTAGTAGATTGAACATAACAGCTCTACTTGTAATAGCTCCAAACTGGAAGCTACCAATAAAGGTGGAAGCTATTAGATCCAGCAATCCCACTTCTGGCTGCATATCCAAAGGGAATGAAAACAGGTTATTGAAGAGATATCTTCACCCCTATGTTTATGCACCAATTCACAATAGCCAAGCTGTGGAAACAACCTAAATGCCTATCAATGGATTAATGTTTTATATATACATATAGACACACACACACACACACACACACATACATACAGTGGAATACCCTTCAGCCACGAGAAAAAAGAAAATTCTGCCATTTGCAACCACATGGATGGAACTTGAAAATATTATGCTAAGTGTGATAAGTCAGACAGAGAAAGACAAATGCTGTATGATTTCTTTTAGGTGGTAGCTAAAACAAAAAACAAAAAAAAAACCCCTGAACTCATAAAAACAGAGAGTAAAATGGTGGTTAACAGGGGTTGGGAGTGGGGGAATGGGAAAGATGTTGTTTAAAGGTACACACTTGCAACTAGTAGACAAATAAGTCCTGGAGATCTAATACACAATACAGTGATTATAGACAACAAAAATAATATAAACATTACAATTGCTGAGACTAGGTCTTAACTGTTCCCAACACTAAAAGAAATGATTATGTGATGTGACAGAGGTGTTAGCAAATACTATAATGGCAATCATATGGCAATATAAATGGATCAAATCAATAAGGAATACATCTTAAGCTTACACAGTTTATATGTCAAATATAACTCAGTTTTAAAAACTTGGCCAGGGGGGTCTGGGCAAGATGGTGGAAGAGTAAGATGCGGAGATCACCTTCCTTCCCACAGATACATTAGAAATACATCTACACGTTGAACTGCTCCTACAGAACACCCACTGAACGCTGGCAGAAGACGTCAGACCTCCCAAAAGGCAAGAAACTCCCCACGTACTTGGGTAGGGCAAAAGAAAAAAGAAATAACAGAGACAAAAGAATAGGGACGGGACCTGCACCAGTGGGAGGGAGCCATGAAGGAGGAAAGGTTTCCACATACTAGGAAGCCCCTTCGCGGGCGGAGACTGCGAGTGGCAGAGGGGGGAAGCTTCCGAGCCAGGGAGGAGAGCGCAGCAACTGGGGTGCGGAGGGCAAAGCGGAGAGATTCCCGCACGGAGGATTGGTACTGAGCAACACTCACCAGCCCGAGAGACTTGTCTGCTCACCCGCCGGGGCGGGCGGGGCTGGGAGCTGAGGCTCGGGCTTCGGTCAGATCCCAGGGAGAGGACTGGGGTTGGCGGTGTGAACACAGCCTGAAGGGGTTAACGCACCACAGCTAGCAGGGAGGGAGTCCGGGAAAAAGTCTGCGGCGGCCGAAGAGGCAAGAGACTTTTTCTTGCCTCTTTGTTTCGCGGCGCGCAAGGAGAGGGGATTAAGAGCGCCGCCTAAACGAGCTCCAGAGACGGGTGCGAGCCACGGCGATCAGCGCGGACCCCAGAGACAGGCATGAGATGCTAAGGCTGCTGCTGCCGCCGCCAAGAAGCCTATGTGCGAGCACAGGTCACTCTCCACACCGCCCCTCCAGGGAGCTGGTGCAGCCCGCCACGACCAGGCTCCCGTGATCCGGGGACAACTTCCCCGGGACAACGCACGGCGCGCCTCAGGCTGGTGTAACGTCAGGCTGGCCTCTGCCGCCGCAGGCTCGCCCCGCATCCGTACCCCTCCCTCCCCGCGGCCTGAGTGAGCCAGAGCCCCCGAAGCAGCGGCTCCTTTAACCCCGTCCTGTGTGAGCGAAGAACAGACGCCCTCAGGCGACCTACACGCAGAGGCGGGTCCAAATCCAAAGCTGAAACCTGGGAGCTGTGCGAACAAAGAAGAGAAAGGGAAATTTCTCCCAGCAGCCTCAGAAGCAGCAGATTAAAGCTCCACAAACAACTTGATGTACCTGCATCTGTGGAATACCTGAATAGACAACGAATCATCCTAAATTGAGGAGGTGGACTTTGGGAGCAAGATATATTATTTTTTCCCCTTTTCCTCTTTTTGTGAGTGTGTATGTGTATGCTTCTGGGTGACATTTTGTCTGTATAGCTTTGCTTTCACCATTTGTCCTAGGGTTTGGTCCATCCGTTTTTTTTTTGTTGTGGTTTTTTTTTTTTTTTTTAACTGAAAAATTTTTATTTTCTTAATAAATGTTTTCTTAATAATTTTTTCCTTATTTTCTATTTTTAACAATTAAAAAAACTTTTTCTTGATAAGTTGTTTCATATTTTTTATTTTAAAAAATTAAAATTTTTTTCTTAATAAATTTTTTTCTTAATAATTTTTTCTTATTTTTATTATAAAAAATTAATAAATTTATTTTTAAAAATTAAAAAAAAATTTCTTAATAAATTTTTTCTTAATAATTTTTTTCTCATTTTTATTATAATAGCTTTATTTTATTTTATTTTATTTTATCCTCTTTCTTTCTTTCTTTCTTTCTATTTTTTCTCCCTTTTATTCTGAGCCGTGTGGATGAAAGGCTCTTGGTGCTCCAGCCAGGCATCAGGGCTGTGCCTCTGAGGTGGGAGAGCCAACTTCAGGACACTGGTCGACAAGAGACCTCCCAGCTCCACGTAATACCAAATGGCAAAAATCTCTCAGAGATCTCCATCTCAACATCAAGACTCAGCTTCACTCAATGACCAGCAAGCTACAGTGCTGGACACCCTATGCCAAACAACTAGCAAGACAGGAACACAGCCCCATCCATTAGCAGAGAGGCTGCCTAAAATCATAATAAGGCCACAGACACCCCAAAACACACCACAGATGTGGACGTGCCCACCAGAAAGACAAGATCCAGCCTCATCCACCAGAACACAGGCACTAGTCCCCTCCACCAGGAAGCCTACACAACCCACTGAACCAACCTTAGCCACTGGGAACAGATACCAAAAACAACGGGAACTACGAACCTGCAGCCTGTGAAAAGGAGACCCGAAACACAGTAAGATAAGCAAAATGAGAAGACAGAAAAACACACAGCAGATGAAGGAGCAGGGTCAAAACACACCAGACCTAACAAATGAGGAGGAAATAGGCAGTCAACCTGAAAAAGAATTCAGAATAATGAGAGTAAAGATGATCGAAAATCTTGGAAATAGAATAGACAAAATGCAAGAAACATTTAACAAGGACGTAGAAGAACTAAAGAGGAACCAAGCAATGATGAAAAACACAATAAATGAAATTAAAAATACTCCAGACGGGATCAATAGCAGAATAACTGAGGCAGAAGAACGGATAAGTGACCTGGAAGATAAAATAGTGGAAATAACTACTGCAGAGCAGAATAAAGAAAAAAGAATGAAAAGAACTGAGGACAGTCTCAGAGACCTCTGGGACAACATTAAATGCACCAATATTCGAATTATAAGGGTCCCAGAAGAAGAAGAGAAAAAGAAAGAGACTGAGAGAATATTTGAAGAGATTATAGTTGAAAACTTCCCTAATATGGGAAAGGAAATAGTTAATCAAGTCCTGGAAGCACAGAGAGTCCCGTACAGGATAAATCCAAGGAGAAACATGCCAAGACACATATTAATCAAACTATCAAAAATTAAATATAAAGAAAACATATTAAAAGCAGCAAGGGAAAAACAACAAATAACACTCAAGGGAATCCCCATAAGGTGAACAGCTGACCTTTCAGCAGAAACTCTGCAAGCCAGAAGGGAGTGGCAGGATATACTTAAAGTGATGAAGGAGAAAAACCTGCAAGCAAGATTACTCTACCCAGCAAGGATCTCATTCAGATTTGATGGAGAAATTAAAACCTTTACAGACAAGCAAAAGCTGAGAGAGTTCAGCACCACCAAACCAGCTTTACAACAAATGCTAAAGGAACATCTCTAGGCAAGAAACACAAGAGAAGGAAAACACCTACAATAACAAACCCAAAACAGTTAAGAAAATGGGAATAGGGACATACATATCGATAATTACCTTAAATGTAAATGGATTAAATGCTCCCACCAAAAGACACAGACTGGCTGAATGGAAACAAAAACAAGACCCATATACATGCTGTCTACAAGAGACCCACTTCAGACCTAGAGACACATACACACTGAAAGTGAGGGGATGGAAAAAGATATTCCATGCAACTGGAAATCAAAAGAAAGCTGGAGTAGCAATTCTCATATCAGACAAAATAGACTTTAAAATAAAGACTATTACAAGAGACAAAGAAGGACACTATATAATGATCAAGGGATCGCTCCAAGAGGAAGGTATAACAATTGTAAATATTTATGCACCCAGCATAGGAGCACCTCAATACATAAGGCAAATACTAACAGCCATAAAAGGGGAAATCAACAGTAACACAATCATAGTACGGGACTTTAACACCCCACTTTCACCAATGGACAGATCATCCAAAATGAAAATAAATAAGGAAACACAAGCTTTAAATGATACATTAAACAAGATGGACTTAATTGATATTTATAGGACATTCCATCCAAAAACAAAAGAAT
This sequence comes from Eschrichtius robustus, assembly GCF_028021215.1. Lineage (NCBI taxonomy): Eukaryota > Metazoa > Chordata > Mammalia > Artiodactyla > Eschrichtiidae > Eschrichtius > Eschrichtius robustus. The sequence continues at coordinate 57,221,966 of NC_090835.1, read as the reverse complement.
ACACATTTTTCTCAAGTGCTCATGGAACATTCTCCAGGATAGATCACATCTTGGGTCATAAATCAAGCCTTGGTAAATTTAAGAAAACTGAAATCGTATCAAGTATCTTTTCCAACCACAACGCTATGAGACTAGATATCAATTACAGGAAAAGATCTGTAAAAAATACAAACACATGGAGGCTACACAATACACTACTTAATAACGAAGTGATCACTGAAGAAATCAAAGGGGAAATCAAAAAATACCTAGAAACAAATGAAAATGGAGACACGACGGCCCAAAACCTATGGGATGCAGCAAAAGCAGTTCTAAGAGGGAAGTTTATAGCAATACAAGCCTACATCAAGAAACAGGAAACATCTTGAATAAACAACCTAACCTTGCACCTAAAGCAATTAGAGAAAGAAGAACAAAAAAACCCCAAAGCTAGCAGAAGGAAAGAAACCATAAAGATCAGATCAGAAATAAATGAAAAAGAAATGAAGGAGACAATAGCAAAGATCAATAAAACTAAAAGCTGGTTCTTTGAGAAGATAAACAAAATTGATAAACCTTTAGCGAGACTCATCAAGAGAAAAAGGGAGAAGACTCAAATCAATAGAATTAGAAATGAAAAAGGAGAAGTAACCACTGACATTGCAGAAATACAAACGATCATGAGAGATTACTACAAGCAACTCTATGCCAATAAAATGGACAACCTGGAAGAAATGGACAGATTCTTAGAAATGCACAACCTGCCGAGACTGAACCAGGAAGAAATAGAAAATATGAACAGACCAATCACAAGCACTGAAATTGAAACTGTGATTAAAAATCTTCTAACAAACAAAAGCCCAGGACCAGATGGCTTCACAGGCGAACTCTATTAAACATTTAGAGAAGAGCTAACACCTATCCTTCTCAAACTCTTCCAAAATATTGCAGAGGGAGGAACACTCCCAAACTCATTCTACGAGGCCACCATCACCCTGATACCAAAACCAGACAAAGATGTCACAAGGAAAGAAAACTACAGGCCAATATCACTGATGAACATAGATGCAAAAATCCTCAACAAAATACTAGCAAACAGAATCCAACAGCACATTAAAACGATCATACACCATGATCAAGTGGGGTTTATTCCAGGAATGCAAGGATTCTTCAATATACGCAAATCAATCAACGTGATACATCATATTAACAAATTGAAGGAGAAAAACCATATGATCATCTCAATAGATGCAGAGAAAGCTTTCGACAAAATTCAGCACCCATTTATGATAAAAGCCCTGCAGAAAGTAGAGATAGAGGGAACTTTCCTCAACATAATAAAGGCCATATATGACAAACCCACAGGCAACATTGTCCTCAATGGTGAAAAACTGAAACCATTTCCACTAAGATCAGGAACAAGACAAGGTTGCCCACTCTCACCACTATTATTCAACATAGTTTTGGAAGTGTTAGCCACAGCAATCAGAGAAGAAAAAGAAATAAAAGGAATCCAAATCGGAAATGAAGAAGTAAAGCTGTCACTGTTTGCAGATGACATGATACTATATATAGAGAATCCTAAAGATGCTACCAGAAAACTACTAGAGCTAATCAATGAATTTGGGAAAGTATCAGGATACAAAATTAATGCACAGAAATCTCTTGCATTCCTATACACTAATGACGAAAAATCTGAAAGTGAAATTAAGAAAACACTCCCGTTTACCATTGCAACAAAAAGAATAAAATATCTAGGAATAAACCTACCTAAGGAGACAAAAGACCTGTATGCAGAAAATTATAGGACACTGATGAAAGAAATTAAAGATGATACAAATAGATGGAGAGATATACCATGTTCTTGGATTGGAAGAATCAACATTGTGGAAATGACTCTACTACCCAAAGCAATCTACAGATTCAATGCAATCCCTATCAAACGACCACTGGCATTTTTCATAGAACTAGAACAAAAAATTTCACAATTTGTATGGAAACACAAAAGACCCCGAATAGCCAAAGCAATCTTGAGAACGAAAAATGGAGCTGGAGGAATCAGGCTCCCTGACTTCAGACTATATTACAAAGCTACAGTAATCAAGACAGTTTGGTACTGGCACAAAAACAGAAATATAGATCCATGGAACAGGATAGAAAGCCCAGAGATAAACCCACGCACATATGGTCACCTTATCTTTGATAAAGGAAGCAAGCATATACAGTGGAGAAAAGACAGCCTCTTCAATAAGTGGTGCTGGGAAAACTGGATAGGTACATGTAAAAGTATGAAATTAGAACACTCCCTGACACCATACACAAAAACTAACTCAAAATGGATTAAAGACCTAAGTGTAAGGCCAGACACTATCAAACTCTTAGAGGAAAACATAGGCAGAACACTCTATGACATAAATCACAGCAAGATCCTTTTTGACCCAGCTCCTAGAGAAATGGAAATAAAAACACAAATAAACAAATGGGACCTAATGAAACTTAAAAGCTTTTGCACAGCAAAGGAAACTATAAACAAGACCAAAAGACAACCCTCAGAATGGGAGAAAATATTTGCAAATGAAGCAACAGACAAAGGATTAATCTCCAAGATTTACAAGCAGCTCATGCAGCTCAATAACAAAAAAACAAACAACCTAATCCAAAAATGGGCAGAAGACCTAAATAGACATTTCTCCAAAGAAGATATACAGATGGCCAACAGACACATGAAAGAATGCTCAACATCATTAATCATTAGAGAAATGCAAATCAAAACTACAATGAGATATCATCTCACACCAGTCAGAATGGCCATCATCAAAAAATCTAGAAACAATAAATGCTGGAGAGGGTGTGGAGAAAATGGAACACTCTTGCACTGCTGGTGGGAATGTAAATTGATACAGCCACTATGGAGAACAGTATGGAGGTTCCTTAAAAAACTACAAATAGAACTACCATGCGACCCAGCAATCCCACTACTGGGCATATACCCTGAGAAAACCATAATTCAAAAAGAGTCATGTACCAAAATGTTCATTGCAGCTCTATTTACAATAGCCAGGACATGGAAGCAACCTAAGTGTCCATCATCGGATGAATGGATAAAGAAGATGTGGCACATATATACAATGGAATATTACTCAGCCATAAAAAGAAATGAAATGGAGGTATTTGTAGTGAGGTGGATGGAGTTAGAGTGTGTCATACAGAGTGAAGTCAGAAAGAGAAAAACAAATACAGTATGCTAACACATATATATGGAATCTAAGGGGAAAAAAAAAGGTCATGAAGAACCTAGTGACAAGATGGGAATAAAGAAACAGACCTACTAGAGAATGGACTTGAGGATATGGGGAGGGGGAGGGGTAAGATGTGACAGGGTGAGAGATTGGTATGGACATATATACACTACCAAATGTAAAATAGATAGCTAGTGGGAAGCAGCCACATAGCACAGGGAGATCAGCTCGGTGCCTTGTGACCACCTAGAGGGGTGGGATAGGGAGGGTGGGAGGGAGGGAGATGCAAGAGGGAAGACATATGGGAACATATGTATATGTATAACTGATTCACTTTGTTATAAAGCATAAACTAACACACCATTGTAAAGCAATTATACTCCAATAAAGATGTTAAAAAAAAAAAAACTTGGCCATATGACGGGGGGAAAATTACTTTATTTACCTTCAGCTTCCTCTTTTGTAAAATGGAGCTAATGGTGGTACTTACCTTGTAGGTTTATGAAGGTTAACTGATAAAAGATAAAGTTTGCAGAATTTTTTCTGTTACATAGTAAGCGCTCAGTAAAGAGCAGTAACATTAGTAGGAGGAGGAAGAGGAGTGGACATAGGAGCAATAGTAATACCACCAGTATTAAAGAGGAAAAAGGAAATCTGCAAGTAGCACCAATTTTTATCTATTAAATTGGCACTAATTTAAAAGACTGATGACATGCAGAGCGTGTGGAAATAGATGTTCACTTGTGTCTGGTAGAAGTGAGAACTGCTACCTCACTTGAAAAAGTAACTACATGTATTACAATTACAATTAAAAATATTCAAGCTAGGGGTTTCCCTGGTGGCGCAGTGGTTGAGAATCTGCCTGCCAATGCAGGGGACACGGGTTCGAGCCCTGGTCTGGGAAGATCCCACATGCCGTGGAGCAGCTGGGCCCGTGAGCCACAACTACTGAGCCTGCACGTCTGGAGCCTGTGCTCCGCAACAAGAGAGGCCGCGATAGTGAGAGGCCCGCGCACCGCGATGAAGAGTGGCCCCCGCTCGCCGCAACTAGAGAAAGCCCTCGCACAGAAACGAAGACCCAACACAGTCATACATACATACATACATACATACATAAATGATCTTCTTTAAAAAAAAAAAAAAAAAATTCAAGCTTTTGACCTAACAATCCCATGTTAGAAACACATGTTATAAGAATAAATGAATGTTAATTATTTCGCTAATTTTGGGAGGGAAATTAACATTAAAAGAAAAGATTAAAGCACACCAATGTTGAAATATTCATAAAAAGAAACTTAGAAAATGTGGTTAGGAATGTTAGGGGAAAGAATGAAAAATCTGCTCATGCCTTCCCACTGCTTCTGGGTTCAGTCTAAACCCTAACAGCACAGAAGGCCTTGCCTCCTTCTCCAGCTAAACCTCTCATCCTGGATGACTGGTTGTATTGTGTTTCTTTCACTTCCTCTGCTGTGCCCTGTGATCTGACATCCCCAGGCTTTGGGGGGCATGCTGTTTCTTTTCATGAAACGATCAGTTACAAGCGCTCCTACTGCTCCTCACCTGATTTCTTTGTCTGGGGCTTAATTTAGATGTCTTTTCATCCAGAAAACCTTTTGTGATCCCTTCCTTACATCACTCCTGCCCTATCCCACCTCTCACTCTTTCTGGTACTCCCATAATGCCCTGACCTTCCCACATCATAGCACTTACCTTATTGCATTGTAACTTTCTAAGTACTTGATTGATAACCATCACCTCACTTTGTAATTCCTCCTGCTCACCTTTCCCTGTACTCTTTCCCAAACCCCAAGCAACCTGTGATCTGCTTTCTATCACCATAGATTGGTTTGTATCCTCTAGAATTTATACAAATAGAATCATGTAGTATATACTCTTATTTGTCTGATTTCTCTCACTCAGCATGATTATTTTGAGATTCATTCATGTTGTGGTTTGTATCATAGTTCGTTTTTATTACCAAGCAGTACTTCATCATATTGATATACCTATTTATCTATCCAATCACAGATTGATGGTCACTTGGGTTATTTTCAGTTTTGAATTATTACAGATAAAACTGCTATGAATATTTTATAAGTGTTTTTATGGACATATATTTGCAATACCTAGGAGTTGAATGTCGGGGTCATATGGTAGGTATATATCTGTCACACTATTTTCTAAAGTGGTTGCACGATTTCACATTCTCACCAGCCACGTAGAGAGTTCCAGTTCCTTCACGTCCTTGCCAACACTTGGTATTGTCAGTCTGTTTAATTTCAGACATTCTAAAAGGTCTGTAGTAGTATCTCTTGTATCTCTCAGTGGCTTTAATTTGCATTTCCTTAATAATTAAGGATGCTGACTCTTTTCATGTGTTTATTTGCCATCCATATATCTTTTTTGGTGAAATATCTATTTAAATCTTTTGCCTATATTTTACTGAGTAATTTGTTTTCTTGAGTTTTAAGTATTATTTACATATTCTGGTTTCAAGGCCTTTATCAAATACATGATTTGCAAATATTTTCTCCTAGTTTATGGCTTGTCTTTTCATTCTTTTAACAATGTCTTTTAAAGAGTGGAAGTTCTTACTTTTGATTAAAGTCCAATTTGTCAATATTTTTTTTTTATGAATAGTACATTTGGTGCCAGAACTTAGAAGTCTTTGCTGGACCAAAAATCATAAAGCTTTTCTCCAATATTTTCTTCTATAAATGTCATAGTATTAGGTTTTACAGCTGATCCATTCTAAACTGATATTTGAATATCATGCAAATTATAGATTGCATATGATTGTTCAATTGGTCTAGCACCTTTTGACTCTTTCTCCATTGAATTGCTTTTGCACCTTTGTTGAAAATCAGTTGTGAGGGTCTACACCTACACAGTCTATTAAGTTCCATCAGTCTATTTTGTGTATCTTTATGCCAATCTCATACTGTCTTGATTACTGCAGCTTTATAATAAATCTTAAAGACAGACAGTGTTCTTCTTTTTCAAAGTTTTTTGGCTGTTCTGAGTCTTTCCCATTTCCAAAGGAATTTTAGAATCAGCTTGTCAATGCCAACCAAAGAAAAGCCTGCTGAATTTATATATCAATTTGGGAAGAATTAACTTCTTAAAAATATTGAGCCTTTTGACCTATGAACACAATGTATCTCCCTAGTTATTTAGGTCTTTAATTTCTCTCAGTAATGTTTTATAGTTTTCAGCACATAGGTCTTGCATTTCATATTTTTAAATTTATTTTCTTTATTTTTGTGGCGGGGGGTGCTGTGTCGGGTCTTATTGTAAAATGCGGGATCTTTCATTGCGGCAGGCAGGCTTCTCTCTAGTTGTGGCACGTGGGCTTCTCTCTAGTTGTGACATGTGGGTTTTCTCTCTCTGGTTGTGGCACACAGGCTCCAGGGCACGTGGGCTCTGTAGTTTGCGGCATGCGGGCTGTCTCGTTGAGGCGTCCGAGCTCAGTAGTTGCGGCCTGAGGGCTTAGTTTCCCTGAGGCACGTGAGATCTTAGTTCCCTGGCCAGGGATCGAACCCACATCCCCTGCATTGGAAGGCGGATTCCTTACCACTGGACCACCAGGGAAGACCCTTGCATTTCATATTTTTGATGCTATCTTTAAATAATATTTTAAATAAAATTTCTGATTGTTGCTAGTAGATAAAAATACAATTGGGGGCTTCCCTGGTGGCGCAGTGGTTGAGAATCTGCCTGCCAAAGCAGGGGACACGGGTTCGAGCCCTGGTCTGGGAAGATCCCACATGCCGCGGAGCAACTAGACCCGTGAGCCACAACTACTGAGCCTGCGCGACTGGAGCCTGTGCTCCGCAACAAGAGAGGCCCCGATAGTGAGAAGCCTGCGCACCGCGATGAAGAGTGGCCCCCGCTTGCCACAACTAGAGAAAGCCCTCGCACAGAAACGAAGACCCAACACAGCCAAAATTAAATTAATTAATTAATTAATTAATTAATTAAAAAAAATACAATTGACTTGTATATAGTAATCTTTTATCCTACAGTCCTACTAAAACAATTTATTAGTTCTAATGGCCTTCTTATAGACTTTTCTCTGTAGATGATCATGTTATTGGCAAATAAAGACAGTTTTACTTCAGCCTTCCTAATCTGGAAGACTCTGATGCTTTTTCTTGCCTGACTGCACTGGCTAGAACCTTCAGTATAATGTTGAGTAGCAACAGTGACAGCAGACATTGTTGCTTTGTTCTCGGTCTGGAGGAGAAAGCATTCCACTTTTCACTATTAAGTATGATGTTAGTAAGAGTGTCCTTGAGGAAATTCCCTTCTATTTCAACATTGCTAAGAGATTTTGCCAAGAATAAATGTTGAATTTTGTCAAATGCTTTTTCTGCATCTATAGAGACAATCATAGTTTTTCACTTTTAGTCTATAAACATGATGAATTACATTGATTTTTAACTTTACATGAACCTCAGATAACTCTTTATTATTAGATACATAACCACTTAGGATTATTATGACCTATTCATAAATTTACTCCATCATCATTCTTAAATGATCTGTTTTCCTTGCCTCTAAAATCTATTTTGATATTCATATATCCACTCTAGCTTTCTTTTGATTAGTGTTAGCATGCTATATCTTTTTAATCTTTTAAATTTTAACCCATGTAATGTCTTTATATTTAAAATTTGTTCTTATAGACAGCATATAGAAAGGCCTCACTTTTTAATCCAATTTGACAATCTCTGAAATTTTTAATTGGGGTGGCTAACCATTTAATGTTATTATTAATATTGTTGGGTTAAAATCTACCAGTTTGTCATTTGTTTTCTGTTTATTCCATCTGTTCTTTGTTTCCTTTTCCTTCTTTTTGTGCCTTCTTTGGGTTAATTGAATATTTTTTATTCCATTTTATCTCCTTTGTTGGTTTATTAGTTGTAATTATTTTGTGTTTTTGATGACTGCTTTAGGATTTTTAGTAAACGTCTTTTACATACCACAGTTTATCTCAAGTGATACTATATCACTTGATGTATCATAATATATCTCCGTTTCTCTACTCCCAGCCTTTGTGCTATTGTCATATATTTTATTTCTATATGTATTATAAACACCATACATCCTGTTATTTTCACTTTAAACAGTTAATTTTCTTTTAAAGAGATTTTGAAAATAAGAAAACAAGTCTTTTATATTTACTCATGTAGTTACCATTTCCATAGCTCTTCATTCCTTATGTAGATCCCAAATTTCCATCTGGTATCATTTTCTTTATATCTGAAGCATTTCTTTTAACATTTCTTGTAGTGCAGTTCTGCTGGTTATAAATTCTCTCAGTTTTCATACATCTGAAAAAGTTTTTATGTTACCTTTGTTTTTGAAAGATATTTTCCTTGGGTATAGAAGTCTACGTTGATGGTTTTATTCTTTCAGTATTTTAAAGATGTTTCTTTGTCACCTAGCCTACTTATGTTCTGCTGTCATTCTGATATTTGTTTCTTTGTACATAATGTGTCTTTTATTCCCCCTGGTTGCTTTTTCATTTTGCTCTTTGTCACTGGTTTTAAGTAATTTGATTAATATAAGCCTTGGTGTAGTTTTCTCCATGTTTCCTTTTTTTTAATTTTTATTTTATATTGGAGTACAGTTGATTAACAATGTTGTGTGAATTTCAGGTGTACAGCAAAGTGATTCAGTTATATATATACATGTATCTTTTCTTTCTCAAATTCTTTTCCCATTTAGGTTATTATAGAGTAATAGAAATAGAAATGAAAAATAATGGAATTTTCATATAAGAATGCAGATTTCCAGCTATTCTTGAAACATCTTTCCTGGGGATATCTCAAAACAACAGGAAGGTATTTAGAAAGCTAACATTTAGCAATCAAGGCTTTGCCTAGGGGGTGAGAGTGGGGCTGGGTATCTTCTTCATTGCCCCCAGTTCCATGCTCCATTCTTCTCCATCCTGCCCTGGTCCCATGATGCTGACTTCTATGACTGCATCCACAGACTTCCTGGCCCTCTGGCTTCCTGCTGAGTTCAGCCAATCAGAGGCACTGGAAGGGAAGTAGAAGGTGGAAGGAAAGTCTGGCTTCCTATTTTCTGGCTGACTACAGGTTGGCCAAATCCTTCTTCAAAAGGCTGTAGCTTTTGGTAAATGCTTATCCATACTTATCCATCCTTATCTATACTGTCCTCTCTCTGGGTTCCAGTGACTCTGCCTAAGTGCAAGGGGCTGGGAAACATAGAGAAACCAGTGGAATACTTGGTAGACATTATTGCCCCAACTACAGAGACTCCAGCAAGAACCTTAATTCCTCAGTACCAGGCTAAGATGTGACTCACAAGTTGTTTCCTAAAACTCCAATGGGAAAGAGGGCATGATAGAACTCTGGAATACTTGCTTTGCCCTTTCCCAATGAGTTTTTGCTTGTTTTTGTTTTTCTGAAAGGGAAAGAGGGATGCGAGCGAATCATTTTTGAGGCACCATCCCCAGATTAAGGTGTAATTGTATTCTTAGAGATTCTCTTATGTTTGCATCCTGTCTTTCAGAAGAGTATTTCATCAGTATGCTTAGGAGCACCGCCCTAGGTCTGGTCTATTTACACAAACTGTTTTGACAGCTCTGAGCAGAAGGGTCCCTAAAGGAAATATTAGATACCACCATATCATTTTATTCTAATCATATTTTTCACTCTCTCTGATCTCAGTTTAATAGTATTCAGCCCTGGAGCACAAATACACACTCCTGCATACATGCATGTATGCGCATTTTTGCACACTAACTCAACCTGCGTTTCTCTGTGCTTTTCTGCAACAGCTATGTGGTCTCTACCTGCAGCCTTCTAAATACTTAGTGATGAGCATAGCCTACTTAGTTGGTTAATTAGATCAACAATCACTTTGTTGAAAAGGTGGTGCACAGGAAAAAAACTGGAATCCTGGAAGAAGTAAATGTTCTTGGATTTTAGATTTATAATATAAAGATAAAACCCACCTACCAAGATTAAGAAAAGCAACAGATATGTAGGGTAAATTCACTACCCCAGAGTTGAGTATAGGTCAAAGTGCAAGAAGAAATAGACACAACTCCATGACAGGCTTATATTTTAGAAAAAAATAAAGAAGAAAGATTAATCATTGATTCATTTAGATCTCAAATATTGTTCATTTCAAATATTGTTCTGAAAAACAACAGAAAAAATAATTAAAAACTATGCTCTAGAATTTAATGTTTTCATGACTAAATATTTCACATGCCTCTGAAACATTTTATGTTTAAAGTATAGGGTCTGCACTCTGGTTTCTCTTCAGATCATATAAATCTTCTGCCTTTTAAAGTATAGGGTCCACCTCATGTGGTATGCTGCAGAGCCAACAGACTCATCAGGGGGCATGGCAGCCAACGAAGGCTCTGCCTCCGTGTCGTGGTGTGCACAGAGCTGCACCCCACTGAGGTATCTCCCAGATCTCCCATTCAGGGACTCAAAGGCTGAGGAGAAGGTCAGTTTCCCAGGACATTAAAATTGGGACATTCCATGAAGAAATGGTGACTACCAAAGACAAACTGTTTCAGCCAACATTATGACTGCCTGGTGGCCTGTGGATGGGGAAGGGGACAGGAGCATAGTAATGCATCTATGGGTTAAATCTATCCTTGTTATTCATAGAATTACCATGATATTCTCAGTCACCAATTCCATCCCAATTCCAGGAGTTCTGGGCTGAGAATTGTGGATAGTAACCCGCAGTTCCATGGACTCTGCCCCACCTATTCCCTTCCCCAGATCCCCTCCCCAGACGTTCCTTCCACTCCAAACTCCGTGATAAGAAACCAATTCTCCTTATTTATCATGGACGAAATCATCTCCTCCCCATAGCAACCACCAAACTATTTGGTAGTCCTTTTCACCACTTATGATTTCCAAATGATGCTTATCAATTCTGGAAATATATTTTTAAGGAGATTAGGAGATTGATAATTTGCCCTGGGAGTAGAAAAACAAATAGAAACACACTTTATTACTTTGTTATGCACTGGTTTAATGTGATTTCTTAGCAATCTGTGTGTAGCAAACTGTTTCAATAAACGTGGATCATCTGCTAAATCTTATCAATTGATGTACTTTGTCCATCTTCTTACTTGTTTTTCTATGACCCATGTTCCCCAGAGGGCTACAGCTACTTTCCTGTGGTAATATATAAAGAGAAGAGACCTCGGATTTTTGGTTCACTCTGTTTAATGTCACAATCAAAGTGTCATTGTGACTCACTAGCTTGAAGAGATATCTGCACCCCCACTTTCATTGCGGCATCATTCACACCAGCCAAAACATGCAAACAACCAGCCTAAGTGCCCATCCATGGGGGAATGGATACATGAAAATTGGCATATATACAATTTAGCCATAAAAAAGAAGGAAATCCTGCCTTTTGCAACAACATGAATGGACCTTGTGGGCATTATGCATTTAAAAAAAATTTTATTTTATATTGGAGTATAGTTGATTAACAATGTTGTGTTAGTTTCAGGTGTATAGCAAAGTGAATCAGTTATACATATACATGTATCTATTCTTTTTCAAATTCTTTTCCCATTTAGGTTATTACAGATTATTGAGCAGAGTTCCCTGTGCTATACAGTAGGTCCTTGTTGGTTATCTATTATAAATATAGCAGTGTGTACATGTCAATCCCAAACTCCCAATCCATCCCTCCCCCTCTCCCCGCTGGTAACCAGAAGTTCGTTCTCTAAGTCTGTGAGTCTGTTTCTGTTTTATAAATAAGTTCCTTTGTATCATTTTTTTTAGATTCCACATGTAAGTGATATCATATATTTGTCTTTCTCTCTCTGACTTACTTCACTTAGTATGATCCTCTCCAGGTCCATCCATGTTGCTGCAAATGGCATTATTTCATTCTTTGTAATGGCTGAGTAATGTTCCACTGTATATATGCACCACATCTTCTTTATCCATTCCTCTGTTGATAGACATTTAGATTGTCTCCATGTCTTGGCTTTTGTGAATAGTGCTGCTATGAACATTGGGATGCATTATCCTTTTGAACCATGTTTTTCTCCAGATATATGGCAGGCATTATCTCAAGTCAGACAGAGAAGGACAAATACTGTATGATCTTACTTATATGTGGATCTAAAAAGCAGAACTCACAGAAATAAAGAAAAGAATGATGTTTGCCAAGGGCTGGGGGGTGAGGGAAATGGTCAAAGGGTACAAGATTATAAAGGGTTCAGTTACAAGATGAATAAGCTCTGGGGATTCAATGTATGGCATAGTGACTATAGCTAACAATACTTTATTATATACTTGAAAGTTACTAAACAGTAGATCTTAAATGTTCTCACCACACATACAAAAGTAGTAATTATGTGATGTGATAGACATGCTAACTAACTTTATTGTGGTAATCATCTTGCAATATATTCATGGACCAAATCATCAGGCTGTACAACTTAAATGTACACAGTGTTATATGTCAATTATATCTCAGTAAAGCTGGGGGTAAAAACACATGTTAGAAAAAAACCGAAGTACCATTGAGTAAAACTTTCTCCTGCATATGTAACAATAGCTGTACTGAAATTTACCTCCTTTGTCAAATCTTCAATGAAAAAATGGACCTGGTGAACATCATCAGTGGACAATAGCAGGCCCAAGGAGAAACAATCCATATGTGAAGGGTCTCCTGGGAGAATAGACCACTGATGAGATACTGCTGCCAAAAAATAGAATTTTAATCAGATGAAGTTTTCATATATAGTTACCATTTTGTTGGAAATACAAGGGTCAGAGAATCATGTTATCACCACAGGAATGCAATCAGAAAAATCCAGAACCTGGAAAACTAGACAGAATAAGTGCTCAGACTTCTTCAATAAATGGCGAGGAAAAATAAAAGAGGGAAGACTTCTAAATTAAGAGAATTAAGAAAATCAACTAGATGTGTGAGACATTTTTGGACACTGATTCAAATAAACCAACTGTAAAAAACAAACAAGAGGAACAACAAAAACTTTATGAGCCAATCAGGGAAACAAGCCTGGATATTTCATATTATGAAGAGATTACTGTTGATTCTATAGGTGTGATATATATATATATATATATATATATATATATATTCCTTATCTTTTAGGGCTATGTATGGAAATAATTGTGGATTAGTTGCCGGGATTTCTGGGGTTTGTGGTAGAGAGGATGGGTAGGGATTTACAGGATGAAACAGGAGCAGCGTGAATTGATGTTTGGTGTAGCTGGAAGACAGATACATGGGGGTTCACTGCTCTCTACTTTCGTGTATGTTTGCAAATGTCCGTAATTATTTTTGAGTTAATTAAAAAAATCTTTCAAACAGCAAGGTCCTGTATAGCACAGGGAACTACATCCAATCTCCTGGGACAAACCATAATGGAAAAAAATATTAAAAAAGAATGTATATATGTGTATAGCTGAGTCACTTTGCTGTACAGCAGAAATTAGCATAACACTGTAAATCAACTATAGTTCAATAAAAATAAAATAAAAATTTAAAAATCCTACAGAAAAAAATCTTTCATTTGCAATGCACTTGTGTTTACCACTACATATCATGTTATAAAATTAGTAATTAATTATGCCTACTAGTACTCGGAGCTACTCAACGGTTTGCAAAGCAGTTAAATTCATTCTCTCCTCCCTCGCCCCGGATGATATTCAGCGAGGCAGTCGTGGTTCGAATCCTCACTTCACAGATGAGCCAAGGCAGCTAGTGAGCAGTGGTCCAGGCCTAGACTTTAAAGTCCTCCAACCCCAAATTCCGGGCTCCTCCCCCGAAACCGAGGAGCTTTACGAAGGAGGAGGGGAAGTGGGATGCGGGATGCAGAAGCGGCAGCGCCTGTAACGAGGTCCTGCTCGGCTGGGAGAGCTTTACTTGCCGCGGCCGCCAGATGGCGAAGGCTGCCCGCCGCCCGGACCCCGCAGCCTCCTCGGAACCGCTGCAGGAGCCACCGCCAAGAGCGCGGCGCCAACAGTGCGAGGAAATCTGGTCCAGCCTGGGGTTACAGAAGTCCCTGTGCGCGCCCCGCTGCCTTCACGAGAACTTCTAGAAGGACGCTAAGGACTTTTTAGGGAGACGAGGAAAATTTAAATGGCCGGGGGTGGGGGTGGGTGTTCACATTCTGCTGCCCCAAATAAGCAGAGATCCGGCGCTTCGAGGGCGGCCAGAGGTCCATCAGAAGTCGGGCACTTTGGGGACCACCTCCAAGGGCCTGCTCCATGTCTGGCGCAGCAACATCCTTCCTTCGGTGACTCGATGCGTCCTCGGCGACACGCAAAGTACTCCTAGGGCCGAAGGAGAAAGGGGGAGAGGGTGGAGGGGTCTCCAGAAGTTTACTTCTTTTAAGCTGTAATAAGGAGAAATTCAGTGACCACCAAGGTCAGAGTCCCCATCATGTTTTAAAAAAATGTCGTAGCTTCAGGCTGCCCACCAACCGCTCAGCTCACGGGCGGGGAAGGAAATCCAGCTCCTGCGGGTTCGGGCTGGCGGAACCCATGAGAACGCCAAGTGCAGGCGCTGCGCCCAGGCGTCCGCGAAGCGCAGGAGGGACTCCGACCCCCGACGAAGACCGGCGCAGGTGGACAGATTCCGCGGGTTCGAGTATCCCGGGGGCTAGACCGGGGGAATTCGTGCACTCGAAAGCTTAAACCCGAGGGATGGGGAGTTCACATAAGGGGACTCGATCAGGCCCACCAACAGAGTTTTGCAAATTGCCTTTTAAAAGTGTCTCCCGATGATGCCGAAATCTCCGCGCGGTGAAAAGCCAAACTCTAGGAGCCGGCTGGCAGCTGGGCGGGGGGACATCGTGGCGCGAGCGGGGAAGGGGAAGCGTCCAGGCCAGTGGAGAATGAGTGATTTTAATTTTTGTCCCCACTGGAGGCTCAATTTCGATTAGGGACAGGAGGGAATTTTTTATTTCGGAGCGTTTCCATAACACCTGCAGAATTAAAAACAACAAGAACAAAAGAATAAACAACAAAAAAACCAGGCATCGTACCCGCCCCCCCCCCCTTGTTTGGTTCAGAAAGAAGGAAGAGCCTGCAGAGGAAAGGGAGGATCGTGAGTCTGCCTTTACACCCAGGTTGAAAGTTAATCAGAGGCGGCTGGAAAGGAAGGAGCCTGGACCAAAAGCTGATCTGGAGCCTTGAAACTCCCCTTTGAGGAGTGGGGATGTGCATTGTTGCTGACTCCGAGCGGGCTCCAAGCCCCGGCCCTGGTTTACAGACTGAGAGTTTGGCTGCACCTTCCCCTCTTCCCCTATTTCTTTCCAGATTCTTCTTGCCTTTCCCAGTGGGTGGCTCCCCACCCCACCCCCCAGGATAGCTACCCCTCACCCCAGCGCTTCTGGGCTTCAGCACCCTGGAGGAGGAATCCCGGGGCAGCGAGGAGCGAACTCGTGCGGAGTGGGGGGCGGGGAAGGTCCAGCTCCGAGTTCTCCCCAAAGCAGAAAAGACTTCCTGGGGCTACGAGTGGAAGGCTTTTTTGTTTGCCTTCCTTTTAAAAACTCAGACAACCAAAAAGTGTTTGGCGATGTAAAGGACACGCGTGGAAAATGACAAACAATAGTATTTCCAAGTCAGAGTCGTGTCCTTTTTGCACTTCTTTTTCCTCTTTCGTTGCAGTTTGTCTAATTGCATATTTCTGTTTGGGGCTAGAACGGAGGCGAACCAGCGACCCCCCCCAAGCCGGTGCTCCCCCACCCAGACAGCCCTCGCCCTCGCGCCCCAGCACAGGGAACGCCGCCTGCGAGGGCGCAAACGCTGGGACTCCGGCGGAGAATGTAAACAAACGGGGCGCCGAGTCCTTGATCTTTATTTAAATAGAGGCTTGTTTATCGGTGTCATCCTAGGAGGATTAATTAGATACATCTCTTCACAATTTGGTGTCTGACACTCCATCGTAGGAATGCCTTATCACAAGGTGTTAATTGGGGCCACTCAGCCACTTACGTTTCTATTAAACACTGTGAGGGACTTTTCACAAGTACCAGGTTCTTTTTACTGTACGGTGCAAAAATATACAGGACTGGAAATAGACTGGGGCCAGTGTCTGCTTTATCCCGGAGGTGATTAGCGTTTGCTGTCTTTCTAGAGGGCAGAAGAGGAGAACACCGTTTCGAAATTCCATCGCATCTCCCAATACGCTCGGGTTCCTTGGGGTTGGGGCGGGGGGCGCGCAGACCGGGTTAGGGGGCTCCTAGTCCTCCTCCCCGAGTCTGAGTCTGTCGTCCACAGTAAACACACATAAACCAAATTTCAAGGCTTTCGCTTCCAGCTCCAGTAAAATTCGGGGCGGTTTGGGCAAAGCGTTTTCAACAGGCATCGTCGGAGACGCGGGGCTAGAGTCCGAGACCCCAAGGTCACAGGCGGCGCGAGAAGGACTCGGAACCGGGAAGGGCGGTGGGACCTGGAAACCGCGGAGAAGCGAGGTGCGAGCTCGCGGCGGCCTTAATTGGGCGCAGAAGGGGAGGAGGGCCGGGCCGATCGCTGGCCTCCCAGAACTAATCCTCTTAGCAGCTGCATTTCCGCGCCACGCGGTTAGCAGAATGACACTCCCGGCCAGACCTTTACCCCGGGAGCGTCGGGAGGGGGCTGGAAAGGATTGCAAGCCGGGCCAGAAGCCGTCTGCAGATAAGCGCGGCGGGATGTCTGGCTGGGGGACAAAGGGCCCTTCGTCGCACTCCTTGGTTTAACTCTTCCGCGGGCCCAGGCCCCTCCCGCGGATTGAGAGCCGAAAAAGCGGAGCTGAAAGCTAGGCAACCGGCTCCCCGGCCGCTGCTCGCAGAGCTGTGTTGCGCTCCCGCCGCATCCCCAGCGCCCCGGCCCGCAGCTGCCCCCGCGGCGGCGTCCGGGGCTCCGGGAAGAAGGAAGCCGCAGGTGGCAGCGGGAGCGGGAGTGGGGGCGGCCCGCTCCCGCCTGGCCTCAGGGATCCGGAACTCGTGGACGCCCAGAGGGCCGCGAGGGTGCCCGGGGAGCCAATGTGGGTCCGGGGATGGGAGACCCCAAGGAGGTCTAGGAGAGGCCCGGACGCCAAGGGCTGGGGGTGGAGGTTTCCTAGGCTCCTATCAAGCCTGCTGTGGGCAATCTTGCATCTCGGCGGCAACCCCCCTCCCCCTCCCCAGCTCCAATCCCCATTGTCCAGACTTCCCAGTGCGGTGAGGAAATAACCCCATTCATCTTCAAGGAAAAAAGATAAACAAGAGCATCCCCACCCCCTCAACGAAGACACTGTCCACTTAGAGATTCTAGAGGATTACTTGGGGTGGGGGAGTGGGTTGGTGGGACAGGGTTCCTGCTGGAGGAGGGTGGGGGAGGAAGCAAACTAAAATTTTTGAAACAAAGATGAAAACCCATAGTACAGAAGACAGGGCTATGCCTGTTCCCTTAATGAACCACATTTATTAAAAATGACTACGACTGTACATAAAAATCCAAGGTCTCTAGAAAGCCTATAGGAGCTGGGGCGTCAGGTTTCTGTTTCCTCACGTTACCAAGTTGGGAAGTGGGGGTGGCGGAGGAAGAGGATGACATGGGGGTTTTCCTTAGCACGTTTCAAGTTAGTACAGTAGCTGAATACATTCTTAACTAAGAAGTAAACAGAATATTCCCATATGTTGTGGGGATGACGAAACTTCCCCTGCTCCTGCAGCTGTGGTCCGGTGAATTGCAAATTCTTTACAAAGCCAAAGCACCAATTTTACATAATCTCATATACCTACGTAGACTATTTGTACAATATTTTCCACATTATTCTACAGTGTATCTAAGCACACAACTGTACACTTTAAAATTCTCCGTTTTTGTTTGTTTGTTTTCTGGCACCCCCCTCCCTTGCTGTCTCCTAAGTCCTACAAGCCACCCAGGCACACAGCAGAGGCCTAGTACACGAGGCGATCCTGGACTAGGGCAAACATGGCTTGTTTCAAAAGCCTGGGAAGAATCAAAGTCAGGTCAAACCAGCACCTTCACAAAGTCCTTGCCTCCCAGGCCTAACATCTTTTGTCCCCAGCAGAAAGCTAACAGCAAGAGTCCCTTATTGAAGGTTAATGCTTCTATTCCAGAAGCAAAACATCTTACCACTCTGCGCTTCTTTTTGCTTATAGATTTACAAATAAAAATGAGAACCAAAGCTTTCAACACCTTTGATGGCGCTAGGCACTCAATCTTCACAGCCCAGTTCTCTGAATGTCTAGTGTCTCCAATAAATAAATCCATAACTTTGAATCACCTTCAAATTTAAAAACACTTGAAAGTCCTCCATTAATTTTATTAAAAAAGAAAAAAATGCTAGGCTTGTTTCAGTTACCTGAAGCAATCAAAAAGCTTTGGCACCTTCTTTTAGAGAATTGCACAAAACGGGATGCATCAGGGTGGAAGGCAAACGTCTTTTTGGCAACCTAGACAAAGAAGACAACAAAAAACACCACCAAGTCCATCGGCAAAAAGTTAGCTCATTTTGACGAGGTTAAAATAACTCTTTAGGGAGTCGTGTAAAAAGCATAATACCCCCCCATGCCTTTTGAGGTGTCTTTACTGTACTCTTCAGCATTGATGTCCTCGCACTTTATGGAGGGAGAATTTTCATTGCTAGAGGAGCTAGGAGACAGCCGCCTTCGCTTACAAGCACTGGTGTACACCCCTGAATCATTGGAGTCAAGAGACTTGATGGACGGGGGTGTCTCTATCCAAGAAGAGCTAATTTCTTCTTTGACTTTCTCCTTGGAGAGCTGATCTTCAGAGAACACAGGGGGGCTTGTCCTGGAGGTCCATGCGAGTCCAGCTGCCATCTTCCTTTGATAAGAACCTCTACCTCCCCACCCTGCCATTGCAGGGAAGGTGGGGTCGGGGTAATACCCCAGGGCATGGGATGTCTGGAGGGGCAAGGATTTAATACCATATGGGAGCAAGGTGCTGGAAGTATATTCAGACTCATAGGAACCGATGTCTAGTTTGTTGGTCCCAGGTTGCTGGACAGGTGTGACAAGCCATCGCTGGGGAGGGTTGGCCACCTCTTCGCTCTGTTGGGGTGAAAGGAGGCCGTTGGTCTGTGGCACGGTTCTCTCGCCATTATAATATCGGGCTTGAGGTAAAGTGTTGACAAAGGGCTCCGGGAAGAAGGACTGAATGCCGTACCGACCTCCGGGGACAATCTGATGGGATCTAGGAGAATCCGTGGGAGATGGAGTTAACCTGTCATTTTCGGAAGCGGTGTACATGCTACAATATAAAGAGAAACACTTAAAAAAAAACCCTAATGTTGTCCCCAAACAATCTACCTCCCAGAAATGAAGAACGCTCTAGAGCAGGAGTGCTGGTGTGTCAAGTGGAGGGGTGGAGGTAGTAGGGATGCACTGGCCCATTTTAGCTGGACTTGGCTCATTGCGGCCAAATTTCCCACCACGAAAGAAAAAGCTTCCTCCCAAGCATTAAGCATTTAAACTGTAGAAAATCCATCTTTGCAAGTCCTAGAACTTGGAAGAACTTGGAGCAACTCTCCCTTCAGTGGTAGGGAAGGAATGCTGGCCATGGTGGGTAGAAATCCCAGATTTAAAAGGCATTTGTGGGGCCTTGCTGTTTGATGTTGTGAAAATGACATCCTCTTAGTGTCAGGTTTTTCTTATGTAAAAAAATGAGAGGGAATAATAATCCCTGCTCCTGAGAGAATAAAAAAACTGGGATCAAATGGAAAGGAAGGCATATAAATGCAGATTATGAAAATTTCAAATCTCCACTCAAATGTTAAAAAAAAAAAACTCCTCATTTTTAAGCCCTTAACATTTCTTTAGAAATGAACAAAACCCTTCTGTGAAAATTCTAAAGCAAGATTAGTCAAGGCCAAAAATATGCAAAAATAAAAATAGGCAAAAATCCCAACCGTGAAAGCTCTTCCTAGAATATGGTCTCAAGAAAGTGTCTGATTCGATATGTCTTGTTCAAAGATGACCAGGCAAGGAAAAATAAAGGTGCACTTACGAGTCATAGTTGTCCCTGAACCCTTTTGCAAAGGGGTTGTGATCAATCTTTAGTTGAGTTATCTAGACAAGGGAGAAAAAACAGTCATTGAGTGTTTTCTCTCTCACGCTGGACTGAGCTTCAGGGATTCTTGGGGACCATGCGGCACTCACATCGGTGTTTTGGTAGGCAGTCACTGCAATGAACTGCGTTTCTGAGAAGATGAAGGTCTGAGTCTTGGAGGGCTCGTTCAAGTCCTCCACGCCATCCTCTGTGACTTCAACGATGTGCAGTCGTGGTTGGTACTTGTGTAAAGACTGTAAGACTATCATCTGCAAATGGTACAGAGAAAAGAGCTGCCAAATCGAAAAAGTAAAGTCGATTTTGACAAATTCTGTATTTTGGAATGCGACTCCTGCTTGCTCCCCAGCAACAGCTAACTTTTCTATTGCCATTTTTGAAACTTAAAACATAGCTGAGTGTGTGTGTTTAAATAAACACTCTTGCCTCTTGGTTTCCTAAGTCGCCAAAAGATTTCAGTATTTCTGCTCCTAACAGTTAACTCACTGTTATTGAAATCCAGTAGGAAAAAAAATAAATAAATAAAAATGAGAAAGGTCAAAAGAAAAAAAAAAGACCAGAAAGAGGCAAGCAACAGGTACCTGCAAATATTACAAATACAATGAAGAGTATGGAAACTCATTAGAAAAGAGATTCACAGCCAGAAGACACCACCTCCTCTGTCACCCTACCTGGGTGTTGTTGTTATTTGCGCCTTTGTTATTGGTGAGTTTTAATTTCCCAAAGGAAATCTCCTGTCTCATCCAGTGGGAACCAGTATTAGGAGACTCTGGGTGAACATACATTTTGTTGCCTAAGAGAAAATGAAACAAAACACAAAACCCAAGCATAAAGGGCTGTTTGCAAATGGAGGTAGGGGAGGGGTATTTTACTACCTATGGGCAAGATTTAAGAGCTAGACTTAGAACACATCTCCCATCATTAGCAGTTTAAGAAGGCCAGTGGAGACCAACTAGACTCTACTGATTCCCCTCCCAGGGCCCCTGTGCTTCCAGCCTTCCTTGGACAAGGCAAAAATGGAGCCAGTAGGCGATGCCTCTTGAAGGTTAACTTGGGGGCTTCTGAAGCTAGACAGGCAAGATCTGATGGAAGGTGGTTGGATTTTTATGATGAACTCAACCTTGGGGAGGCCTTTTCTCAAGTGAAGATTAGAATGCCAGGAGCCCTTGCCACCTGGAGAGTTTACAGCAATTCCTTTCTCAAAGGTAGGGATGTGGAGGGAAGGGCTAGAGTAGGGTCATGGTTAAAATTCTATATACTAGTAGGCAAGAAGTCTGACTTAGCAATTCTCTCTCTTAATCAAACAATCAACACAAAGAAACTCCTAACACTTCCAGGCCCCGGATGTGGAGGGAGGGATGTGAGATTTAAATGTGCCTTGAGTCTTGAGTGTCTTGAGTCAGGGGCTCCCACCGATCCACCCTGCCCAGGCCCTTTCTCTCCTCACCCTGCATGTTATTGTCGGCTTTTCCGCAGGTCACCCATTTGCCCCCCTGGAAGCGCCAGTGGTTGGGGTCCGCCAGCACCACTTCTACGAACACGTTGTAGTGGGCGGTGGGATTGAGTCCGTTTATGTTGAAACTCAAGAAAGGAAACATGCGTCTGTGCAAGGGAACAGAACCAGGAGATTTAAATCGGAACGCCTGGGCACAGGCCCACGCTCAAGGACGACATTTAGAAGTCTACAGACGAACAGAATACCGGTAGATAAAGTGGCCCTCACTACGTAAAATATTCTTAAAAAAAAAAAAAAAAAAAAAAATTCTTGAGTTGGCAACTCTCGGAACATCTCTTTTCTGAAATAATTTGCCCCAATCCCCGCCCTTCTGCACCACTCACTCAAGTTCTTGACCCTTTCAGATGCTCATTTATTTTCTTCCAGGATGTTTAAAAATCATTATTTTCTATATGTACAAGTGCCAGAGAACATTAAGTTGTTCTCGTAAAAGTCCCCTTTGGACGTCCCTCTCCCAGCACCCACCCCTCACTTTCCCCAGAAGTAACCACTGCCCGCAGTGGGATGTGTATCCGAACTTTCTCAGGCCTGGGACCCCAGCCCCGTCTGACTCCAGGTCGGGCCTAACCCACTACCCGGACCAGCCCTCGTTGCCGGCGCTCTGGTCCTCGCGCTCGTCGCCCGGATGCGCCCCGCGGAGACCCTGGCGCCTAAAACTGCGGGAGCCCATGCCCTATGCTCAGAGAGGGTAGCCACCCCTGGAGCCTTCCCGCTTCCGCGGCTCCTCGCCCGCCTTCAGGGACCGGCGTACCGCCGGCCGGGCGTACCTAGGAAATCCAGCTTTGTGGACAAGCCCCAGTTTCCATTTCCGCCTCCTCCTCGTCAGTCCAGGTGAGGGTGACGAGAGAGAAGGGGGGAAGCAGCCGTAGCCTTAGCGCCCTGCACAAACCGCCGGTGCGCGGACGGGAGGGACATCGGACTGGAGATGCGGCGTCTCCACTGGCTGCGCACGGAAACTCACTCTCCCAGCCAAGAGCGGAGCAGGCGGGCGGCGGTTCCCCATTCCCGGCCACCCTCAGGACCACACAGGTCCTCTCTGCCCCCGCGCTTCGGGGCCCCTCCGCGCTGCGCTCACCTGCCCTGTTTCGTAATGATCATCTCGGTTTGGTGGCGGTGGAATTTGAGCCACAGAGGCCGGTTGCACAGGTAGACGTGGGCGCGGAAGCCGGAGCCGGGAACCCCCAGGCCCCCCAGTCCTCCGCAGGAACCCGCGGCTGCTGCCCCGGAGTACGGCCCGTAGAGCGGAGCCCCCTGGCCGTACTGATAGGCGCCCGGGGCGCCTCCCCCGCCGCTGCCGCCCGCGCCGCCGCTCGCGCCTGCTCCCGGGCCGAACTGCGCCCTGCCGGGTGGGCACACGGCCGCGGGGAAGCCGCCGGGGGGCAGCATGGAGCCGTAGGGGTAGCGCGCCCCGTTGGGAGCCGGGTACACAGATCCGTGGGGCGCCCCGGCCGCCGCCTGGTACGGGAACAGCGAGCAGGGCGCGGCCAGCTCGGAGCCCTGAGGCCCAGGGGACTGGAGGTAGTAGCGCTCCGAGCTCAGGCTGTCCATGGAGTAGCGCGCGCTGGAGGCGGCGGCGGCGGCGGCGGCGGCGGCGGCGGCGGCGGCGGAGGGCAGCTCCTCCTCCCCGCAGGGGGAGCCCTTGCGGCCGTCCGGGGGCCCCGGCTTGGCCACGGCCGCGGTGCCAGCAAAGGCGTCCCCGGCGTCGGCGTCACTGAGCATGGCCGCGGGGGCCCCCGCACCGGCGGCTGCGGGCTCCCCGCTCCCTGCCTCGCACGAGAGGCTGCCCGAGAACTTCTTGGGCGCTTTGTCTAAGTCCAGCCTCTGAGGCGAGGGGGCCGCTCCCGGGAGGTGGCCGGCGCTCCCGCCGCCACCGCCTCGCGCCCCCTCCAGCGGGTAGAAGTGCGCGTCGGGAAGGTTCACCGAGCTCACCAAGAGCTGCTCCCCTAACTGCATGCTTTGCAGAGCGCAGACGGCAGCTGGCTGCTTCCTCTCCGGCCGCGGCCTGATTATAAAGGCAGGATGAGGGAGCCAGCGCCCTCTTCCGAGGGGAAGGTAACTTCCCCTTCCTCCTGTGCCTGGGTACCCACCTGGCGACACGCGGACCGCTAAGGCGCGCACTCGCGCGTCCCGAACCCAGCGCCCTTTCCACAAGGAAAGGGCACTGAATTTGAAGGCAGGAGGCGAAATCTGACCGAGAAGCCCTCTCCTTTTCCTTCCGCGTCCCTTTTGCCTCTCTGGACCTCCACCCTCCTCCCCCGCACACACGGGAAGAAGAGGTCTTAGATCTCTCTCCCCATCCACCCACCAGCGCTAGCCTTTCTGCCTTTCTCGACTGAAAAACTATCGGCCAAGTTGACCACTTGGAAACTTGCAGGCTGTCATTGGCTGCTTTATATATGTGAGGCCAGGGAGGGGCTTCGCGGCCCCACAGCCTCGGGACCCTCCTATTGGCTGGTGGAGGTGACACTAATTCAATTAGGCATTTACTAATTGGATCAAGTAGCCTGCGACTTTCTTTTCCTTTAGCTTGATTTTATTTCTTTTTCTTTTTCTTTTCTTTCTTTCTTTTCTTTTTTTTTGAGACTCAGTCCTGCTGTGAGAATCAATCCTGGTGTCTGTATTTCGCTGGAATTTAGTGGAACAGGGTTTGAGGTCTCCGTAGCAGGGTCCACTCTTGACACAGAAGTCGTCACAGCGCTCTGAGCCGGGGGATGCGGGGACGGGAGCAGGTTCTAGAGGCCGGAGGTAGAAATGTTCTGCAAGCTGATGGCTTGCAGGGAGGCACCGGTTTCTGAGGGTGGGGATCTGGGACGAGCTGGAGTGAGGCCCAAGGAAGTCTCTTCCCTCGTCGGGGGCTGTAACTTCAGGCACACTTTCTTCCGGATTGGAGAGGACTCTCTGGTCTTCAACAAGCAGGAACCACTTTTTGTTCGGCCCCACCTTTTTACTCAGTGGGAAGTGTTTGTGGAGAGGAACCCGGCGTTGGGCTTTTGGGATTCCAGGGGCGGCGAGAGCACACTGCAGTTCTTGAGGACAGAAGCCGTCAGCTTATGAATCAGAAGCCCCGGTGGGGTGGGATACTGGGAAGACCCTCATCCCCACGCCATCACGCCTGCTTTCAGGAGGCAATCACTTTTACTCCCCACAATTTAAAATCCACGCTCAGTTTCCCTGAATCTCGGATCCCACCCCCTCTCATCTTCAGTTGGGCCTGACACCGAGAAACAAAGCAGCCTCCCGGTTAAGATTCCCTGCGCCTCTCCTCTGCAGCGCAACACAGAAGGTGGAATAATTAGTGAAATAATCAGTTTGATGTGGAATTAAGCCCTTTTGCCCCAGCTGCCTGTTTCTCCACTGCGTTTTTGCAGACAGCAGAGCAAGATGATGCCGTCCTATTGTATTGTTTATTAATACCCGCACGTTTCGTTGCGGGTAAGGAGAAGCCTGAATATTTGCTGTTAATAAGCAATTACAGACGCGGCTTGTAATCGCTCCGGGAGCGCGTTTTCCGGCTGAGAGGTCGGGACTCTGCTTCCCCAACCGAACGCGATCACACGGGAAACTCTTCACCCGCAACACGAGGCGGTCGCGGGATTCGTTGAGCGCGCACACGCCGGTGCAGAACGGCTCGAAGCTTTCCACGTCTGAGTTAGAGAGTGAGGCGGCTCTTAATGCACTCGGACGCGGTTACCAGGTCTTCGCGGTAGTGGAAACAGGGAGCGCGAGAAGGTTTTCAGGGTCAAGGCCCAGCCAGGGCGGGGGAGAGAGCAAGTTAGGCGAGTGGCCCGGGTGGGGGCCTCGCAGGTCCGGGCACAGCAGCCCAGGAGCAGATTCCTGGAACGCTGGCCCGGAGCGCGCTCAGCCCAGCACTTCTCCCGTGTCGTCCCACCAGTTTAGTTCGGGTTCGGCTTGGCTCTCTGCTCTGATCACCCCACTGTCCACTCCCACCTCGTCGGCTTTAGTTTTCTTTTGACTCAGGGAAGTCTTGGAGAATTGCATTTTCCAAGTACTTTGTGCTTTTCAAGACTTCAAGATATTCAACGTGGAGGTTCTGTGAGCGGGGCTCACGAGATCAAGAGCAAGGAAAGAAAGGGCAGCTTGGCGGGGGAGCCCGGGCTAGGGGATCTTGTTACCACTCAAGGCTCTTCCACATTAGCCTTGACCTGAGCTGCAGGATGTTTGAGGAAAAAGTAGGGAGGAGATCAGATCTCACGTTTTTGGAGACAGAGTGGCTGGGGTTAGATCGCAGTTTTGCGCCTGATCTCAGCGAGACAGCGGGCCTCGGTGTCCCGAATTGCTTTCGAGGAGGCCAGGAAAGCTCTGCGCGTGGCAAAGCGCCACTGCAGGCAACAGGCATCGCTCCGACCCACTCTGGCGCAAATAACGCGAGCCAGCTGTCCCCCGCGCCACATCAGAAAGGCTTGATTTTATTCCAGCCACAGAGCAAGCTCTTGAAAGCGCGTGGGTTCATTTGAGTGCTACCTAATTATGAAATATATACACGGTATGTGTAATTAGGATTAGTGTTGATTCTTGAGGCAGGAAATTGCACTTTATATCTCCCCACCTCCCCAATATAGCTATCCTTTTGCCCAAACTTGAACACATTTTACAGGCGGAGAAACAAAGAGAAGTTCAAAGAGAATAAAAATTCGGGCTCTACAAAACCGCTCTGGGGCCCGGAGTTTTGGAACATGGAAAATATACCCATAATTTATATTACATTTATAGATATATATTACAAATTCCTTTTGAACATAATGAAAAGCACTGTTTCAACTAAAGATGATTTTTTTTCTGACTGCATAGAGATAAAGAAATCTCCTTTAATGGTTCTTCTGTATTAATTACATTATTATTATTACATATGGAATATATTAGTCTAAATGCCTGGAGAGTTATAGATGAGCAAATCTGTGACTGATTTCCTACTTGAAATGGGCTTTCCTTTTGCTGGCTCAGTTTTACTGATAACCAGGGAAAGAGGCATAAAAATTATTTTCACACGTCCTAGTCGCACTTTAAAATGTAATCACTCTTTTCCAGAAACAGGAACAGAAAAGAAAGCTAAAGCAGTGCCTTCAGTGAACAAGTCAGGCAGCACCCTCCTTAGATTGGGTGGGCAAATAGCACAGCCTTGCAGCCTGTTTGCTGTTTGATTTCAATTACACCCCAAGCTTCATGAAATCCAAATGAGACATTTATTGAAAGGTGCCTGGTTTTATGTGGCTCAACTGACAGTGTACGGGAATACATTGAACAAAAACATCAACACTAGGGAGGAAACGTGGAGAACACTTGGAACCCCAGACCCAAGTGCTGGCTGGATTAACTCAAATCTTGCACCTTTCAGCCTGAGACTGGAGGGAGCAGGGCCCTTTGAAAGCTACAAGGAAGCCAAGGTTACGCCTGTGTGTGAGCCTATTAAAGGTCTTATGCTGTATTGTCTTGAGCAATAATACCAGCTTCATGCTACTGTCTTAAACTGATAACACAAAGTTATTGCCAACCTGGCCAGGGCACCTCTTCACCCCTTTCTCCCCCTTAAAGGTAACCAATATCAGTGCATTCAGCTTTTAAAGGCAAAACTGAGAAGCATTTCGCTGTAAGACGGTATTACATAACAGATACATACAAACGTATGAATAAATTACAGGGGTGAGTTATAAATGAGTGCAGTGAGAAATGGTTTACCTCCCCTCCCCGCCACAACCAAGGGGGCCCATATAAATGTCCCAATAAATTCTATTATTTTCACCCCCACTAAAAATGTGTTATCAAAACACTGTCCGTGTTATTCAAACACTTTGTAAATTCTGAGCAGACTTGCTGCCGGTTCTCCTTTTAACCCTAGGAAAACATTCCAACATTAACCGGTCACCAGCGCTTCGCCTGGACTCTGGGCAAACGTCAATGGGTTTTTTTGTGGTGAGTTGGTCTTTTTACTATTTATCTATGGCCTTTTCTTTGTTGATGTTACATTTTATTTCGCCATGGCGGGTTCACTCTTTGGCCCTTTGTTCTCTGATGGCCAGATTCCCACCTCCACTAGGCTTTCTGAAGGGGGAGGGGGCTTCCATCACGGTAAGGTTGTTCATGTTTAGATTTTTTATTTTAAGAAAATGTCCCGTAAGATAACTTTTTTCAAGAAAATGTCCATTGGCAAGGACAAGTAGTGTTGATTTTGCTGAGAACAGCAAGATAGTCCCACCAACAGTTTCACTTTTTATAAGAATTTGAATTCACCGTGACCCTGAAATAGACTGATCACTTGCTTTAAAAGAAATCCACAAATGTGTCCACAAATGAGTGAGGCAAAGGGTTATATTAAACCCACTGTATTTTTCAAACAAAACGACCAATTTAAACTATTATCTTCAGCTATCAATCTATGTATTTTGATTGCTAAGTGCAGGTGTAGTTCACTGTTAAAATATGAGGAGGTGGGGATTGGGGAATGAAAGTTAATAAACATACCAAAAGTTGCTTATTACAAAAAATAAGTGATCTTAAACATTGGATCAAGAATCTTCTTTATGAAAGTATTTTTTAAACTGCAAATGAATTCCTGGATTTAACTGCTGTTCTATCATCATCATCATCAACATCATATTTATGGAAGTTACAGATCCACATAAATAACAAGAAAGACTACATGAGGCAAAATAAAGTGAAATACTCTCAAAAATAAAGTAGGGGAGTGTTTGGCTAATCATTGCTACATTAAAATATGAGTTATATAGGGCTCTCCCTGTCTTGCTTACTTTCGTACCTCGAAAGGCCTGACTCTTAGTAGGTGCTCATCTCTTAATTGAAAGAAAGGGGTTACTAAATCTGCAGACTAGAACAGACAAAATAGCCCAAGGACAGTGTCAGGGCTCAGGCTTTATAACCATGGAGATGAAAGTGAAAGGTTTTTTTTTTTTCTAAAAGAAAAAGAAAACACAGATCTTCCTAAACTAATGGACCCGGCATTTTCACCTTTTTTAGATTCTTAAAAGATGTTTTAAATCTTTTTCTTTAGACCTTTCTTAATCCAGAGCTCTTACATTATTGCAAGGCTTTCTGTATGCATGTTAATGTGGACATTCTTCCACAGGAAAACAGAAAAGTGAATGCCAGAATTGCAGGACAGCTGTTGATGGGAACAACCACCATGTAGCCACTGAGAAATATTATCCTGAAATCACTTGCACATCACTAACAGGATCAGCAGAATCAATGGAAATTAATGTTTCAACAGAAGGCACCTCTATGATGCAGGTGTGGCAGGATGTCTACACAACAGGTGGGCAGAATCAAATCCTGTTGACCAGAGCTTCAGGTGACATGGGCAGCTGGAATCTCCCATCCAGGCCCGAGGTGAGAAAGGGGGAGAGGGGAAGTCTGGGTTGGGGAGTTCTCAGAAGAACGTGTTAAGCCCTTAAGATAACCAAGGAAGGAGAGTGAGAGGGAAGGAGGAGGGAAGGAAGGTCGACAGGAAACAGAAACCAAAGAGATCATTCCTTAAACCTGTCTTTTCAGATCCCTAAGAGAAAAGCCTAAAGTTGTATGCAGAAACGTCTGGGTTTGTGGCTGCACCTTTCACTAGCTTGGTGGGTCTCAGCAAGTTCCTTAACGTGTCTGTCCCCAATTTCCACGTGTCGTGACCACATACAGAATGGAAAGCAGTTAGCACAGCACCCAGCACACAGGAAAGTCTGCAGTCTTTCCTATCACTCCAATCACACTTACGCTGAGCTCACTTTTTTGCCCTGGACACTGGGCTAAATGAGGGCTCAGGAACCATAGTCTTTCTCTTCCAGAAATTCCCACTCTGATGGGGGAGCAGGCCAGGAGCAAACCGGTCAAGGGAAAAGTGAACCAGAGGTAGAAAGCGGGAGTGACGCAGTCAGAGCCTGAGAGGAGAGTCCCCACTCTTTCCAGCAGCTCCTCTCAGTTTCCCCCAAAGCGGGGGAAGCCCAGCGAGGCCCGGGAGCGCGGCCGGGGAGGCGCACTTCAAAAGGAGGCGGCGGGCGCCCGACCCCGGTGCGTCTTCCGCCCGCCCCGGGCCCCCATTAGCATCTGTTTTTCCCAGGCTTCCCGCCCGCCCGCCCCCCGCCGGGATTTTGCCGTTCCGGCAGATTACTAGCCAGAGAAAGAAAATAGGGTATTTAGCTCAGGTTTTGTTCTCCACCTACTTGGTTAAACGCCCGAGGAGGAAGGAGTTAAGTTAATAGTCGGAAGCCTCCCGCGGTGCACCCCGAACTGGGAGTCCCCGAAAAGGACGCCGTCTGCGGCCTCTGGTTGAGAGGACAGGGCTGGGCAAGATCAACCGAGGGGGCGGCATGGAGGAGGCTCCCAAGCCCGGGTCGACCTGGGAGGCTTAACCGCTCGGGGGGCCCATGGAAGCGCCTTTTCCTACAGATTCTGAGGGTTCACAGGAAAGGAGTCTCTAGGGGGAGCAGAGAGCAGCTGGGATCATTTCTCCACCCAGTTGGGGCTGACTTTTCAAGCATAGAGCTGATCCTCGAATCTACAGCCAAAGGAGGAAAACAATGAAAGAAGCAGCGGCTGACTATAGGCCAGACACTCTCTGCTTTACCCGTACGACCTTTTAAAATTAGCACCCTAGAATGCTATCATCCCATTTTACAGGAGAGTAAAGTGATGCTTGGAGAGGTGAAGGCCCTTGTCTAAAGGCACACAGCTAAAAATGGTAGCCCGGGAATTTGAATCCAGGAGGTCTGAGCTGCGGGGCTCCCAATAGAGGGGTTAAGTACGTGTGAATGGGGCGGGGTGCGGGGTTTCTTTGAGGGGGAAGGCTCCGAGGTGGATGTTAGAATGGAGACCCCGCGTGGCTTCGGAGGAAGCGAGTGGACGGCGTTCGGTGACCATCTGTGGCCACTGGACCTTAAGAATGAATCTCTTTGGAGGAAGCTGGGCCCCATAGCTCCAGCCTAAATCCCAGTACCGGGTTCGAGTCGGTCCTTCTTGCTTGGGGTGACCATAGCAGGGGTGCACCGCTCTCTGCAAGCTAGGGCTGGGTCAAGCCCTGGGCACACAATAATACCCCATGTAAACCCCCACTACCACCTCAACAGACGTAGGTACCTCTATCATCCCCATTTTACAGGTAAGAAAACCGAGGCTGGGAGAGGCAAAGTAAACTTGCCTGAGGGTGTGCAACTTGTGAACATCAGGTCCGGGCGGACCGGGAAGCTGGGGAGATCGCGCTCTTTCCCTGGAACTCTGAAACCTTGAATAGAGAACTGGGGTCTCCCGGCCTCGAGCTTTTATCGAGGGGCAATGGGCTGAAGGGGCGGCGCGGAAGCCACGGACAGTCCTCGACCCCCTGCCCGCCCATTTCCTCTTCTCTTCGCATACCCAGCTGCGCGGGCCGCTGGTCCCACCTGGGCCTGGGCTGGGATTTGGGGGACGTCGGGGCCCTTCTCGTCTCCCCGGCAGACGCTCGAAGCCTC
Organism: Eschrichtius robustus; assembly: GCF_028021215.1. Classification (NCBI taxonomy): domain Eukaryota; kingdom Metazoa; phylum Chordata; class Mammalia; order Artiodactyla; family Eschrichtiidae; genus Eschrichtius; species Eschrichtius robustus. The sequence goes on along the minus strand of NC_090835.1, from coordinate 57,190,690 downwards.
TGAATCGCGCCCGGGTCGGGAAGAGAGACTGCCCGGTGGGTCAGGCCCTCCGCTGCGAGCGGGGCTTCTGCGGCCGCCCGAACCCCGCGACGCGCAGCTCGGGGACGCGCGGCGCCCGCGGAGCAGCCAACTCCGCCTCCAGGGAGTCTCCAAGGGCTCCGCGCTCCCGGCGAACGCCAGCATCACCGTGCACCGTCGCCCCCTCCCACTGACCGGCAGGCGTCCTGAGCAAAAAATGCCGATTCCAGGCAGGGGTTGGAACCCAGACGTCTGCTCCCGGGACAGGAGGGGCCTCCCCGAGCGTGGGTTCCCGGTTTTTGCCCCGCGGCCGGCTTCGAACTCCAAAGGCACTCCGGGTTGCCCTCGGGCAGTGGAGCGCCTCAGTTCCCCTTGGTCCCTTTGTCTGGAATAAAAAGATATTGGGGGTGGGTCCCACATAATTCCCCCGTCCTCCCTCTTTGCCTTTTCACGCCACGAACCTTTCTCCCTGTGTGTTAGGTCAGCCTCGAAGGCAGAGGCTAACTAAGTTGGACTTCTTTGACTCCACCAAACAGAGATAAATGTGTATGTGTATCATATAATGTATTGTAGTGTGTTATAGATAATAAAATATAATATCTTTGACAACAATAGAATATGTTATGTACAACACCCTACAGTATATAATATATAAAATCAATGTATATTTTAAAACAGATCTGTAGAAGGCTTAAAAAAACTCAAAAAGCCGCCAGGTTGCAACGTCTGGCGCCTCGGCCTGTTGGCAACCACGGTTAATTTCTTGTGTGTATTTCCGGGGCTTATTATGTGTTTGCACCAGCCAATAGATATGTACCTGAATTTCCCCTTGTCTGTCCCCCACCCATCCGCACTCTTTTATGTACACTATTCAACACTTTGCTTTTTTCACTTAAAATACATCTTTAACTTAGTTCCTGGAGAAGTCGGGGTTTTGCTAGCTCAGCACAACCCGGGGGCACAATTGGCGGGAAACGCTTAGCTAAATGCCGCGGGCGCTGGGTGGGGGTGGGGGCCTCTCCTGGCAGTCGCGGTCCCCTGGGAGGCCGCCCGCGGGTCTGCGCCCCCGGAAGCGCGCGGCGGGAGGGGAGGTTTGCGCCGCGGGAGGCGCAGCGCCCCCTCGCTCCACGTGCGCGGAACCCCGCCCCGGCCTCGCTGTGGGAGTTTTCCTTTCTTTGAGACACTCCCATTATTTGTCACCTGAGACCCCAGAAGCGGGTAAACAAGCTCCCGAACCCTGTGCCCGGACCCGGTGCTCCGGGGGTTCCTGTGCGGGAGAGCGATCTGTTAGACGGCGCCGTTGCTGATCAAAGCGGAGGACCTGGAGGGGACAATCAGCCCCAATAACATCCCGCTTGGCTTGGCTGCCGGGGGCGGATGAAGTTGGGCAGATGCGGGCCAGAAATGCGTGTTGCCAAAGACCCGAGGAGTGACGCGATCTGAATTACTTCCTAAATACCCTTTAGACTCGATGGCGACTCTTGAGGAGGCCGAAGCTCCCTGCGCTTCTCCTTCGAGGTCTCTTATGAGGCTCAGCTCAAAGCAGGGGCGGGACGCTGGGTGAGGGACTGGACGAGGTTGACAAGAAAAAGCTTCCATGTCCCAGGGAGCTGGTGGAAGATACAAACAGCACCAAGTCAGTAGTTAAGAGATTATCAGAGAATATGGTCCCCAATCTTGGCAGAATCACCTGGGGAGTTCTTAAAAATCCCCGTGCCCAGGTGGCACCACGGAACAATTAAATCAATTTCTGAGAGTGAGACCCAGGTATCAGTATCACTGAAAGATCTCCGGATGATTCCAATATGAGAAAAGTTAGAGAACTACTGGGCTTATGGGTTTGGGGGTTGGTGGCAGTCTTTTGGAAGAATTGGCGTTTGAGCCCAGAAGTGAATGGCAACACCCTGCGCCGGGTCCCGTGCTTGTTGGTGCTCTGGGTTTGGCTGTGGAGAAAGGAGAAACGGCGTTTTAAGAGCCAAGGAAGCAAGTGATGGCTGAGCATCTGGTCACAGTGCTCTGCCCACTCTCCCCCCGCCCCGTCCCGCTCCGCCCGGACGGTCTTTCAATTTCCCAACACCTAGGGAAGCTTTAAAGATTACTGGAAAATATCTTGTTTAAAATGATTGCGTTTTCAACATAATTTAAAAGTCTAATAATGCATGGAAATAATTTGAAAATAGAATAATGCTGGAAAGCTTTGACAGCAACTTCTTGAAGTACCTCATGTGGGCATGTCATCAAATCTAAGATGCTATCCATTAACACCCACCGCTATGTTGTTTGCCACTAAGAAAAAAAAAAACGGCTGATCCTCAAATTTTTATTTTGTGCTTATCGAAAGAATGGCTTACTTTGACAGTGTTATTTCCATATTTCACTCATACACACAATTAAAGCTGTAAGAACAGGCAGTAATAGCTATGCCACAACTGTCACCTGACAACAGTGATTGTAAAGCCCCATTGATTGTTGCACCTGGATTTCGAGAAATTAAAAGGTGTGTCATAGAACTGATGCAAGCCAGGGCTATCCAACCAGCTTACCTTTTAGCTCACTTAACCCTCACAACAACCATATGAGGCAGGAACTATTATTTATTAGTAACATTTTACAGATGAGAAAACTGAGGCACCTTAAGGTAAGCTACTTTAAGTCAGACTATTACCAAGTTGCAGAGGTTGGATATAAACCCACTTTGTGCTCAATCACCACATAAAGCTGAGAAAATGTCCAGTTAAGTCAACTCTCAGAAAGGTTAAAATGAAGGGCCTGAGGTGAGAGAGGAGAGGAAGGATTGGAGAGCTCAACTAAGTGGTAGGCTGAGATCTCCATTTCAGTTGGACCTCAGTTTTGTAACTGTTTGGGGGGGTAAAAAAAAAAATCACGTGATAAATCAGTATTATATGGCTGAGAGCATTCATATCATCTATTAAAAGAACCTATAAAGAAATGATATCTGCGTTGTTCAGGCTCAGTTAGTTTTTCCAAAGTGAACATACTTGTATAACTAGCATCCATGCTAAGAAATCCAGTGTTGCTTGAACTCCAGAAGCCTCCCAAGCCCAAGAGTTGACCACTATTTTGACTTCTATCACCATCGATTAGCCTTCATGAGTTTTGAGTTTTATATAAATGGAATCTTACAGTGTGGTCTTTGCGTCTGGTTTCTTTCATTCAACTTGCTCGGGATATTCGCTCATGTTGATACGTGTAATTGCATTTGTGCATTCTCCTAGCAGTGTAATATTCCAGTGTGTGAATATATAATTTCTTCATTCTACTGCTGGAGACATTTGGGTTGTTTCCACTGTTTTGGGTTATTATGGATATTGCTGGTATGAACGTTGTTGAACAATTCATAGAGGTCAGACTATATATTTTTAAACAAAGCTAGTAACATTTTAAAATCTTGGGCTATTTAATCACACAATTTATACTCTTAGGACTTACTTGTGTCAATGGTTAGGAGCATTAAGGGAAGGGATATCAGGTTAAAGAAGGGAGGAAAGATGAAAAGGAGACAAAGAGATTGTTCTGTATTCTGGTATTTAAGCACTGAATATTTATGAATGCTTACATTTCCTCTGCAAATTGTTGAACACCCATAGGTCAGAGGGTTGGCGAAGCAGACAGGCATTGGGGCCAGAAGGCCAGAAGGAACCCCTTGCTTACGTTTCACCTTATATATTTATGATTTTCTAGCAATTGCCTAGGTTGAAATTTTCTAGCTGATACCAGTAAATTCTCAAGTCTAGATTTTCCACTGATATATATATATATATAAATTTTCCATATATATATATATATATATATATATATATATATATATATATATATATACACACATACATATGGAAAACCTTTTCCCCCTTGATATGATTTTTTAAGTTGAAGTATAGTTACTTTACAATATTGTGTTAGTTTCAGTTGCACGGCCTAGTGATTTAGTATTTTTGCCGATTATACTCCAGTATAGGTTATTGCAAGACACTGGGTATAATTCCCTGTGCTATGCAGTATATCCTTGTTGCTTATCTATTTTACATATGGTAGTTTGTATCTATTAATTTCATACCCCTAATTTGTCCCTCCCCCTTTCTCTCTCCCATTTGGTAACCACAAGTTTGTTTTCTATGTCTGTGAGTCTGTTTCTGTTTTGCATATACATTCATTTGTATTATTTTTTTAGATTCCACATATAAGTGATACCATACAGTATTTGTCTTTGTCTGATTTATTTCACTGAGCATAATATTTTCTAGGTCTATCCATGTTGCAGCAAATGGCAGTATTTCATTCTGTTTTATGGCTGAGTAATATTCCATTATATATAATGGAATATTATATAGAGATTATATAGAGATTATATTATACATATATTATATATATTATACATATAGATTATATATTAGAATATTATATATATAGATTAGATGTATCACATCTTCTTAATCTATTTGTCTGTTGATGGGCACTTGGGTTGCTTTTGTATCTTGGCTATTGTAAATAACACTGCTATGAACATTGGGGCGCATGTATCTTTTCGAATTCGTTTTTTTTTTTTTTTTCCTGGGTATATGCCCAGGAGTGGAATTGCTGCATCATATGATAGCTCTATTTATAGTTTTTTGAGGAACTTCCATAGTGATTTCCACAGTGACTGCTTCAATTTACATTCCCACAAACAGTGTACAAGGGCTCCCTTTTCTCCACATCCTCACCAACATTTGGTATTTGTAGACTTTTTCATGATAGTCATTCTGTCAGGTGTGAGGTGATATCTCATTTTGGTTTTTAGTTGCATTCTCAAATAATTAGCGATGTTGAGCATCTTTTCACGTGCCTGTTAGCCATCGGTATGTCTTGTTTGGAGAAATATCTAGTCAAATCTTCTGTGCATTTTTAATCAGGTTGTGCGTTTTTTTGATACTGAGTTGTATGAGTTTTTTGTATATTTGGGGTATTATCCCCTTATTGGTTGCAGTATTTGCAATATTTTCTCCCATTCTGTAGGCTGTCTTTTCATTTTACTGATGGTTTCCTTTGCTGTGCAAAAGCTCTTAAGTTTAATTAGGTCTCATTTGTTTATTTTTGCTTTCTTTCTTTTGCCTTAGGAGACCAATCCAAGAAGGTAGTGCTACAATTTATGTCAAAGAATGTTTTGCCTATGTTCTCTTCTAGGATTTTTATGATTTCCACTTTTCTTTTAAAGCAATTTCTTGACTATTCTCTTATTTTATTCTTCTAGATGAATTTGAGAACTGGGGTTTTGATCAGAATTGTACTGAATTTAGACTTTTAAAGAAAAAAGTGATATATTTACAACATAAACTTTCTTTCTAAAATTAATATATGGGTCTCTAACATTACTCAACACTTCTCTCAGTATAGCTGTGTGTTTTGTAGGCCTATATCCTTCTTGATAAATTTATCATTATGTATTTATATTGTTATTCCTGTTGTAAAGGGAATCTTTTGTCACATTTTCTAACTGGATCTTATTTGTTATAGTAAAGCTATTGATTTTTTTTATAAATCATGTTATTAACTACTTTCTGAATTCCTTTGAGTAGCTTTGTATTTATTTGATTATCTTTTGTTTTTCTGCATTGTTCCCTTGGACATGATTATTTTCCTCCTCTTTTCCAATAGTTTAACTCTGGGCTATTGAGCTGTCACTCAGAACAAATGTTAAATAATAGTTAAGATAGCTAAATCATAGTTAAATAATAAATAAATGGTTAAATAATAAATAAATAGTTAAAAAATAGTTGAATAATCGTGTGTTATACCTGACTTTAGCGGGAATCCTTCTTATGCTAAATCATCCAGCCTGATGCTAAATTTTGAATAGATATAACAAATATAGGAATTTAGGATACATTTGAATATGTTTTTATAAGTACATATTTGTGCATGTATTTTGCGGCTATATACAAATTAAGAAATTTGCCATTGATTCTTATTTTATCTGAGATAATGTCCCAGTTTTTTTCAAATCTGAAATATCATGTTGATTCAAAAGAATTATTTTGAAAGTCAAGCTTGTTAAGGTTTACTTTGCATACAGTAAAAATTCACCCATTTTAGCAGTATGCAGCTGATAAGTTATAACAAATGTATGTGCTTGTGTAACTAATACCACAATCGGATGTATTAGAACATTTTCACCACCCAAAGTTCCCAAGTGTTCCTCTGTAGTCAGTTTTCTTTCCCAGCCCTCGGTCCCTGGCAACCCTGGTTTCTATGGTGATTAGTATATTTTCCTCCATGTAATCCATCATTATGGTGAATTTTACTAAGAGATTTTCCAATAGCCAACACACTTGCATTCCTGGAGTAAACTGGCTGTGGTCATATCTTATACCCACAGTGCATTGCTAGGCTCTTCATGCTAATCTGTTATCTGAAAGTTTTGCATCAGTACTTAAAATGGAATTTGGTCTGTGTTGTCTGTGTTAGGTTTTGATTGCAATGATATGCTAACTTTGTAAAAATAATTTGGGGACTTGGTTTTATTCTCTATGAAACAACTTAACTACAAGTGTCAGTTTAATAAGAATTTATCCCTGAAATGAATAAGACTTCGGAAATACTCTTTTCAAGCTTTTTCATTTTTTTCTCCTATTTTTATAGGTCTATTTAATTCTTAAAATTTCAAATGTTTTAGCAGAGAGTTACACCAAATAGTATAATTATATAATATAGCAATCTATTTTACATAGTAATATAGTCATGTTTTATGTTTGGCCTTGATTCTGCCATCTTAGTTTATGATTTTACTTCTTCCTTGGTGCCCTTTTCGTTTTCTTCTTTTGCTGTGTGTGATATATACTATATATATTTTTTGTCTTCCTTTCTCCTTCCCCATATTTTATTAGTAGTTCAGAAAATGCCTGTCCTTAATGATTATTTTTATGGCTTTAAATAATATACCTATGCTTTTCTCCCCCCAGCCTAAGAAATAAAACAACATCCATAAACTATTGTGAAACAGGAGAACTAGCTAAAATGGAAGTATCAGGACACAGTGGGTATTTGGCCGTTTATTCACCGCTTTATCCGCAGTTTCTAGCACGTGGTCTCTGACGTAGCAGATGGGTGATACGTAGAGTGTGACTGGGTGAATGAATTAGAGCAGTCATTGGCTCCCACCTTTGAATTTTTGACAGCAGGCTTTGAGGTTTAGGGACCACTCCCTTATATCTATATTATACCTATTCTATATTTTTGTAAGTTTGACATTATGTTGTTTTCTCTTAAAAAATGAACATTTAAATTTGTTTTATAATTGCAATTGCTGTAATGATTTGCCATTATTTATACCTAAATGGATCTTGAGCTTCCTACCAGTCCTTTGTGCACCGCCCTCTACATATCTAATCTCTTTTGCATGACTGGATTCTGTTATTACACAGATTTTTTTTTCCAGGAAAACTTTGCAGGTGCTATTTTCCTATAACCTGATCTTCTTTCCTCTTTCCCTCCCTCCTTCCCTCTCTCCTTCCTTCTGTCCCTCTTTCCTCTTTCTTTTTTATTTTTCTAAGACATTTATTTATTTTTAGAATAAGTAATACCTTCACATGGTTTAAAATTGAAGAATAAAAATCATCTGTCAATGGACACTTAGGTTGCTTCCATGCCTGGCTATTGTAAATAGAGCTGCAATATGCTAACGCATATATATGGAATATAAAAAAAAAATGCTTCTGAAGAACCTAGGGGCAGGAAAGGATTAAAGACGCAGACATAGACAATGGACTTGAGGACACGGGAAGGGAGAAGGGTAAGCTGGGACAAAGTGAGAGAGTGGCTTGGACATATACACACTACCAAATGTAAAATAAATAGCTAGTGGGAAGCAGCCACATAGCACAGGGAGATCAGCTTGGTGCTTTGTGACCACCTAGAGGGGTGGAATAGGGAGGGTGGGAGGGAGGGAGATGCAAGAGGGAGGAGATATGGGGATATATGTATATGTATAGCTGATTCACTTTGTTATAAAGCAGAAACTAACACACCATTGTAAAGCAATTATACTCCAATAAAGATGTTGAAAACAAAAACAAAAACAAAAAGAAAAAAAGAGAAATCTTCTTTCCTCTTTTTTTCCCAGCCATTCAGTCCCTCTTCCCAGATACAACCAATAATATCAGTTTCTTTATGAATGCTTCTAGAGATATTTTATTCAAATTGAGGCATATTTATAATTTAACAGTGGTAGCATGTTACAGCACTCTTCTACATTATGCTTTTCTTTTTCTCTTAACAACGTATGTTGGAAATTATTTCATAGCAGTACATAAAGAGCTTCCTCATTTTTTTGGTCAGTTGCAAGAGTATTACACAAGTGCACCATGTTTATTTATCCGTTTCCCCACTGATGATCATTTAGGCTGTTTCCAGACATTTGCTGTTATAGTTAGTGCTGTAATAGATAACGCTGGGCATTGCTGCATCCTTTCCTACTCAGCACCGACTGAATCAGAATTTCTGGGGTTGTGCCTTTTTATGAAAGCCTCCTGGTTGAATGTGATGTATGGTGACCCATACCTCAGGCAGTTATTCCTTAGACCCTCTGAAGCCTTCATTTTGTACACCTTAGCTCCCTGTTACTTCCTAAGAGGGTGCCATCGGAGATGCTCTGGTCTTCCCCTGGGGCCAGCTGTGCTCTCAGGCCTGGAGAGAGTTTCCAGATGTGTAACCAACATCTTCAGTTGGACTTACTGCTCTTGTTTTATAACAACCCACTATTGATTCTCAGAGTCTTCTTTCAGCATGTTGCAGATTTTTCTGTCTCTGGATGGTTCTTACCATAGTTGATAATATTGGGTTATTTTCCCTTTTGTTTTGGCATGGCTGGCTTATTCTTTGAGTTTATGTCTTTTGTTCATTTTGTTCCATTTTGTACAAAGGGGTGTTCTATAAGCCCAGGCCACCTTCTGCAGGAGTCTATCTTACATTTACTATATTATTAAATTATTTAGAAATGTGATTATTCATTTCACAGTTTTTAAAATAATTTGCTATTATGATAATGTAAAGTTTTTTTATTTTCATTTTTTATTTTTACTTTTTAAAATTTTATTGGATTATAGTTGATTTACAATGTTGTGTTAGTTTTGGGTGTACAGCAAAGTAATTCAGTCATACACATACATATATTCATTCTTTTTCAGATTCTTTTCTCATATAGTTTATCACAGAATATTGAGTAGAGTTCCCTGTGCTATATGGTAGGTCCTTGTTGGTTATTACAATAATGTAAAAACTAAATAGGTCTATGCTTGAATTTTCCAATGTCTGGGGTTTTAAGTTCAGTTTGCCTCACAACCGTCTTCTTTTGGTGGGGGGATAGTTCTTAGACTTGTTTTGAAATTAAAGCCTAAATTCAGGGTGACCAAATTGAATGGTTCTAAGGGCCAGGCAGATAAAGTAAATGAGGGAAGCAGGGTTAATGCCATTTTCTTGTCTTTTAATACATTACTGTGTTTTACATCAAGACATCAAGACATCAACATTGCTTAAATTAAAAGAAAAAAAAAACTTTTGTAACCCCCAATCCTTTCTTTAGATAATCCTTTCCACCATTATCTTGAATTTCTGCTTGAAGCTCTTGCTATGAATAGTTTCATAGTGGCATCCTCCTTTTCCCTGACACAGACATAGCCCACATGCAGGAAGAGTCTTTATTTTCCGAGTCCATTGTATATTTCCCACTTTTGATTGAGACAGAAGGGTAGGTGCTATTTCACTTTTTTTTAACCTCACCATAAGAAAACACAGCTCAGGCAAGGTGATGGTAATAATTGATGTTTACTGGCTACCTGTGATGTGTAAGGAATTGTTCTGAGTTCTTTCATATATAGAATCATTTAATCCTTATCATAAGGTGAGTATCAATTATTATCCCATTTAACACATCAGGAATTGAAGTACTGAACAATTAAGTAACTTCCCCAAGGTGAGCAGTGGTCATACATTATGGGATCTGGATTCAAACCCAGGTGGTTGGGTCCAGAGCCCACGCCCCCAGCCACCGCACTTGCTGCCTGTCTGCAATCCATCCATCACAAATGCCACTGACGTTGGAAACTGCTGACAGAATTGGAGGTGGGGTATCTGGCACAGAGGAGAACATGCCCTCCTCTAAAGGGGAAATCCCTAGTCAGTCCCAGCCCACCATCACTGGTGAGTATCTGGACACTAGCTTTGTTAATTCTGCTGATTCTTCAAGGAAGGCAGAATTTAGATATTTATGCAAAATTTCTGGATTTAAAAATATTGGAAATGATCCAAATATCTTTTTTTTTAAGTTTTTTTGATGTGGATGGTTTTTTTTAACATCTTTATTGGAGTATAATTGCTTTACAATGGTGTGTTAGTTTCTGCTTTATAACAAAGTGAATCAGCTATACATATACATATATCCCCATATCTCCTCCGTCTTGCGTCTCCCTCCCACCCTTCCTAACCCACCCCTCTAGGTGATCACAAAGCACCGAGCTGATCTCCTCCCTGTGCTATGTGGCTGCTTCCCACTAGCTATCTATTTTACATTTGGTAGTATACATAAGTCCATGCCACTCTCTCACTTCGGATGTGGACCATTTTTAAAGTCTTTATTGAATTTGTTACAATATTGCTTCTGTCTTATGTTTTGGTTTTTTGGTGGTGAGGCATGTGGGATCTTAGCTCCCTGACCAGGGATCAAACCTGCACCCCCTGCATTGGAAGATGAAGTCTTTACCACTGGACCACCAGGGAAGTCCCCAAATATCTTAAAATCTGGGAAAGTTTTGCCCAAGGCCAAGAAAGCACATCTGTGGGCTGAATGTGGACAATGAGATGCCTGATTGAACACCTGTGTAGACCTGTATAGACCATAACTTTCTGGACTTTGGTGGATTTTGATCCACCTCTTGGATGGCTCATTGTGAGCAAACAGCAGTAAGAGGGAGAAGGTGGAGAAGTTTCGTGATCTATATACCTTCCTTTTCTTTTCTCTTTTCTCTTTTTCTTTTCTTTGCTTTTTTCCCCTCTCTCCCTTGTCCTTTTCCTACTCCTCCTTCTTTAGTAGATTGTAAAGAAAATGTTAGCATCAGAGAACTAGAGTTGGATTAAAAGGGCTTCCAAGAATGGAGAGAAAAGCTCTGGTAGAGGACCATATAAGCCAAGGGATCTTAACCACGCAGCAAGTATGTGATTTGTCTTGGTCGACACCAGAGTGCTTTTTCTGGGATTGCATCATTTTGACAGTGCCACATATGCTCATTTAACATGAATTTGTGAAGGACTTACTAGGTGCCAGGCTCTGTGCTAGCCCTAAGGACACCGTATTCATAAGGTTAGATTTATGTCTTTGAGGATTGTTAAATCTATTAGTTCCCTAACATTGTTACTCTTTTTTTTTGTTGTTACTCTTATTTTTTTTAATTAAAAACATTTTTTTAGATAGACAACTTCTTATTAATTCCCTTTATATAATTTAAAAAGCAGGTTTTTAATGTAATAATTTAGCGTGGCATAAATGTTTAGAGTCATTACAGTTGGAAAATTGTTACTTTTATTTTTAAGAGAAGTTACAAAAGTTACTGGTAATCCAAAACCAACAAAACAATGTCAACAACAACAAAAAATATTTAATATCAAAGAAAAAATTCTATTTTGAAGATGTAATCTAGAAAGAGTAAATACTTTAATTAAGTGAAGGAATGATTATTTATGGCTTTATGATTACTTATTGGTTTTTGTGTGCCTAGTTCTTTAAAGATCTAGCATGACCAGTGCTGAATACTTTGATTCAACTTGTGATTCCCAAGAAGAGGAATGGGTGTCACTTTCATCTCTTTCACTGAACTTGTAAATACAGGAAGTGGCACTGTTATCAGTACATTATCTTTGTCTAGGAGGACAACAGTATACTTTGAATTAACCTCCTGTGCTAGGAGTTCATAGTATACACAGTAATACAAAATGAACTGCAGCAACTGCTTGTGGGGTAAAGGATTATAAATGTCCCAGATTAATGAAAATGGTGCAATTCCCCTCAGATTTCCCCTTTCTGAACATGAGGAGAGCAGCCAATTATTTTCCTTTTGAAAATTCTCAGATGTTGCATGACAGCGAGGGGAGGGAAGCTATTTCTTCATTAAGAATAGCTATTAAACTTCTATGTCTTTTCCCTCTAAAAAAGATCTGATTGGCACAGGCGTAGAGAGAGAACTACAAACTAAATACTTGGTTTTCATTTTTAGCCTCACAATAGACAATGGACCAAATATAACAATTAGATGGTAGAAACTTAATATTAACTTTCAAAGTTATGGAGCAGGACATTTCAAGAGTTTGAAGAAATTTTATAAAACTTGTTCATAAAGAAAACCTCAAATTTCTTTTTAGCTTCCAAAATAGTTGAAATGGCAAGATCATGTTTTTTGACCATTGCAAAAAATTTTTTTTAAATCAGCAATACAAATTTGAATATTTAAAATCACTCTTTTATAACATTTACACTCCACCCAATGCATCATTAATTCTCAGTGTTGCCTAAGTCATCAATAAGGTACAAACGTTTTCCCAAGCGGGCAGCCTTAGACCAAATACCATCAGAAACACAGAGGCTTCCTGTGGACTTAAATGTAGTTCAAGGGCTATGAAGGAGAGGAAAATCTCAAACGTAGCTTTTTTTTTTTTTTTTTTTTTCTGCGCCACTCAGCTTCCTTGACCAGGGATCAAACCCACACCCCCTGTAATGGAAGCCTGGCGTCCTAACCACTGCACCACCAGGGAATACCCTCAAAGGGAGCTTTTTTGAACTCAGAAGTTATATTGCAAACAAAGGTGATATTTAATGGAGTTTCAGCTCCAAGAAGAAACCCTTGAAAATACCCCCTTGTTCTGGTTACTGTCTTTTGTCTCCTTTACCCTTTCCTCCCACATTTCCTTGGTAAGGAAACCGAGCAGGACCCTGTGGGGCTCCTGGGCATGGAAGCCTTTCTGTGTCCCCCGTTCCTTGTTTGTAGGGAACAGACTCCAGCCTCCATGACATTCCCTGAGTCCCAAAGGGCAGGTTCAAACGGTTGTTGATCAGGGAAGGGAGGGGATGCAGAGACAAGGGAGGAGCAGTCAAGAAACAATAGTGCAGCCTTGGGGCAGGGTCCTGGTTCTCCCTCAAGGGATACACATAACAATATCTTTGAGCTCTTTACAGAACTAAAACCCCCAACAAATGGAGGATGTTGGCATTCTTCATTCCAGAGAAGACCCCCTGAGGCCAGATTAAAGGAACCCCAGAAGCCAATCAGAAGATCACCTGAGGCCAGGTTAAAGGAGTGCAGGCTGTGTACACACCCTAATCTTATCCGCAACCCCACCCTTGAACCTTTGCTATAAAACTCCTCACCAAATCCTCCTGGGTGGGGACACACAGTTTTCAGGGCAGAAGCCCACTGTGTCCCTCTTTGCCTGGCAAAGCAATAAAGCTATTCTCTTCTACTTCACCCAGAACTCTGAGATTCAGTTCGGCACCAGTGCACAGAGGCTGAGTTTTCGGCATCAGTGGAACTTGAAGTTCTTGGGTTTTACTCATAACATTCCCTCAGGTATGGTTCACTTTGCCTGTAAGTCTCTCTGGAGAGTACTGATTATAAGTAGAACATTTCCTCAAAATTCATGGAGAAACTCCATAGGACCCTGCAAGGTCATGGGGGACTCGAGCCAGAAGAACAATATGTAATGTCAAAATTTCAAGCAAAATCTCCCCAATTCTCAGAACCTCCTCATGCTTTTAAAACCTCTCTTTCTCCTTTCCGTTAAACAGCTTCTGAGAATAAAGCCCTTGGCTTTTTGTCATCATTTGGCCAAAGAACGAGAATTGACATTTCTGGCTCAGTTCCATTTTCCTTGACTTCTCTGCTGATTTCTGGCAGGAATGGGGAAAGGGCTTCTTTGGGAGGAAGACACCAAGGTTGGTTGTAAGCCACTGGATCTAAGGAGTAAAAGGCACCAATCCACAAAGGGCAGGAGCTATTTCCAGAATGTGAAGCAAGAGGGAGAGCGGGGAAGGTGCTACAAGAGCTCATGGCCCTCTTTGCGCCGATCAGTTAAGGAAATACTGGGCTGCTGAGGGTGAGACTCAGCGGAGGACTAATCCTGCCCAAGGCCCTGCTGTCCCCCCTACCCCGAGCCCAGGAATTTATTTTTCATCTCAGGGCAACACAAACTCTATCATATCTGAATGAACCAGAAGAAACTGGATTCCGAGGCCTTTCAGAAAGTCATGTTCAGGGACTTCCCTGGTGGTGCATTGGTTAAGAATCTGCCTGCCAATGCTGGGGATGTGGCTTCGATCCCTGGTCTGGGAAGATCCCACACGCCACAGAGCAACTAAGCCCGTGCTCCACGACTACTGAGCCTGTGCCCTAGAGCCCGCAAGCCGCAACTACTGAGCCCATGTGCCACAACTGCTGAATCCTGCATACCTACAGCCCATGCTCTGCAACAAGAGAAGCTACCACAATGAGAAGGCCACACACTGCAACAAAGGGTAGCCCCTGCTCGCCACAAATAGAGAAAGCCCGTGCGCAGCAACAAAGACCCAATGCAGCCAAAAATAAACTAATTTAAAAAAATAATAAAATAAATTTATTTTTAAAAAAAGTATACTTAAAAAAAAAATGTCACGTTCAAGATTAAAGTCAACCCCAAACACAGAGCCAGAGCAAGTTAGGCCTCAGGCCACCTTTGACCATAACCAGCTTGCCCTCCAGCTCTCAACGTTTAAATGAATGGGTGAACCAGTTTCACAAATCTGTGGACAGTGCCAGGACATGACCCCAGCTTTCCTGACCTCTGGTCAGAGGGCTGTATGACTCTTCGGTTTTCTTTACATGACATTCAGATTGGCATTAGTGAATAGTGTACCTCTGTCTGGTGATGCTGTTCTTGCCCTGAAATGCCCCCTGACTTTTCTCCATCTAGCCAGTTACAGTGTTAAAGGTGGAGTCAAGGCATTTGACACCATGTAGATCTTCTCACGTGGAGTCACAGAAATTCAAAGCAGTTTATAAAATAAAGAGTTTCAGAGTGTGTGCTACGATGGCCCTTCCATTCTTAATCTCACCATTGTTAGGAGTTCTTAGTTCATCCCCTGGAGGGTAAAGAAAGTAATAACTTGTTTTGAAATGAGAGGTCAAAACATAAGCTCAGTTTCTTTCTGTTTTATCTAAATTCTATTTAACTTTTAGGACCCAACATCCTCCAGAAGCCTTTCCTGCGATTTTCACTGTTACCAACACTTACTGTTTGGGTATTTGACTTTTATTTTCTCTCTAATGTATTTTGTTCTGTATTTGTTTAATTTAGGTAACAGTGTCTTCTCAACATGTTTATGTGCTTCATAATTTATACATAGGTATCTATCACATATCCATGACATAAATATCTGCATGTAAATTATGACCCATAGCCTCATAACCTAGTACCACACCAGGCACACAGTCAGACCTTAACTTGATGATGAGAGTAACCCACTTTTTAGAGAATTAGTCTTATGAGGAAATATGTTATTAATTAAATAATTAAACTAATGAAATAGTTCATAAGATAGTCATGAGCTACCATTTTTTTCCCTTAACTTCTGCTAAGGGCTCCCAAATTCTCCCTCTGCCTCTCCTCTGCCCCTTTCAATTCCTCTTCCATTCTAAAGCTGGAAAACTCTTTTTAAACAGAAAAACCTGATTATGTCATTCCTCTGATTTGAATTCTCCTGGGCTTCCCATGATCTTTGGGATAAAAGGCCTCAGAGGCCTCTGTGATCTGACTCTGCCGGGTTCCCTCTCCCTCTGCCCAGTGTGCACTTGAGCCCCACTTGGAGTCCTCCCTTGGTGACCGGTGACTGTACAGGCCCTGACTTGGCCTAGCTGGCCCTTCCCCCCTTTACAGGTCACCCCCTTCATATATTTAAGTCCTAACCCCCATACCTGCAGGAGTGGCCTTATTTGGAAATAGGTTAATTGCAGATGTAATTAGTTAAGATGTGATGACACGGAAGTACATGGGCCCCTAATCCAACGTGCCCTTTGTGTCCTTAGAGAAAGAGGAAATTTGGACACAGAGACGTGCACATGGGGAGAACATCACGTTGAAGATTGGAGTGATGCTGCCACAAGCCAAGGAACTACCAGAAGCGAGGAGAGAGACTCGGAACAAATCCTCCCCTAGAGCCTTAGGAGGGAGCGCGACGCTGCTGAAACCTTGGCTTTGGACGTCTGGTTTCAGAACTTGGAGACAATACATTTCCATTGTTCTAAGCCACCCAGTTTGTGGTTGCTTGTCAGGGCAGCCCTAGGAGACTCGTGTGCCCTTTTGGCCCTTGGTGAGCTCTTACCCATTGTTCAATATTTGGCTCAAATGTCACCTCTTTTGGGAGCTTTCTCTGACATCCCCCCCGCCCCCCGCTCCTGCAGCTGGATTAGTGGAGTCTCTTGTGTTTCTCTCTTCATATATTTGCATTTTGACCATTGCTTCCTTGCCTGTATCTCACCATGATCTGTATCTTATCTCTTTATTAAGCTCCCTGCATAAATGTCTTGAAACGTGTTATTGAACAAGTGGATTTCTACCTTTTTGGTGACTTTAGCAGCACCTCTACGGAGAGATATTTGTCTCATAGGAATGTGGTGACATTCATTTTATAGAGGGAAATCCAGAGGTATAAAACACCTGAGTGAAAGTAAATTTTCAAGGCCACCTAGCAGCCCTATAGCACAGCCAGGAGCAATCTTCCACATTTGGGGTTTAAAATCAAAGCATTTTGGAGACTTCCTAAACCTCCCCTTGCAGAGGAAGAAGCTGAGATCTATTGTTAGAAGAGTCCAGAAAAGAAATTCACTCCTTTGGATGCTTATGAAACTATTAATAAAATTAGGAAATTCTTTCTGAGAAACTTAAATGAAGATCCAGAATTTAGACTTATCCTCTAAGAATTTAGATTTATCCTATAATTTAAACTCCTTTTAACTCTTTCCAAGAAACCCTAAGAAGTGTGTCTAAACTTCATTTAGGGTGAATGTTGGTATGCTTTCCTCCAGCTTCCACTAGTCAGAATTTAGTCTACAAATTTTGTATACGACAGAAGAAAGCTCATTTAAAATAGTAGCTAGAATTTATGAACCTGATTGGTCCAGTTCAATACTCTATGGATAATAATACTGATAATTATCTGAGTCACAATTCTAGTGTTGTCTCTTAATACAAATTCGTAAAGATTCCATGGCTGCCACTGGGTACTGAAGACTATTCTGCATTGGTCTCTTGGCATCAGGAAATTCACTGTGGACCCAGTTGAAAAACAAAACGGAAAAGAGTGGAAGGATCACATTTGTGTCATTAGCAAATTCCTTATAAATCATCAAGAGACTGCATAGATGGCCACAAAGAGATTTTGTCAAGGGTTTTATACAACTAAAATCAATTCATCCACTTTATCTGTTTTGAACGTACTGGGCATGCAACTGGAGATGTCACTAAGAGTTAGAGCTGCTCAGAAACCTTTAAGGTGTCAATTGACCATATTTTTAGGTGCAGAAATGTTACATGGACACAGCACAGATTCACCAGTGATTTACTTTTTAAAATCTGCAACAAATGGACCCAGGAATCTACAAGGGAATAAAAATATCATGAGAGCAAAGCTGAGTTGAAGCAGGGTAACTCAAAATCAATATTTTGCTTTTAAACTCTTAAGGGGAGACCCAGGAGGGCTGCACTCATTTTGTCCTCCTTACTTATTATCCTCAGAGGATGGGAGTAAAAAGTGACAAGCCTGCTCCTTACTTCAGCCAGGACATTCTTCACTAACAAGCCACTTGTTAGAATTCTTAGCTTCAATTTCCTGTCTAGTGACTTTTTAATAGCTATCTTATCTGATGCTGGTTAAAAAAAAATCAAACTTACTTTTCATATTACATAAGTGAGATTGCATTTGGGGAACCAGGCAAAGACCAGTCAATAGCAAACTTGATGGAGAAAAGAGGATGCTCTTTTAGCTCTACCTGTGCAAAAAGGGGACTGAAGCACCACCAGTGGCAGCTTAGCTGAGTTTTCTGCAATGGATTAGAATCTCTTGTTATTAAATCCAACTATTTTCTGACCTTGTACATTGACAAGCAGAACCTGCATATTCACGACTTTGGTGGTGCCTTCAGTAGGTGCAAACAGTGAATTAAAGAATGAATAGGAATTTTCTTTAAGGAGCAGCCTAGACATAGGTTGTATTCCAAGTGGATGATATCATTTAAATGTTCTCCTTACCTCCTTCACTGTTGGTGGGAATGTAAATTGGTACAACCACTATGGAGAACAGTATGGAGGTTCCTTAAAAAATGAAAAATAGAGCTACCATATGATCCAGCAATCCCACTCCTGGGCATGTATCTGGAAAAAACCATAATCAGAAAACATACATGCACTACAATGTTCATTGCAACACTATTCACAACAGCCAAGACATAGAAGCAACCTAAATGTCCATCGACAGATGAATGCATGAAGAAGATGTGGTACATATATATATAATGGAATACTACTCAGCCGTAAAAAAGAATGAAGTAATGCCATTTGCAGCAACATGGATGGACCCAGAGATTGTCATACTAAGTGAAGTAAGTCAGAGAAAGACAAATATCATAGGATATCACTCATATGTGGAATCTAATTTATTTATTTATTTAATAAATTTATTTATTTATTTATTTATTTATCTATTTGGCTGCATTGGGTCTTTGTTGCTGCACGCGGGCCTTCTCTAGTTGTGGTAAGTGGGGGCCACCCTTCGTGCTCAGGCTTCTCATTTCAGTGGCCTCTCTTGCTGTGGAGCACAGGCTCTAGGGCATGCAGGCTTCAGTAGTTGTGGCATGCGGGCTCTAGAGCTCAGGCTCAGCAGTTGTGGTGCACGGGCTTAGTTGCTCCATGGCATGTGGGATCTTCCCGGACCAGGGCTCGAACCCGTGTCCCCTGCATTGGCAGACGGATTCTTAACCACTGTGCCACCAGGGAAGCCCTGGAATCTAATTTTAAAAAATGATACAAATGAACTTATTTACAAAACAGAAACAGACTTACAGACATCAAAAACAAAATTATGGTTACCAAAGGGGAAAGGTGGGGGGGAGGGATAAATTAGGAGGTTGGGATTAACAGATACACACTACTATGCAGCTACACACTACTATGTATAAAATAGATAACGAACAAGGACCCACTGCATAGCACAGAGAACTCTGCTCAATATTCTGTGATAACCTATATGAGAAAAGAATCTGAAAAAGAATGGATGTATGTATAACTGAATCACTTTGCTGTACTTCTGAAACGAATACAACGTAAATCAAATATACTCCAATAAAACTTTAAAAAATGTTCTCCTTAAAGAGTGCACTTTTTAACAAAACCAAAGCCCATGTTAGGCGACTTCTGGTGTTGGGACTATTTAGGAATCAACGACACCAGCCTTGGTTTAGTGCAGATTGCTCCCCCTACCCCCACATCACTCCTCACACTTGCTCCATGAACACTGCTGGCTGAGCAATTTCAGGAATAGATGACCTGGGAAGACAGGACAGCTATATCTAAAAGAATAAAATTCGAACATTTTCTCCCACCACATGCAAAAATAAATTCAAAATGGATTAAAGACCTAAATGTAAGACTGGAAACCATAAAACTCCTGGAAGAAAACAGGCAGAACACTCGTTGAAATAAGTAGTAGCAATATTTTGTTTTGATCTGTCTCCTAAGGCAATGGAAACAAAAGAAAAATAAACAAATGGGACCAAATTGGTGCAGCCACTATGGAAAACAGTGTGGAGGTTCTTCAAAAAGCTAAAAACAGAAATACTATATAAGATAGCAATTCCATTCCTGGGTATGTATCCGAAAAAAATGAAAACGCTAATCCAAAAAGATGCATGCACCCCAATGTTCATAGCAGCATTATTTACAACAGCCAAAATATGGAAGTAACCTAAGTGTCCACCAACAATGGAATGCTATTCAGCCATACAAAAGAATGAAATTTTGCCATTTGCAATAACATGGATGAACTTGGAGGGTATTATACTTAGTGAAATAAGTCAGGTGGAGAAAGGCAAACTGTATAATATCACTTATATGTGGAATCTAAAAAATATAACAAACTAATGAATATTAAAAAAAGAAGCAAACTCATATATGTAGAAAACAAACTAGTGATCACCAATGGGTAGAGGGAAGAGGGGAGGGACAAGATAGGGGCAGGGGATTAAGAGGTACAAACTACGGTGTATAAAATAAATAAGCTACAAGGATATATTGTACAGCACAGGGAACATAGCCAATATTTTGTAATAACTATAAATGGCATATAACTTTTAAAAACTATGAATCACTATGTTGTACACTTGAAACTTATATAATATTGTAAATCAACTATAATTCAATAAAAAATGAAAGGTTAAAAGAAGTCTATAGCTTAATGAATTCTCACAAGCTAAACACACTTGTCCAGTCAGTGCCCAGATCAAGAAGCAGAAATTACCATCATCCTAAAAGCTACCCTCAGGCTCCCTCCCAGACCTACCTCCTCCTAAGGGGTAAATGCAATTCTGACTTCTATGAGTATAGCCGAGAATTGCCCGTTTTTGTCCTCAGATGAGTTAAATAATACAGTATGTACTCTTTTCTTTTTTGCTTCATTCACTCAACAATATCTTTGTGAAATTCACTCATATTGTTGCGTGTAGTCAGTTCTCATTGCTGTATTATTTAATTATACCATTATTCAAATATACCACAATTTATTAACCATTCTATTGTTGATGAGCTTTGGGGAGGGCTCCATTTTGGGCTATTGCTACTAGCTAGCACTGATGACTTTTTTAAAAAGCAGTGCCTTGTTATGAAGTCACTATACATTCACCAGTGATCTAGTCACCAGATTCTATTAACAGAGTTCTGTTATTGTAAGTCATTCCTTTTTTTAATGATTAGATTTATTTTTTATTAGTAAAATAAATGATGGGCAGAGTAGGGAGTTAAGAGAGGGAACCAAAGAAACTGTTATCTATTGCTATATAGTAATGAATCCCCAAATTTAGTGGCTTACAAGTAACAATTTTATTATTTCTCATAATTCTATGTGTTGATTGTGATCACCTGAGCAGTTCTTCTGCTCCAAGTGGTTCACTGGAATCCTCCTGTGGTTGCAAATCAGCTTGGAAATATCCAAGATGGTCTCACTCACGTCTGGAAACTCGTCTGGTTCTAGAATGACTGGGGATCGCCTAACCTCTCTCTCTCCATGTGATGTCTCATCAGTTATGAATCTAGCTCAAGCTTTTTTACATGGTGGCCAGATCACAAGAGAAGAAAAATGGAAGCTGCATGGCCTCTTGTGGATAAGGCTCTAGAACTCCCAGAATATCACTTGTATTCTATTAGTGAAAGCAAATCACGGGGCCAAGTTGAGATTCAAGAGGAGGGCAATTAGACTACTCCCCTTGCTGGGACAATCAGTGTGCTTTCACAGGAATGAAAATCATTGGTCGTCATCTTGGAGACAAGCCACCACGATAACCAATCTTGTTCCTGGCCAAACCTTGGGGGGAGGGAGAAAGACTGTGCAAAGTCTTTAGGGTTATGTGGAGAAATGACTAGATATTAGTCTAGAAAAGGGGGAAACTGATGGCACAGAGGAGGAAGGGCTTCAGTGGAGAGCTGGAAGTAGTTACCAGGAGTCAGGATAAACATTGATCTCTGGCTTTTCATTGCTGTGGGTGTGTTCATTCATCCAGCAAGTATTTAATGTAGGAGACACGAGACAGGGTAATAGACGGATAGACAGTTCCTGGAAGCAGCATCCTTTCAGGTTGCCTGTTCAGAGTGCGGGAAACATTTGGAAGTCAGATTGCTCAAAGGACAGAGGTAAGGACTGAGGTAGGGATTCAGATAAACTTGGGACACATAAGAGTGTGGGGTCAGAGCTGTTACAGAAGCAAGAAAAGGAAGGCACAAGGTGACCCTGGGCTTCTCTGGGCTGCACGGCTGGCAGGTACATGCAGGCTTTCACATGGGTCTAATTTAAGGTGCTAAGTTCCATATTAGTTGTCTATTTTATATATAGTAGTGTGTACATGTCAACCCTAATCTCCCAATTTATGCCCTCTCCCTTTCCTCCCTGGCAACCATAAGCACGTACTGTATAGCACAGGGAACTCTACTCAATACTCTGTAATGACTATATGGGAAAAGAATCTAAAAAAGAGTGGATATATGTATATGTATAACTGAATCACTTTGCTGTACAGCAGAAACTACATTGTAAAGCAACTATACTCCAGCAACATTGTAAAGCAACTATACTCCAATAAAAATTAAAAATAAATATTACAAAATAAAAAAACAAAAACAAAAACAAAAGCGGAGCTAATTTCCAGCAGGGTCTGAAGTTTCCATATTGTCGAGGAAGTAGAAAAAAGTAGTCAGTTCAGGAAGGAGTCAGTGTGCTGGTGGTAGATGATGTTTCCAGAGGATTGTGAGGGATTTGGCTGTGTTCCATTAACCACTGGAGAAGGACTTGCCATTAGGAGAACCTGGTCACCATGGATTTTTGCAACTGGTTGAAGGTGACATATTTTGGAATTAACAGGCTCTAATGTTTCAGGCAACTTCCGATGACATCCCTAGGGGACCTGTCAGGGGAGATTGTGGTCAGGGAGGTGTCCATTCACATTGCCTTGTCTGTGTCACCTCAGGGCTAGCCTCGCTTTCAGCTGCAGCCCCTGGTTTCTTGTCTGAAGGGCTCTCTCTTGTCTCTGGAGCTGGCTTTGCCACCAGAAGAGACAGGATAGTAATGTCCCTCCCTCAGTATGCCTTCCCCACTGATGAACAGAATCTGGTGTATAAATAGCCCAATTCCCTTGCCCCTCAAGGGGGCCATTTTGAGGTGTGTGTTCTGCCCTGGCCCCAAGTGGGATTAAGCTCCCATTGGCTTGATAACATATGCTTTAGTGACTGCCTTCACTTTCGACTCTGTTTATAAGATAGTGTATTAAGAGAAGGCCAACATATCACCATCACAAAATAGCCTGTGACTCATGGTTCCCAAGAGGAGGGGACACACCGTGCCATCAAGGGGTGGGGCTGGGGAAAGTAACAGGGAAGGAGGCAGGAGGGGAGGGGATCTGTGGGGAAGAGCCCTCACTGTGGTTTCCTTGAGAAGGAACAGATGAGGCAGGATAAGGAGTTTTAGGGTGGGCGAGTTTGAATCATTTCAGCAGGTGCTAAGGCATAGGGGCTGCCCCTTAGTTGTCTGGTATCTGGTCCTGGGTGATTAGGGCAGGTGAATAATGGCCTGGTGTTTGAGAGCCCGATAAAGGAGGTGGTTCCTGTGTGGACTCTGGGTTGGTTGGTTTGTGTTTGAAAGGTGCTCAAGAGCGAGTCCTTAACAATCTTTAGGAATTGACCAACCCTGGGAGGGCAGTCCCTCCAGAGTCACAAGAACCTAGACATTGAAGCACCAGATACAGATATAAAAGACACAGTCAATATAGAATCTTGCTTTTCTTCTCCCATATCTGTGTTCCTAGCTCCTCCCAGATAAACTACCTGAATTTGAATCCTTTTATCAGGCTCTGCTTCTGGGGACTCCAAACTAATTCAGGCAGCTACGGTGACTCCTGTAACAACCTGAATTTGGGGTGGCTAAACTAAGATGGTGGCAGTGAGAATAGAAAGAAAGGGGTTCTCTAGAATGTACACAATATATTTTCACTCTTGGAATCATGTTAGTTGAATCAGAAAGGATATATATATATATATATATATATATATATATATATATATATATATACTTTATTTTTCCAAAAGGAATTTAATTCCAAATGAAGTTTAATCCTACTCATTATTACCAGCTGCTTGATTGCTGTGTTGGAGCCAGTTTGTACCATCCCATGCTAACTGAATCTTAAATATCCTGGAAATTTGAAAGCTGGTTGCTAAAATGTTGGTAGCTTGATATTGGCTATGATGGGAGTATTTACTCCATAGAAATTAGCAAATACTGTAAATCAGGGCTTCTCCCCCAAAGAGCAGCTTTATCAGCACCCCACTGGTACTATGGGAAGTTTATAAATAAAATAATAAAATGTCATGCAGTTTTAGTGTGGGGAGAGTAATCAGGATTCATCTAATCTAACCTCCTAAATTCAAATATAGGAAATGAATCCCAGTGAGAGTGAGGGACCCAGTTTGTCCAGGATGAAACTTGGTGGCAAGACAAAGGCTAACACAAGTCTCTTGGTAAATAAGGTTCCACACAAATTTCATACCTGGGCTGGGATTTTAAAATCAATGTAAATATTACTAGTATTGGCTATTTTTTTTCATTTTCAGATTTTATTTACAAAGTAGTGTGTGTGTGTGCTGAGGAGGGGAGAAGGAGGGAGAGAGAGAGACAGGGGGAGAGCTTTCCAGAGTATTCCCTACTGACAGTTTAAGTTAATAAAACTATTTTGTTAAAGGCTAAAAAAAAAAAAAAAAAAAAAAAATTCCCCAAGCATTCGTTGACACTGTAAATATGGAAAGTCTGTTATTGAACAGCAGTTAATTAGATGCCAAGGGAGAACATTGTGACAAAATCTCAACGAAATATTGATATGAACATATTTCTGTTTGCGTGAAAATATGTTCACTCCGTATGGGAAAGGAAACTGTAAGGAGAGAAGTACAAACAACACATTGAAGCGATGTTGAGTGGAGAAGCTGTTCATCTGCCAGAGCAAACCAGTCCCGTTTACTCTGTGAATTTTCCTGGAGAGGTTGTCATGAAATTTACTTACACAAATGGGAAGCCAAAATTCTCCCATTCAAGGAAAAATGACAGATTTTAAGGACTGCTCTTTGGTGAGGTTGAAAACACACACAATACAGTTATGCTCCAAGCAGGTATTTTGATTGAATCATCAGGGCTTTATAAACCCCAGAGAAAAGTGATTTCACTTTTAGAAAATTATGTGTATTCATGTATTAGCCTATAGATATTTATATTTGATAACATTATACAAGAATCCAATGTGTTTTGAACTCTGGTTTCCAACATTTAGTCTACAGTTTTAGGTCTTCCAAGTCAGTTTCCAGATTAAGAAAAATCAGAGTATTATTCCCCTAACAGCCTTATTTTCTTTCCAAATATGAAACATATTATTGGGACTAATTAAGAGGAACAGATCAAGCCAGAAAGATGAAAAATAAAACAGCCCCAAATGACACTGTACAAGTCTAACCTTAAGAAATACATCAGGCAAATTCTAACTCAGGGACGTTCTACAAATACCTGACCAGCACTCTGCAAAGGTCATCATAAACAAGGAAAGTCTGAGAAAGTGTAACAGTCAAGAGGACCCGAAGGAGACAAGAGAGCTAAAGGTACATGTGGTACATGTACATTGGCTCCTGGAATGGAAAAAGAACATTAGGGAAAAGCTGAGGAAATTTCAGTTAAATATGGACTTTAGTTAATAATAATATATCAAGGTAGTTTCATTAATTATAATAAATATACCCTACTAATGTAGGATGTTAATAATAGTAAAAACTGAGTGTGTGTACATGGGAACTCTCTGAAATATCTTTGCAATAATTCTGAAAATCTAAAACTGTTCTGATATTTTTTAATTTGTTACAAACATAAGTCAGAAACACATTTTTGGGAAAATAAAACATCTGTTAGTTTTATCTTTTATCTTTTATTCACCGTTTTTGTAAAGTCTTACCACACTGCTGTCAGGAGAAGCAGTCATGAGCTCAACGGAGGACAAAAAAAAAAAAAGCAAGAGGAGCAGGGATTCCAAAGCCAAATCATCAAGGACAGTTGAGGACTTTGCTGGTGACAGTATATAATGTCAATGAGCTCTGGCTCTAAAATTACCCAGTACCCCAACAAATGGTCCAGGAACTTTGCTTCTTATTCTTCAGAGGAATAATTATATCTGTGGGAGGGAACTGAGAAAGGAGAAACCAAGCTTGCAAAGTTCAAATTTCTTTTAATGGGGCCCTGGTGGGGGAAAAGAAAGTAGGCAAAGAGAGAACTTACCTCAACATAATAAAGGCCATATATGACAAACCCACAGCAAACATTATTCTCAACAGTGAAAAACTGAAAACATTTCCACTAAGATCAGGAACAAGACAAGGTTGCCCACTCTCACCACTATTATTCAACATAGTTGTGGAAGTTTTAGCCACAGCAATCAGAGAAGAAAAAGAAATAAAATGAATCCAATCGGAAAAGAAGAAGTAAAACTGTCACTGTTTGCAAATGACATGATATTATACATACAACATCCTAAAGATGCTACGAGAAAACTACTAGAGCTAATCAATGAATTTGGTAAAGTAGCAGGATACAAAATTAACACACAGAAATCTCTTGCATTCCTATACACTAATGCAGAAATATCTGAAAGATAAATTAAGGAAACATTCCCATTTACCACTGCAACAAAAAGAATAAAATACCTAGGAATAAACCTACCTAAGGAGACCAAAGATCTGTATGCAGAAAACTATAAGAAACTGATGAAAGAAATTAAATATGGTACAAACAGATGGAGAGATATACCATGATCTTGGATTGGAAGAATCAACATTGTGAAAATGACTCTACTACCCAAAGCAATCTACAGATTCAATGCAATCCCTATCAAACTACCAATGGCGTTTTTCACAGAACTAGAACAGAAAATTTCACAATTTGTATGGAAACACAAAAGACCCCAAATAGCCAAAGCAATCTTGAGAACGAAAAAAGGAGCTGGAGGAATCAGGCTCCCTGACTTCAGACTATACTACAAAGCTACAGTAATCAAGACAGTTTGGTACTGGCACAAAAACAGAAACATAGATCAATGGAACAGGATAGAAAGCCCAGAGATAAACCCACACACATGTGATCACCTTTATCTTTGATAAAGAGAATATATAATGGAGAAAAGACAGCCTCTTCAATAAGTGGTGCTGGGAAAACTGGACAGCTACATGTAAAAGAATGAAATTAGAACACTCCCTAACACCATACACAAAAATAAACTCAAAATGGATTCAAGACCTGAATGTAAGGCCAGACACTATAAAACTCTTAGAGGAAAACATAGGCAGAACACTCTATGACATAAATCACAGCAAGATCCTTTTGACCCACCTCCTAGAGAAATGGAAATAAAAACAAAAATAAACAAATGGGACCTAATGAAACTTAAAAGCTTTTGCACAGCAAAGGAAACCGTAAACAAGACCAAAAGACAACCCTCAGAATGAGAGAAAATATTTGCAAAAGAAGCAACTGACAAAGGATTAATCTTCATAATTTACAAGCAGCTCATGCAGCTCAATATCAAAAAAAAAAGAAACAATGCAATCCAAAAATGGGCAGAAGACCTAAATAGACCTTTCTCCAAATAAGATATACAGATTGCCAACAAACACATGAAAGGATGCTCAACATCAGTAATCATGAGAGAAATGCAAATCAAAACTACCCTGAGGTATCACCTCACAGCAGTCAGAATGGCCATCATCAAAAAATCTACAAACAATAAATGCTGGAGAGGGTGTAGAGAAAAGGGAACCCTCTTGCATTGTTGGTGGGAATGTAAATTGATACAGCCACTATGGAGAACAGTATGGAGGTTCCTTAAAAAACTAAAAATAGAACTACCATATGACCCAGCCATCCCACTACTGGGCATATACCCTGAGAAAACCATAATTCAAAAAGATTCATGTATCACAATGTTCATTGCAGCACTATTTACAATAGCCAGGACATGGAAGCAACCTAAGTGTCCATCAACAGATGAATGGGTAAAGAAGATGTGACACATATATACAATGGAATATTACTCAGCCATAAAAAGAAACGAAATTGAGTTATTTGTAGTGAGGTGGATGGACCTAGAGTCTGTCATACAGAGTGAAGTAAGTCAGAAAGAGAAAAACAAATACTGTATGCTAACAGATATATGTGGAATCTAAAAAAAAAAATGGTTCTGAAGACCCTAGGGGCAGGACAGGAATAAAGATGCAGACATAGAGAATGGACTTGAGGACATGGGGAGGGGGAAGGGTAAGTTGGGATGAAGTGAGAGAGTGTCATGGACATACATACACTACCACATGTAAAATAGATAGCTAGTGGGAAGCAGCTGCATGGCACAGGGAGTTCAGCTCGGTGCTTTGTGACCACCTAGAGGGGTGGGATAGGGATGGTGGGAGGGAGACATAAGAGGGAAGGGATATGGGGAGATATATATATATATATACATATAGCTGATTCACTTTGTTATACAGCAGAAACACAACATTGTAAAGCAATTATGCTCCAATAAAGATGTTTAAAAAACAAAAAAAAGGAACCCGTCTCCTGGACTTCCCTGGTGGTGCAGTGGATAGGCATCCGCCTGCCACTGCAGGGGACACGGGTTCGATCTCTGGTCTGGGAGCATCCCATATGCTGCGGAGCAACAAAGCCCATGCGCCACAACTACTGAGCCCACGTGCCACAACTACTGAAGCCTGCGCGCCTAGAGTCCATCCTCTGCAACAAGACGAGACACTGCAAGGAGAAGCCCATGCACTGCAACGAAGAGTAGCCCCCACTCACCACAACTAGAGGAAGTCCGTGCGCAGTAACGAAGACCCAACACAGCCAAAAATAAATAAAATTAAATCTTAAAAAAAAAAAAGCCTCCTGTCTAGATATTTCCCAAGATTTGACCAATAGGTGACTTAGGTCTCTGAAAGCCAATCTGCATGGTCCCTGTAATATCTGGCACAATTGGAAATCAATAACACTTTGATAAATATAGACTATATTGAGAGTATTTAGCTTTGAGTATTTAATGATAAGCAGGACAGGTGTGTAGGCTCGAAGAAAGATTTTATCTTAAAGAAATTTTATATTTTCCCCAGTTTTAATACTTCTTTCACCCCCTAGAATTATTGAACTATATGTAAGAGCCAGGGGATTTTTTTTTTTTAAGATTTTATTTGTTGCTCTTTTTGGGTCACTTTTAGGTTATAACATTTTTTTGTGTGTGTGAAAAAGAAGGAAAGTAAGAGCAGAAAAGGCAAGAAGGAAGGAAAGCAGCAACATTTTGTTGTTGGAGTTGATCATCTTTTATACCTTATCCTTCTATATCTTTGCATTTTTACCCCCCCAAAAATAAAAAAAAAAAAAAAACATAAAAAAAGTACCAATTCTTTACCATATATCCCATGCACTGTTCTGAGTGTTGTATACATATTAACTAATTTAATACCAAAGACAACTCTATGAGTTTGGTACTGTTATCATCTTTATTTTACAGTTGTAGAAACTGAGGCACAGAGAGTTTAAGACATTTGTCCAGGTTTGGCTCCTAAGCCTTAAATGGCATTTCAAACCTGGGCCATCTGGTTCCAAAAGCCATGTTTTTAATTCACTCAACATCTTCAAATTTTAATAAAGTGAATTTATTGTTTATTTATTTAATTCAAATGCATTGGATTATCATTAACTGCTCAGAGTAGCTACATTTGCAAACTCTTTAATAACAAGACTTGCGTTCCTCGTGTGCATGAGTATGAAAAATGATAGACATATATTCCCTTTGTAATTTTCAGCTTTTATAGACAATAGTGTTGGAAGGAATAAAAACAAAAAATAAACAAGCAAACCACAAGAACAGAAACAAGGAAAACGTGTTATAGGGTCAGATAGACCTGAGTCTGAGAGCTCGCTCTGGCTCTTGGGTGAGTTATGACTCTCTGGTAGTTTCCTCATGTGTGAGCGGGGCTCCCCTGCCCTTCCCCACAGGTCCTGGGAAGTCAGTGCATTTCTGAACTGCGAGGGCCTGTCTCAGAATAG
The DNA here is from genome assembly GCF_028021215.1 of Eschrichtius robustus. Lineage (NCBI taxonomy): Eukaryota > Metazoa > Chordata > Mammalia > Artiodactyla > Eschrichtiidae > Eschrichtius > Eschrichtius robustus. The sequence continues at coordinate 57,160,728 of NC_090835.1, read as the reverse complement.
GGGAAGCAGTGTAGCACCGTGATGAAACTCTGGGGGTTTGGAGTCAGACAGACTGGGGTTTGAAACCCTTGCTGGCAGCCGCCTTCAGTCTGTAACTTTGGGCCAATGGGTGTGAGAACTAGATGAGCTACGTTTGTCACCTCAGAGCTGTGATCATGACGATGCTGGTGTGGGTCCTCCTCCACCTCCTCTACCTGCTCTGTTCACGCCCCAACCCCCTCAGGGAGAAGCTGGCATGCTTGTGTCCCCTCATTTTATTTTTATTATGGAATAATTCAAATAGAGTAAATGCGCCATTTTTAGTGCACATTTCTGCGAGTTTTGATAGATGCACGCAGTTGCATGACCACAAGGACAAGACATAGAACATTTCTATCGCCCCCCCCCCCCCGCCCCCAAATTCTCACCTACTCCTTTACGTCAGCTCCTACACCAACCCCCAGGCCACCACTGGTTTGTTTTCTGTCTCCATCCTATTGCTTTTTCCAGGATGTTACATGAATGGAGTTATATAGCAGGTAGTATTTTGAGTGTGGCTTCTTTCATGTAATAGAATGCATTTGAGATTCATCTTCAGTAGAGTTTTATTTACTCTTAAAAGTATACTTTTTTTCCCCTCTGCTCTTTCATGTTGATGTTGATAGATAAATTAATTAAGGGTGAGATCTCAAAAGTTCCTCTTACACTCAGAGATGATTCTATTCTTTGATTCATCGACATGTGAGCGAAAACCCCAAACCAAACTAAACCAAAACAAAACAACAAAACACTGGAGTATTTGTGTCAACATATTTAGCATAGTATCCCCTGATGAGAAAAATCTTAATATCCCCTTTGTAATTTTTGCACAATAAAAATAAAAGGAAAAAGAAAGAAAAAGACTCACTACTCTGACTTTTTGTTCAACTTACCCCTTCATTTTACAGGAATGCTTTCTTTAGTGACTTGGTGACACAAATCTGCAGCATCTCATTTGAGCTTTGGAGACTATTTTCAGCTACTTATATCCTCTGCGTCTACCATAATGTGATTTATATGTGCATGCTGACTCCATACATACTAGTTGGCAATGGACTGAGATGAAGCCTGCTGAGGAGAATCCGATGACAGTAGGAAGCCAGGAAGATCAACGAGTTTAGGGAAAATGGATTTTTTTTTCATGCTTTTTTCCACTTTAACTCTTAGAGACGCCAAATCTTGGCTTCCTAGCACTTACTGCCAATTCTTAAACAAGGAGTTAGAGAAAAAGGTGACATATGGAATTGTTTTCTTTCTTTAAAATTGGAGTGGGGAATAGGAAAGGAAGGTCAAAGATGATTGAAATGAAATGGATGTAGCAATTTGGGAGAATTGAAGCTATTAAGCTTTTTTACCGATTTACTGTAATGATTCTTCCAAACTACAATTCCAGACTTCAAAGGCATTATTATTTCTAAATCTATGGTTGGCATTTTCATGCTTTGCTGCTCTGGAAATTGCTGCTTGTTTCCCAATCCATTTTGATGAAAATGCAGTAGCCCAGCCCACAAGCCATTGAGCTAGATGTAGAGAACTCAGTGGTAAGCAAAACAGCCAGCTCTTGTCCTCATGGAATTTACAAGCTAGTGGGATTTTGTGAATATCTCATAAACTCATGATAACTTCCCAAGACCCTATGGGTGCCATGATATCAACGTACCACAAAAGCACCCTCAAAAATATGACACTCAATTTGACAGGAGGAGGAAAATATAGGAAGTGGTGTGTTTGGTTTGAAAAATGAAAGAAGAGGGACTCTAGAGATTTTTAAACTTTAATATTGTTTCATTATTATTTTTGCAGTCTACATTTTCTTTTATTTTCAGCTTCATTGAGGTATAACTGATAAATAAAATTTTAAGATATTTGAAGTGTACAATGTGATAATTTTTTGTTGTTTTTTTAAATTAATTTTTATTGGAGTATAGTTGCTTTACAATGTTGTGTTAGTTTCTACTGTACTGCAAAGTGAATCAGCTATACTTATACATATATCCCCTCTTTCTTGGATTTCCTTCTCATTTAGGTCACCACAGAGCACTGAGTAGAGTTCCCTGAGCTATACTGTAGGTTCTCATTATCTATTTTATATATAGTATCAATAATGTATATATGTCAATCCCAATCTCCCAATTCATCCCAACCCCCCCTTCCTCCCTTGGTGTCCATACATTTGTTTTCTATGTCTGTGTCTCTATTTCTGCTTTGCCAATAAGATGATCTATACCATTTTTCTAGATTCCACATATATGCATTAATTTATGATATTTGTTTTTCTCTTTCTGACTTCTTCACTCTGTATGACAGTTTCTAGGTCCACCCACATCTCTGCAAATGACCCAGTTTTGTTCCTTTTTATGGCTGAGTAATATTCCATTGCATATATGTACCACATCTTCTTTATCCATTTCTCTGTTGTTGGACATTTAGGTTGCTTCCATGTCCTGGCTATTGTAAATAGTGCTGCAGTGAACATTGGGGTGCATGTCTTTTTGAATTATGGTTTTCTCTGGGTATATGCACAGGAGTGGGATTGCTGGGTCATATGGTAGTTCTATTTTTAGTTTTTTAAGGAACCCCCATACTGTTCTCCATAGCGGCTGTATCAACTTACATTTCCACCAATGGTGCAAGAGGGTTCCCTTTTCTCCACACTCTCTTTAGCATTGGTTATTTATACACTTTTTAATGATGGCTGTTCTGACCCATGTGAGGCGATACCTCATTGTAGTTTTGATTTGCATTTCTCTGATAATTAGTGATGCTGAGCATCTTTTCATGTGTTTGATGGCCATCTGTATGTCTTCTATGGAGAAATGTCTGTTTAGGTCTTCTGCCCATTTTTTGATTGGGTTGTGTGTTTTTTGTTTTTTGTTTTAATAAATTTATTTATTTTATTTATTTATTTTTGGCTGCTCTGGGTCTTCGTTGCTGCGCACGGGCTTTCTCTAGTTGCGGTGAGTGGGGACTACTCTTTGTTGCGGTGTGCAGGCTTCTCATTGCAGTGGCTTCTCTTGTTGTGGAGCATGGGCTCTAGGCACGCAGGTTTCAGTAGTTGTGGCACATGGGCTCAGTAGTTGTGGCTCGTGGGCTCTAGAGTGCAGGTTCAGTAGTTGTGGTGCATGGGCTTAGTTGTTCCATGGCATGTGGGATCTTCCCGGACCAGGGCTCAAACCCGTGTCCCCTGTATTGGCAGGCAGATTCTTAACAACTGCGCCACCAGGGAAGTCCAAGTTTGTGTGTTTTTTTATATTGAGCTTCATGAGCTGTTTGTATATTTTGGAGATTAATCCTTTGTCAGTTGCTTCATTTGCAAATATTTTCTCCCATTCTGAGGGTTGTCTTTTCATCTTGTTTATGGTTTTGCTGTGCAAAAGCTTTTAAGTTTAATTAGGTCCCATTTGTTTATTTTTGTTTTTATTTTCATTACTCTAGGAGGTGGGTCAAAAAGGACCTTGCTGAAATTTATGTCAAAGAGTACTTTTCCTATGTTTTCCTCTAACAGTTTTATAGTGTCTGGCCTTACATTCAGGTGTTTAATACATTTTGAGTTTATTTTTGTGTATGGTGTTAGGGAGTGTTCTAATTTCATTCTTTTACATGTAGCTGTCCAGTTTTCCCAGCACCACTTATTGAAGAGGCTGTCTTTTCTTCATTGTATATTCTTGCCTCCTTTGTCATAGATTAGGTGACCATAGGTGCATAAGTTTATCTCTGGGCTTTCTATCCTGTTCCATTGGTCTATATTTCTGTTTTTGTGCTAGTATCATACTGTTTTGATGGCTGTAGCTTTGTAGTATAGTCTGAAGTCAGGGAGCCTGATTCCTCCAGCTCCTTTTTTCTTTCTCAAGATTGCTTTGGCTATTCAGGGTCTTTTGTGTTTCCATACAAACTGTAAAATTTTCTGTTCTAGTTCTGTGAAAAATTCCATTGGTAATTTGATAAGGATTGCATTGAGTCTGTTTACACGTGACAACATCAACAACAACAAAGCAAAAGTGATTTCCCAGTTGAATTTAGGGAAAATTAGAGTAGGTAAATTGAAATATTAGAGAAAAGTTAAAGTAAGATTTAAAAAGTTAGAATCCCAAATGCATTGTGTAGGAATTGTAGTCTATACAGATGTACGCTCATAAATTTAGATCTGCTCCGATTAATAACAGGGAACAAGATTTGTCCCATGATTCACAGCACAAATACCATAAAAGCAAAGGAACTGCTTAGAAGAAGCAAAACTGTTCTTGGTACTGAGATATAGGACAAATTTCTTCTCTGAGTCCCTTGAGGAAATAACAAAGTTGGTGTTAATATAAGTAAATGTTCATTTCTATTGTCAGACTTATCATCTGTAGTAACTTGAATACAGGAGGTTTGTAAAGAGAACATTTATGAGTATCCTTGTTTTCCATTGTTCTCTGATAATGCCATGTGTCCCCATATGGCAGACTTATCTAGATGCTTTACCAGTAAAGATGGGGAGTGTGGCTTCTTGAAAGCACCAGAAGACACATAGAGAGCTTCCCCAAATCCAGCCTGGTCCCAGGAGGTCTGGTTGTAGGAGACAGCTCTGACCAGTGCTCTTCTTGCCAGGCCCCAGGGATGGAGTCATTTGGTGGCAGTACTGAAGGTGACCCAATTTGTCCTGACCAGTACACTGCAGACCTCTTACACTCAAGGAGCCACCTCTCCTACTGTCTGTTGTTCCTGACAATCTGCTTAGGCCTTGGTTTCCATGATATCATCCATTCTAATGGTCCTTAAAATTTCTTCTTTGTCCTCCACCTCATTCATCCATTTTGACTGACAGTCATTGGCTTGTGGCTCATCATCAACATCTCCCATGAGTCATGGGATGAAGGGTCTCCTCTCTTCCAGGCTAAGTTCTGAAATGAAGCCAGAAACAAATGGCTTGGTGCTTCCAGTTTCCTGAAAACTCACTGGTGTGCTTTTTCACCAGTGAGTTAAAAAGGCTGTGAAGTCCCTTTCTTCTTAGAAACCTGCCCCCAAATTCCCCCAAGACTCATCCAGAACCCAATTTAGTTGAAGGGACTGTTCTGCACGTAAACTATTCCTTTCCCCAAAGCTCAGTCAAGACTATTATATTAAACTCAAGGACCCTGCCCCTTTCCTCCTGGGGCCAAGGGCTATAACCATGGCTCCCTCTCATCTGTTTGGGGGTCTTATCCCAATAGCTTTTACCATCACTCCTAACTAGTTCAGTTATTTCATATCTAAGGAGACTTATCAAGCCCACATCTCAATAAAATCATAGCTAGCCCACCTCATCTGCCCACCAAAGTACAGTGGAACATGCTCAAATTCAACCAACTGGGCAGTCAGTAAATATTTCTAGTCTTCTACATGCCAGGAAAAACAGTGATGAAGTACCTTAGTCTCTTCCTTTAGAAGTTATATTTGAGTAACACTTTCAGTGGGTAAACAGGTTAGACTCTCTGGGACCACACTAGATGCAGAGTTTCAGGATGGAAAATTCTTCTATTGTTCCTGTAGTCTCTGAATTGGGCAAGTTCACGTGATTGATTGTAATTAGAGAGAAGTATGTGATATCTCTTTAAATGTTTCAGGAAATACGTGATAGCTCCATTATAGTAGCATTTTTACTGCTTGTTAACTCTTACTGATGGTGGGTTTTTCTACTCAACTTATAGCCCTTCTCATTCCTGATGCTTTTTCCTTTCAGTCTGGCTGGGAAAATGAGGATGATAAGCCAGCACCCTTTACAGAGAGCAATGGTTAAGAACATGTGTGCATTGTAGCCAGAATTAGATTCCCAGCACTGGAAATATCCGCAGCAGTTTATTCATCCATACTACAACTTCGTTTCCTCATGTGTACGATGGGGGGAAGTAATTGCACCTCTCTCCCTTGTGAGATGAAAGCAGTCAATGAATGATTTCCATTATTATTACTTAATAACATCACAGCATTCTAAAACTAAAATGGATCTTAGAAATCATCTATTTTAACCTAGTTGATAGGATCTTTTGCCAAAAAATTTCCTCCAAACTAAACAAAAGGTTTCCAACTGCACTTTGCATCTAGACCTGACTGTACAAATTGCCTTGAATATTTCAGGTTGAAGAATATTGGAGACCTAAACAGGTTAAAAATAAGCTTGGACTTAGTGCCTATTAAAATAATGTTTCCTGACAAGGCTCTAATAGAAGTAAAAATAACCACAAAAGAGTCCTTTACACCAAGCTGATTCATATCCTACTTAAAAGTGATCACGATATTTATGCCAGTCATTTACCAGGTTTCCATTTCAGACAGGAAATGGCTTGAGTAAGGAATATTCTTCTCATTTGGCACTGCATAGGGTATTACAAGGCTGGCTTGGGACTGTGCCAGGGGGTCCCAGATAAAAGATAGGCTGGCATCTAATTCAGACCGAGGAGTTTGGAGGGGGGGGGGTCAGTAGGAGTTCAAATGGAAGATACTAGAGACTAAGGGCTTGGTTATAGAATACAGATGAAGTTAGTGAGCCAAGTATCTTAGTCCATTCATGCTGCTATAACAAAAATACCAGAGATAGGGTAGCTTAAACAACATTCATTTCTCACAGTTCTTAGGCGGGGAGTCTAAGATCAAGGTGCTGGAAGATTCTGTGTGTGAGGAGGTCCTGTTTCCTGGTTCATAGACAGCTGTCTTCTTGCTGTGTCCTTACATAGAGAAGGAGTGCGGGAGCTCTCCAGGGTCTCTGTTATAAGGGCACTAACTGCGTTCACTGAGAGCTCCATTCTAGCCACCCAGTTCCCTCCCAATGACCCTGACTCCAAATACCATCACATTAGGGATTAGGTTTCAACATGGTAATTTTGGGGGAACACAAACATTCAGTCTATAGCAGCAAGTCTCTAAGAAAGCAAGCAGGCTAACAGGCATCCATGAAGTTGGTCTGTTTCCATCAGAGTTTATTCTTAACAATGGCATATGTCATCTCAAGGCTATTTTTGTTTGCTGGGTCATGGCTGTAAATGATCTGAAAGGACCACCCAGCTCCCAGACCTTCCTATGGAAGGGGAAACACTTTCAAAAAGGCACTTCGAATAGTCCAGGGATAATCAATGTCCATATTCAGTTTAAGATTCAACTGTCAAGAAAAACCTACTAGAATTATAGATTCAAAACGAAGTTCAGTTTTCCTATCTCTGAAGCATCCTTCAAAAAAACAAAAATCAAAATGGTCAGTGTCCAGAAGGCCATTTTGCTATTATTCAGTTCATGTAAAGATACTTTTGGGACTTCCCTGGTGGCGCAGTGGTTAAGAATCCTCCTGCCAATTCAGGGGACACGGGTTCGAGCCCTGGTCCAGGAAGATCCCACATGCCGCGGAACAACTAAGCCCATGCGTCATAACTAATTAGCCTGCGCGCTAGAGCCCACGAGCCACAACTACTGAGCTTGTGTGTTGCAACTACTGAAGCCCGCGCGCCTAGAGCCCATGCTCCGCAACAAGAGAAGCCACCGCAATGAGAAGCCTGCGCACCACAATGAGGAGTAGCCCCTGCTAACCACAACTAGAGAAAGCCTGTGTGCAGCCACAAAGACCCAAAAAAAAAAAAAAAAGATACTTTCTTACACTGACTTGAAATCTGCTTCCTTGCGACTTCTGTATACCCAGTGATTCTATTTTTTTATGGGTGGAGGGGGTAGGTAACTTCTCTGATGCTTAGCGAAGGAACATATTCTGCTTGGAAACATTCTGCTATTTATATTCTCCTTTCTCTCCAGAGCCTACCTGGCACCTCCTGAAAGAACTCTGAAGGTTGAGACAGGAGGAGACACCATATTTTATACAAAGTTTTGCACTGATGGCTGGTTTATTTCTGCGTGTTTTTTTTTTTATTCTAGTAAAATACACATAACATAAAATTTACCATCTTAACCATTTTAAAGTGTGCAGTTTAGTGGTATTCAGTACATTTAAATTGTTGTGCAGCCATCACCACCATCCATCTCTAGAACTCTTTTCGTCTTGGAAAATTGAAACTCTGTACCCGTTAAACAATAATTACCCCTGTCCCTCGACCCCCCACCTTCCCCTGGCCCCTGACAGCCATCATTCTGCTCTTTGTCTCCATGACTTTGGCTACTTTAAGTACCTTATATAAGTGGAATAATACAGTATTTGGTTTTTTGTGACTGGCTTATTTCGCTTAGCATAATGTCCTCAAATTTCATGCATGGTATAACAGGTCATAATTTCCTTCTTTTTAAGAGCTGAATATTCATTCATATTCCATTGCATGTATATACCATATTTTGCTTTTGCATGTTTCTTAAAAATTCCATACCAGAAAAGGAATAATCAGAGAACTCAGAAGACTAGATGGAACTTCAAGGCATGATCTATAATGTGTAAAAAAAAAAAAACAAAAGAAACTTCATGAAGATGGCATTCGCAAAACCGTAATGACATACAGGTACACACTCACTGAATTTGCTAAAATTTAAAAAGGCTGACATCACCAAGTACTGGCAAAGATGTAGATCAATGGGAACTCTGATTTGTTGCTGTTGGTATGTAATCTGGTAAAATTGATTTAGAAACCAGTTTAACAGTAGGTACTATAGCTAAACATAAAACTTCTGACTTAACGATTTCTCTCCTAGGTATATATCTAAAAAAGTTGTACACGTGTGCAGCAAAAACATTTATGAGAATATTCATAGACCTACTATTCATAATAGTCCCAAATCGGAAAGTACCAAAATGCCCAGCCGTGGAATAGATGAACAAATTATTGGTATGTTGATACAAAGGAATGATTTATGGGAGTGAAAATGAACAAACTACTGCCACATGCAGTAGCACAAATAAATCTCACAAACATAATGTTGAGTTGGAAGCCAGATAGAAAAGCATGCCTACTGCATGATTCCATCTACCTGGAGGCCAAACTTGATCCATAGTATAAGGGGTCAGGATCCTAGCTAACTTTGGGGAGTTGGGTAGTAATTGAGAGAGGAAATGAGGAGGGCTTTTGGGTTTTGGTAATGTTTTGTTTGACCTGGATGATTTTTACGTGGGTACGTTTACATCTTGAAAATTCATTGAGATCTATACTTGTGTGCTGTATTCTGTATGTGTGTTCCTTAAAATAAAGATATATACTTCAAAGATGATGACTATGAATTTTAAACACCATGTATGTTATATACGAATATTTATAGAACATGTGTAATTATGTCTGTATTCTTTGAGTGATAGGATTTTTTACTGTTTTTCTATTTGTGACACTGTTTTCATAATATTATTTATGAAACAGGTAATTAAATTCAAGAAGAGACTAATTATTATACTCTTTGCCTCCCAATGGATACAAATTTCCCAAAAGATACCTTAGACAGTAGAAAAGAAAAGGAACAACCATCGACAGATGAATGGATAAAGAAGATGTGGTACATATATACAATGGAATATTACTCAGCCATAAAAAAGAATGAAATAATGCCATTTACAGCAACATGGTTGGACCTAGAGATTATCATACTAAGTAAAGTAAGTCAGACAAAGAAAGACAAATATCATATGATATCACTCACATGTGAAATCTAAAAAAAAAGATACAAATGAACTTATTTACAAAACAGAAACAGACTCACAGACATAGAAAACAAACTTATGGTTACCAAAGGGGAAAGGTTGGGGTGAGAGATAAATTGGGAGTTTGGGATTGACATACACACACTACTATATTTAAAATAGATAACCTGTATAGCACAGGGAATTCTGCTCAATATTCTGTAATAACCTAGATGGGAAAAGAATTTGAAAAAGAATAGATACATGTATATGTATAACTGAATCACTTTGCTATACACCTGAAACTAACAGAACATTGTAAATCAACTGTAGTCTAATATAAAATAATTTTTTTTAAATAAATAAATTAAAATTAAAAAGCAAAATGAAACAAAATAAGAAAAGGAACAAGCTAGCTGTGGGTGATGACCAGAGCAGAAGATAATGGAAAATATAACAATATCCATTTTTTAATACAAAAACATATCTTATGCTTATTTGTTGAGCCACTGATGTGAATGCTGCTATTGGGGAATCGCAGGACGTTCGTCACGGAAAGGGCCTTAGAGTTGACTGAGGCCGCCTCCTTTATCTTACAGAGAAGATGAGAGCAAAGTCTCAGGGTCGCACAGTCTGACGATGGAAGTCAGGACAAGAATCCAGCCCTCCTGATTCTTAGGCCAGGGCTCTCCTTTCAAATCAGCCCCTTGTTGCCTCTGTGGGTCCCTGCAAAGCTGTGACACAGACCAGGGCCAAGTGATGAAAAGTCCCACTGCATAGACAGTTTGAAAGAGTTACCCGTTCTTGACACCTCTCTGAAGTCACACCACTTTGCAGTGTGACTTTGCAACATCTCCTTTCAAGAGATGGTGTATCTTCCTGACTCCTTATAATGGCTTGAACATTGGGACCTGCTCTGACTAGTAGAATAAGACAGAGACCATGGAGTGTCAGCTGGGAGCTGGGCCTCCAGAAGCTCTGAGCAGTTCAGCTTTGTGTCTGGAATCCTGCTTGCCATTGGGTCAGCAACCTCGGGTCAGCGACCTCGGGTCAGCGACCTTGGATCAGTGACCTCGGCCAGCATGTTGGAGGATGAGAGCCCTCATGGAGCAGAGGTGAGCTGTTCCTGCCCTAGTAGGTTCAGCAGCTGACCATGGACTTCACAGTCCAGCCTCCACCAGACCTTCCCAGCTGAGCCTGGCCAAAGTGCTGACCCACAAAATTGTGGGTTAAATTAGTGTGTCTTAAGCCACTAAGTTTTAGGGTGGTTCATCCCACACCAAAAGTGAATGGACACATCACATCAACCACCATGAAGCCATGTCTCAATCATCAGTGACATTGCAAATTGGTGTCCTTTTTCTCCCATTTTATTTTTTAATTTTTTAAATTTAAACAGTTTTACTTATTCATTTTCTTTTCCTCCCATTTGCAATGAGGAAACCTCTTAGAATGAAAGATACAAATTCTAAGGCAGCAAAGGAGAATTGGTATTTACGGCGTCTTATCAAATAAGGCCTGGACACGGGCCCCTGACCTGGAAGACCTCCGGAGAGTTGACATCATGTGGCACTCTGGTGCCCATTCATTCCTGCTTTCCTTCTCCCTCAAGATAAGCAGATCCAGATATTATACACCGCCTACCACTTTCCCTTTCTCCTTTATCAGCCCTCAGAGATGAGATGGCCCTTTCCCCTTAAGCCCCCCTTTTATTAGGGTTGTTAGTCATTATAAAGGAGGGTCACTTGTGACTGACTCTAGTCGTGGTTAGAAGTTCAACATACCACCCTCAGGACCCTCAGGAGCACTTGCTGGTTTGACAAATCCCTTGCAGAGATGTTCTCTGTTCTGTGGACAAGCAATTGAGTTAAGGTATAATTATTTCAAGAGAAGTAAGTACTCATTCTGACCTTTTCTTGCTATCCTGCCCACTCCTAGTGCACAGTGTGTGCTCTGATGGCCACTGTGGCCCCAAGCCAGAGGGAGGGAAGTCTCACCATATTGTTGTCAGAGCAGATAAGCAGTGGGGCACATGAAAGGGAAGCGCTCCAGGATCGCGGGCTGCCTAGGCTCAGACGCTCTCCCGATGCAGCTAACGGGGCTCATGGAAGCAGTAAAAGCCACACTCATCAGGGAATCTCAGGCTCCCAGCACCGTGGTGGGAGGGTGGCTGAGCAACCAGCCAGCTGCAGCGGCCTCTAGTTGCTTAGTTCCTTCTTTAAAACACACACACATACACACACACACACACAACACTGTCTCACTTCCAAGGTGAGACACCTTTCAGGAGTAGGGCTGCTGCTATATAAGATTAATGAAAAATGGTTACCAGTGGCTTTGGTCCCCATACTTTTGTGTTAGCTTTTTCATCTTCATGGCTGCTTCCTGCTTTTATTTTCACTGCACAGGACATTGCAGAACACCTCACATGTGCAAGGCAATGTGCTTAGTACTACCATGAGGGCACAAAGGGAACAATGAACAGCCTTCAAGGTGGTGAGCATCCGTTAAACAGCAGAGCAATATGTCTAAGCAAAGAAATGAATTATAAAGGCTGCTATTCGAAGGGAAAATGTTGAGGTGGGGCCAGAGTGCTCCTTCTCATGGGAAATCCTTATTCTGGAGACATTTGGAGTCTCCATTCTCTTCCTGATTAAAAGGTTTTTCTCCATACTTATAGCTTGGAAACATCATTCTCTGAGGATCAACTCTTGACACCAATAGATGGACCCAACAGGGCTGGACACTGCCAGAGACAGGGCCCCACTGGACTAGGTGGTGCCAGGAGGAAAGAGGCGTGATGAGAACAAGAGGGTGAATGCAAGCACTGCCCGAGAGACAATGAAGGAAGGAAACCTGAGAGACAGAGTTGGTTGTCTGGCATATATTCTGCATGAACAGACTTGTCACCTAGCCTATACTCTGCATGGATGCACTTACACTTTGTCTTTGCTGCTTTCCCCTTCATACCTTTCACTCTTCAGTTACTTTCTCTTTCTCATGCTGAAGGGGTGACAATCTGGCTCCTGTTCATGATGTATAATGCTCTGGATGCTCCCTCTTCTTCTCATTTACCAAGTTATCTTAGAAATCTCCTTGAAAAAACTCTGGGACTGACTCAGCCCCAGGTAGGTCAGGATGAATTAGAAAACAGGGCAAAAAAACAGATTTATTTTAACATCCCAGTTTTCTACCCAACCCGCTCTCCCCTCCTCCCACCAAGGAAAGGCTAAATTCAGGTTTCTGGTGATCCACTGAAGGTGATTAGAACACTGGGTGGGTAGGTGTGTGGGTGAGTTTTATGAGAGGAAAGGCAAGGAGCTATGAAATAGAGGTCTTACAAGCTCTGCTGAGCTTCCCGCAAACTGGGAAGGAGATGACATGGAGCCCTGTGCTCCAGGGAGAGGGAAGGATTTCAGAGGGAAATGGCCAGCTCGACCATGATCCCAGTCGCTTCCAGAATTGGCAGAAGTTCCCATGCCACAGCTTTGCCAAGCAGCACTGAGGTGCCATGTCTCTTCTGAACATTTCCAAGGGAACTGTTTATATTCTGGTCCATGGTGAATGGCACCCTCTGGAGCTGTTACCATAGCAGCTCCATAGGGACTGCCCAGATGATGACCATGTTGTAGAAACCAGTACAAGGGGCTAATGCTCCAGGCTGCCTCCTCCACAGGTGGTGGTGGGGAGGGTGGGTGTGGGTGGGAGGGTGAGCACTAGTAAACACTAAGAATCGATTTCTCTGCAACTCAAAAGGATGCAAAGCCTTCAAAGCCCACAAAATTTTTCCTTTTAAATTTTTCAACTGAACAAAATTCACAACTACCCCATAGGTTTTCCTTGATGGGAATTCCAAATGAATCTTTTGTGTCCATTTTTGCTGCTGATTCAGAGCAGGTGCCCATTGGCTAATGACTAATTCAAAGTCATGACTATCCTTTCTCAGAGTCACAAAAAGAAACATGGACCATTTGGGGAAAATGAGGTCTCAAAAAAACAAAAACATGGCTTCCAGAACTGGACCCACATTTTTTTCCAGGACATAATATATTATCCATGTTATCACTGCTCCTAGTTTTCAGATATTCTTTTCTATAGCCAAAAATATATATTGAAAAAGCTTATTGGATCCAAGAGTATGAAGAATGTATTTGCCAAGGGTGCCGTGATTTAGGGTAGGTGTCAATTACAACAGCAGCAGCAGAAGCAATGGCTACAACAAAGTAGTAGGTTAACCGTACAATTTGGTTTTAACTTCCTTTTGTAGTTAAGCCACCTGTTTAACAACTTTCTCCATTTATTTCTGATTATTTCACCTTCCTAAACACAGAGGGCAGCATAGATGATATCTGTTCATCTCTTTGATTTTGTTAAGCGCTCAAGCTAGTTATTATAGAATTGGGTCTCAGCCACCCTCAAGCTAGTTGTGCCATTGTAATGCTTCAGGTCAGCCTGAAATACACACTTATCCCAGCTACCCATGGTGGGGGTGGGGGGAGAAGAGATTTCTGCAAGCAGATATCCCTTGCCCTAGAGGCTGCCCAACAAGCCAGCAATGAAAACCGATATAGGTGATCCTTGTGTCCTGATGGGACACAAAAGAGGCCAGCTGCCATGCAGAGAAGGGCTGAGGGGTTTAGTGAGGTGGGCAGGAGCTGGACCCGGCAGATTCTTCTACAGCCAGGTTTCTCAAGCTCAGCACTATCACCATTTTGGGCAAGATAATTCTTTGACCGTGGCCCTGTCCTGTGTAGCTGCTGCCAGGCTTTCTCTAGTTGCGGTGAGCGGGGGCTACTCTTCGTTGCGGTGCCAGGGCTTCTCACTGAGGTGGTTTCTCTTGTTGCGGAGCACAGGCTCTAGGCACACGGGCTTCAGTAGTTGTGGCTCACGGGCTCTAGAGCACAGGCTCAGTAGTTGTGGTGCACAGGCTTAGTTGCTCGGCGGCATGTGGGATCTACCGGGACCAGGGATCGAACCTGTGCCCCCTGCATTGGCAGGCGGATTCTCAACCACTGTGCCACCAGGGAAGCCCAATTGTAAGATTTTTAACAGCGCCCCTGGATTCTGCCCACTAGATGCCCATAAGCAGCATCCCCAGTTGTTTCAACAAAAATGTCTCCAGACATATTCTGGGGGTCAAAAGCACCCCCAGTTACGAAGCACTGTTCTACAACAAGACTCCCAATCCCAAAATCAGTTGGGGGCTATGTTGTCAACGCTAATAAAGTGATAAAGTTTTGCAAATAACCCTGATTTTATAAACTAGACCAAATTTATGTTTATTCGTCTAAAAATGTTGCTGGTCATTATTGACCAAGATGCTTCTTAAATGGAGGAGACAGTGGTGATGTAACAGTTGTGGGGCATAAATGTGTGCTGAGATGCCTTTTCTCTGCTCCAGCCTGCAGTGTGCTACCAGAGAGGGACCCATCACTGTTGTGACGTTTATGGGTAAATGCAGTAAATGCAGATTCTGAAGATTTGTCAAGATGTGGCCATACCATTCAACCACATTGTCTTCCTGTGGGTCCATTACCTGAGTAGCAGCAAAAATAAGAAAGGTTGAGTAAAGACTGCTGTTCCACAGCCAAAGCAGTTCTTAGTTTGGCACTGTCAACTAGAATGGAGGACTTTTCTGCTTCTTCACCTACCTTTGTCCTAACTGGCAGAAGAAAGCCATTTCTCACGGGAGGAATGTGTTTTGCTGATCATTTCAGCTGAAGGTGTCACACAAAGAATATTTAGCAACTAGCCTTATAGAGCTAAACAGATTGGGTACGTTAGTTAGAAAAGCTGAAATTGAGTGTCTTACACCCCACTCCAATAAAAAGGAAGTATTTAAAAAATTTTTATCTATATTTATGCTGGTGTCTCTGCGGTGACAACTGCTCAAAGAAGAAGCAAATTCAATCTCTTTGGAATACACCGGTATGCTAGCGATGAGTGTCTGGCGAAATTAAATAAGATTAAAAAGAAAGCTGAGAGAAGAGCTTATCCCAACTGACAGTTCTGGTGATGCCCTTTCCTGAGGACTAAATGGAGTGAGTTTCAAAGGAGCAGTTGGGTCCTTGTTCTGCCTTTGACCTTGAGTCCCCCTAGAGCCGTCACTAGCCCCACACCCAGTCTCCGGTTCTGTGGAGGCAGGTCTGGACCAATGGCTCCCAGGCCTGGCTGAGCATTTATTCACCTCAGGAACTTAAAGGAAAGCATGAGAAGTTCTCAGAAATTCTAATGTGGTTTTGAGTGTGGGGTCTGTGAATACGTATTTTTTTTTTTTTTTTATGAAGTTTTTTCTGTAACTTCTTTTATGAGCTTATTTATTTATTTATTTATTTTTGGCTGTGTTGGGTCTTCATTTCTGTGTGAGGGCTTTCTCTAGTTGTGGCAAGCGGGGGCCACTCCTCATCGCGGTGCACGGGCCTCTCACTATCGCGGCCTCTCTTGCTGCGGAGCACAGGCTCCAGACGCGCAGGCTCAGTAACTGTGGCTCACGGGCCCAGCCGCTCCGCGGCATGTGGGATCCTCCCAGACCAGGGCCCCGAACCCGCGTCCCCTGCATTGGCAGGCAGACTCTCAACCGCTGCGCCACCAGGGAAGCCCTGAATACGTATTTTTAAGAATTTCCTCGGGTTACTCTGACATGCAGCCTACTTTGGGGTCATGTAGAATAGCCAGCGATGCTGCTGCTGATGGTGACAAAGATGATGATATCTACCCTGCAAGGAGCACCTACTGTGTGCTAAGTACTTTCACGAGGTAGCGCATTTTATCTTCACAATAATCCCTGTGACTTACTATTATTGTTTCCATTTGAGGATGTGGGAACTGAGGCTCAAGGTGTTTAATTACTTGCCCAAGTTCATGCAAATGGCCCTGGAGTTTTTAACCATCATGTCATTTTTCCTCCCTACCATACATTGAACTGGAAGCAGGGAGGGGGTATGAAATGATCAAGAAACATACAGATGCATGGGGAGGAGGTTTCACCAAGAACATTTGGAATTTCTCTAGAACTCTGAGTCCAGGCCTGTTTCTCAGAGTTGAGGAACGGGCAAGCTGACAGGAGCATTTCGGTGTCAAGTGAGTCTTTGTCATGTCTCAGCCAAAGCGTCTTGCAGCTCCATAAACACGGAATGGAAGCTACAGAACTGCCTGGGGGAGAATGTTCATAAAAATGATATTTTTACTGAGCACCAGAAGGAAGCTTTTTGTCTTTAAATATGCAGAGACACCACAGCAAGTATCACAAATTCATTCTGGTGATGCAACCAACAACACTTAATTATCAGCTCCACAAGCAAATTAGGTGAGAAAAGTACTTGTCTTTTTATATTTATTTTATTCCCAAAAGAATTCAAAGAAGATAATGATTTAACTACCGCAGCATATTACTTCTTTCCTCCATCTGTTTGTTTTTTTCTCTCTCTCTCTCCCTTTTCTTTAGCCACAGGTACACCAGTTCTTTCACTTTGTTGTTGGCGTGGTCATCTGTAGAGGAGCTTGGATGCTGTGTCTTGAGGAATCCACTGGACCTCCTGGAAAACCAAGCAGAGCTAGCCCTTGAGAGAGGGTTAGGTGGCAGAATGGGCAGTGGGTTCCCAGGTGCCACCTTGATGTGTCTATTCAGGATGCAGGGGCTCCTTTCCTGAGACCTTGTGCGGGCTGCTCCCACTTTTCACAGAGGTGGCTTTGGGACACTGTGGCACTGAGGCCAATGTGTCATCTCCAAATCCTAGCTCCATACTCACCCTTTCTGGCGAGACCCTGTTTTGCGGTGAAGAGGCCTTAGAGAGCCTGCAGAATGAACCCCCTGGGTGACAGGCAGAACAGAGGGCCCACCGCTGCCCCATGAAAGCCATGTTCCCCTTCACCTTCTCACTCACCACTTAGCTCTGTTCCAAAGGAATCATTCGGAGATGCTTCTGGAAGGGAAGCCATGGCCTCCTCCTTAATATTTTCTGAAAGCAATGAAGTTTCAGCTATTTAACTAAATATGCTGGAAACAGTTCTTCTTTGTCTGGTTTCCCCATTGTACAAATCTCTGAGTTCAGTCTGTCACTGTGTGGCAGTGACAGATGGGAGGAGGCTGGCTCACGGCTTTGGGGCCCTTCAAGGGGCCCAGTGTATAAACTCTGTAAACCACTATAAACCACTGTTATAAACCTATAGCACTATAAACCACTGCTGGTTTATAGGTTTTCCTATAAACCACTGCTGGCCCTACCAGCAGTTATACCCTCCACGACTTTGGTTCTTCAGCTCCCAAAATTAGAACAACCAGCAGTTCTAGAGTTTGTCTAGTCTAGTGTTTCTAGAATCAAATGCCAGGAATGAGTGGGCAGCACACACAGGTGTGGTGAGCCAGGAGGTGACAGTGTGAGCTGGACAGCATGTGTCCCGTCGACAAGGGAGCCGGCCTCAGCTCCATCACACTGCTGACATGTGGCAACAGGGACCCAGGTTGCCAGATCATTCCATAAAATTTCAGCAATCTGGATTTTTTAGGAGAAATTTTATAAACAGTTAATGTTAGCAAATAAGTCAAGTTTCAGAAGAACATATTTTGTGGGCCAACAAAACATGTCTAGAGGCCAGATATAGTCCAAGGGCCACCAGTTTGCAACTTCTGCTCTAGTTCAACTTCACCCTTTTGAGGATGGTTCACCCAGAGTGTACAAGCTGGCTCAACCAGGTGCAGAGCCGAGGTCTGGTGTCTGAACCACGGGCAAGCATCCTTTCCTTTATGTTTTACCCTTAATTCTCATAATTTTTATCAATTCAAAGATTTACTTCAATTAGTGGTAATTGGACACATTCCACGTGCAAAGAACTGTGCTAAATGTTTGAAATTACCAGAAAGTTAAATAACTTCCCTTCCCTCAAAAGATTGATACTTTTCCCAAGAAAGGGCAGAAAAGTGGGTTTTATAATGTGGCTCCTCTGTGCCAGGCATTTCATACCCAACATTTCAAGGAATCTTCAAAAATTCCCAAGAGGTCAGCATTATTCACCATCTTCTTCCAACTGAGATATTACAGATCAGCGAGATTAAGTGACTCACCCAGGGTCACGCAGCTAGAATGATAAAAAGCTGAGATTCAAACTCACAGCCTCTGACGCCAGTGCCATGCTTTTCTTTTCTTATTTTTTGCTTGTCAAAAATTGTGAGTGTTCAATAATGAAATATCAGAATATACAGAAACAGTATTATTTAACACATGCTTTTTCTACTGGACCATACAATAATCCAGGCACCGAAACACAGCATTCACTGATGCCAGCAAGAAGAGGGTAAGAAATAAAATGTGAAGAGCATGCAAAGTTGCTGAAATGACACAGAGGCACCAGGGTGAGAGCTGGTTGGTTAAAGGCAGCTTCTTGGAGGAGGTGAGCTGTGGGCTGCGGCTGGGTGTGGACCCCTGAAAGGTCGCGCACTGAGCTTGGGTGTTCTCAGCCCCCAAACAGGTCCTGTAAAGGAAATCTGTTTTGCCTACTGTTTAAAACAGTTCGTGATGACTCAGAAACTAGGGCTGGTGGTGGCAGAAGCAGTTGAAGCCAGCCGGTCCCCTGGGAGAGGGTGTGACAGCCTGCAGGGATTCAAGGATGCACTCAGGGTCACGTGGACCAGAGGCTCTGGCTCTGAGCTCCCCAACCCTCCTGCTCCTGGGCCCTGGCTGTCTCACACCCATCCAAGGCTCAGGCTCCACCTCGAATTACTTTGTTCCTCTATAAGCATCAAACATTTGACATTAATCATAAAAGGTCCGAACTATTCATCTGACAGTTAAACATCCTCTGGGGGTATGCTGAAGGCTTGGTGCTTTTATTTTTTCTCTTTAGTAACCCTTTCTTTGTTTCAGTGTTTTAAAATACATCAGTAAAATGTCTACTTTCCTACCTACTGGCTCAGGCCATGGGAAAGATTAGTTCACAGAAGAAGACCTATTTATTTTATTCTCATTAAAACTACCTATGCTACAGTATCGTTTCTTCACTTTTTCCAGAGTTACAACACTTGGGAGATAGCTGTTAGGATCATCTTTATATTTTTTCTCTCTCCTACATTTATAATGTTTGTATATATGTATATTTTTTCTAGGACGCATAGTGTCTTTAGCTAATAGCCCTTGATTCCACAGCTTCTACTTATGGTGACTTGACAGATTGGTAGCATATCCAGGGTTAGGCACTGGGGAGCAATTCCCTGACAACTGGTAAAGGGAATCAGGGCTCCCATCCGATGTGTTACGTAAGGCTTTTTAGTTAGATAAGGAATGCAAGGTGAATATATTTCTTTATGCCAGTTAGGCAGAAAACCAGGGTTACATTAAGAGGTGAATGACAATCATTGAAGATTTGTGAAAAAGCATGTGACGGTACATAGGAATTTTCATTTTGATTGAACTTGCTTTAAATTTTATATTAGAGATCAGCAGTTGCTTTAAGTGATGGTTTTATTAGGAAGTTATATTTTCAATAGAAAAGACATACAATTCACTTTTTAATTCAGCTGCCCCGCCTAAGGGAAGGCCACATGTTTTAGGGAACAAGGATTGCCTTTTGCTTTCCTGTGTCCTGGAGGCAGCTGCCTCCATAAAGTCTCGGTTCTAGGAAGAAATAAACAACCTCTAGAGGACCAGCCTTGAAAAAGGGCCTAAGTGATCGTGGGTACCAGATCCACCTTCCTTCATGGTGCCATTTTTGATTTATTTTTGATTTATTTTTAAAAATATAGTGATGATATCCCAACTTCAAAGGATGTAAACTCCATGAAGGCTGAGCTCTTTCTCCGCTTTGTTCACTGATGTATCTCAGGTGCCTGGACCATGCCTGGCACGCAGCGACTCTCACAGACAACCAGCAGCCGAGAGCAAGAAAATATTGGAAATTTTTTCTATTGAAAATCTCACTGCCAGATTTCTTTCTTTCTTCCTTTCTTCCTTCCTTCCTTCCTTCCTTCCTTCCTTCCTTCCTTCCTTCCTTTCTTTCTTTCTTTCTTTTTTTCA
Organism: Eschrichtius robustus; assembly: GCF_028021215.1. Classification (NCBI taxonomy): domain Eukaryota; kingdom Metazoa; phylum Chordata; class Mammalia; order Artiodactyla; family Eschrichtiidae; genus Eschrichtius; species Eschrichtius robustus. Next base: position 57,140,154 of record NC_090835.1, on the reverse strand, counting down.
TCCTTCCTTCCTTCCTTCCTTCTTTTCTTTCTTTCTTTCTTGCTGTCTTTCTTTCTTTCTCCTTCCTTCCTTCCTCCCTCCCTTCCTTCTTTCTTTTTCTTCTTTTTTGCTTTTGCTGAAAATTTTTCCCTTAGTGCTGCATAAATTACATATGTCCTGAATATTAATCTTGGTCTGTGCTGCCCATATCATACTGTGGTTTTCTAAGGTGAAGTACACGATCTGCTCAGCTTACACTATAAAGTGCTTACCACAGGATAAAGGGATGTGGATGTATAATAAATTTCACTTGATGATAAAATAATAACATTAAAATTAAATCCTGAGTAAAATAATAAAATTAAGTCCTGATATAAAAATAAATTAGAGAAACACAGCACTGCCTACGGGAACATATTAGGACTTCCTGGCTCATTATCATCAGTTGTGAGATATTTCCCAAGTAATTTATTTCCAACAATAAATATAGCAAACATTTATTAATTTTTACTGCCACACACATAGCACTAAGGATCAGTGATATTTACTTATTTAGTGATTTTCTTGGTTGTATGGCTTTTTTTAAATTTATTTTTTCTTTTTCTTTTTTTTTAAATTGAAATATAGTTGATTTACAATGTTGTGTTAATTTCTGGAACAGCAAAGTGATTCAGTTATACATATATATATTTTCTTTTTATATTCTTTTCCATTATGGTTTATCACAGGATATTAAATATAGTTCTCTGTGCTATATAGTAGGACCTTGTTGTTTATCAAGGGGGAGGCGGTTGGAAGGAGGGGTGGAGTGGGAGACTGGGGTTAGCAGATGTAAGCTATTATATATGGAATGGATACACATAACTTTTAAAAACTGCACAGCAGCCCTGTCGGAGATGAGGAGATATAGACTTTAGAGGTTAGGTAACCGCCCAACGTCACCTGACTAGGAAGAGCTGGAGTCAAGATTCAGGCTCAGTCAATCTGGCTCCAAAACCAATTCTAAACCAAGGTGCTACACAGCTTTACATGTTTCTCAATGTGGTTAAAATACTAACATTTGTAAATAAGATGCTATTATTATAAATGAGAGCAGAGTCAGGGATTTTCCTAGATTCCTGTCTCTCTCAGTCACGTACTCTTTGATTTGCCTTCTTGAGCAAGAGAAGAAGGTGGTGTGACCCTCAGGGTGTGGGACCCCTGCCATCCATCCACCTAGGGTCCTGAGTAGCCAGTGTTATCTGTACACTATCAAGGCTTTAATGATTCTAATTCTTTTTTTTTTTTTTTGGGTCATCTAAGATGGCCTGAGACATTCTGGGTATCTCTTTCTCAGTGTCTTTTTTTAGTTGAAGTATAGTTGATTTACAATGTTGTGTTAATTATTGCTGTATAGCAACATGATTCAATTTATCATAGGATATTGAATATAATAGTTCTCTGTGCTGTACAGTAGGACCTTGTTGTTTATCCATCCTATCTATAAAAACTTACATCTACTAATCCCAACCTCTCACTCCATTCCTCCCCTAATGTCCTCCCCCTTGGTAACCACCAGTCTGTCCTCTATGTCCGTGATTCTGTGTCTGTTTCATAGATAGGTCCATTTGTGTCATATTTTAGATTCTGCATATAAGTGATATCATATAGTACTTGTTAGTGATTCTCATTCTTGAATTATTGTACTTAAACCCTGGGGATGGGAGGTACATCCTGAATGACTCTAGGTCTTTTTTTCCCTCTCCAACGTTGGTACTCATATTGGTACTCATGTTGGTACTCTGGGGATTGGTATTCTAACATGAGTACCAATCCCCAGAGTCTTAAATAAAACATGTTTCCTGAATTCTCTAGAAGAGGTAACAAAGTGAGAAATCTGCCCTCCAACTCTCACAGCAAAAATTTAAAAAGTTCTCTTGGGGTGTTTCTCTCCTTGAAGTTCCCCCAGCCTGAGGAGCCCCCATCTCTCTCTCTCCCTCCCTCCAAGTCCTGCCTGGCTTTTCCAGGCCTCTCTCCTAGGAACGGCCCCATGGTCTTTTTTAATAGAAATCAACCTTCCAGTTTTCCCAGCTTCTCAGTTCTGAGGCTCAGCCGCACTCTGTCCCTGATCCTCACACCAAGTCCTGTCCCTGGTGACCACTGGTGACCAGGCCCTGGACTGCCTGGGGGCCGTGCCAGAGGAGAGGCTATGAATGGTTAGATGCAAGAATGTTTGTTTGTGTAATAAAAATATTTTTTCCCTCCAAATGTGGATATCTCCAAAGGACTGTGACAATTGTGTCACATGTATCCTGGGTTAAAGGTTGAAAACCATGTATACATAAATTATTGAATTAAAATACATTATATTGAATTAAAAATACTAAAAAAAAAAAAAGCCAGATATTTGGAGCCATCATGCCAAGATAATAGTCTATCTACCGCCTCACTTCTCAGTGCGTTTGGTGTTAAGATGTAGACATACTTCTAAGTCTCAAAGAGTGGTTTCCTTATAGGATCCAGGCCTGGTTAACCTTTTCTGCATGTTTTCCCCACCCTTCCTCCACAAAGGCCACATTAAAAACCACAACTAGGGCTTCCCTGGTGGCGCAGTGGTTGAGAATCTGCCTGCCAGTGCAGGGGACACGGGTTCGAGCCCTGGTCTGGGAAGATCCCACATGCCGCGGAGCAACTAGGCCCATGAGCCACAATTACTGAGCCTGCGCGTCTGGAGCCTGTGCTCCGCAACAAAAGGCCACGATAGTGAGAGGCCCGTGCACCGCGATGAAGAGTGGCCCCCCTTGCCACAACTAGAGAAAGCCCTCGCACAGAAATGAAGACCCAACACAGCCAAAACTAAATAAATAAATAAATAAATAAATAATAAAAATAAAAGGAATTCCTTTAAAAAAAAAAAACAAAAAACCACAACTATAGCTCATCCATATGTACCCATGAGCAAAAAGTACATGAACAAGTTTACAAACTTTTGAACAATGTTCATATTTACTCCACTTTCGGGTCCCTGGAATCCAATTCCACAAATAATAACACCCTGGTTCCAGAGGGCACCGGTGTGGCTCAGCAGGCAGGGCTGTGGTCGTCTGTGACCCTCTACCACCTGGAGGGCCGCGAGGCTGAGTCAAGCATGCTGCCTACACGCCACGTGTCAAGGGTGATATGTCAACCCATTACCCATGAAAACATTCAGGGCTTGTGAGACAAATGGGTGCATAAGTGCTTTGCTGAGCTGGGCTGTTTTGTTTTTTTGTTGTTGTTGCTTTTGAGAGAAAAAAAGAAATGTTTTATTTAAATTAAAATGGTTTTATTACTGACATGAAATTAGCAAAGCCCAAATCAAGTGATGGAAATCTTGAATTCACTGCCTAAACAGAACCAAAATTTCTTAAACATTACCAAAATAGTTCCACTAAAGCAAAGTAGATTTACATTTCTTAATGTGAGAAAACAACAAGGTAGGTTAGGTTCGTATAACAAACAATACATGCTCTATAAAGTCTCAGGAATACCCAAGTGTGTTCTGGTTTGGATATGAAAGAGGGCACCACATCTAACTGGCAATGAGGTGTGTAGCAAACAAAAGCTGTTACTAAAAACAACTCAACAGCAGGCCATATGAGTATGATGCCATCACAGTCAAAATCTTCAACTGTGACCGGCAAGACCATCATGGGGCGGTGGGGGGCGGGGGCGCGCAGATGTGGTTACGTCCAGCAATATAACGTGAGGGGGAACGCCAAAGGAAGGGAAAGCAGCTAGCAGCAGGTGAAGGGTGTCCACTCTTCAGCTGTGCTGTATCAGACACAATCCTAAGAGCCAGACCCTTCTCTGCCTTTAAGACACACTACAGTCATCCCTAAGCCAGGTTCTCTCTTGGTTCTTCTCTTCCTGTAATACATTGCCTCTCTGATTTATGGGGGAGGCTCTCTAGGTAAACATTATACCAGATAGAAGATGAAAGAAAAACAGGACCAAGAAGACATGCTTTGGGTAACTCAGGAAAGCAGCAGTAGGAGCTGCCAGAGTGAAAAGTTAAAAGCATTGGAAACGAAAACGAAAACCAAACTCACTACTACTACCTAGCCTTCCTCTCAGGGCTGAGGTGTGGCAGGTGAGGCTTGATTACAGATCAACACAAGTCATAGGTTGAATAAGTTAAGACAACTTTCAAATAAAAATCCAAAATTAATACTGAATGATATAGGCTTATGGGAATTCTTTTTTTAAGCCAATGAATATTGAGCTGGGCTGTTTTGATGCTGCATTTGAGGAGGGCAGCTTAGAACAACCCAGCAATTAGCCACAAATCAAAAACATTCAATAGATTCACAACCAAAAAGAAGAGAACATAAGTATAATACAAAAGGAAGTCATCAAAACACAAAAGGAAAAACAAAAAGAAAAAGGATATATACAATGGAATATTACTCAGCCATAAAAAGAAACGAAATTGAGTTATTTGTAGTGAGGTGGATGAACCTAGAGTCTGTCATACAGAGTGAAGTAAGTCAGAAAGAGAAAAACAAATACTGTATGTTAACACATATATGTGGAATCTAAAAAAAAAAAAAAAAATGGTCATGAAGAACCTAGGGGCAAGATGGGAATAAAGACACAGACCTACTAGAGAATGGACTTGAGGATACGGGGAGGGGGAAGGGTAAGCTGGGAAGAAGTGAGAGAGTGGCATGGACATATATACACTACCAAACGTAAAATAGATAGCTAGTGGGAAGCAGCCGCATAGCACAGGGAGATCAACTCGGTGCTTTGTGACCACCTAGAGGGGTGGGATAGGGAGGGTGGGAGGGAGGGAGATGCAAGAGGGAAGAGATATGGGGACATATGTATATGTATAACTGATTCATTTTTTTATAAAGCAGAAACTAACACACCATTGTAAAGCAATTATACTCCAATAAAGATGTTTAAAAAAAGAAAAAGAAAAAGAAAAAGGGACAAAGAAGAAATATAAAATCAACAGGAAAACAAAGTTTAAAATGACAATAAATACATATCTATCAATAATTACCTTAAATGTCAATGGAATAAATGCTCCAATCAAAAGACACAGAGTGGCAGATTGGATTAAAAAACAAGAGCCTATAATATGCTGCCTACAAGAGACCCACTTTAGGGCAAAGGACACACATAGATTGAAAGTGAGGGGATGGAAAAAGATATTTCATGCAAACAGAAATGAAAAGAAAGTGGGGGTCACTGGACTCATATCAGACAAAATACACTTTAAAACAAAGCCCATAAAGAAAGAACAACCCAGCATTAACTAAATTATGTCTTCACTTCTAAGTTAAAAGACAGGATTAAAGCAGATGTAGCTGAAGCTCTGGAATTGATTCTTCCTGTTAAGTAAAATACATTGGTTTCTGACTTTCACAAATATTTATTCAAATATGAATGTTAAATATACTTTATTTTAGGGTGCTTCATGAGTGCATGTTTTAGTGAATAGAATTACACACACACACTCACATAAGTCACCCAAAGTTTCAGAGAGCTTTTGCGTAGTATTTATTAGATTACAATGTCTATTTAATTTATGATACTTGAATGAATATATATGAGTAAACGAATGAATGTAATTGTAGAAAGAGGTCTGATTTCCCAGTGTCTTTCAAACTCTTATTACACACTATTTGGTTGTTTTTTTAGGGGAAGAGATTGTATTGAGGTTCTCTTTACTGAATCAATTGAGCTACTTTGAAGAGTTTAAGACAGCAATATTTAATTCATGTCTTGCCTAAGAACTCTAATCACACCAATATCCAGCAGTGAACTCACATCTCAATTTGGAGGTCTCAAAGCTACCTCAGACTAACTCGTCCAAATCAGATCTATGATCTTTCCCCAAATTTGGTCAGTTTCCCACCCCAGGGAACACCAACACCATGCATCCAACTGCATAAGCAGAAAAGAGGGAGTCATTCTTAATACTCCACCTTCGCACACTCCCAAGTGTCAGTCGTTACCAAAGACTCGATTTTACAACCTAAATAATTCTCCAGTCCAGCCCCTTCTCATCATGACTACATACTCCCCAGCCCAACCCACCATCACCTCCTTAGCAGCTTCTTCTCTTGCTCAAATGGCCCCTCACCGACCTTGGAAACCTTGCCTGTCACGGCTGCCCCTAAACATCCTTGCTCAGCACCGGGTCTTCCTTACAGTCCCAACCATGCATCCCGTACATCCCTTTGTGCTCCAGGTCTTTCCACAGACTGATCTTTCTTCTCTGCCCACCTCCAGTTCTGCCAGTCCCTCCCTTCAGCTTTCAGACAGTGTATCACCTCTTCTGAGAAATCTTCCTTGACTATCCTAGGTTTGGTCAGGTTTGTCAACTATATGTCCATGGTATCCCGTGGTTTTTCCTAATAGAATTTTAACCCATCCTTACTGATATATTCATTTGGGTGATTATCTGATGAATGCCTGTACCTCTCTCTGACTTGATTATAATTTTCATGAGGCCCAGTCTTTTTTACTCACCATTCTATCCCCAGGGATAGCACGGAGCCTGGAGTGAAGTCCCTGTCCTATACATTTTGCTAGTTGTATGAACTGATGAAGATCTATGGAGCCCAGACATTCAACAAAACTCTGTCGAAGAGTTAGAAAGGACCACTGAACAGTTGTGCAGTTTTGTTACCTTGGAGAAGGGCTCTTAGACCAGATAACTTCTTGAAAAAGCATCTCTAATTCTAGAATGTGACAAAGCTCTTGAATTCCTTGGATACAATTGTTACCTGTTGCAATACGAGGTCAGGCTGGGTCTTTCCAGAACCTGCCTTCACGTCTACTTTCCTCCTGGTGGCCAAGGAGGGTCTTTGCCTCTTTGTTTCTCCACAAGGAGGAAGGAAGGTTTCAACAGCCAAATTGCAAATCACTCTATGTATCCTAGGAAAAGGCAGCAGAGTCAGGTGTGGGGTGTACTGCCCAATGGCACGAATGTGTGGCGTTTCCTTTTTCTCTCTAGTGGAGGATCAGCATCATGCATTATAATTATATCTCTGTAGATGTTCTGAACACTTCACCACAAAATGTATTGATCATATGGGCTCAGAGAACTTTGCAAAGGCAGGGTCACCTCCTCTAAACTACCTCTCAACTTGTGGATGCTTTCTGAAAGATCTCTAAGCAATGACCAATCTCCATGGTGGAGTGTTCAAAGATGAACTATAATTTCTTTCACTGGAATATTCCCCTTTTGGTTGGAAGTCTTATACCATAAATGTAATCCTTCTTTCAAATGACAGCCCTTCAAATACTATGAGACTGTTATAAAAGCTGGCCCTTTAGAAGGACATTTTTTTCTTCTAGTCTTTTTCAGTCTCAGTAAACACTGGATTGGGCTATTTTGTTAATACAAATGGAAACTGCAAGTTCTTGCAGCCCCAAATCCAAAGCCTAGTTTCACAAAACCCTCCTATGTTCTAAAATCTACCTGGCAATCAGTGCTCAACCAGCCCTATAAACTCTGAGCAATATTCATTGGCGAATTCAGTATAATGTTGTTAGACCTCCCCAAACCTCGATTGTGAAAGATATCAATTCTCCATCCTTTTAAGGCTGTCATGATGGAATGATCTATGATGTCCGATGTAATGATGTTCTGAATTCCTTTAAAAAAAAGATGTTAAGAGGTTAATTTTATTTTCTAATGTTCTCCCATTCCTGTGGGGCTGTGATCCCAGCTCACAGCACTCTCCATTCTATTTGTCTCTCTGTGTCCTCTTATCAACACTGAGATGAGCCCTGCCACTTGGATGACTCAGTGACATAGTCCTGGGGTCACCTGGGTTTGGGAAGGACCTGGCACACGTCTGCAAACTGTATCATGGGGATTCCGGTGATGAATTCAGCCAGGGCCTGTGGTTTCTTTTCTCTTGAGGATTAGAGGCTAGGTCTGTGTGTCTAGATCAGAAAACCAATTAGGAAAGCTAAATGGGATGAATCTGTGATCTCAGGTGAGGCTCTGCGGTGAAGATTAGGAAGAAGGAAGCTGGACTCAATCGTGGAGTTGGGCAATCTCCACTTTAGAAGGCAGACTGCCCAGGGGGCATTTAAATGCTGACAAAGGTCTATCAGGCTTCAGCTGGGCCAACTAACGTTTCCTTCTTTTACCTGTTGCTCTGACTGCATATCAAAGGGATTATTCTTCCCGGATTTTGAAAAACAAAATAAATGAATACCAATTGCTCTTAGAGACCAAAAGCTCTATCCACGTCTCAGAACGGTCAAACAGCTTTAGAAAACCGTTTTTGTTTTTGAAAGAAACCATCTCATTAGAAGTGTTTTGTAACTGGGAGGAAATACACCAAGATGATAACAGTGGTTGTTGTTTGGGACCTGGGCCTGTGGAAAGGCTTTTTTTTTCTTTCTGGTTTTCTATATTTTTGGAATATTCTTCCATTATGATTATTATACAAGGTAAGAATAAAAGAAATTCACAGCCACGCCCCTGAATGAAAACAGTAACATTTTTTTTTCCGCTGAATATAGCAAACTCAATAGTTTTAATTGAATTGTTTCTCTTCCCTCATTTCCCTGTTCCCAACAAGTCTTTCTGTTATCAACATGGGGTTTTCAGCTTAACTGGGTATGTAGGGCTCAGAAGTTGCTCAAAGACTGCAAAGTGTAGAATTCCATTTTTTCCCTCCATTTTAATTTCCTTTAGCAATTTAGCACTTCTTTTGAAATCACACATATAGAAAAAACAGAGAAATTTCTTAACACCACTTTGGCAAATCACATGGCAAGAATTGCCACTGTTTCTATTTACATGCTTTGGGCAAGTTATATTTCAAGTAAAGAGCTTCATCTCAGAGCCAAAGAAGAATTTTTTTTAAAAGTTTTTTGTAAGCAACTAATTCTTTCAGACGTGATGTACCATGAAAAGCAAAACACAACCTAGACTTTTATACAGTGATATAAGAAGAATGTACCTCTTAAGAAGCTGTACTGCTAAATATTATGCTTCTAACTTAGAGAAAATACCATGTAAATACAAAATATTTTTTATTTTTCTTAGTAGTATGTTAATATTTACATGAGCCAGAATATCAATTTTTAGTAAAAATTAAATCATATTTTATTTTCATAAAAATAAAACTATATGACTCAGATGAAGCCTCCAAATCTCAAAGTCTACACTTTGAACGAAATACTACTTTTAGCAGCTACCGATAAGTTAAAAGAAAGGGTGTGATCATAAATTGGGGAAATTCACTTAGTTTTAGATAAACGTATTTTCACAATACATACTTGTAGACTTTGCTCTTGTTTGGGAGGTAAGTTATAACTTATTCAAGGAGGGAAAATATGAGGTCAAGGAAAAACAATTATTGTAAAATAAAGAAACTTTTCCTTGCTAAACTCTGAAGGTAACAGAAAAGTGAGAAACAAAGGCAGGTAACTTGGATTATATGGTCTGGGATGTATTTATGTAGTTATTTATAATTTGGAAATTTAGGGAAAAGAGAATTTAAATTTACACTAATTTATACAAATATGTTTTCTTTGTTCACTCCAGGAAATTTCTAACTTTTGCCTTTTTTAATGTCGCTACATCCCTCAATAACAGTATCTTCTGTGTACATAGCGATTTGCAGTTTTCAAGTAGCTTCCACTTTTTTTTTTCTATTAACAAGAACATCTTCAATTGGCTAAATGCAAGATTTGATGGACAGTGAAAATTCTTTTCCATTCATTTTCATTTAACTTATTTATTTTTCTTTTTATTAATTTTTTGTTTTTTTGTTTTGTTTTGTTTTGTTTTGAGATGGGTTTGGAAATCTCTTGAGGGTTTTTTTTTTTCCATTCTATTTTTTTTAATTGAAGTATAGTTGATTTACAATGTTGTGTTAGTTTCAGGTGTACAGCAAGGTGATTCAGTTATACATATTTATATACATTCTTTTTTTAATATTCTTGTCCATTATGGTTTATCATAGGATATTAAATATTGTTCTCTATGTTTATTAATTTTAAATTATGCAATTGTTTCTTTGTTAAAAGGTGAGTTCAGCCTACAAGGATTTCTTCAGCACAACCTCCTTTGCTGCCAGTGAAATGATGTTCTTTTATTTCTGAATTCATGGATCACTGTTTAGAATTTGTCTTCACATCCAAACTCAGTGGGAAGACCTCTGGCAAGGGTGAGAGATTCAGCTCTGCTGTGGCTTTGCTGGGGGACCTGGTGGATAGACGTTTACAATTGAAAGCAATCAGAGTTTAGCTTTAGAAGTAAGTGGAGAATGAGAAGAGTCCTACCACTTTAAGAAAACAACACACGCGCACACACACAGGTCAAATGGAGGTAGTATTTCTGGTTTTATTTGATTATTTTTATTAGACTATTCTTATTATTATTATTTATTTTTATTAGCTTATTTTGCATTGGGAAGATTTCTTTAAGTATGGCGTTTTCCTGATGCATTTAGAATATGATTGACCTGGTCAATATTCTTAAAGAATAATTGTTGTAGAAATTAATGTGCTCTTTCATCAACCAGTTCTGGTTGTTTTAAACCAAATCCTCTATGTAGGAATTAAGCTGGAAATGAGATCAACACTTGCTTAGGGCACTGACACTTTCTTGGGCTCTATTTTCTCATTTCTATTATAACCCTGAGAACAAGGGGTAGCCTTTGCAGTGCCTGCCTTACCTTCCTATCAGCCTTCTTATATGTACATGGTTAGATAATATCATTTTTTTGCCAAGGTGGTAATGGTGCACCCAATATGTGTATTGTCTGTCCCTTTCAAAGACCCCAGCTACCCACCTACATTACCATCCACTTCCCATCATGAAGTGTGAACAGAAGGGATGGATGTCACTTCTGGGCCAAAGGTTTTAAGAAGTGGGTATACCTTCTTCTATTGGTCGGAAACAGAGTCCCCAAAGCCCCAGAGGGTGATAGGAACCCAAGACGGAAGGAACCTTGAGAGAATATAAAAAAGCAGGAAACCTGGCTCTTCCCCTCACTGGCTCTGATCTGAAGCGTGTTTTTTGGCTTAATCTTCTAGTTGGAGTAGATTAGTGGTTCTCAAAGTGAGGGGGCCATAGGATTCCCAAAGATCCTTTCATGGTGTCCATGAGGGTAAAACTGTTTTTATAATATTACCAGATATTATTACATGTTCACAGTCATTCTCTTAAGAGCTTGTGGAGTGTTTTCTACACAACACAGGATGACATCGTGGCTCTGATGGCTGATGGAACACGTGCATTCTTATGTTTTAAAAATTTCTTCTGTTTAATTTCTAATAAATATTAATAGATGTAATTCACATAAGCAAAAGCTCCACAGGGTCATTAATGATTTTTAAGAGTGTAAGAGCTCTTGAGACCAGACATTTGACAATTTTTGAGCCAGATATTTTCTAACGTTTAGGATAAGTCTTTAAAAGTTTGTGAAGTAATTGTTGTATATACACAAACTAATGATAGCATTTTTAAGTTGCTATGCCTTTTTTTTCCATACCAAGTTGTGGTGGAGATTAAAATACTCTGGAATCTATTTTTAAAAGATCTCTTTCCAGAAAAGTGTAGATACTTCTTTCTTTATGTATCAGGAATTATACTAGCCTAATTCCTCCTTATGATGTGGTCAGTTGCCTTAAACAAATTATAAAATAGGAAGGGTAAAAGTATTTTTTCCAGAGGAATGGAACGTAATGTGCCATTCTAAACAAGTAAATCTGATGATTACATTTCTAGCAAACTGTTTGTTTGTTTTATAAATTTTATTGGAATATAGTTGATTTACAATGTTATGTTAGTTTCAGGTGTACAGAAAAGTGACTCAGTTATACATATATTCATTCTTTTTCAGATTCTTTTCTCATATAGGTATCACAGAATATTGAGTAGAGTTTCTTGTGCTATGCAGTAGGTCCCCGTCAGTCATCTATCTTATATATATATCTTATAGTAATGTGTGTACATTAATCCCAAACTCCTGATTTATCCCTCCCCCCTACATTTCCCCTTTGGTAACCATAAGTTTTTTTTCCGATATCTGTAAGTCTGTTTCTGTTTTATAAATAAATTCATTTGTATCATTTAAAAAAATTAAATTCCACATGTAAGTGATATCATGTGATATTTGTCTTTCTCTGTTTGACTTACTTCACTTAGTATGATAATCTCCAGGTCCATCCATGTTGTTGCAAATGGCATTATTTCATTCTTTTTTACGGCTGAGTAATAATCCATTGTATATATGTACCACATCTTCTTTATCCATTCCTCTGTCGATGGACATTTAGGTTGTTTCCATGTCTTGGCTATTGTAAATAGTGCTGCAGTGAACACTGGGGTGCATGCATCCTTTCAGATTATGGTTTTCTCCCACTCCCCCCAGGAGTGGGATTGCTAGATCTACATTTCTAGCAATCTTAATAATATACCTGCTGTGCTCATCCAGGGGTCTGGATAAAGATGCTTATTACACTTTTGATAGAAACAAACCAATACAACTTTGATTGTGTCCCTTTCTTAGAGACTTTTCATAGTTTCTTGAAGGTCCTTAGGGTTAAGCCCCATCTTCCACAAAGCCCTTCTTGATCCTCCCCCTCCACTCCACTGTCCTGGCCTCACCTCTGAGCCCTCTCCCTCCAGCTTTGACTCTATTCCAGGTCCAACTTTTAAACACATTTTTATCCAAGAAGATGCTTGATTTACAGTCTCAATGCACCTATGCTTCTTTTTTTTTAATTGAAGTATAGTTGATTTACAATATTGTGTTAGTTTCAGGTGTACAGCATAGTGATTCGATTTTTTTGCAGATTATAGTCCATTATAGCTTATTACAAGATATTTGGTATAGTTTCCTGTGATATATAGTAAATCCTTGGTTCTTACGTATTTTATGTATAGTAGTTTATATCTGTTAATCCCATATCCCTAATTTGTCCGCCCCCCTTGGTGACTGTAAATTGTTTTCTATGTCTGTGAGTCTGTTTCTGTTTTGTATATAGACTGATTTGTATTAATATTGTGTGTGTGGATATATAGATATAGATATAGATATAGATATAGACATATAGATATAGATATGCCACAAGTTCTTAAGCCAATCATCTGTTTTTGGGCACTTGGATTGTTTCCATGTCTTGGGTATTGTAAATAGTGCTGCAATGAACATTTGGGTGCATGTATCTTTTTGAATTATGGTTTTCTTCAGATACATGCTCAGGAGTGGGATTACTGGATCACATGGTAGTTCTATTTTTAGTTTTTTAAAGAATCTCCATTCTGTTTTCCATAGTGGCTGCACCAATTTACATTCCCACCAACAGTGTAAGAGGGTTCCCTCTCCAGTATTTGTTATTTGTAGATTTTTTCATGATGGCCATTCTAACTGGTGTGAGACGATACCTCATTGTGGTTTTGATTTACATTTCTCTAATAATTAGTGATGTTGAGTGTATTTTCATGTGCCTGTGTTTCTTACCTCTCAGCCCTTGTGATTCCCTGTTCCAGGACACCCGTGGGATCCAAAGAGAGAAACCTACTACTTATCCTATAGGATCACGATCCAGGTGTGACTGTGTTCTGGCAGCAAGCCTTGCCCAACAGCCGATTTGGATAAGACATGAGGCCTCCTTATGCCATAAAGGAGATCTGCCTGTGTATGGCAACATTGTTCAGTGTGTTAAAGAAATGACTCAGAAAAGGGCTTTCCAGATAGCCAAACACAAAACACTCATGAAATATACGAAAGTGAAATCCTCAATTACCTAAATTTATGGACACTGGTACATTTAGAGAAAGGCAGTATCTGTCATTTATTGAAGACACACAACACGCACCTCAGAGACCAGTTCAAAGTCCGGATTGCTATTTGAGGAATATAGGTATGGTTGCTAATTTATTTTGACTAATTGGTGGAGTTGATTTAAATTATGCATGATAACGCTTTACAGTATATTTCACAAAAGTAATGAAGGCGGAGTTTAAAAAGTTCTGGGCTTTTAAGCTTTTCTTGGGAAAAGATGAAAGAATGCCATTGTTTCTTTCTTTAAAACAGTATTAAAACACTAGAACTCACGGAGTAAATATAAGAGAAGTCTGTTTGTGTTTTAGGAAATGCATAGACTTCTACAATCTTATCTAGCAGGATATCTGAAACAAGAACTGTACAGGTCTCGTGTAGCTCATCTTCCACATGAAGACAGTTGCTGGTGAATGGGGAGGGAATCCAGCTCTCTATGTGCATGGCTTTCCGGGTTAATAGCAATGATAATGGTAACTAACGTTTATTAGATGTTTACTATGTTCTGAGCATTTTGTTTGCATTGTCTTTAAATGCTTATAACATCCTAGAAGTTGAATATTATTGTTTCCAATTTAATATCCTTACAGATAAGGAAACTGAGCCACAGAGAAGTTAAGTCCCTTACCTAAGGTCACACAGCAGTAAAGACAGGATTTGAACCTATGTAGACTTGTTCCCTAGCCTAGCATCCTTAACCCCTAAATTATACTCTTCAGTAATCACTGAATGAAGAAACTTCAAGGCCTTCCTTGAGGGGTCTTTCTTTCCATCTGTATAAAGGACTATAAACTGCAAGAACTTTCATAGAACATTTAATCAGCTCAGTACTTCAATTGGAAGAATTTCCTTTTAAACTAAACTATTATTCTGTTTTAGGAAAACCAGAGCCAGATATAAGATACTCCTCTCTTTCATTCAATTCAACTCACCTCAGCTCAATGGGGAGAAAAGGGAACCCTACACTGTTGGTGGGAATGTAAATTGGTGTAGCCACTATGGAAAACAGTAGGGAGATTCCTCATAAAACTAAAAATAGAGCTACCCTATGACCCAGCAATCCCACTCCTGGGAATATATCGAAAAAAACCCCAAAACAGTAATTTGAAAAGGTACATGCACCCCAATATTCATAGCAACATCATGTACAACTGTCAAGATATGGAAGCAACCTAAGTGTCTATCAACAGAAGTATGGATAAGGAATATGTACTACATATATATACAGTGGAATACTACTCAGCCATAAAAAAGAATGAAATTTTGCCATTTGCAACAACATGGTTGGACTTGGAGGGTTTTACGCTAAGTGAAACAAGTCAGAGAAAGACAAATACTGCATGATATTACTTAAATGTGGAATCTAAAAAAGTAAAACAAACTAGTGAATATAACAAAAAAAAAAAAGAAACAGACTCATAGATACAGAGAATAAACTAGTGGTTACCAGAGGGAAGGGGGGAGGGGGGAAGGGCAATATAACGGTAGGGAATTAAGAAGTACAAATTATTATGTATAAAATAAGTTACAAGGATATATTGTATAACACAGGGAATATAGCCAATATTTTATATTAACTGTAAATGGAGGATAATCTTTAAAAATTGTGAATCATTATGTCGTACAATTGTAACATTTAAAATTGTATACCAACTGCACTTCAATAAAGAAAACTGAGCTCAATTAAGTTCATATTATTGGATGTACATTGCATGCTGGGTTTGGGGAGGGAGATTGTAATTCAAATATCAGTAAGGCATTATCTCTGCTTTCTAGGAACACAGAATCTCTTGGGGGCAGGAATAGGGGAGGCTATAACCCCAAACTGTAATCGCAGGTTTGAGGTGGCATATGCTGGGTGCCGCAGTACTTCGGCCAGAGTAGGGAGTGGGCAGGGGACTGTTCCAGAAGAGAGAAGGTAAGCTTGAAGGTAAACTTGAGGCTTTTTTTTTTTTTTAAAGATGTATTGATTGATTGATTGATTGCTATGTTGGGTCTTCGCTTCTGTGCCAGGGCTTTCTCTAGTTGCGGCAAATGGGGACCACTCTTCATCGCGGTGCGCAGGCCTCTCACTATCGTGGCCTCTCTTGTTGCGGAGCACAGGCTTCAGACGCGCAGGCTCAGTAGTTGTGGCTCACGGGCCTAGTTGCTCCGCAGCATGTGGGATCTTCCCAGACCAGGGCTCGAACCCGTGTCCCCTGCATTAACAGGCAGATTCTCAACCACTGCGCCACCAGGGAAGCCCCTAAACTTGAGGCTTTTTACCATTGTATTTCCAGTCCTAGGAGACCATGGGTTCAACAAATATTTGTCACATGAACCATTGACATCCCTTAAAGTAGTATGTAGGATCTGAAAAGATTTCATGGAGAAGAAAGCATTTGAAATGGATATTTTTTAAGTTTTAGGGGAGGGGAGCATTTCATTCTGTGGCTGCAGAATATGCCAAGGACAGATACTTAATAAAAAATGTTTGAGAAGGGGATGGCCGGGACCCGCTGACTGGTGTTGAATTGAGATGAGTAGGTGATAATGATGAGGATTTAGCTGACATGTATGATACGTCTCTGGAGGGCCAGATGTTTTTAAGAACATGCTCTCATTTACTCTCCAGAATTGCAGAGTTTGTGGTAGACCCAAACGTGCTACCCAGCTCTCCCTGCAAAGAGCTGCTCCCAGCTGTGGAGAGTGTGGTCGGCTGACAGTTCCTGTTCTGCTGTCACCTCCTCCCGAGCTGGCCTCAGCTGCAGGGAGCCACCTGCCCGTGTGCCCTTTCTGGGGACAGCCCAAGATAGTGACTGAATGATGCTGGAGCTACTCTGTGGGTTTTATTTGCTCCAGGGTTCCCTCCAGGGCTGGCCATGGTGGTGTTGGGCTTTCACACCAACAGGAGACACTCCACTGTCATCCCAGATAGATGTTTTCTATCAGGAAAGCTCTGGTCATCTGTGGCCCCCAGAGGAAGCCAAAGCTCCGGCCAACTGTGCCCACTCTTGGCTTGGCTGCTTCAATCAATCTTTTAAGTCTCAGCTGAACTGAAACTGTTTCCTTATTCCAAGCTTTCATAATACCCCTTATAGAATTGGCAACAATTTGCAATCACCTATTTGCTTCCTCCTCTCTCTGTTCCACAAGGCTATGACTCCAGGGGGGCATGGGTCACCCTTAACTTCCCACCTCTGAGCACACTGCTTGGTATACAGTAGGAACTCAATTTACATTTGTTGAAGGTATGAGTTATTACCTATTAACAACAACTGTTGTTGTTATTGTTGTCGTTCTAGGCTCACAGTATTATGTCTTTGATTATTTCCAAATGACCAAATAGGGTGGTCAGAGATCAATAGCCACTCAAAACTTCTCCTTATATTTACTGCTGAGGTCATGTTTAATCTTCCTCAGGAGAGGTCCAGGTTCAAAGACAATTCTGACGTCTTCCAGGAATGGAGGCTCCATGGTTCTCAGATGCCTGTCCCAGTGTCTGGAAACCTCCTAAGTTTGTAAGCTATTTGGTTTGTAAACTCCTTTAAAACCAAAGCCATGTGTGGCACATTTTGACCTTGTTATATCTTCCTCTTGGGAAGATTTTTCATCTTGAAATGTGGCAAAGTTATGAAATATTGAAGACATGTTCCCTTTAACTTTTGCCCTACAATCTCACGCAGTAGAAAACCAGACTCAGGCGTTTCTGACATAGGTTGCTGCTCAGAGAGGCTGTTTCAACTTCATAGAGATGATGACTTTTAAAGATTTCAATTGTGCAGACTTTTTAGCTTTTATCTTTTCAGACTAGCCTGATCTTTTTTTTAAATCATAAATATATTCTTCAATATAAAGTTAATATATTGACAACACAGAGAATTTTGAAAAGAGAGAAAACAGGAAAAAAAATGTCACATTCCCAGCCATCTTATGTGTTTGCCTATGAGGTGAATTTTCTGTCTGGTAAAGGCTTATTCTTCCAGAGTTGCTCTGAAACCAAACTTATCCCAGTCCTGCACAGTTGTGGATTTGGAATTAGAAAACTCAGGCTTGAGGCTCTATTGCCTAATAGCTGTGTGTGCTTCCCCAACTTACACAACCTCTCTGTGTCTGGTTTTCTCCATAGTAAAATAGGGATGGTGATTCCTGTTAGTGACCTAGTAGAATGCATTGGGGGATCAAGCAAGATAGGGCAAAACGCCTTTTAAGCCCTCTTAATGTAAACATAAGCTTCTATTATCACTGGTCTTTCTCTGGATTTTTTCTGACCCCTGTGTTTACAGTGGCTGCTGCTGGTCCATCTACATCCCCTGGAGCCTCACACTGTAGCTCCCACAGGCTCATCTTCACTGCAGCATTTGCCTCTCTTTCACCCAAGGGCTTAATCTGGCAGCCAGTTCCTGGTAAATACACACAAGACAGGTTAATATCAGAGAATTAACACCTCCAGATCGGGCTACAACCAATGACTGATGGAAACCGATCTGTATACACCCTGGTTTACCTGCTTTTTGCGGGGAACACTTAGAGTCTCATAGACTACACTGGATCCCAGAGCTTCCCTGGTGTCATTAAGCTCTAGGTGCCCACAGCAATAACCAGCTCAACTATACACTGTTTTTGGGGCTTCCTGAATCATTTATTGGCTCCCTTCCCTGTACTGACTCACTAGTCCACTCTCTAACTTGTATTTCCTGGGATTACCTCCCAAATAAACTACTTGTACTTGAATTCTTGTCTCAGGGTCTATTTCTGAGGGTACCCCAAACTCAGCCAGTATGAGTCACAATTGTTTCGGATAGAAATGGCACACATCCAATTTAACTCAGTCTAGCCTAGATTAAAATTAAGAAAGTCGGTTCACTGACTATATAATGCAATGTCAGAAGGTGACAAATCCTATTCAAGGATGGTTGGATCCGCTGAACTCATTGACTTGTTCTCTCTCTTTCTCAGCAGTGCTTTCCTTTATGTATAAGCTTATTTTCAGATAGAAAAGATGGTGGCTGTGAGGCTCCTCCCAGCCCACACTGCCCCTATAGCATGCAGTGCCTGAGAATGTAGACTTTTTGTCCACACCAGTATCAATTTCAGAGAAGGTGTCCTATTAACAGTATTGGGACACATGTTAGCCTCCAGAATGGTCACTATGTCCAGTGGTTGAAGTATGCCGGGTGGTCACCCCAGGAAAGGGACAGCATCCAGGTGGGACCACCTGGGATGAGTGAAGTGGGTTTGGCTTCAAAAGGATGTGGGCAGTGACAAGAATCCCACAAATGAGAAAATGCTTTCTGGGGTTGCAGTGTTCTTTCTTGACGATACCGTACATTTTTGGACATTTTTACCCCAACAGAAGTACTTGGAACTAACAATATAACAATAGAACCAGGGAATCCTTTTCCACGTTCAGAACAGATGGCTTAGATGTCACCTTCTGTAATGGAGGAAAAGGAAAATATATGCATTAAACAGTAAAAATAATAATTATTTGTCAAGCACACATAGGACATGTTCTGAATCCCATGCTAAGTATTTTACACACATGATTTTATGTAACTCCCAGAGACAAACCCTGTGTCTAGTCATACAGATGACTAGGATTTTTATTTTATAAATGAGGAAACTGAATGAGTTTCTCAAAGTTCTTCAGCTCATAAGTGGCAGAGACATTTGCATCCAGGCTGGTGTGGTTTGAAGCCTGTGCTGTGGCCACCATGCGGCAGCGCCTGCCTGAAACTGATGCTTTGTGAACATCACCTTGGTTGGACCTACATATACTAATGCTCATCTGCTGTTATGTTCCTTTTCAGTGTTCAGACGCAATAAAACAAACAACAAACAAACGATAAAACCAAAACACTGATTGAATTCAAGGGTGGATTAACTCCTTCTTTCTTTCAAATCTCACACTTGGGGTTGGAGACTCTTTGGTCCAACACCAAAGTTTCCTTCTGATCCGAGAACTTGCAGACCTTACACCTAGAACCACCTGGCCCAGACAAGCCTTTTTATTTAACAATAGTATAATTGGGGTTGCCCAGGTCACTACATCGATTGTCCTTTTGCAGTGAGCCTACAAAGTCTCTTGATTGAGTAGGCATTAGGTCTGATCAGATTTGATGAGGATTAATTTATGGAGTTTCTTTTTTTTAATTAAAAAAATTTTTTTTAAATTTATTTTATTTTTTATTATTTTTATTTTTTTCTTTATTCTTTTTATTGTGGTAAAATATACATAACATAAAATTAACTCTCTTAATCACTTTAAATATACAGTTCAGTGGTATGAATACATTCATAACATTGTGCAACCATCACCACTATTCATATCCATAGCTCTTTTCATCTTGCAAAACTGAAACCTTATACCCATTAAACAATAACTCCCCATTCCTCTCTGCCCCCAGTCCCTGGCGACCACCATTCTACTTTCTATCTCCAATTCTGGCTACTCTAAGTACCTCATATAAGTGGAATCATACTGTATTTGTCTTTTTGTGACTGACTTATTTCACTTAGCGTAATATCCTCAAGGTTCATCTATGTTGTATGTAGCCTATGTCAGAATTTCCTTCCTTTTTAAGACTGAGTAATATTCCCTGGTATGTATATATCACATTTTGCTTATCTATTCATTCATTGATAGACACTTGGGTTGCTTCCCATTTTAGCTATTGTGAATAATGCTGCTATAAACATGGATACACAAATATCTCTTTAAGATTCTGCTTTCAATTCTTTTGGGTACATACCCGGAATTGCTGGATCATATGGTAATTCTATTTTTAATTTTTTGAAGAATCACCGTACTGTTTTTCATAGTAGCTGTACCATTTTACACTCCCATAATTTGTAGAGTTTCTTAATCAGCTCTCTAGGACCATCTCTCTTACTGGGGCTGTAGGCTGCAGCTCTAAGTGTTTTGTGCTTGATAAAAAACAGAACTGTATTTGTATTCCTTTTAGACATTTTGCAATTTTGTTGTTGTTTAAAGATGTAGGAGGTAACTGGGGTATGAGTCTAATTATCTCTGTGATCAGCTGATGAGTGAATTACCCATACATTTGAAAGTGCTAAATTCTCTCATTGGTTTGGCCAATATTTATTCATCTACTCTTGTACATCAAGGTCTGTGCTAGGTGCTGGGGACACAACAGTGACCCAGACAGAAACAAACTACCCCACAAATAAATATATAACTACAAATTGCGATAAGGATTCTGAAAGAGTTCAAAAGGCAGATTGCATCAGTCAGTTTCCAGTGTATGAACCAGAAAAAAATCTAGGTATTTTAAACTGGATGTAAGTTAATACAAGGAACTGGGTGTTTGGAGAAATCAGTGGAGGAGATGAAGGAGCAGCTTAATCTTGGGTTTCAGGAGTGTCTCCCAGAACACTGTAGAACTGTCTCACCAGGGCCGCCACCACAGTGGAACTTGACCAGAGTCAAGAACTCACTGCCACCCACATAGGTGTCTTATCGAAGCTGCCCCTGAACACCTGGGGAGCTGCTGAGTGGATACCCAGGGCCATGATCCATAATTTGGGAAGGTAGATCAAGAGACACCATGACCACTAATGTCACTATACCCTCTCCCTCTTCACTGTCAGGAATCCGAAAACTGAGACGGTACGGAAAAAACTCATGTTCTCATGATGGCGCCAATAGCAATTGCCGGGTAGAACCAGGCCAGCATCCAGAACCTTAGCTGCAAGGGAGTCAGCAATGCAGTTAGCACATCCGTCCTCTCCAAGCATGGACATGGAGTGGGTCCATCTAAAGGGCCCAGTGCAGGATATTGATTTAGTTTGGGAAGTAGGGAAGGCTGCTTCAAGAAAGCAACATTTCAGCTGAGACATGAAAAATGAGTAGGATTTGGAACACAGTCAAGGAGTGAGAGGTGGTCTATGTAAAAGGAACAGTGAGAGAGAAGGTCTTGTGCTAAGAGGGTGCCTGGTGTGCCTGGGGAGCTGGACGGCAGCTGGTGGAGCAGGATGGGTTAGAGGGAGAGCAACAGGCTGGAGGGCAGGGAAGGCCTGCTCACCTAGGGCTTTCTGGATCGCTTCTAAGATTACTACGATGGAACTCTAACTGCAGTGGAAAGTCATTGGGCTATTTAAACAGGATAGAATTGATCAGCTTTATATTTATGAAGGTTATCCTTGCTGATGTGTAACAGTGGTTTAGAGGCAGCTGGAGGAGAAATGGGGCTAGTAAGCTTAGTGAGGAGTTGTCATTCAGATGAAGGTGATGTCGGTGCAGGTGATGCAGAGAATGGAGGAACAGGAATTGCATTTCGGAGGCAGAGGACTTGAGGCTGGGCTAGTGGAAGCAGAGGTAAGGGTGAGGGAGGAAAGAATCTAGGCGAGACTCCTAAGTGTCACATCCGAACGGCTGGAGGGGATGCTCACACTACTTAGTGCAACGGGGAAGGCAGGTAGAGCAGGTTTGCCTCTACGACCTCACCTCTGAGGTCACATAGTGTCACTGCTACCACAGTGACAAGTGCCCCCAGATTCAAGGTGAAGAAACAAAGGCCTCACATCTCAATGGAAGGGGTTTTAAAACATCGCTGCAAGAACATCATGGGAGAAGGGAAATATCGTTATGGACATTTTAGAAAGTATAGTTTGCTACACTATCCAAAAATAGGGTGATCTTTCCATTTATTCAAGTCTTCTGTTGTGTCTCTCTGTAGATTTTTAGAATTTTTTACTCCTAGAGATTGGGCACTTTTAGAGTAGATTACTCTGCTATGTTGTCTTATTTGATGAGACTGTAATTGGAATAATTTCTTCAATTGTATTTCCTAACTAGTTATGGTTTACACAGAAAAGCTATGGTACTTGTGTGTTAATTTTGTAGCCGTTCACACTAGAGAATGTCTTGGGGGAAGAATTAGTTTAAGACATTGCTCAATTACCGGGTCACTATTTGTTTCTCACTTTTGATTGTCATGTGACACGGTTTCCACAGTCTAGTCAAGCCCGAAAGAAGATAGAAAAGGCTCATTCTTTCATTGCATCATTCACCAAAAGAATCTGTGATTCAAATTTGTAAATCCACCTTGTAGAGATATGTTCCTTGTCATGATAGAAGTAATTCTCCTTACAGATTTTCCTTTGTGCTTTTGGCCCTTGAGGTCTCCATTTTACAAAATGGAGGGAAGAGTTTGAAGCTGTCTGATTTATTGTAATACTGTCATAAGGAAGGCTAGATTGTAGAGCTGGGGGTGTTCCAGCATCAAAATATATTACCTTTTGTTATTAAAATAAAATATTGTTATTATATTATTACTAGTATTTATCTCTATTAGAGATGATTTTTATTTATTCTTCTTTATTTTTGCTTTTTATTTGCTCTTTTTGCTTTATTTGCTTCTTTATTTTTCAATTTCCCATATAATGCTTGCATAATAGAAAAGTGAAAAACTCATGCAAATTCCTTACAAAACATTTTGAAAATACAGGCAAGTAAAAGGAAAAAATATAAAGTGACTTGAAATCTTGCTACCTAGAGATAGGCACTCAATATTTTGGGATCCAAATTTATAGAATTTCTTAAGTAAAAATGGGATTGTACTCTACATATCTTATTTACCCTGTGCTTGTAAATAACAAATCCCATAGGAATAAATGTTCTTCAGACATAACATTTCAAAAACTGCATATTCTGAGGCTTTTCATGAATACTACTTAGAGAAGCTGACTGCATCCACACTCTGGCCAGAGGTGTAAACAATCCCCTCCCTACTCCAGCTTTCCCAGCATTGGTGACTAAAAGAGTTGGAAAATCTTATTATTGTTTTAATTGGCAGCTCCCTAATTATTAATAAGATTGATCATTTTCCCAAAAGATTCAATGGACAATTGCCTTTACCAGGATTGCTTGAAAATTCTATCACAGTAAAACAATGGGAGAGACATCTGTATGGGTGAATTTGTAAATATTTAATATTCAAGTTGTCATATCTCTACGTTCAGTCCCTTTCACATGCATACACTCACTAAATCCCTATTTTTAATCATTGACAAATATCTATTGATGGTCTACTATGTGACAAGCCCTGTTCTGGGTACTGGTGACAGAACAGTAAGTGGAAGTGGCAAAGTCCCTGGTGCAGACACTATGAGAAGAAACAAACAAGCAACAATGTGTGATAACACCAGGGCAGAACATGGGATCCGGTCTGGGGGCTGCAGCGTGATGGAGTGGAGGGGGGTGCTGGGTATTACAGGGGGCTCAAGGGAGACCTCTGGATGAGATGATATTTGGGTAGAGACTTAGATGAAGCAGGGGGTGAGTGAGCCATGCAGGCATCTGGGGAAGAGTGTTCCAGGCAGAGGGACCAGAAAGTGCAAAGTTCCTGGGCAGGAATGTCCTGTCTTGATGGAGGAGCAGCTGGGGCAGAATGGGGTGTGGGGGCAGTGGTCCAAAGTGAGATCAGAGAGGTGGAGGGGCCAGGTCATGTGAAGGTTTGTAGGTCTTGGCCAGGAAGGACTCAGATTTATTCAGAAGGAGCTCAGAAAGGAGGTGGAGAAATTAGTATGACGCTACTGCCACGGTTCGGCTGAGCAGCCAGTGGTGCACAGGGATATCAGCCATCTCTCCCAGCAGGCCTGCCCTGCTCTGCCATCCTCAGGATGGCCCAATCTCTCTTCTCTAAGGTCAGACCAGGGACAGAGGGAGTGGGTGTCTTATGAGGTTTGCTGGGTGCTAAAGGGTCTGTGTGACAGGCAATCACAATACCTAAGAGTGACAAGGCAGGATGGGTGGGTGTCACCTTCAGAAGCTGGTTTGACAAGCCTGGGTCTCGCACTTTCGGGGTTGACAGGAACATGCTGGTGACTTAGAGAAAAAGCAAGGTGGAGGCACCAGAGACTTCAACAAAATGCCCAAAAAAGAAGTGACAGACATGGATGCATCGTGAGTACCAAATCACTCCATATTTAATCTCCGTATGAGGTACTGAGCATCTATAAATGACAGCAAGAGGCAGCCTGGCAGGCTGCTGTGGGTTTCACTTGCCAGTTAGGGACTAGCTGGAGGTTTTTCTCATGTCTGAAATGTCACTTCTGAACACAAAAACTAAGCAAAGTGGGTTCAAAGTCCCAAGTCCAGCCCTCTACTCACAAACCAGGTCAATGAGCTGTCAAGCAGGAAGGACTTGGAAGGACCAGGACCGAGTACCCTACGGGCAGCATTGATCATCTCCAGGGCCTGACCCAGAGACCTCATGTGGAGAGTATCACACAGAAAGCTCACAGGGAGAACCAGGGCACACGAGGGGCTAGATTCCTTGTGTTGATGTGATGGTCATTGTCCTAAGCTCTAACTTAGGGGAACAATCAGTACCAGAGCTCCCTTCACTGTCCAGGCCTCTTCAAGGATGGCAGAAAGCCCATCTTTTCCAGGAAGCCCTCCTGCCCATCTCAGCTCACACTCATCTCCCTTCTCTGGCCTTTGTGGACCTCTGGATGGCAACACTCGTTTAGCACTTAATTGTTCTAGAAGGTAAACTTCATGAGGCTGATGGCTGTTCTGCTTATTTCTATATCCCCAGTGTAGGAACCATGGTGGTATCTCAATGAACAGTTATTAAAAGGATACATTTTATTTTTTTGTAATTTTAAAAAACTGAAGTATAGTTGATTTACAATGTTGTATTAATTTCTGCTATACTGAAAAGTTATTCAGTTATACATATATATATATACATATATACGTATATATGTGTATATATATATATATATATATATATATATATATATATGCATTCTTTTTAAAAATATTCTTTTCCATTATGGTTTATCACAGGATATTGAATATAGTTCCCTGTGCTATGCAGTAGGACCTTGTTGTTTATCCATTCTTTATAAAAAACTAACATCTGCTAACTCCAACCTCCCACTCCATCCCTCCCCCAACCCCCTCCCACCAGTCTGTTCTCTAAGTGAAATGGATGAATTTTAAATTCTTTTAAGGGTGTATAGATATTCTTATAAACTTAGGATGAGATCAGATCTTGTTTGTTGTCATCTCTGTCCTTTTTCTTCTTTCTCCCCCATATTATCAAGCAGACACCATCAGTGGCTCATCCATATGACCTCGGCCCACTCCAAAATCAGCTACAGAGAGTTCCCGTCTACACAGTGCTTCTTTTGGCTCTGCCATAGGTGAGGGCTTGGTCCTCGTGTCCTGGACATTCTCCAAAGAGTCAAATCTGCCAGGATGACCCTCCGTCAATAAAAGATGGGAATTGGTAGATAGCTTCCAGATTCCTTGCTTCTTGGTGGAATAATTCTGTGTGCAGCCCACAGTCTCTCAGAAGCCCCCAGAGGACTGAGCCCAGCTGCTGGCAGTGGTTGCCCACATATAGTGCACCCTCATGGCTTTCTTACCTTCCCTTTCCCAGGTCATCACTGTCTTACTCTATTTCCTGGGACCACCTCCTAAATCCTAAATAAACTATTGATGCCCAAATCCTCACATCAGGGGCTGCTTTGGGGGAACCCAAACTAAGACACTTACCTATGGTGCTTAGAAAAGCTGTGCATATGGGATTCCTGTGAAGATGGAGTGAAGTGATGCAAGTAAGGTGCTCAGCAGAGCTTGGTCTACGGTAAATGTCTGGCCCCATCAGCCACTATCACTGTTGTGGTCCATGTTGACGGTGCACAAACAATATTTGTGCATTCTTCATCTTTGAGGTGGGATTTTGAGGAGGAATTGAGGCAAAGACCAAAGAGCACCCAGGACAACAATAATGGTGGAAATCAACGAGGAGGAACAGAGGCAAAGATCAAAGACAAAGCCATGAGAAGCAGCACACACTAGGTGTTCGCCTGTGTGGTACCAATTGCAGAAGAAGTAATACATCACCCTGGGCCAATGGGGAGAGCTTCCCGTATTTTCAAGAGCAGTGATGTAGCCCTGCAGCCAGCTGGAGTATAAGGATATTTACAAGCTGATGGCAAGGGTCTATTAAGACAAACCTGGCAGGAATGGTCAGAAATTTGGCTTCCTTTGAAGGGACAGGCAGATTCTGTATATCTAGTTGCAGAGGAGCAGTTGGTCCAGTCTCTGAAGCCTGTGCACAGAGAAGTGGAAAGCAAAGGCATGGGCAGAGCTAGAATCCTGAAGATTTGAGAATCAGCAAAGGTTAAAGTCTGTACTTGGGTCAACAGATACATGCTACTGTATATAAAATAGGTAGTCAACAAGGACCTACTGTATAGCACAAGGAACTCTACTCAGTAATCTGTAATAACCTATATGGGAAAAGAATCTGAAAAAGAATGGATATATGTATATGTATAACTGAACCACTTTGCTGAACACCTGAAACTAACACAACGTTGTAAATCAACTATACTCCAATATAAAGTAAAAATTAATTTTAAAAAAGTCTGTACCTGCAGAAGAAGCGTTTAAATCTTTGCACTTTTTTGACTGTCTCTGAAAGAGATCAGATCCCACAGGGGACTTTGGCAGTGACTGTGAGTAGTGGCAGACCACTGGCATGCCACCATCATACCAACGAGTGTAATTGGTTCTATAGTGACTTTTCAGGACTAGGGTTTGTGCCTGACAACGTTTGATTCTGTAGAATGGAGGTCCCTTTGGAGTCCCAGTGCCTCTGTGCACAGTCAATAAACATATGTAGAAGGTGGGGAAGCAAAACAAAGCCAGTGACATCAAGGTAGGAGGGGAGAGGGAAGAAGAAAGCAGTGAGTCCTCAGCAGATGCTCTGCCCGGTTTGGCTTAGTGGGGTCGGGGCCCCGGGGTGGCTGCCTTCTCTCAGTCCTGCTGGCTGGGACCAAAACAGACAAGATATTCTCACTGATGTGGTTTCTTGCCAAACCACCACTGTAATTTACAGCTTACCCCAACATGGGGCAGGTTGGCTTCTCACCTGCTTTTTATGAACGGTGTGATTGCATCATTGTAGGGAAGACATAAAGTAGGCTGGGAAAGGGGAGTGCAGATGTTCCACCAGTATGGACAAACTGGTCAGGTCATAAAGCACCCAGAGACTGGGTACAGGTACTGGGGAGAATCTGCAAAACCAAGCCATCTGAGACTTTTGGAGTCGTTCTGAACCCTGGGAGATATCCTTTGTCATATTGTGGTTTAGGATAAGAAATACATATATTTGGTTTTTGTCCCCTTTTCTGGCACAGAGCTACTAAAACCCTTGGAATTTCCTAAATAAGAGTGACAAAGGTGTCTTTTGTTATGTTAATGAAGTGACTTTTGGACCTTACCTGGGGGTGGGGCTGGAACCAACCGTGTGATTGGAGAGTTCAGTTTCCCCCTCCTCCCACAAGCGCTGTGGAGGGAAGAGGGGCTGGAGATTGAGTTCAATCAATCACCAATGGCCAAAGATTTAATCAATCGCACCTCTGTGATGAGGCCTCCATAAAACCCCAGAGCTCTGGTTGGTGAACACATGGAGGTTTGGGGGAGGGCACAGGAGCTCCACGCCCTTTCCTCAAACGAGGCCCTTAGGCCCTTGGCCTCTCTTCCATCCAGCTGTTCCTAAGTTGTATCCTTCTCTAATAAACCAGTTATCTAGTAAGTATACAGTGTTTCTCTGAGTTCTGTGAGCTGCTCTAGCAAACTAATTGAATCCAAGGAGGGGGTTGTTGGAACACCTGATCTATAGCCAGTGGGTCAGAAGAACAGGTGACAACCCCTTACCCTGTGGGATCTGATGCCACCTCTGAGTAGCCGTTGTGAGGACTGGGTTGAATTGTAGGACACCCCACTGGGGTCAGAGAGAAACTGCCCCCGCAACACACACACTGGAAATTGACACCTACCTTCACCTTGGCCCCTGGGATTCCAAGTGTGCCTTAAGGGTGATTGGGGCTCATAAAGCTAGTCCCCTTTTATCTGTGAGATACTGTGGTGAACATGCAGATACCTAAGGTGTCAATAAAGTTACAGCGAGTTATTAGTTATACTTTGATCCTGGGCGTGACTAATTTCCTTATGAAATTTAACCAAAAGCCTGAACCTCCTGATCGCTGTTCCATGTGATCCAGTGGCAGAGGGAAAAGAATGGTTCTCAGGACTGTCTTGACTCCTATGAGAGCTCATGGGTAAAAACAGAAACTGAAAAGTGATGTCTGGCTCGTGTTTGACCAATAGCAGGTCACTCACCATCTCTGGGCTTCAGTGCATTCCTCTGTGAAAGAGACCCTTCGATTTCAGGATCTCTGGGTCTCCTCCCAGTCTGTTCCCCGGGGCTCCCATAGTGGGGATGGGGTGGGAGACCCAGCCTGCTGTCGCTGCTTCCACTACCTGCAGGAGGAAGTTTTGAACACTTCTGTCTCATCTCTTTCTCAGTGATTGCAATTTTAGTGCCTGTGGTAAGTGAGCAATTCAGTTATTTGTCAATTATGTTTTTTATTAAATGCTCCTTTTGCTGTGCAGTCATTTTAATTCCCTTCTAAAATTTTCGTTCAACTCTATGACATAAATCACAGCAAGATCCTTTTTGACCCACCTGCTAGAGAAATGGAAATAAAAACAAAACTAAACAAATGGGACCTAATGAAACTTAAAAGCTTTTGCACAGCAAAGGAAACCATAAACAAGACGAGAAAACAACCCTCAGAATGGGAGAAAATATTTGCAAACGAAGCAAGTGACAGAGGATTAATCTCCAAAATATACAAGCAGCTCAATGTCAAAAAAACAAACAACCTAATCAAAAAATGGGCAGAAGACCTAAATAGACATTTCTCCAAAGAAGATATACAGATTGCCAACAAACACATGAAAGGATGTTCAACATCACTAATCATCAAAGAAATGCAAACCAAAACCACAATGATGTATCACCTCACTCCGGTCAGAATGGCCATCACCAAGAAATCTACAAACAATAAATGCTGGAAAGGGTGTAGAGAACAGGGAACCCTCTTGCACTGTTAGTGGGAATGTAAATTGATACAGCCACTGTGGAGAACAGTATGGAGGTTCCTTAAAAAACTAAAAATAGAACTACCATACAACCCAGCAATCCCACTACTGGGCATATACCCTGAGAAAACCATAATTCAA
The DNA here is from genome assembly GCF_028021215.1 of Eschrichtius robustus. Taxonomy (NCBI): domain Eukaryota; kingdom Metazoa; phylum Chordata; class Mammalia; order Artiodactyla; family Eschrichtiidae; genus Eschrichtius; species Eschrichtius robustus. The sequence goes on along the minus strand of NC_090835.1, from coordinate 57,110,319 downwards.
AAAGAGTCATGTACCACAATGTTCACTGCAGCTCTATTTACAGTAGCCAGGAGATGGAAGCAACCTAAGTGTCTATCGACAGATGAATGGATAAAGAAGATGTGGCACATGTATACAATGGAATATTACTCAGCCATAAAAAGAAACGAAATTGAGTTATTTGTAGTGAGGTGGATGGACCTAGAGACTGTCATACAGAGTGAAGTAAGTCAGAAAGAGAAAAACAAATACTGTATGCTAACACATACATATGGAATCTAAAAAAAAAAAAGGTTCTGGTGAACCTAGGGGCAGGACAGAAATAAAGATGCAGAAGTAGAGAATGGACTTGAGGACATGGGGAGGGGGAAGGGTAAGCTGGGACTAAGTGAGAGAGTAGCAATGACATATGTACACTACAAAATGTAAAATAGATAGCTAGTGGGAAGCAGCCGCATAGCACAGGGAGATCAGCTCAGTGCTTTGTAACTACTTAGAGGGGTGGGATAGGGAGGGTGGGAGGGAGATGCAAGAGGGAGGGGATATGGACATATTGTATACTTATAGCTGATTCACTTTGTTATACAGCAGAAACTAACACAACATTGTAAAGCAATTATACTCCAGTAAAGATGTTTAAAAAATTTTTGTTGTTGTTCATAGGATCACACTAAAGTAAGATCTTTCCTACTCAAAGATTATACAAATAATCTCCTGTGGTGCTCGTTTCGGCAGCACATATACTAAAATTGGAACGATACAGAGAAAATTAGCATGGTCCCTGCACAAGGATGACACGCAAATTCGTGAAGCATTCCATATTTTTGTATGCTAACACATATATATGGAAACTAAAAAAAAAAAAAAAAATGGTTCTAAAGAACTTAGGGGCAGGACAGGAATAAAGATGCAGACATAGAGAGTGGACTTGAGGACATGGAGAGGGGGAAGGGTAAGCTGGGACGAAGTGAGAGAGTGGAATGGACATATATACACTAACAAACGTAAAATAGATAGCTAGTGGGAAGCAGCTGCATAGCACAGGGAGATCAGCTCGGTGCTTTGTGACCACCTAGAGGGGTGGGATAGGGAGGGTGGGAGGGAGGGAGACGCAAGAGGGAAGAGATATGGGAACATATGTTTATGTATAACTGATTCACTTTGTTATAAAGCAGAAACTAACACACCATTGTAAAGCAATTAAACTCCAATAAAGATGTTAAAAAAAAAAAACAACTCTCCTGTGGAATTTTCTGTTAGTGTTCTGATGTTTCTTAAACATCAACATTTCTAACACATCTGAAATTTATTTTTGCAAAGTATTGCAAAATTTATTTTTCTCATGGTATATAACTATTTGCCCCCAGATTGACCCACTATTTTTTGGCTATTGGCTTCCCTACTAATCTGAAACACCATTTTTATTTTATCCTAAATTCTTAGTAAAAACGAGCTTCTGAATGGGTTTTCTCCTCTGTTCCGTTGACCGTCAGTGTGACATTTTAAATTCTTATGTTGTTTAAGGTGAAGTTTGTAGCAGATACGTCAGTGCTCCCCCCAGACCACCGTGGGTCCCTTTTACTCTTTGCTTTGGTGCTTTGGAGGCTGAGCTCCTGGTGGCAACCTCTGTCAATTCAATAAACAATGGCTTTAGTATTTTAAGTACAATTATTAAAGAACATAAAGATTTTGATTTCTCAGAAACTATCCAGCAGAAATTAAACAGAAGAGTATAAATGAAGAGTGTCTTTCTGTGTCCTTCTTAAAATTTTTAGATATATTTGAGATTTAATCATTTGTTAAATATTTATTATCCACTATATGTCAGACACTACCTCCCTCTCTCTCTACCTCTACAAATTAGTCAAACCATAAAGTTATTTTCACATATCTTTCTTAACTGAATATATCATGCACACTTTTCCATTTCAGCTTATGAAAATTCTTCCTCATTTTGTTTGGTGGCTGCATATGGGTGTGCCATAGTTATATTCATTCTGTTCTCTCTTATTCCCAAAATGAGGTTTATCCTTGCTTTATTAGGTTCAAAATTATGACAAATTCTTTAAAGCAAGTTTTTTTCTTTCTAATTTTCTTAATTTGACTCATCCCTTTTTTAGCTGAATTTTGCCGTCCAATAGTTTTTGCACATTTGAGAGGTTTTGTTTCTTTAATTTTGAATGCCACCATTGTTCTGGAGGATTCTGAAGGCAGTGGGTTTCCTCTTGTGTCCATCACATGTTCATGTGCACACGCAGGAGCACTTTTCAATACAGTGACTTCAAGGGTCCGTCCTTCTCTCTCCCTCTTCCAGCTCCCCTTGTTTTTTGGTTTTTTGGTATTAAATTTCCTGAACTTTCTTGTTCCTTATTGATATATAGATTTAGGTCTCCCATTGTTTAGGGAATAGCTTCTTTTATAAATATTTTTTCAATTCCATCAGTTTTATTTTTGTTTTCAAATAGCAAATTATATGTATATTTAATCATTGTGATCTTCCATATCTATTATCTTTCATCTCCTTAATAGTTTTTAACCTCTTTGTCATTTTTTTTCCTGCAATATCTTTGATCATTTGAAAACTTTCCTCTATGACTGGGACGTTGTCTTCGGCTAAGTCCATTTTCTTTCTTGATGCTTCAAATTATGTTGCTTTCATTCTTAGTGGGTTTTCTTAGATTTTGGAAGCCGTGTAAATCACTGGGAAGTATGGCTCTCTGTTTCGAAAGCATGACATGAAGTACTTTGTCTAAGTTTTTATATATATATAAAACCATGCATACCATGACACCTAGACAAATTATATACATATACACCTTGTTTTACCTTTTATTTTTTCAATTAATTAGGTTTTTGGTGTATGATCTGGCTTTGCTCTGCCATTATATCTTGACTTTTGTTCTTTTCCTTTTCTTTTTTTGGCTGCGTTCTATCTTTGTTGCTGTGCATGGGCTTTCTCTAGTTCCGGCGAGTGGGGTCTACTCTTCATTGTGGTGCGTGGGCTTCTCACTGCGGTGGCTTCTCTTGTTGCAGAGCATGGGCTCTAGGCACGTGAGTTTCAGTAGTTGTGGTATATGGGCTCAGTCATTGTGGCTCGTGGGCTCTAGAGAGCAGGCTCAGTAGTTAAGACGCGTGGGCTTAGTTGCTCCGCGGCATGTGGGATCTTCCCAGATGAGGGCTCGAACCCATGTCCCCTGCATTGGCAGGAGGATTCTTAACCACTGCGCCACCAGGGAAGCCCTAGGATGACTTGTTTTTGTCTAAAAAATGTCACCTTTAGCAGCATAGTACATGGCCCATCAGTCTCAATTATGGATCCATTTCAGAAAAACCAAAAAAGCAAAATGTACAGGAGTGGGTTGAAGAAATCCAGTGAGTTTTGTGCCCAATTCTGCATTGTGTGGGTTCCTTATTCCCTTTGGTGAATAAATGCACTCATTGATAAATCTGACAAAAATTGGAACAAATGAAACCAATTAGAAATACCATGTAGGAATTTATTCACCATGATAAATTTTTTAAATTTATTTTTTTCTTGAAGGATAGTTGATTTACAATGTTGTGTTAATTTCTGCTGTACAGCAAAATGACTCAGTTATACATATATATACATTCTTTTTTATATACTTTTCCATCATGGTTTATTCCAGGGTATTGAATACAGTTCCCTGTGCTACACAGTAGGACCTTGTTGTTTTTCCATCCTACATCTAATAGTTTGCATCTACTAATCCCAAACTCCCAATCCATCCCTTCCCCACCCGCCTCCCCTTTGGCAATCACAAGTCTTTGCTCTATGTCTGTGAGCCTGTTTCTGCTTTGTAGATAAGTTCATTTGTGCCATATTTTAGATTCCACATATCAGTGATATCATATGGTATTTGTCCTTCTCTTTCTGACTTACTTCACTTACTATGATCATCTCTAGTTGCATCCCACCATGATAAATCTTAAACTAATTCTATTTCTATTTTGCAACATCAATCTTCAAAGATAATAATAAAATTGTATTTATGATGAAAATAAATTTCAGCATTTTGTAAAGAAAGGATCTGTGAAGACTGCCACCAAGAAACGAGGATTTCAAAGCTTTGGTGATGTACTTCAAAGATCCTACTACAGTTGTTATCATTGTTCTAGTGATGAGAAATGAGATTCCAAGCAACATTTCTGCTTCTTCCTCCCAACCACCAACCACCAGGTTCACCCTTCTCTTTCTTGTCACCCTCTGGGCTGTAGGGGTCTGCCATCGCTTTTTTATGTGATTGATTTGCTCTTGCATATCATGTTTTCCAACCAGATTGAATTGGGGGTTATTTTGGAGGGGACTTTAAATATTTGCAAGTGATATTTCCATAGATCAATAGCAATCTGACTTTTAAAAAGTTTTAAAGAAATCTTGGCTAGATCTCCACACTTCACCTCCTCATAACATTTTCCGCTTTGCAAAAGCCTATGTAAAAAATTGAATAGTGAGAAACTCCCAGTAGCAACCCACATATTTTCCCTCCAAATGGGCTTCTCATCTTTTAGGCAGTTTTTCACATGGTTTTGGCTTTCACACTTTTGGTCATCTGTCATGCTTTGTTCATTAGAACAGGTGGAGATTTTGCTCTATCTTTCCAAAGCATGTAAAACAGAGAGTGTAAAATACAAGACTTTGCTTCAAAGAAATTAAGGAATGAAATGAAGTCTTAGACATATAAAGGAACTTGAAGTTTGAAGCTTTGCTCTTGGGCTCTCTTGACCTCTTTGATGAGTCAGGTTTTTTGGTTTAGGAGAGGGCTCTCTGAAGGAAGAAATGCTGTGTCCTCGAGAAGGATCCACCTTATCTTGATTTTCTGAGGGTAGGGCATCCAGAGTCTGGGGTGGTACATTTTTTTTTTCTTAATTTTTATTTTATATTGGGCTACAGTTGATTAACAATGTTGTGTTAGTTTCAGGTGTACAGCAAAGTTATTCTTTTTCAAATTCTTTCCCCATTTAGGTTATTACAGAATACTGAGCAGATTTCCCTGTCCTTGTTGGTTATCTATTTTAAATATGGTAGTATGTATATGTCAATCCCAAACTCCCAATTTATCCCTCACACCCCCACCCCCACCTTTCCCCTTTGGTAACCATAAGTTTGTTTTTGAAGTCTGTGAGTCTGTTTCTGTTTTGTAAATAAGTTCATTTGTATCATTTATTTTTTAGATTCATAATATAAGCGATATCATATCATATTTGTCTTTCTCTGTCTGACTTCCTTCACTTAGCATGATAATCTCCAGGTCCATCCATGTTGCTGCAAATGGCAGTATTTCATTCTTTTTTATGGCTGAGTACTATTCCATTGTATGTATGTACCACATCTTCTTTATCCATTCATCTGTTGATGGACATTTAGGCTGCTTCCATGTCCTGACTATTGTAAACAGTGCTGCAATGAACATTGGGGTGCATGTATCTTTTTGAATTATAGTTTCTCCAGATATATGCCTAGGAGTGGGATTGCTAGATCATATGGTAGCTCTATTTTTAGTTTTTTTTTTATGACTGTGTTGGGTCTTCGTTTCTGTGCTAGGGCTTTCTCTAGTTGTGGCAAGCGGGGGCCACTCTTCATCGCGGTGCACGGGCCTCTCACTATCGCGGCCTCTCTTGTTGCGGAGCACAGGCTCCAGACGTGCAAGCTCAGTAATTGTGGCTCACGGGCCCAGCTGCTCCGCGGCATGTGGGATCTTCCCAGGCCAGGGCTCGAACCCGTGTCCCCGTCATTGGCAGGCAGATTCTCAACCACTGCGCCACCAGGGAAGCCCTATTTTTAGTTTTTTAAGGAACCTCCATACTGTTCTCCACAGTGGCTGCACCAATTTACATTCTGGGGTGGTACCTTTAATTTAGCTGTGTCTTAGTGTGAACCTAGTAGGGCTCCCCATCATTAAAACTCCCCAGGACTGAGCTTTCTCCAAGTTATAATCTTTGTTTAAAGTCTAAAGTGGCAGACTGCATCTTGCCTCTTCCGTGCCCAGCTCACACAGAGCTTTCTGCAACTTTGGGTGCTTGAGGGCCAGCGCACAAACAGCAGCAGAGAACTCATAGTCCACAGACAGGTGGTAGCCCAGGTGGGACAGTGCTGCCCGGAATCATGGCCAGTGGGGCTGTGGTACCCAATGGAAGAGGCACCTGAGGGCATGAGGGTGCTAAAGAGAATGTTTGGGGAAAAGGCAGAGTGCAGATGTCATGTAGTAACTGGACCCACGTGGGAAACTCTTGGGTTGGGAGTAACTCAGGGAAGGGTTTATGGGGACCTGTGATATGTGTTAGCAGGAGCTATTAGGGAGGGGGATGGGGAGAAACCAGCAAACATCTGTTGCTATATCTTCTGAGAATAACATCTTTGAGATAAGATATATTTAATATTTCCCTCTCTAACTTAGTTAGTGAAAATGTAATGGTGTAAGGGGAAAGTTCATGCAAGAGTGTACGCAGATTTTAGCGCTTCTGGTTATCTTTTCAGTAAAATTTTTGTCACCCAACTCGCAGATAACTCATATTCTCAGCAAAATGATAAGTTCCACTTCTGTGGAACTCTGTCCTTTCTCTATCCTTTCTATCCTTTTCAAAGGCTTCCCCATATACCCTAAAAATTGAAGGGAGTAATACCTAAACCAAGGTCTTCTAACTCCAAGATCACTACTCTTTCTACCAAATCATGCTTATTGTAATAGTTTTTCATAATAAAACAGGTTGCATTAATTTATTTTATAAATTCAGGTAAAATATTATTTTAAGGAATTTTAATTAAACTTAGATAAAATAGGCTAAGCCCACTTTGGTAATTTTCATAATATGAATAATGATACTCTGCACTACACAATTTTCAAAGCACTTTCAAATTTTAAATAACCTAAAGAAATGAACAGGGAAGTTATTACTGCCTGTACTTGAGACAGAAGGAAACTGAGGGGCAAGGAAATTAAATGACTTGCCTAAAATCACTCATCACTAGAAGAGATTGCTTCTTGAAACTCTGCGCATCACAGAAGTCATCCTTATAAATGTAGTTTGGCCACACTTACACATTTACTGTCACTTTTTAAAATTTAACCCATCATTGGTCTTCCTTCCCATATTGTCCTGAGTTCTTTTTCTAAGGCATCTATGGTGAACCCTGAAGCAAACTTGCTTCCATCTGTAATTGAATAGTTCATTGGTTTCCATGAAACTAAAATGAGATCATCTCTACGAGCCACAGATGAATCTTCATCTTTGCCTCCCTCCCAATCCCAACCTTCTTTTAGAAAGAGCAAGAAGGTTGTCAACATTTTCACCTTTTAAATTGGCAGTGTATTAGAAAAAGAAAAACAAAAACCTGCTTAGGAAATAATTGAGGTGGGATGTCAGAGGTGTCACCTGCCATGTTACCTGGCAGGTGCTAACTTGCGTGGCTGGCCTTGATATCGGCTTTGGTGTCTACTGGCCTCCTCAAGACAGTGCTGGGCTTACCCCTTCATCAAGGAAGACAGCATAAGAAGCTTACAGATTCTTAGGAAGAAAAAGAAAAATAGCATTCTTTTCTTCCTTCCTGTAGCAGTCAGGAAGATCTTCCATTTAAATCTTTTCAATGTAACCTATAGAAACCACTTCTAGCACTCTTTCTGAAACACACAATCCCAGGACCCTATGTTCCTTCTCCTTCAGTATAAAAATCCAGAATGCTCTCCTTGGATCTCAGTCACTGAAAGAGGCTTTTCTAAAAGGGAATAATTAAGTATCAAGCTACTGATTGAAGAGGATATTTAAAGAAACTCATTAAAGAGGATATTTTAAAATCTTTTTCCACTTTTCTATGTTTACTGCTCCCCAAAGATAGCCAATATGATTCAAAGATTGGCTGAAAATTTGGGAAGAAATGGAGGAGTTGAAAGCACGTGGTGCTGATGACTTGGCCATAGACACAGAGAACCTTTCAGTGTGGAGGCTTCATCCCCTACATTGCGAGGGGAGGAGAGCAGGAACCTGGGGATGAGTCAGATGTGAACTCTGCACGCTCGGTGAGCTGGTGTCCTCCTTCCAGTTTCAGGGAAAGTAGCATTTCCTAGTTACGGAATGGATGCTCAGTTCTGAGACTCAGGGGAAGCACATTTTAAAGTTAGGTGGTGTTTATTTCTACCGGCAGCGTCTTCTTTTTATTTGTCCCTGGAAAGTGGTTAGGCTACGGGGAGTGAGAAATAGGATTACAGAACCAGAAAGATCAAATAAATGTCTGTTCCATAAAATAATTGTAGATGTGACTGATGTCAGTCATAACCAGTCTGGATACCAGGACATCTGTTATTCCTGCTGTCCCCATCATCTTACACCTTTTAACCCTAAAATCCAGGTATTTCAAAGAATTCCACTTGCCACTCAGACTATCTTATTGGTCACTGAGAAATAGTTTGGTGTGTAATTAGATATGATATAAAATATGAACATTTCAGCAATATGGCAGGGTAAGAAATGAGGAAATGAATGAATGGTGACATAGGATATATTCTGGAGGTGACAGCTGATCTCTCAATCCTGATCCCACCACTTTCTAGGTATGTAATCTCAGGCAGGTTACTTCAGTCACCTCATCCTAAAAATGGAGATAAAAACTGTACCTATCTCATTGGATTATTGTGAAGATTAAATAAAATAATGTCAAAAACATTTTTAGTACAGTGTCTGGTAAACAATACATGCTCAATAAAATGTATATGGTATTATTATGAGTAGCTTTACTGTTCTCCTAGACTCTAAGGTCCAAACCTTCGACTTCCAAATTTATCTCTGATGACTCCTTTTCATAGTCAAAGCAAAAGCCACTATCCCCACCCAATGGCCAATCAATAATGAAATCATTTACCCCTTCTCATCGCCCTTCATCTCCTTGTCCAGTGCCTCCTCTGAAACACACGGCACCCTTCCTCCTGGGCACAGAGTGTTCTCTAACTGCCTCTGGTATCCGTTCTCCTTTCTCCAATCTATTCCACACACGTTGGCAGCCACAGCTCTGAACACTTCACTCCTTCCAAAGGTTTCCTATTGTGACCAATCTTTTTTTTAACAGCTCATTACTTCTGTTTTTAAGATCTGCCCTCATATGGTCTTATGATAGATTTGATTATTGGTCCCAATTCTCCACTCCACTGTAATAGGGTTATACATCCATACATTTGCCTTGTAACTTTGCTCTGCTCTCCCACTGCAGGCGGTGTCTACTTCCCTAGCCCATGTGACTTGCTTTGACAATGAAATATGAATGGATGTTGCAGGAGCAAAGGTCTTAAGTGTATTTTTCATGGATTGGCTTGGTTCTTATGCTCAGGATCTGCCATGAGAAAAACAATGCTACCCAGCCAAGCTCAACTGAGATCAACCAAACCTTACTGACCTGCTGACCCATAAGCATGAGAACAAGTGCTTGGTGATGTGTGTCACTGAATGTCAGGGTGCTTTACTATACCCCATTATTGTGGAAATAGCTGACTAGTATAGACCAACTACTTTTCCAGCTTCACATCTGACTACAGTCTTGTGAAAATGCTGTAGTCTAGCTAATCGTGACAACTTGATCGTCCTGAATATGCCCTTGGCTTTTCTACCTTTAGTATCCTGGTCCTTCTTTTTGTCTTCTTGCCAATAAACATATACCTAGTATTTATTGGCACTGGGTTAAATCGTCATGGGTGATCTCTTTGTAATCCTCTTGAATCTCAAGGCAGGCTGCCATGCTATACATGACCTAGAATATTTTTGGTTTTACTTTTTCAACTGGAAGACAGACTCCTTTTGATAAAGGGTTCATATGTAGGAAGGGCCTCTCTGTTCTAGAACTTGATTGGTATTTTGTGTGCAGTGTCCATTCATGAGATAGAGATTCTTTTCTCTATATCATGGAAGGGGAAGGAAAGACTCAGAGAAGTCATGTAATTTGTTCAGAATGTAAGCAGGAGAGGCTGGGCTGAGGTTTGTTCTGTTCTGTCTCTCAATACTGTGTTTTGGGCTATGCCACCTTATCTTCTGCACCTCACAAAATTAGTAAGTAATTGCTCTACTCAACAGGCAAGTGACACAAACAATAGTGTGTTGTAAGTGTGAAGAATCTAGAACATGAAGTGCCACATCTTAGTGATTTCATCAGAGATATGATTTACAAATTTAGATTCCAAACCTTAAATAGCTCACGCCTCCCCCTATTGAGGCCTGCTCTGAATATTGTCAGTGTTTGTTTCTTTAAGTTCTATAGAAGTAAGAAGGAAACCACAGAGCAACCACCCCAGGATAGCAGAGAGAGTCTGACCTAAGCCCACAAAAGCCAAAAGCAGCAGGGTTGGAGTCGAAAGCTTGGCCTGACACTTTGTCTCCAACTCACACCCTGGCACCTATCTTCAGGCTTGGTCTATTTTAACAGCAGAGTGCTAGCCTCGACTTTTTAAACCTTAACTCTAAATCTCTTGACTCCATGTGTTTAAGACAGACTTTGCAGGTTACTATTTTGAAGCAGCTATTTTTCAGAGTTGGAGAGGAGGGAGGGAATCAAAGAAGTTTAGTGGGAGGGGCTTCTCTTAGAATTGAAGCTGCTGAACTGCCAAGCTCAAGGGCAGCTTCTCTTGCTGCTGAGAAGCTGACTGGCCCGATTCCAAACCAGTGTTTCTCAGCCTGGCGCTGCTGACATGTGGGGTTGGGTGACTGGGTCGCGGGGGCCGTTGTGCATTGTAGGATACGTAGCAAGATCCTGGTCTCCACCTGTCAAATGCCAGGCATATTTTTCCCCAGTGGTGACGATCAAAATGTCTACAGAGATCTCCAAATGTCCCCTGGGGGCAAAACCACCCACGTTGAGAACCACTACTCTTAATGAATAAATGAGACTACGATCATTACAGTCTTTTAAACTCAGACAGGAAGGAAAAATTAAGGGATGACGGATGAACTTATCTAGAAAAATCATCCTAATAGCAATGAGATAAAATAATGGGGGAATTATTTTTCTAAAGTCTTCCTTATCAGTCTTATATACATGTTAGGCTAGAAAAAGAAGGTGCCAACGAAAGCACAGACTAGCAAAGCAAACTGTGTGGAAATACCCAGTAAATTAACAGTAAAGCCTAAACAAAAACTTGTCTCTCTCACGGAAGGTGGATATTAGGATAGTGTACTGTCATAGGGACATAGCAGACTGAGGGCAAAAGTTTCCTTCTTGATATTAGTGTTCCATGTCCTCAGAGCCAGAAAACTTGAGAACTCTAGCCTTTTTAAGCCTCCCCTCTTGCTCCAGGGTCTCTGCTTTGTGTCTTAGTACATGAGGCAGGCATTATGGTTCTCATTATATGGATGATGAGCTTGAGGCATACAGAGGTGTCACTTGCTCAAGTTCACAAATACAGAAGGAGGAACTAACCCCAGGTCTGCCTGGCTCCCAAGCCTGGGTTCTTCAGTCACTATGGCATCTGCCTCCCAGAGCTAGGAGAAGACCGTGGATTCCATTAAGCTTCATGAAGTAGTCTCACCTTCCACTAAATCCAGGGCTGGTTTGTCTTCTGATGCTTCCGATCACTCATGGAGTTCAAGGAGATTGTCTGTTACTCCATGGGATAGGTTGCCAAAGCCTCTGGCTCAAATATTGTGTGAGTCTGTGGTTCTAACGAAAGCCACCTAGAGAAAGGAAGAAAGGCATGTCGTTATTTGTACTGAGCTGGAAGGAACTATTGGGAAGGAAGCACTGAAGCTGTGCAGAAAGGTGGCTCCAGGGTTTCTGGAAGGAATTCCACATCAGTGAAGTAGGATAGGATGGGATGGGGAGAATATCATGTGTAACCTTCTAATGATGGGTCCAGCAGATCAGAAGACCCTCTAATGTGGAAAATGTGAGGGCCCAAGGGACCAGGAAGAAACAGATGTCACAAAGAGAGGCTGGTCTTTGAACCTCTGAAATTCTGTTAACACAGTTATATTCCTTGGATTCAAGCTAAATCTAGGCATTATTCATTATTAAATAAAATGCCAGTAGATATATAACACCCCAGACACTATTGATGGTGAGTTTCATTTTAATTTATTCCAGCTTTTCCCAAGAGCATGTTTTGTAAGGAAAAGGAAAAAGTTGATTAAGGTAGGTGGACATTGACTTGGGTGGTGATATGGATCTGACCAAGAGTTCACAGAGCAGGAATGGGAGGTGAGATGCTTAGACACATCCCAATTACACTCCTTTGGTCATTTAAGAGGTGCATTTACTGCCCATCCACTGTGTGCTGGGCACTGTGCTATGTATTGGGGTTGTAGTGATGAGGAAAAGAGTGGGGGGAAATAACACCTTTCAAATAAACATATACTTAAATTTATAATTAATGACTGCAATAAGGACCCTGCAGGGAAGTAGAGGGATCAATTGACAGGGCTACCTGGCTTTTTTGAGAGGTTAGGAACGAATTCTTTGAGGATTAAATGTTTAAGCCAAGATCTACTGGGCGAGGGCACTTGGAGAAAAGAGCTTGTGCAAAGGTCCTGGGGCAAGGAGAGTCTTCAGTCTTGGGAAGAACTGAAAGTTGGCAAGAGCAAGAGTGGTAGGAGATGAAACTGAAGAAATGGGAAGGGGTCAGGTCAGAAAGTTTTGTTCTTTATCCTAAAAGAAATGGATTGACGTATTCAGATTCACCTTCAGAAAGATCTCTGATTGCTGTGCAGAGGCGTTTGGACGAGGCCAGCACTGACATTTGAGGAAGCTATTGCAATAGTCCTGACAATAGAGAGGGTCACAGTGGCAGCAGAGACAGAGAGAAGCAGACAGCCTGAGGAGATGCCGAAGAGGATGAGCCAGTCTCCAGGCCTCACCCCATCTGGAATCACAAGTTCTGAGTGATCGCAAAACCAGACTTTATGATATCTATTTCCTGTGACCAGTAAATGTGACACCTGGGCATCATGTTCTCCACGTCTTTCATTTTATAGGTAAAGAAACTGAGGTCTGAAAGGTGAAGTGACTTGCTCAAGATCATATGATAGAACTAGAACCCAGGTAATGCAGACCAGCCGGTGGCAGCTGCTCAGGTTACCAAGGTCAATGACCACAGATTCCTTACAGTCGTGGAAATGTAGGATGATATGCAAGGTGGAAAGAGATGTCAGACTGAACCTCATTGCTGGCACACAGCAGGCTTTGGATGAGTGCAAGGCTGACTTAAGTGTCTCTGCTTGCCCCTCACCTGCCCCTAGACATTAGGGAGAAGAGTCGGGTCATGAGTACCATCCATTATCAATTAATGTAAGAGAACTTTGAAATCTACCTGGGATGGGAAGTGGGTGGTTGGTGTGCAGGGGTAGACTTTTTTTAGCCTAATAAGACCCGTGTGTTGATTCATAAAAAACAGAGGGCATAAAAGGAACGTGGATTTCTCATGTACTTTAAAGGAAGAATTGATTAAGAGAGGTTTCTTTGCTTACAAACTGGAGAAATATATGCTGGCTAATTTAGGCAAAAACAAAATAAAATAAAATAAAATAAAACTAAAACACAACAACAAGCAAATGAAAAACTCTCAATCAAGCAATCCACAGGCAAAACAAAGAACCACAAAGGAGGAAATTGCGAGGCTCTTGGGAGTTCAGAGAGGCAGCCGGGAGGCTTGGAGCCGGGACCGGAGCCGCCTGAGCGGGACTCAGGCTGGGCTGACTGTGATGCGCGTGGTCAGTCTGCTCTCACCGTGCCTGTTTCAGGTGGGAGCGTCTGACTGGCCTGGCTCAAGAGGGTGTGGTCCCTGAACGCGCACCTCCAGGGAGTTTACAACTGAGATGAGGTATCACAGGTAACCAACCAGGTAGGACTGCTGTCAGGAAGAGCACGTGGGTCCTAGGTAACCAAGAGCAAGAGGACACTTACAAGTGCCATGGGAAGGACAGTTCCCTTAGTGAGGTTTAGTTTCAGGGAAATCGTTTCCTAAGCCACAAGGAGAGACCCTCCTTCCCTCTTTCTCCTACCCTGTTTCCCCACCCCACCCTCTAGCACCTTCAGGCTCTAGGGTCAGACAGCGCCCCTACCGGCTGCAGACCAACAGGAAGTGATGGAGGAGAAAAGCCACGGGCTCCACTGGACCCCGTGGTTAGGACCTGACCACACGGCACAGAGATGGAGGGATGGGAGTGGCAGGGCTGGTGGGGCAGACACACAGGAGGGCTAAACGTTAAAGACAGTGACAAGTGAAGAGAGGAAGATGAATGTTAGGGAACCTGGAAGGTCCCCAGGGCACCTCTGAAGGCTCAGGGACCTCCTTTAAAGTCTCCTACCCTGTCCTGACCACCAGGAAAGTGAGATGTCCCCATATGGGGTCTGCAGCCGCCCTGACCCTGTATGGTTTTGAAACCATAATTTAAAGAACTGTTTCAATATTCCTTGGGGGCCAGTGTTTCTTGAAAAGACTGGGAAAGCAGCCTTCCTCCCAGACAGATTCCTTCAGCAGCCAGCGGACGTGCTCACTGTCGATCGAACTAGTTGAGCGCTGTCTTCCCATTGCTTTGTTGCCAGTGGCTTTTCCACCCACGATGAGCGCTGGAATTACTTCAGGACCATTTCAGTATGCCTGGGCCCCAATTCAACAGATCAGAGTTTACTCGGTCTGGGTTAGGACCTGAGCATCAGTATTTTTGAAAGCTCTTAGGTGAATCCAACACACAGATTCCCCAGAGTTGAGAAATCTGTGTTGATTTTTCCAAGGGGAGATTCGAATAGCCCTTTCTGGTCATATCAGTGTAAAATATGCTACTGGGCAGACCTGTTTCCTCTGGGGCCCAGGAACCATTAGGTTGCCTCTGGCTGGTGTAGTAGCGCCTGGGCTACCGTGACAAAAAGGACACAGAGACAGATGTGCCACAGAAGTAGAAAATACTAATGGATATCTGTAAGGCTACTGCTGGGCTTCCCAGACTCCTTTGAGCGTTATGGAAGGCAGGTCCTAGCAGGATGTTCCCTGTACTAAATTAATGCACAGTGCAGGTCCTAAGGGTGAGACAGGCCCTCTCATTGTCCTGCGCACTCCAGGTCATTGCCTCCCAGGGACAAACTTTCTCCCCAAGTTATTACTAGCATCTTAAGGAAGCAATAGGTCGATGAGCGGGAAGAGTGGGTACATCCATAAAACAGCACCTTTGTCTTCTCCATCCCCTGAAACTTTTTTTTCCCTAGTGGGTCTGTCTTCTCCTGCTCCTGAACGAAATTTCCAACAGACTCCACTGTGACCTGCCTCTGTGTTAACAGGCTCTGGGTTCTCCTTGCCTCTTACAGAGGCCTTTCAAAAAGCCTGAGCTGGCTTCGTGAAGCTTCTTTCCCTGGCTCCACAGAATCCCAGCCTAGAGGCTGCTCCTGAGTGCTGCCAGCAAAGCATTCGGGCAGCCCTTCTCACTCTAGGTTTTGTAAATGGGAGTCAGACCCCAGTCCACAGGCTACTTTGATTTTTTCAGGGGTGAGCCAAGCAACAGTGCTCTCTATCTCCCAACTTAAGGTTTTTCAAGGGGTCCTTCTGACCCCTTGTTTTTCAAGCTCTCCCCCAGGGAGGGCGGTGGAGTAGGGTGCCGCTGATAACAACAGCTCTGTCCAAACAAATCTCTTAGTCCTGTTCACAGTGTTCCAGGGATGCTTCCTCACTGGACTTGGGGGGAAGAGGCAAGCACAGGCCTGCTCCCCCGACACAGGCCTCCGGTGGGGAGGGGCCCACAGGGCTCTCAGCAGAGCTTTCTTCTGTGTTAGCCACCTCCCCACATCCTCCTTCCTTCTGCCCTCTCATCCTCTTGTCACATCCTTGAATCACCTAAGGCATTCAAAGGTCTTAGGATGAGTTTTCAAATCCATTTCCTTTGTAAATCTGCATAATCTGAACTCTATCCCATGGGTGCTGAGAAATTCTAAAGTGAAAAATGGTGTGGACCTGCCCTCAGTAAGGCTGATGCGTACGGGAAAGGCAGGTAGGCATGAGCCAGAGACGCCACAGCTAAACTCTCAAGGTTCTCTGGAGAGCCCATAAACAATTAAAATTGTTTCCTGTGATACCTTTACTGGGCTTATTCTAATACAAAATGTCCATCCTGACCTCCTAGCTCACGAAAGCTCATCAGTTTATACAAACACGTGAAAACTCCCTGCTTGCTAAACTCAGCTGTCTCCTCCTCACTCTTATTTCTCTCCAAAATTCTGCTTTTGCCTGTTTCTGACTACTACGTCTTCCTCACATGTGAAGGAACAATTGCACACAAAATAACAAATAACAACATGGATGGACCTAGAGATCATCATACTAAGTGAAGTAAGCCAGACAGAGAAAGACAAATATCATAGGATATTGCTTATATGCGGAATCTAAAAAAATGGTACAAATGAACTTATTTACAAAACAGAAACAGACTCACAGACATAGAAAACAAACTTATGGTTACCAGGGGCGAAGGGTGGGGAGAGGGCTAGATTGGGAGTTTGGGATTAACATATACATACTACTATATATAAAATAGATAATCAACAAAGACCTACTGTATAGGACAGGGAACTCTGCTCAATATTCTGTAATAACCCAAATGGGAAAAGAATCTGAAAAAGAATAGATACATGTATATGTATAACTGAATCACTTTGCTGTACACCTGAAACTAATGCAACATTGTTAATCAACAATATTCCAATATAAAATTAAAAAAAAAAATAGCAGCAACCAGCATAGCTGGGAAGAGTCTGTGTCTTACCCCTTGACAGGGCCTCAGTCAAACATGAGGCAGGGAAAGTTCCAATGAGGACATCCTGCTGCACTGTCTTCTTAGTAGGCAATGGTGGCAGAAGCAACTGGTTGCCCCCTAATAACCATCTTCTTTTTCTTATATATTTTAGAAGTTCTGATTTTTAGGTGGCACATGGCACTGTGAAGAAAGACCTTCTTTTCTCCATAAGACTATTTAACATCACAGGGAAGGATTAGAATTTGCCTGGCTTTGGATCACATGTCCACCTCTGGCTCCATCAACATGGCTGGAGGGTAAGTTGTCTTGGACAAGTAGTTCCTGCAAGAGCCACACAGGTGGCCTGCTTCTCAGAAAGAAAAGGGTCCGTCCCCATGAGAGACTGGCACTGGGCAGATCAAAGATAGAAGTTGGAATCAGGGCTTTTAAGATTTCTGAGGCTGGGACAAAGCTCTAATTCAAAAAGATACATGCACCTCTATGTTTATAGCAGCACCATTCACAGTAGCCAAGACATGGAAACAACCTAAATGTCCATCAACAGAGGAATGGATGAAGAAGATGTAGTACAATATTCTGTATATACAATGGAATACTACTCAGCCATAAAAAAGAATGAAATAATGCCAATTGCAGCAACATGGATGGACCTAGAGATTATCATACTAAGTGAAGTAAGTCAGAAAGAGAAAGACAAATACCATATGATATCACTTATATGTGGAATCTATAATATGACACAAATGAACCTACCTATAAAACAGAAACAGACTCACAGAACCGGCTTGTGGTTGCCAAGGAGGAGGGAGGGTGGGGGAGGAATGGACTGGGAGTTTGGGATTAGTAGATGCAAACTATTATACATAGAATGGATAAACAACAAGGTCCTACTGTACAGCACAGGGAACTATATTCAATATCCTGTGATAAACCATAATGGAAAATAATATAAAAAAGAATGTATATATATATGTATAACTGAGTCACTTTGCTCTACAGCAGAAATTAACACAACATTGTAAATCAACTATAGTTCAATAAAAAAATAAATTAAAAAAATTTCTGAGGCTGATTCTCCCTTTTTGGATCCTATAGCCCTTCTTTGGTCACTGTGAAAGGTGATCTAGGCTAATTGCCAATTTGTATCTAAAGTAGGAAGGCTAAGTATTTTCTTTGATCTTGAACTTACTTTTATTTCTCACATGTGCTGCCTTGGTAAATCTACTTATTATCACTTTCTCTACTTTGTCCTGTATCCTGCATGGTCTCTGTTAGGTTTCTGTTAAAAATGTTATTCACACATTTATGTGCTTGTCTTGATTACAGAAATTTTTATTTTTACTGCTTCCTTATCTTTGCTTTACTTCAAACCCATTGATTGAATCATCTCAAGAGAGGTCTTTCCCTCTCTCTCTCTCTCTCTCTCACACACACACACACACACACACACACATCAGACACACACACACCACACAGAATACTATCCCGGGTGATAGGGAACAAAAACCAAAGCTGTGGAAATTAAGGCAAGAAACAGCTTTCAGAATAAGCAGACCCATCCAAAAAGTGGGGGACGTGATTGTTGGGGGGGGGGGTGAAAGGAGAATACAGCCTTAGCTTCCAGAGCAGAGAAAAAAATAGGAAATGACTAAAATGGAAAACTCATAGGACTATGAGTATGTTATTTAATGATTTGAAGGCAAATGCCAAAAATACAGCAAAAAAATGAGATGAAGGTGGTTGTTTCTGGGGAATAGGAAGTAGTGAGAGAAAAAAGATGATTCAGGGAGCCCATAACTTTCATAATAAATCTTGTTGAATTGTTGTTAAGTCACGTGCATGATCATTTGATAAAAGTGAAAATAAAATAAAAAGGGCTCTAAATCTGAGCCGGTGGTCGTGGATTCTGGCCTGGCTTAGCTGCATCACTCAGGTTTTCTGTTTGCCTCTCTCAGAGTCAGGTCCCCGCATCCATCTTTCTCTTGGCTTCATCCCTGGTTTTGATGGCTCCTCCTATAATTACTTCCTGAGAAGGAAGTATGTAGGAGATTTTAAAATTTTAAGAAATTGTACATCTAAAAATGTGTCTAATCTACACTGAAACTTAATTGTAATGGGCATAGTATTGGAAATTGGAAATCATTTTCCCTCAGAATTTCTCCATTGTCTTTTAGTTTCCACTGTTATTGAGAAATCTGAAACCATTCTGAATTTTGGTCCTTTGTAAGTAAACTTTTGCTCTTTTCTGGAAGCTTTTGGGATTTTCTCTTTGACTCCAGTATTCTATGATTCTATAGCCTTGATAAAGATCTATTTTAATTTATTGTGGTGAAACTTGATGAGACTTTTAATTCTGGAAGTTTTTCTTTAGCTATTTAATTGATTGTTTTCCCTGTTCTGTCTTTCTAGAATTCCGTTCATTTGGAGGTTTAGCTTTCTGGACACTCTCTAATTTCTAATTTATGAATCTTTTCTCTCTTATATTCCATCTTTTAGTCTTTTCACTCTACTTTCTAAGAAATTTCCTCAAAATTATCTTCTAGCACTTCTTTGAGATGTTTATTTCTGCTTTTGGATTTTTATTTTCTAAAACCCACTCTTATTATCTGCGTGATCATTTTTTAAAGAGTAGAATCCTGTCTTACTTCATTTATGCAGTATCTTTTCTCTCAGAGAATATTTATAGTTTTGTTCACTGTTGCCACCTTGCTTAGACTGACTCTCACGTTGTGGTGTTTGTTCCTCAGGTGTCTGGTGATCCTTGGCTCACCCAGTACAGTGCTTGTATTGAAGAACTTAGCTTTCTTGGATGTATTAAGTCAGTCACTACATGTCCTCCTGCCTTCCAGCGTCCAAAATTTTACCACTATCAAAAGAGGAGAGATTCTTTTAAAATTTTTTTTAATGTAACAGCTTTATAGAGGTATAATTCATATACAAGTCACCCATTTGAAGTATATAATTCAATGGTTTTTAGTATATTCTCAGAGTTGTGCAATCATCACCACAATAAATTTTAGAACATTTTCATCACCCCCAAAATAAACCCCATACCTTTTAGCAGTCATTTTCCATTTTCCCTATGTCCTTCTAGCCCCTGGCAACTACTAATCTACTTTTTCTCTCTCTGGATATTCCATATAAATGGAATCATACAAGATGTGGTCTTCTGTGTCTTTCTTCTTTCACTTAGCATAATTTTCAAGGTTCATTCATGTTGTAGTATATATCAGTGCTTTATTCCTTTTTTTTCCTGAACACTATTCCATTTTATGGAGATACCACTTTTCATGTATGTATTCATCAGCTGATGGACTTTTAAAAAAAAATTTATTGGAGTATAGCTGATTTACAATGTTATGTTAGTCAAAGAAGAGATATTCTTCAAAAAAGAGAATTCTGTCAATGGGAAGGTAGATAATTTTCTTTCTTGCTCTCCTTATTGATAAAAGATGCTCTTTGGAGAAGAGGCCAGGAGGGCAGCGTGCTAGGAAGGCAGGACAGGACCCTTGCTCTGTGGTCCAGAGCAATTCTGTGCTGATCTGAAACTTACAAGCCCCAGTCAGAAAGCCCAAACTTTCCATCTCTCTTAGCAGGCAGCTTGAGCCCCACCTACTGCAAGCTCCTGGGTATCCCTCCTTCCCCAACCCTTTTCTTCCTTAAGCAGCTTTTTTTTTTTTTAATTTTAATTTTATTGAAGTATAGTTGATTTACAATGTTGTGTTTGTTTCAAGTGTACAGCTAAGTGATTCAGTTATACATGTACATATATTCATTCTTTTTCAGATTCTTTTCTCATATAGGTTATTACAGAGTATTGAGTAGAGTTCCCTGTGCTATACAGTAGGTCCTTGTTGTTTATCTATTTTATATATAGTAGTGTATATATGTTCATCCCAAGCCCCTGATTTATCCCTCCCTGCACGTTTCCCCTTTGGTAACCATAAGTTTGTTTTGGATATCTGTAAGTCTGTTTTGTAAATATGTTCATTTGTATCATTTTTAAAAAAATTAGATTCCACTTATGAGTGATACCATATATTTGTCTTTGTCTGACTTAACTTCACTTAGTATGATAATTTCTAGGTCCATCCAAGTTGCTGCAAATGGCATTATTTCATTCTTTTTATAGCTGAGTAATATTCCATTGTATATATGTACCACATCTTCTTTATCCATTCCTCTGTCGATGGGCTTTTAGGTTGTTTCCATGTCTTGGCTATTGCAAATAGTGCTGCAATGAATATTGGGGTGCATGTATCTTTCTGAATTATTGTTTTCTCTGGATATATGCCCAGGAGTGGGATTGCTGGGTCATATGGTAATTCTATTTTTAGTTTTTTAAGGAACCTCCATACTGTTTTCCATAGTGGCTGTACCAATTTACATTCCCACCAACAGTGCAAGAGGGTTCCCTTTTCTCCACACCCTCTTTAACATTTGTTATCTATACACTTTTTAATGATGGCCATTCTGAACAGTGTGAGGGGATACCTCATTGTAGTTTTGATTTGCCTTTCTCTGATAATTAGTGATGTTGAGCATCTTTTCATGTGCTTGTTGGCCATCTGTATGTCTTTTTTGGGGAAATGCCTATTTAGATCTTCCACCCATTTTTCGATTGGGTTGTTTGTTTTTTTGACATAGAGCTGCATGACCTAAGCAGCTTATTAAAGCAACCTTCTCATCCCCCTGAATGGCTTTCTCTGAAGGAAATTTTGGAAAATACTGTTTTCTCCCTCTCATTACGCTTGCAGAGATTTTAATATCTTTTAAGTGTAAATGGCCAGATGACCCAGTCTTTTTTTCCTGCCTCAGTCTCCTCGTCTGCAAAATGGGGCTAACACTGCCTCCCCCACGGCATCACTGTGACAGGAAGTTAAAGGAGGCGAATGGTCAGAGCTGCCACTCAACCCTGAGCACAGTGGAGATGCCTTCTCCCAAGGCCTACTTCACCAGGAGGCCCAGGTTGACGGTTTGCAAAAGTGAAAGTAACTTTAAACCCCATGAGATCAAAACCTAAGGTGAAAAAAACCCAGTAACTAAATTCTCACTTCGACGACCATTGTAAGTAAAACCAAAGAGGAACGAGAAGCTAGGATGCTCTCCAGGCAGCGCGAGCCAGCAGCCCCGCTGTCTGCACAGACCCAGGGAAGGTGTGAGACCTGCACAGACTCGCCCCTGCCTCCTTCAGACCAGGGGTTGCCTGCCCCACACCTCGCTCTCTGCCTCCCCACCCCCTTCCTTCTATTTTTATAACTTAGAGAAGAACAGGAAGGGGTATTTTTTTTAACATTTTTAAGTGTTTTTCAGCACTTGGGGTCTGTCTGTGTTCTAGAAGCTGGTATGGTTGTGAGCTTGTCACAGAAAATGGTTCTGACCTAGGGCAAGGGCTTCTGTCCTACAAGTCATCCCCTAGCAGGTTGGGGGACATTTGCCATCTCCTCTCCAGCTGCACAGGGAAGCCCTAACTCACACTGCATATGACAGTCAAAGCCAAAGTTCCAAAAAGACCCCAAGACGCTTTTACTTCTCGGGGAAGGGGAAGGTGGCAGCAGGGCTCAGGTTTGAGACGAGCCTGTGTTACCAGGGGGCTCCACGGGGACACGGTGATACCCCAGGCTGCTGCACCACAGTCATCACTCAGCCGTCCTGACATGTACATCATTTAGAATGAAACCCTCTGTGCAAATAGACAATAGAAAACGTATGTGGTCTCCAAATTAAATATATGTCCTTCAGGGCAGCTCCTGGGTGTGTTGTTTTTTCCCTAGCAGCCACTTTCAACTAATTCTCTATCTTTTGTCCCGCGACTTAGCTTCCAGTTCTATTTTTCTTCTTTTCTTTAGGTCAGATTACTTCTCTTAATAGGTTTGCCATATTTAGAAAATAATACAGTTAAATTTGAATTTCAGATAAACAGTGAAAAACTTTTAGTACGTTCAATGTAACATTTGCACATGTGCATAGCAAAAAGTGACATGTTACTTATCTG
Source organism: Eschrichtius robustus (assembly GCF_028021215.1). Classification (NCBI taxonomy): domain Eukaryota; kingdom Metazoa; phylum Chordata; class Mammalia; order Artiodactyla; family Eschrichtiidae; genus Eschrichtius; species Eschrichtius robustus. Next base: position 57,087,617 of record NC_090835.1, on the reverse strand, counting down.
AAATTCAATGGAATAGACTCACACTAAAAATTATTCATTGTTTATGTGAAATTCAAATTTAACTGGATCTGTATTTCATCTGGCAATGCTAACTGTAGATCTTTTTTCCTCTCCTCTTCTGTATACTTTCCAGAGAAAGACTTTCTTGAAGCCACAGGGAGAAATAAAGGAGTACAGGCACGTTAGTTCCCATGCTGCGACCTACGACGATGAATTCATATTGAACCGAGGAGCTAGGATGGTTTCAGTTTGCTGGTTAAAGGTAGGGTGAATAGAGTTGTTTTCAGTTTGCTTCTCCCAAGGAATAACCTTATGATGAACATTCATAGCTTTTTCAACTGATGAGATGAGCTGTGAAGCAGGATACTCAATTCTGCAGCATCAAATTCCTAGCACATGGGTTATAGAACAGACAAAAGATTTGTTTTCTGAGATTGTTCTTTTAAACTGGGAGAACGTCAATTTAGGGAACAAAGCTTTCTCGAGTCAATGTTAAGTATGTAAGTCATGAATCAGATGCTTCTCGAGTTACAAAGCTTCAAGGATCTCCCTCCCACCTTCACCGTATTCTAGTTCATTTGGGGAATATGTGTAAGAAGACAGCTAAGCTTTAGAGCAGTATACTTGTTACATGAGCAGTATATATTTAAGATGCTATATATTTTGGAGTAATTCCATTCCCTATAATATTTAATGTGTTTTTTTTCTTTGGAAAAGTTTTTAAAAGTTCACAGATTTACATAACCTGTAACCATATACCCCAACGATTTCGTGAATTAGCAGACCTGAATCTTTTGCATTTTTGCCTTATATATAATTTTACACACTCTTCCCTCTCATCTTAGCATCTCTAAAATTGGGTACACTTTAAAATTAATGGCATATTGTGGCAACTTTCTTTCCTGAGTGATTCAAAAAATAATAATGGGTTTTATAATTGATATCATCTTAGATTTTATATAACAGCATGCTTTTTTACTATTAAAATAATATGACATTACAGATACAATTGAAAGACTTTTTTTCTCCCCTGCCCCTACCCTCACCCCTGCCAGTCTCATTTTCCTTCACTCTTCAGAGGCAAAGACTATCATAAATTTACTGTGTGTTTCAGGCCATAATTATATATTTTTTCTTAATATATAGTATTGTTCTCTGTGTTATTGCTCTACATGCATCTATCTTTTCTTTTTTTTTTACTTATAATTATATTTTAATATCAATCCATGTTGATTTATATAGAGATATTTATTTTATCTCCTATATCATACTCTATTGCATGAATAAACTGCAATTAATTTATCCATTCTCTTACTGATAGACATTTAGTTTGTTCCCAATTCATTTTTTCAGTTTCATATTATTATAAGCAAGAATTCTCTAATATTTAGAATTTAATAATCTACATTTAGGAATGGAATTTCCAAGTTGTACAATGTGTACATTTTCAATTTTCAATGTATCTGTAATTTAATTCAACCTGCACTTAGTGTGCTTTTAGCCTTATGAATGAAATCTGGATTTGTTATTGTGTGAGGTTTGGTTTTTTCTCCTCAAAGGAAAGCCCTTGCTGTTTTGCCTTTCACCCACTTCTTTACCAGAAATTGTAATAGTACAGTGATAAAGTCACTCTCCATAAATATCACCTTTGAAACTTCTTTTGTGATGGTTTGTGGGCCATCGGTCAACTGAGGTGCACACACTTCCTAAATCATCACTGTATTTCCAAAGACCTTCTGTGTTTGAAAGGCCACACAGACCTCTCAGGCACCTTTGTCAATCACCTGGAGCTGGAGAGATGCAATAACCATAGTGTGAATTTTAAAGACACAGCAGTGTGTGTTAAGGGCCTAAGGTGGGCATTTTCATTCCATCCAACAGTGCCAGGAATTTACTATAAGAAAGTAATTAAAGAAGCGCACAAAAAAAGAAATGACAAGGTTTGAACTACAGGTAAGTTTATAACAGTAGAAAGTAAGAAGCATTGTTAGGATTCTACAATAGAAGTAACCTGATTTATAAATAAATCAGAGTGGGTTTCTATGAACAAAAAATTGTCCCAGAAAGTGCACATAACATGTTAAATGAAGAAAATGGGGTAAAAGATATTTTGAAGAGTATGACTTCTTTTAAAGAATGTATTCACAGAAAAATATCTGGAAGGATATAACCGAGGCATAACAGTGGCTATCTCTGGGATATGGAATGATGGGTGGGTCCTATTTTCTTCTTTTCATCATCTGTCTTTCTAATTTTTATACAATGAACATATATTATTTTTGTAACCAAAACAATTTAAAAAATGAGCTAGGATTTCGTTTGCTTGGGTCATGGTTTTGTGTTGAGAATAGACATGGGAGATGTGTAAGTTGGTAAGAGAATTTAGGAGCAAGATGAGAAAGCAAAATAAGTTTAGTAAAACATTATCTGGGAACAATTTTGAATTTGTCTTGTGCGTTTTCTTTATCCTTGTTCTCCAAACTTTTTAAAGGAGTCTAAGCAGAGATGGCTGGTGTCTTGCAGTGAGTAATTCGGTCCTTCTTCTGTTTTTAAAGACTTCTGCACTTACTCCTTCACTGTAGGTAGAGAATTTATGCTCCCAGTAAAGACCTGCAGAGTAGATTTGATAGCTGTCTTTGATAACAAATTTAAGAAAGGTATCTAATATTTCCTTTAGTTTCCTTTTTTTTCTTAATTTAGTTTGGAGGAGACCAAATTCTCCTCTAGAATAACATTCTCTTTGTAGCTTCAATATCCCTTCCTTGAATCTTCACTGTGGGGAAAAAATCAAGGCAAGAAGCTGTGAGTTCCTTATCAGCTTCAAAATGTTCAAGTGTCAGTGTCCATGAAGTGAATACAGGGGTCTGTAGACGGGCTCCTTAACAGCTGAAGATACTCAAATTTAAATATTCTAAAGTTACTCTTACCAAAACTATTAAAATGATAAAATCAAATGCTATTTGGTTTATAGGATATGGAAAAACTGGCATATGTACCTACTGATGATGGACTTAAAATGGGTTCCATTTTTATGGAAAGAATCCTAACGATATGTAAGAATGATCAAAAGAGTTTTCATTCTTTTGAGTGAAAACTCAAAAGAAAACAAAAAATGATTTGCACAAAAATGGACAAAAGCCCATTTGTTTACTATCCTTTCATGACATAACTTCAGAGCCACTGCACTGGAGTTCCAGATCCCTTCCAATGATTCTCAGATCCATAAAATCACAGCATTTTAGAGTAGGAAGGAAACTGAAAAGTCTAAGTAGATGGGCTTAAAGAGTTTAGAAGATTGTCCCATGGTCCCCCAGGTAATACCTGAAGAAGCCATTTTGCAGTTGATGGTTCTGTAATTATGAGTTAGCATCTTTCACACGAAACCAGTGCACTCAGTAATGAGGTAGCTCCCCGTGAAAACGGGTTGTTTGGTCATGCTGAGGCAGGAGATCGATGGGTCCCTGGGGCAAACAGTTGGAGTTTGTTCCCTGTGGACGCATACTCCGAGACAAGAATAACAGGACAATTGAGAGAGGAGGCTTGGCCCTGCCCAGATAGAAGATAAGAGAACATATATTCCTCATTCTTGAAGTCAGGAGACCTCCCCGACTACACATGCTCAGAAAGACTCCTTGGAGGCTAAAGGGGAGTGATGCTAAGTGGCTAAGTCTACCCATAGGCCTCTTTGGTAGAATCCATCCTGGCTAAGAGATGCGCACGCACACATGGGAAGATCCTGAGATATACCAAATACGGATTTTGAACCAGGCAAATCAAAATGATTGGCCAAAGGAAACACGGAAGAAATGCCCCCATATAAGTGATTTAAACCGTCACAAGGGTGTGACTTTCTCTCTGGGCCCCCCCGTGTGTCTATCCACACGTACTGTACTCTTTTTTCTCCTAATAAATACTTTACTTGTGTCACTACTTTCCGTCTTTGTGGGAATTCTTTTTCTGCAAAGCCGTAGGGCCAGGGCCTTGTCACTGACCACTGGTCTGGTGGCTAGGATTCAGCGCTCTCACTGCTGTGACCTGACCTCAATCTCTGGCCAGGAACAGAAACCCTGCTTCAAGCTGCTGCAGGCCGAGGCCACCCGAGATCAATGCCGAGGACCTCAGGGAGCTTGTCCAACTTCTGCATTTAAGAGAAGAAGAAATGGAGGTGCAGAGAGGTGAAGTGACCTGCTCAAGGTCAATGGACTTGCCTTAAGTGCTTTGTGGATGAGAGACGAGTGTGGGAAACCGGTAGCAGTATGAGTCATGCCTGCCTCTTTGGGTTGGGATATTTGGATGAGGCTGAGGAGATGCAGGAGCAAGCGCTGGTGAAGTGGACCACGTGCCAGAGCTGCGCCTGGCATTCCAGACAGACAATAGCTCTGAAAGGGGTGTGAATGGCACCCACCCCATCCCCACAGTTAACCTCAAAGAAGTGTTAATTTCACAGTCAAACTGAGGACCATTGAAATTCAGGCAGTGTCAGAAAACAAGCATTTATTTGGAACCAAAAGGACAATTTGTCTCTTTTCCTTTGCATTGTCTGGCCCATTAATTTTCCCAGAATAAAACATCTTCAAGCAGACTTTCCTCGCTCCTAGAATTCCCCATCCCAGTCTAGGCAAACAGGACCTTTAAACAGAAGAAAAGGCATTCCCACACCTTTTGGTGAAGACGCAGGATGAACTGATCATTGCCTGCAAGGAGGGCCATTTTGGGAAATAAGGCTAAAGCAACACACACTTGTTCTTCTGAGCATACCCTTTTATTAGCGACATCATGATGTCCTTCAAGAGTCCATCACATTTATTAGAGTGTGGACACTTTTCTTCTCAAACCACCAACTTTGTTTATGACCACATCGTTGGGGTTTTGGATGATAATTTTACCTTTCTTTTCTTCATCTCGTGGTTTCTCAGTCTTGGGGACTGTCTACATTTTGGACCAGCTAATTGTTTTGTGGAGGGGAGGGGAGGCTGTCCAGCATACATTAGCAGCATCCCTGGCTTCTACCCACTAGAGGCAAGTAGCCTCCTCCTCCCCTATCGCCCTGTTCATGACAACTGAAAATGTCTCCAGACATTTCCAAATGTCCCTGGTTGAGATCTAGTCCTAGCAAACACATCACTGTGCTCTTCTAATCCCAAAAGGCATCAAAGCCTTTCCCAGAGCACAAGCCCCATGGTTTTGGCTTCCTGACCTTCTTGGTATTAGTCTACTGGACCATCTACCATCTTGAAATGAAAATCAAAAACCAAGAATGTTGGATTATTTGGGAAATTATAGGAATATGAACCAATTTAATTCTTTATCCCACTCCATTATGCTTACTCCCCTCATCTGTATTTCATTAGCACAAACCTACGTTCTCTATACCTAAATGTATTACTGTTTTGCTGATCATCCAGTATAATAATAACACCTACCATGTACTGAGCCCTGCTGTGTGTCAGGTTCTGTGTTATGCACCATATCTTGTCACAACCACCTGGAGAGTTGGGCACAAGTTATCCTCTTGTCACTAGAATGTGAGCTGCACAAGGGCTGGAACCATCCCTCTAGTTACCAACACACCCCAAGGCTTTCCACAGGGGCCAGGATATGATGGCATGCGTCACAGTGCCCAGCAAAGATTCCTTAAAAGGCATCAATGAATACTTTTTACTTTTTATTTTTTAATTGAAGTATAGTTGATTTACAATGTTGTGTTAATTTCTGCTGTATAGCAAATTGATTCAGCTATATATATATATATATATATATATATATATATATATATATATATTCTTTTTCATATTCTTTTCCATTGTGGTTTATCACAGGATATTGAATACAGTTCCCTGTGCTTATACAGTTAGACCTTGTTGTTTATCCATTCTATACATCATAGTTTGCATCTGCTCATCCCAAACTCCCAATCCATCCCTCCCTCACCCCTCCCTTGGCCACCACTGAATACATTTTAAAAAAAAAAAAGATTTATTTATTATTTACTTATTTGTTTAATTTATTTTTGGCTGCATCAGGTCTTAGTTGCAGCCCACAGGATCTTCGTTGAGGCATGCAGGATCTTTCTTTGTGGCACGCAGGCTTCTCTCTAGTTGTGGCATGCAGGTTTTCTCTTCTCTAGTTGTGGCGTGCAGGCTCCAGGGCATGTGGGCTCTGTAGTTGTGGCGTGCGGGGTCCAGAGCACGTGGTCTCTGTAGTTTGCGGCAAGCAGACTCTAGTTGAGGTGCGCGAGCCCCATAGTTGTGGCTCACGGGCTTAGTTGCCCCGCGGCATGTGGGATCTTAGTTCCCTGACCAGGGATCGAACCCACATCCCCTGCATTGTAAGGTGGATTCTTTACCACTGGACCACCAGGGAAGTCCCTGAATACACTTTATGGAAGATTTTTGACCTCTTTCTTTTATAACCCAAACCCGATCTTTTGGCAAATCCCGTTTTCTCTACATTCCACGTATATCCAGAATATGTTCATTTCTCACTACCTTAATTAACACCACCCTGACCCAGGCCAGCACGATGTCTCACCTGGATGATTGCAGTCATCTCCTGACGTGTCTGCACTTCTGCCCTCATCCTGCTATGTTATCTCTTATCAACCCAGCAGCCAGGGAAGCCTTTAGGACAGTTCAGGCTACTCCACTCAAAGCCTTCCGAAGGCTTCCCATCTCACACAGAGTAAAAGCCAGAGTCCTTTAGTGGCCTGCAGAGTTCTAGACGATGTGTCCTCTGTCACTTCCCTGACTTTGTTTCTTTCTACCCCCCTCACTTACTGTTTCCTCTACCCTGGCCTTGCTCTTCTCAACCCACCAAGCGCGCTCCTGCTTCAGAGCCTTTGCGCTGGCTGTTCCCTGTGCCAGGAACACTGTGCCCACAGATCCCACACAACCCTCTCCCTCCTCAAATCTTTACTCAAAAGTCATCTTCCCAAAGAGGCCTTTGCTGGCCATTCTATTTAAAGTTGTAACCCTCCCGACCCACTTCACTGCTAAATTTTCCTTCTTTGCATTTATCTCCTTCTGATAAACCAGAGTGTAAGCTCCATGAAGGAAGGGATTTTTGCCTGTTTTGTTGGTTATTCAATTTCCAGCATCCAGTACTGGAATATTTGTTCATTGTTAAGCGAATGAATGAGGACACAGAGATATTAAGTGGCAGAGCTAGGATACACATCCAGTCTACCTGCCTCAAAATCTTGCTCTCCTAACTGTTCTCAAACTTAGCTGAGCATCAGAATCACTTGGGAGTGGAGTATGCTTGAGAAAATGCAGATTCCTGGGCCTTCAAGGAATCAAAGTATGGGGGAGGGGAATTTAGGAAACTCTACTCTAAAAGGTCCCCAGAAAGCCCTACACAGCTCGCCCGATGGCTCAGCAACCTTGTAAATGGGAACTTAAGTTGTGACCTGGGAGCCATCTGCACCAGTACCAGCTGGATCCAGATGTGAAACAGCCTCCTGAGCTGTGAACCCTGACTCCACTGCCCACTCTCAATATGACTGCTTCCTTTTTTTCTTTAATTTTCTTTTTCTAATCTGGAACTCTTTGAGGAAAGGGCCCCAATATCTAACTGTGTTGAATGTCCCATGTCTGCAATTTCCTAAATGTATGGGCTTGGTCGATTATAGACTTTCTTTATCAGTTTTCTCATCTGTAAACTGGAGATAATAAATACTCATCCCTATCTCATAGGATCACTGTGAAGATTCAATGGACTTAGGTTATAAAATTACCAGAACAGTACCTGGTATAAAGCAAATATTCAATAAATGTGAACTGTTATTACTGTTAATACCACGACTTTCTAGGCTCCAACCAAGACCTGTGAAATCAGCCTCTGCAAGTCCGGCCCGAGAGCATTTAAAACAGCATCCCATGTGATTCTGATGCACACAGAGGTGCGAGCAGCCCTGCCTCAGTCTGCTCTGTGGGGAGCAGAAGTCAGTCTTCTCCAGCCTGACAGCCATGTGCTCAAGAGACCGTGGGTGGAAGCAGAAGTTTTCTGGCCCCTTGAGTAACATAGGAGATGCCTGGCCTGGCTGGAAACAACACAGGTGAGTTTGGAAGGGCAAAGGCAGCTCAGAGCCGATCAAGCCCATGTGCTCATTTTCATAATGAATGAAGCAGGCTCCTCAAGTGATTGTATAGCCCATGTGTGAATATTTCTAAAACAGAGGCAAAGGAATTTCTCTACAGCCTTGGTATGCAGTCAGTGTGGAACAAGGACCAACAGAATTAGCATCCCTGGGAAGCAAGTTTGTTAGAAATGCAGAATCCCCAGTCCCCCTCCCAAACCTACTGCATCAGAAGCACGATTCTAGAACACTGGTTCTTAGATTCGGCTGCACATAGGAATTACTTGGCAAACTTTAAAAAATACCGATAATTGAATTCCATCCCTGGAAATGTTGATTCATTTGGTCTGGTGTTAGAACTGGACACAGGGATTTTAAAATCTCTCTAGGTGATTTTATGTACAATGAACTATGATAACCCTATGTTGCTGACTCAAGATACCAATCACTCTTTGGGTGATCTGAATTGGGAGAAACTGAGTCATCAAGCTAGGCTTGGGGTTGGGATCCCTGTTTCTCTTCCATGGTAAATGTCCAAATCAAGGATGGTTTACAATTGCCATTTAGAAAAAAAACATAGCATTCGATTTACAGAAAAATCATATATATTTATATATACGTATGCCATCTCCTCTCTGGCATTACAAGTTTTATCTAATAAGGAAAGGGATAAGACAAGAAGATTAAAATTAAAGAACAGAGAAAAGAAAAAGACCTATCTCTCCCCATCCTGTCACCCAAGCACAGCAGCCCCCTTCACTTAACAATGCAAGTTTTATGCTAAATGCATATTTTCCTGTTGACTTTGCTCACCCTGGATCCATTCTCATATCTACCAAAGCAGATGACTGCATTTAGCCCTGTGTTGTTGTTGTTGGTTTTTTTTGGTTTCTTTTCCCCAATTAGATTGCTGCTTAGGATTTTTCCCTTTATAAGCATGTTTTATGAAGAGAATGCATAATCGTCTCCTGAATTCATTCCATTAACTGTCTGGCACTTCAGCTTGCTCTTCTGTGACCCAGAGATAACTTCTAGCCTATCTATCTCCCTTGTGGAGAAGATTACATGAGATAATGAAGGCAAAGATGCTTTGAAAAAGGATAAAGGAGCTTAAGACCAGTGGGACAGAGGAAGCATCATCAATATAACTCCATTTGTTGAGAGCCAGTGTGCCAGGCACTGGGTAGTTTACATATTTTGCCTCTGATGCTCACAGCAACCTTGGAAAGCATTACTACCCTTGTTTTACAGACAGGAAACTGAGGCTCAGAGAGATGCAGAAACAAGCCCTGGGGCCCTCTGCCAGTAACCGAGAAAGCCAGTTTTCAAACCTTGTTCTTCCTGGTCCTGAAGTCACTTCCTCAAGCAGTCATTCAAAGGCTACCCCCAGAGATTCTAACGTAACTGGTCTGTAGGTAGGCTTGGCCTTGGGGATTTTTCAAAGATCTTGATGATGTTAATAGAATCAGTGTTAGAGCACCACTAGGCTAACTGCCCATAAAGAGACTAGTGACTAAATTACTAAAGAGAATGTATGTAATAGAATTATACATGATCAAAAGTGCATCACTCTAGCCAAACCAATGAAGAGAAATTTTCATCATCTTTGAGTATGACTTTAGATAGCCCTGCATATACACACAGCATGACCTATTTATTAAATTGAGTAACTAATAATTGCTAAATATATAAAGAGATTGAATGGTGGGTGAATCAATGAAGAAACAAAAGAATGACACAGCTGAGCATTGGGAAAAGTGCATCCTTTTTGCTTTTATTTATTTTTAATTTTTTTGCATTGGGGCAAAATTAGAAGATCCATGGATTTGAAGTCAAGAGAATTGTGTTTGAATATCCACTGTGGAAAAGTCAGATAAGCTCGTTGAAACTCAGTTTTATTATATGTTAAAAGAGGAAAATGATCCTGTGGCTTTTGTGATAACAATTAAGATTACTGTTATAGAAATGTAAGGGAATATTATTATTTTACTATACTAGCAAGAAAAACCCAGGAAGTGTAACTTTGACCAGCAGTTCTCAAACTTTAGCACATATAAGAATCCTCTGGAGAGCTGGTTAACATGATTCTGGGCCCCACTCAGATGCTGAGTCAGCACATCTGGAGACTATACATTATGTAGCACTGACTTAGACAAAATTATGTTGTGATGCTTAACCAACAGAAACATATTTTGCTGCCCTTTTCCCTCTCCCAAGGCATCTCAATTCCTCTTTTAATTCCCTTTACCTTCTCCAAGCTTCAGAACCAGCTTTCTAGAAAGAAAAAAATTAGCATCATTCATTCATATTTGTGAATAAGTTGACACCTGTGCCCTACTTCACCTTGTAATACCAGAATTTTAAAACAAATTGTGGAACAGAAACTTGCTCATCTCCTTAAAGGGTTACCAAGTTTTAACCAGTAAATATTGTTCTGTCATGGAAGGTGGTGTGAAGGAATGTGAAATAGCAGCTTAGTTTGGAAAATAAAAAAGAACAAAGGTGATGGATGCAACTAGAGATGATCATACTAAGTGAAGTAAGTCAGAAAGAGAAAGACAAATACCATATGATATCACTTATATGTGGAATCTAAAATATGGCACAAATGAACCTATCTACGAAACAGAAACAGAATCATGACATAGAGATCAGACTTGTGGGTGCCAAGAGGGTGGGGGGAGGGAGAAGGATGGACTGGGAGTTTGGGGTTAGTAGATGCAAACTATTACCTTTAGAATGGATAAACAGCAAGGTCCTACTGTATAGCACAGGGAACTATATTTATCCTGTGATAAATCATAATGGAAAAGAATATTTAAAAAAAGAATGTATATATATGTATAGCTGAGTCACTTAGCTATACAGCAGAGATTGGCACAACACTGTAAATTAACTATACTTCAATAAAGTTATTTAAAAAAGAATAAAGGTGAAGAAGGATGGGAGAGAGGGTGTCTACGGGAGGTGGACTCAGTACTTCAAAGTTTTGACCAGAGTGAACCCTTGACTAACAAACTAATCTGGGATCTCACTTGAGTACTCTCCTTGTGTTTGTCTAAAATGAAAAAAAATGAGAAAGCCTAGTTGCAAAATTTATTAGGTGGGACCAAAGTTTAAGCCTGCTAAGATATTAGATGATAAGACTCTAACTATAAAAATGTTCATTAAAATTTTTTTAAAATAAATGACTCTTCTTTATAAGTAATACAGTCACATGATTCAAAAGTCCACAAGAAATCAGTAAAAATTGTGGAGTAGGGAGCTCTTGGGATCTGTCCCTCACGAGAAACACAAAAATCTGGGGGAAAAAATATCAGAATTAACCTTACTGAACTCTGGGAGTTAACCAGAGGTTTATAGTAATCATTGAGTGCTTAACCAAGAAAAGGCCGCTGAAACATGGTAGGAAATTTTGGTGACATTTTCACTTACCTTAGCCCCACCATTGTCCCCAGTGTGGCAGTGCAGTAGTCTTAAAGATAACAGCCCATAGTCCCAGTACAGGAACCAGGTTTCAGAGGGAGCAGAGAACATCTTGTTCCTGAGGAATTGTGTTTGTCTGTTTTGACCTGGTTAGGGTTTCTCTGGAGAACTGGTGCAAGGGGCTTCCCCCACCTTTTTTTTTGTCTCACTTGGAACTCTACCAGGGCTGAGTGGCTACATGGAGGACATCCCCCAAAACACTGAAAGATAAAGAACAAGCCACTGCTGTCTGGGGCAAAAAGTAACAGTTTGGAAAACAATAGACACAGAAAAAATACAGGAGGAAAAGATGAAGAGTGAGATTTTTGAGGGGAATACATTCTGAAAAGTTCCCATGTATACTAGGGAATCTAGAAAGACATGTGTATGCCCAGGGCAGGACACATGCTCAGAAAAAATAGAAAAAGTCAGAGGCTTTCATCTCTAGATGACCTTTATGCTCAGTGCAAGCAGGAGGTGAAGGCTAAAGCAGAGTTGAAAAATGGCCTAAGGAAGAAGTGCCCTAACACAGAGCCAATCTAAAAAGACCTGGAGAATTTTTTCTTTGATTTTCCAGGTTTTCTTCTTTTTCTTGGCTTCAGATATTTAAGGATATGTCTGTCAAACAAACCACTAGCTGAGCAGTAAGCTAAAAGAATAGAGACTTCAGAGCTTCCCATGACAAGAAATACACTTTACAAAAATAGTTTAGAAAAGCCACCAAGCAAACAACAACCTGCAACCCACAGTAAACAATAACAAAATATCCTAGAAAGGTGAAAGAATTTGATTTCCAGAGTTAGCACATCATAATACTCAGAATGGCCAGTTTTCAATTCAAACTTATGAGGCATGCACAGAAACAAGAAATTATGGCCCATTCAAAAGAAAAAAATTAACAGAAACTGCCCAAAAGGAAGCATAGACATTGAGCATACTAGACAAAGATTTTAGATCAACTACATTACATATGCTCAAAGGGAACAAAGGATGAAGAATACAAGGAAACCAGGACAATAAATTCTCACCAAACAAAGAATATCAAGAAAGAGATGGGAATTATAAAGAAAACCCAAATAGAAATTTTGGAGTTGAAAAGTACAATAATTGAAATTAAAAATTCATTAGAGTTTTAACAACAGATTTTTGAGCAGACAGAAAGAATCAGTAAATTTGAAGATTGGTGAAATGAAATTATCAAGTCTGTGGAGTCGAAAGAAAAAAGGAGAAGAAGAACAAGAACGAAACCAAACAGGGCCTAAGGTACCTGTGGGACCCCATCAATTGTAGCAACATATGAATAATGAGAATCCCAGAGAGACAGGAGAGAAAGAGGCAGAAAGAATATTTGAAGAAGTATGCTTGAAAACTCCCTAAATTTAGTAAAAAACACGAATCATCTAAGAAGCTCAACAAATCCCTAAATACGCAAGATGAACACAAAAACATCCATACTGAGACACATAATAATCAAACTGTTGAAAGAGAAGGATAGTGTGAGAGCTTTGAAAGCAGCAAGAGAAAAACAATGCACTACATACAAAGGATCCTCAGTAAGATTAACAGCAAATTTCTCAACAGAAACCATGGAGGCAGTGGAACAACATATTTTAAAGCACTGAAAGGAAAAAACTGTCAACCAAGAATTTTATATCTGGCAAAACTATACTTAAAACATGAAGGAGAAATTGAGACATTCCCAAAAAAACAAAAGATGAGAGAGTTCATTGCTAGGAGACCTGCCCTACAAGAAATGCTAAAGAGTGTCCTTCCAGTTGAAATGAAAAGTCATTAGACAGTACCTCAAAGCCATATGAGAAATAAAGAACAGTGGAAAAGGTAGCTACATAGATAAATATAAAGGCCAGTATTATTGTGTTTTCACTTGTAACACCTCTTTTTTAATTATATGACTTAAAATTCAAAGGTATAACACAATAATTATAAATACATGTAACAGGTGCACATGTATTTTGTAAGATGTAATTTGCAACAATAACAACATAAAGGTGAAGGATAGCGATGTATAGGAGTAGAATTTTGTATACTATTGAAGCAAAGTTTGAAGTAACTCAAACTAGGTTGTTATGTTAATTGTAATCCCCAAGATAACCACTAAGAACATAATTTAAAAATATATGGAAAAGGTAATGATAAAGGAATCAAAATGGTACACTACCAAAAAATCAATTTAAAAAGACAACAATGGAGGAATTGAGGAAGAAAAAAGATATGACTTATTGAAGACAAATAGCAAAATGGCAGAAGCCCTTCCTTATCAGAAATTACTTTAAATGTAAACAGATTAAACTCTCCAGTTTAAGAGCAGAGATTGGTAGAACAGATTTTTAAAAGTAACAACAGGATGCAACTATTTGCTGTCTAAAAGAGATCCAGTTTAGAGTCAAAGACACACAGTAGTTGAAAGTAAAAAGAAAAGATATCACATGCAAATAGCAACCAACAGAGAGCTAGGGTGGCTATACTACAGTAATACACTACAGTAATAAAATGAGGGAAACACACAACACATACACACACATGACCATCTCAATTGAAGCAGAAAAAGCCTTTGAGAAAACCAAAAACTCCTTCATGATAAAAACACTCAACAACTCAGAAATAGTAGAGAATTTCCTCAAAATGACAAAAGTCATATATGGAAAACCCGCAGCTAACATTATAATCAATGCTGAAAAATGTCCCTCCCCTTAGATCAGGAACAAGACAAGGATGCTCACTCTTACCACTTCTGTTAAACATGATAATGAAAGTTCTAGTCAGAACAATTAGACAAGAAAAAGATATAAAAGACATCTAAAGAAGAAAGGAAGAGGTATAACTATCCCTATTCACAGATGACATGATCTTATATATAGAAAATCTTAAAATTTTCATTAAAAAACTATTAAAGGTAATAAATGAATTCAGCAGGAAACAAGATCAATACCAAAAAATCAGTTGTATTTCTATATGCCAGCAATGAACAATCCAAAAATGAAACTAAAGCAACTCTATTTACAAAGCATCAAAACTAACAAAATACTTAAGAATAAATGTAACAAGGAGACAAAATACTTGTACACTGAAAACTAAAACATTGCTGAAAGAAATTTAAGAGGATCTAATTAAACAGACTTTTGCTATTCGTGGATTGGAAGACTTAATATTGTTAAGATGGCAGTACTCACCAAAGTGAGGTACAGAGTCAATGTGATCCCTATCAATATCCCAGTTTTTTTGAAGAAATAGAAATGCTGATCCTAAGATATATGGAATTGCAAGGGGCCCTAAATAGCTAAAACAAAATCTTGAAAAAGAGAACAAAGTTGGAGGACTAACATTTCCTGATCTCAAAACATACTTACTAGCATAAAAATAGACATAAGATATCAATGAAATAGTATTGAGAGTCCATAAGTAAACCCAAATATTTATGATCAGCTGATTTCCAACAAGGGTGATAGAACCATTCAATGGGGAAAGAACAGTCTCTTTAACAAATGATGCTGAGAACTGGATATCCACATGCAAATGAATGAAATTGGATCCTTATGTAAGCATAAAAAAAAAATAAACTCAAAATCAAAGAACTAAGCATAAGAGCCAAAACTATAAAACTCTTAGCAGAAAACACAGGAATAATCTTCATTACCTTGGATTTGGCAATGCATTCTTAGAAGTGACATCAAAAGCACAAGTAACAAAAGCAAAAAATAGGTATATTGGACTTCATTAAGATTAAAAATTTTTGTGTGCCAAAGGATACTATCAAAAGAGTGAAAAGACAGCCCACAAAATGGGAGAAAATACTTGCAAACCATATACCTGATGAGTCTAGTATCTAGAATCTATAAAGATCTTCTACAATTCAGCAATAAAAGGACAACCAAATTAAAAGTGTGCAAAGAATCTGAATAGACATTTCTCCAAAGCAAGTATATAAATGGTCAACGAGCACATGAAAAGATACTCAACATAGTCATTAGGGAAATACAAATCAAAATCATAGTGCTATACCACTTCAAACTCAATAGGATGGCCATAATTTAGTTTAAAAAAAGGAAATTAACAAGGTTTGGCAAGGATGTGGAAGAACTGGAACCCTCATACATTGCCATTGCCGGAGGGAATGAAAAATGGTGTAGCCTCTGTGGAAAGAAGTTTGTGGTTATGCAACAAATTAAACACAGAATTTCTATATGACCCAGAAATTCTACTCCTAGATATAAACCCAAAAGAACTGAAAATAAGTGTTCAAACAAAAACTTATACACAAATATTCATAGCAGCACTATTCACAATAGGCAAGAGATGGAAACAACACAAATGTCCATCAATGGATGAATGAATAAAGACAATGTGTTACATCCATACAATAGACTATTATTCAGCCATGAAAAGAAATGAAATACCAAAGCAATGTACAAGGTGGATAAACCTTGAAAACATTATGGAAGCCAGACCCAAAAGGCCACACAGTATAGGATTCTATTTATATGAAATGTCCAGAATAGGCAGGCAAATTCATAGAGATAGAAAACAGATTTGTGGTTTCCAGGGAAGAGAGGTAGATATGGGGCTTCCTACTGTGGTGATACAAGTTCTGAAACTAGATAGATATGATGGTTGTAAATATCATGAATGTACTTAATGTCATTGAATTGTATACTTAAAAATGGTTAAAATGGTAGATTTTATGCTATGGGTATTTTACCACCAAAAAAGAGTCAAATGTGAAAAGGCACATTGAGAGAAATGCCTTGATCCCATGTCTATACCCTCCACCCGATTCCACACTGACTCTTAGGGGTAAACACTTAAGAAGTTTATTGTTTACTTTTTTCTTACATATTTATGAAATACAAGCAAATTCGCATATACATTCTTTTTTTTTAAATTTTTTTTTATTTTGTGGCTATGTTGGGTCTTCGTTGCTGCACGCGGGCTCTCTCTAATTGCGGCGAGCGGGGGCTACACTTCGTTGCAGTGCGCGGGCTTCTCATTGAGGTGGCTTCTCTAGTTGCAGAGCACGGGCTCAGTTGCTCCGTGGCATGTGGGATCTTCCCGGAACAGGGCTCGAACCCATGTCCCCTGCATTGGCAGGCGGACTCTTAACCACCGTGCCACCAGGGAAGCCCCTCATATACATTCTTATAGATATCTTTTCCCCCAATAAAATCAATCATGTTATATATACTAATCTTCACTTTGTTCTTTAAGTTAACAATATATGTACCCTGGAGATCTCCCCAGATCAACACATAGAGATGGTCCTCCTCTTTTATAACTGCAAGTCCACCGCTATGAAAGCACTCATTCTTCTGGAGACCCACTTAATATCATTCAGCCTCTGAAAACAAATTATAACCCTTTTGATGGAGTTGTTAGCTACCGCTATGGTGGTAATCATTTTGCAGTATGTGTGTATCAAATCAACACACTGTAAACCTTAAACTCACACAAAGTTATATGTCAATTATATCTCAATAAAGCTGGGGGGAAAAAGAAAGCAAAAGTTCAGCACTTTCCTCACTTTATTTCCAACCTCAATAATCAGTCCTGCATTTCATTAAAAGCTTAAAAGATCCAAATGACCCCAAAGCAAAATCCCCTACCAGGATGCAAATGCAAGGTGATGAATTTCCTTGTGCTTTTTCTCGTCCTTGCACCTCCCATGGCCTGCTCCTTACTACAGGAGCTATTTGGGGTTGCTGATAGTGGCTGAGATTCTGCAGGATAGAAACCCTAATCCTTGCCATTTCAGCATTTTATCCATTTCGGAAAGTGAGTAGGAAGAGAGGGTAACAAATAGGACATCTGCTCCTACAGTCTTCAGAATTTGTCATAGGATCCTCCAAACCTAATCTTTGACTCATTCTTTTTTTTTTTTTTAACATCTTTATTGGAGTATAATTGCTGTACAATGGTGTGTTAGTTTCTGCTTTATAACAAAGTGAATCAGTTATACATATACCTATATCCCCATGCCTCTTCCCTCTTGCGTCTCCCTCCCTCCCACCGTCCCTATCCCACCCCTCTACGTGGTCACAAAGCACTGAGCTGACCTCCCTGTGCTATGCGGCTGCTTCCCACTAGCTATCTATTTTACATTTGGCATCAAGAAGGTGGGTCAACCTTCCTGGGATCCCAACCATTTCAAATAGCTTCTCTCTTGCAAAGATCAAAGGAAACCAGTGATTCTCAGCTGCTTCAGTAATTCGAATCAGAAAAGAAAGCGGTTAGTAGTTGCTAAAAAAATAAACCCAATCGAACTCCAGATTTCAGCAACCATGAAAGAAATTTTCTTCACACGTATGTTTAACATAATGGGTGAACAAGTGAAAAGGAAATGAGTTTGCACAAGGTACTATGGTTAGTCTTGTGATTCAGCACATTCCTTGGTGTAGATTCGCTCCACCTACAAGTAAATTTTCTGAAAACTTGTCATGGCTGCCTCCTGGGCTGAAGCAAAAGCGGGTCTGCCTCAGCTGCCTATCTCAATCTTGTTATTCCTTTCAGAGTAGGGACAGCTCCACGTCCTCGTGGTTCATAATCCATCTCATACTGCTTTCCTTCTCCGCAGCATCACTCACAAGGCGGCATCCAGTGTCCAGGCTCTCAATAAAGACGTGCTGACTTGAACGAAGGCTATTCATGGGTTCTACGTGGTTTCCTGTGGATATGCACCAGGGGCGGAAATGTACCAGCCCGCGCTCACTGAAGGCCAGCTTCTCTTCCTCTGACAGCTTCTGTTCTCCCGAGGCTGGTAGCTCAGAAGGCAGCTGTGCAGGAGCCCCTGATGAGCCTGCAGCACCCTCCTCCACGAGGCACAGGTGCCCAGCGGGCGGCAGCGCTGCGCAGTTGGACGCAACGTTTCTCTCTGCTTCTCCTCCAGCTCCAGGCCTTAGCCTCCGAGACGGACCTGAGTCTCTGCGCCTGCTTGACCTCCTCCGCCGTAAGGCTGAAGAAGTGCAGGGGAGGTTGAACTGGGAGGCGGGGAGAAGGCCGGGAGACCCTGCGCTGGGGGTCCAGCGTGGCAGGGAGCTCCGCAGCGGTTTCTTGCGGGGCTCCAGGCTCCGGGGCTGGACTAGGGGGGGCCTCGCTCAGCAAGGAGAACTCTCTAGGGCCCTCCTGAAGGGAGAGGTAAAGATGTATCTCTAGGAGATGATAGATGATAGATAGATAGATAGATAGATAGATAGATAGATAGATAGATAGATAGATAGATAGATAGATAGATGATAGATAGGTGAGATAGATAGGTGATGATAGATATTTGGGATACACATATACGGTATCACCTGGACTTGCCTGCAGAATCAAATGAGAAGAACTATTTTCTCTGGTAGTGGTTGATTACTACATTATTTTCTTAAAATGCTAGTTTTGAGTTACTGTGTAAATGGCGTGTTTGGTTTTTTTTCTGTTAATGACGCTACTGTATTGCTAACAAGATTCTAAATTAAAAAAAGAAAACAAACAAAACCTAGACTATGTGAACAGTATCCTCTAGAGGAGCACAGCATATAGCTATACAACCCTAAACAGAGACCCAACTCCCAGACATCCATCCATCCATCCATCCATTACCTCATCTACCTCATTACTGCCACCCTCAGCCATCTGTGGAGGGAATCCACATTCAAAACTTCATTCATTCAATATTATGACATAGTATGAGTGTGTTTCGTGTTTGGTAATTGCAATCATTGTTGCTTTTGTTGTGGTCATCCATTTACAATGCTTGGTGTCAGTTTATTTATCTCTTGTAAAAATAAAATACAGTGTGTGTATGTGAAAAAAAAGAGCACAAGAGCACTTGAATAATGAGTTTGTTTGCTATTAGTGTAAACATTAGTTTACTCTCAATAACAGCCTTTTTTAGTTTCATCGTTGTCGATCTGAGTTTATCTTAGAATGACGAACTTTTAAAAGACATATATTATTTGAAAATAGTTAATTTCATTTTACGAGATATCCTAACAGTGACACTGTAGCATTTTAAAGAATAATCATATATTAAAAAGTTTTTAAAGACTTGATAGGAAATATGGATTCCGAATAAAATTACATTCCCAATGAAAACAAACAAACAAACAAACTTCATTCATTAGGGAAGACCCAAAGTGTAGTGAGATCAAATACCTGAGGGCAAGTCTAAAAGCCCCCTCAGCCTTTAACCCCTCAGTGTGAATAAGTTTAGCAGATTTTTACTGGAGGCAGATCTTGATACACCTATAAGACAGATAACAAGCCTGACAAAGGATTTGAGAGCATTCATCAAAGGCAAAAATTCATGAAAACACACTTCATAAATTTCTCTATAGTTAACCTTGTCCTACACTGCTCTTTGATGGATTTTGACTATATTTCTGTGATACTGGAAACCCAGATCTCTCTTAAACCACGTCTCGCAATCTTTTTCTCTTTCACCAGCTGTTCTTGGCCTCATTCATCATTCAACAAATACTGGCTGGGCATCTTTCATGGGTCAGGCACTGGATGGGGCCCTGGTCCTTCTCTTGGAGAGAGTCTAGTCTCCCGTCCAGGCCCTGTCCCCTAATTTCTAGTAAAGATCTTTATCCAAAATGCCCAAAGACGTTGATAGTCTCTGGGCTGAGAAAAAGAAGTATCTCTGGTTCATTCAGTAAGGTGTAGGTCCTGGAATGATTGATAGAACATTTTTGAATGGGGTCATGGAAGCATTATCTTAATACACAGACTGTATAGAGTGCAGGCCACAAGTGTGGTTGCCTGAAGGAGCAATTAAAGGTCAGGTAGTCTGACTGTGCTGATGACACATATGAACTAAAGGAAAAAGAGATGGAGCTAAACGATCTCTGTAAGCTTTATGCTTCCTTTCAGCAACAAGTTTATTAGGTGGAAATTGATTTTGGCAATACATTTACATATGTTTTCTTTTGCCTGAGAATTTGGAAGACCACAAATCATAGCCCATTTGCTGCTTAGGAAGCCAGTCTGATGGATTGCTATTGCAAGAGCAATAAGTTAGACCACCTCTCCATCTAGAAACCTATTTTCCATCTTGTTCTAAGAGAGTTTTAAGAACTCTTACAAAAACACATGGACTGTACTAAGATTAAAAAAGAAACGTAGGTGAAAAAAGCAAGAAATGGAAAAATAAAGAGCTTTGGGAGTCTACAGCTTGCAAATAGCTTCCTATTTTCTTGAGCTTTTCTGCAAGAATGTTGTTTCTTGCAACTTACCACTTATATAATTTCATTTTTTCTAATATCCATATTTTCTCCATGTTTTACGTCTTTGAAATTGAAGCTCTTTTCACAAAAAAATGGCATCTTAGATAAATAAAATATGGTAATTGAGCACCCTATAACTAAAGCCATACCCCATTTGCTGTTTTATATGTGTTGCAACCAGATTTTCAGTTGCTTCTCATGTCCATATTTTGTTTTTCTAATTCGAATTGTAAATTCCTTAAGGATAAGAGAGTCCCTAGTGGTGCCAGACACTTTATATGCACTATTTTTTCTGAATTCTTTCAATAACTCTGTTTGATGAGTTACTCCCGTTTTACAAACAAAGAAATTGAGGCTCAAGGAGGTAAGGTACTTGCTGAAGGTCCTATAGCCAACTGATCAGTAGAATCAGGACCTAAGCTCAAATCTGTTTGACTCCAGTATCCTTTCCCTCCCAACTGTGCCAGCCAGCGTCTTCTATCTCAAAGTCACAGATCACACCTGGTATCGATTTTGGATTCCCCATAAATTTTCTTATCATTCTATGGACATAGTAGGTGTTCAATAAATTCTTGTCAATTGAATGAATGATTTCTATCTCATGTCTTTTTTGGAGCAATTCAGTTGGCATGGGAACAACTTTGATTTCTACTTTCTTTCGTTCATTTTGGCTCAACCTCTTTGGGATGCCTTAAGTATGTTGGAGCTGCCAGGAACAGAAAAAAAAAAACCAAAAAAACAAAAGCAGAGAGCCTCTTGAAGGGCAAATCATGCCTTTTAACTCCCCCACTTTTTGCTGAAAGGGTCTTTTTGTTAAGCCCAGGGTTGTAGGAGTAACTCTCTGTGGGGAGGTGAGGGTGGGGGTCTATGTGGTTTTGACAAGGGTGGGCTTAGAATTTACCCTGGAAATCTTGACTAAAATGTTTTTGTGGGTCTGGGGCACAGTTAGGTTCACACCTAGGAAACTCTCTGAGGGTAAAGCCACAGCTTGGTTCAATCGGGTGACTCACAAGTGTGAAGGTTCATATTTTAGCACCTGGCAATCAGAGGCAGAATTAAACCACTTAAAAATGAACACTGATGAAAACTCAGAAGCATTGCAGGGGCTCCAGGCCATGGCATATATTAGAATCTTAACTGCAACAAAGAACTGAATTTCCATCTAGTTCATCACTGATTCGTGTTAAAGGAATACAAAGGGCCAATTCTGGGTGGGCGGGTGAGCCTTTGTGTCCTGTCCTCGGGTCACATTCTGTGCTTGAACAGATCTGATTTCAGGAGCCCCTCCTTAAAAGCAGGTTCACTGTGGTATTTATCAGCTAGCCTTGGAACAGGGCAATTATGAGGTCCTGAAAGCTATAACACATATATATTTTTTTAACAAATTCAAGCCTCAGAAACTTGCAGAGGTAAGAAAAGAACTATAGTTTTCCAAATATATCTAAAATTCAATACCTGGTTTGTTTAAAATTGCTCTTTGATTTCTTCAGAAAAAAATTGCAATTGTATATGGGGGTATTGGTGGGGAAGGCCCTACTGTGTGCTGGTGTTGTGAGATCCACGGCTGCCTCATGGAGCAGAGAAGACACGGGAGCTGGTGACTGCAACTCACCTCACTTCAGAATCTCTCTTCCTGGGTGAATTTACAGATTTCTTAGGACTTTTGTTCAGTTTTTAACATTTCTAGTATTCTTTTTGGGATTCCGCCAGGGCTAGCAATTTATAGACGTGATGGAAGTAATGAAAATGGGAGTATTTTGTTGCTGACTTGCAGAGAAAGTGCTTGTGGGAGATGTATGCTTGTAGTTCATCCAGTTAGTCTGCCTCCTTAGCCAGCACTTTGGCCCTATGAGCTTATGCTTCATAGATTTAAAAAAAATAAGCTATTTAGATTTCCCACCTTCTACAGTTTTTCAGAATTTTATCTTTCCCCGCAGTTTGAGACACTGACTTTTATAGTAAATACTGAAGCTTATGCGATAACTAAGGCTACGTATTAGTAACATAGATGCCAGGCGTCCACTGTATCAAGAGTCCCCCAGGCTCTTGGCGACTGGAATCAGAAACAACAGAAGTACGAATCGAATCCACATTAAATGTGATCATTTCAACCTCTTTTTTCCCACTGGACTTCAAGCTCTGTGCAGAGGATCGTGTCTGGTTTTGTTCCTCTCACAGTGCCTAGGACAATGCAGGAATGATATGAATATCCAGTTAATTTTTAAAAAAATTTTATGTATGTAGGTACGTATGTATGTATTTATTTATTTATTTTTGGCTGCATTGGGTCTCCGTTGCTGTGCGTGGGCTTTCTCTAGTTGCGGTGAGCGGGAGCTACTCTTCATTGAGGTGCACGGGCTTCTCATTGCGGTGCCTTCTCTTGTAGCAGGGCACGGGCTCTAGGCACACAGACTTCAGTAGTTGTGGCATGTGGGCTCAAGAGTTGTGGCATGTGGGCTCTAGAGCGCAGGCTCAGTAGTTGTGGCGCACGGGCTTAGTTGCCCCATGGCATGTGGGATCTTCCCGGACCAGAGATCGAAGCCATGTCCCCTGCATTGGCAGGTGGATTCTTAACCACTGCACCACCAGGGAAGTCCCTGAATATCTGGTTAATAAATGAATGAATTAGTGCGTTAGGGGAAGAACTGTGCCCGCCCATAGTATCTGCATTCTCTAGCGTAGAACCTGGTACTAGTATATCTTCAATAAACAATGACAGATTTGCATATCTTCCTGGAGCTTAAAACATCAAGTTGTTAGGTTTCATGAAATTCAGCAATTACTTATTATATGATTATTGATTTTTAGAGATAGTATTTCAAGTTGGCAGTTCCCAGATAAACAAGGGCTAGATCTTATCCCCGGAAGGGCCCACAACAAGGAGGTGCCTCTATAGGTGCTGCGACCTTGCCTCGCTTTGGTGAGGCCGACTCCTGACTTGTTTACTTCGACTCTTATAACTCTTTACTGAGTGTATTCAAAAATCAAATCCAGCTGTGTTCAGTTATAGGAATGGGGTGAGGTGGGGAAATCCACATCATGGAGCCATGTTCCAGAAACTAGAACCTCTGGTAGCACCTAGAATACAGCCCCCTGGATACAGTGTAATGGAGAGTGAGGAACAACGGATGGGAGTCTGAAGGCTCGAAAGGTGCCTGCACTGCCCAAAACCATAATGACTTGCTTAACTTCTTTGTCTTTTCCTCCTTGTCTGTATCAGGGACATCTGTTGAAGAAAATCAGTGTCAAGGAAATCGTGTCCTGGGTAGAAAAGAAATCATAGCTAGATGATACATATATCTGTTTGCAAACATACAATCACACGGTGAATACCAATTTGCTCAGAAGTCAGTTCTTAAGGATGAATTTCTGATGCTTTGTTAGAGATCTTGGAAATTCAAATACAAGTATTTCCCATTCCACCTGTGTAAGGAACCTATAGATGCAAAGTTTAATAGACTTATTTGATGCACTAAAAGTTTAAGTTCATGATTCGTTCTAATTTTTTCCCTTTTTCTTCCTATTCCAGGCAAGATAACATTTGCCAACTCAACTTTAGAGTCATACAGGACTCCTTTGCCTCCCTATCTATCCAACGTGTGATACTTTGATCTAATTAAAATAATTTCTCAATGTGTTATCAAAGAAATTCTAACCATTAGACATCAACAGCCTACAGGAAACCACCATTTTGATGTTAGAAAAGAAACAGGAAATACTGCTTATCTCTGGGCCGCCAAGATTTCTGAAGCACTTACCTGCTCTGCTGGGCTCAGACTTTGACACCAAAGCTGTCACATCATTTATGGCATTTCCCTAGTTCTTTACAATACCACTGCAAAATTCACATGCCAGGAAAAAGGGTAGGTATTAAAATCATTCAATATCAAATAATAATTTTGAGGTATTTTCAAACATTCTTTAATATGAAGAGGAGGATCTAATACTCTATATACAGTAGGAACTAAATTTTGGAAAACACACATATAAACACACAAATACACACACACATTGGGAAAGAAGATGGAAAAAAATACACCACATAACAGAGCTGCTCTCTTTCGGTGGTGGATGCAGGATAGAGTTTTATCTGCTTCTTTCTGCTTATCTGTGTTATCCAGGTTATATCCAATAAACATATATTACTTTTAAAATTGGAAAAGGTTATAAAAAGAAATGTTATTGAAAACGTTTATCTTGATTGACTGGCATGGAGGTCCAAAGGCTGACCCTAAGGTAGGACTCACCATGTTCCAGAGCTTCTCGTGAGAGCTGGTTGCAGCCTGTCTCCAACTGAGACCACACCCTCGCTCAGGTGCTCCCCTTGTCTCATTCTGCTTCCCTCATTCCCTTCTTCCTGAAAGCATCCATTCAATAAATCACATGAACAGGAAAGAGTGTTGCCAGATTTAGGAAAAACCAACACACGAGATGCTCAGTTATGTTTGAACTTCTGGTCAAGAAAGAATGATATTTTAGTAAAAGTGTGTCCCATGTAATATTTGGAACATACTTTTACAGAAAAATGATTCACTGAAATTTAAATTTAACTGGGTATCTTGTATTTTTGCCGGCCACCCTAGTAAGAATTCATATTTCAGACTCTTCTTGTAGGGATCCTAGCCCGCAACATCTCATCCACATCAAATATAGAAAAGTAACTGGCTGTGAAAATTAAAGGATTGTGCAGAAGGATTTCATTGGTAATTCCCTCCACCCCACCCCCCCATATATAAGGGTTCCGTGGCTACAACTGGGAAACAACTGCATTCCCCTCTGATGGCAATCACAGAGTGTGAATTTCAGGGCCCACATGTGGAACTCATGGGAGGAATGCAGACCTCGGGGTCACTTTTAAAAGAGATTATGCCGTAGGGGGTGACCCTAGGGAAGGGAACCCCAGCAGGTTGTCAGGTGGGCTGAGGGGACTGCAGAAGCATCCAGCCAAAGGAAAAACAGAGCCTAGGACAGGGGTTGGAAATCTTTTCTCTAAAGGGCCTGATGGTAAATATCATCCTCTGGGTCATACAGCCCCTGCTGCAGTTACTGGCTCTGTGGCTGTTGCACAAAAGCAGCCAAAGTCATTATGTAAATGAGTGGGCATGGCTGTGTTCCAATAAAACTTTATTTACAAAAACAAGCAAGGGAGGAATTTGGCCTCTCTATCATAGTTTTCCAACCCTTGGTTTAGGAAAAAAAAGAGAAATTAGAGGGAATGAGTGGGAAACCTACCGAGAATCTATGAATTTGCCCATCAGAGAATCCCTTCAAATGTCCAGTTGTTTCATGTCTACACCAGGCTGGTGGAATCAGGTCTGCTTTGCAAAGGTCAGAAATGGAAATGAATAAACTGAAGGAAAGTGAGAAGAGACTTAACTTTCCATCAAATTTGCAGTTCTGACAAAGGGACTGGTCATTTTTAATTATTGAATTGAGACTGTGATGTAAAGTGACTGTGGGATTTCTCTTTAACGTCAAGTGACCAGAAGAGGCACACAGCCTGTTAGTCTTCAACCAGTGGCAGAGAAAAGACGCTCTCCCCTGAATAAATTTGAAAGGGATAGTGAGAGACAAAAACAAAGATGCTTTTTGACTACCTGATAAGTCCCAAGATACCTCTTACATTTATATTTGTGGGTCCTCATCTGGGATATAATCTGAAAAATGTTCCCAATGCTGGGGACCCTCCAAAGAAGCCAAGAAAAGTGCCTTTGAGAGAGAGAGTCAGTTTTAAATACCAGTGAAGACTGGAGATCACAAAGCTAGGGCAGGAGCAGGGTAGTAAAACATTCCTGTCCCCTTAATTCCCCGTCTTCCTTTCTGTTCATTCAGAAGAGTCGGGCAGGGAGAGGAGTCAGAACTACGGATGGACTACAAGGTCCTACCCTGTAACACAGGGAACTATATTCAATGTCCTGGGATAAACCAGAACGGAAAAGAATCTGGAAAAGAATATATGTATATATGTATATATATATAACTGAATCACTTTGCTGTACAGCAGAGATTAACACAATATTGTAAATCAACTAGACTTCAATTAAATAAGTAAACAACTAAATAAAGAAATAAAAAAATTTTTAAAAAGCTAATGAGGAGCAAGTGGGGAGCAAAGGAGGGGAGGAGGATAAGCACACCCTGCCCTGAAGGCACAGGGCGCTGGTGGGTGGCGTTACATTTGCTTTGTTCAGATGTGACTTGATGCTGTACAATTTAATCCCTGAATTAAAGCTGGTTGAGATTTAGAGTGACTGGAGGACTTTCTGGTGCCTAAGAATCAACAGATGAGTCACTGCCTCACTGTTCCTGCAGAGGCGGGTAAGGGCTATTCCCACTGAGCGAGACTGAGGGACACAAAGTTTCTACGGTTACAACCCAGGAGTCCTGCTCATTCAACAGGCTGGAGAGACAGGAAAACTTGAAGCAGGGCAGCACACAGGAGCTTGTGTGCTGGCCTCCTGCCCCACCCCCACCCCACTGTGGTCCCTGGACCCCCAAGACCTGCCCAGGACACCAGGGTTTCAGGGTGCCCAGTTTGCCCACCACTGAAGCCCATCTGACCCTCCCTTAATTTGGAGGCCTGCAGAAAATGGCTTAAAACTGCCTACAAGTGTGATGACACCAATTAACTACTTCTTGGCATTTTCCAACTGACATCAGAGCACATTCCAGAGCAATGCTGTGTTTCAGGGTTCAGCTAACTTTTCCTCTAAGGGGCCAGATAGTAAACATTTTAGGTTTTGTGGGCCCTGCAATATCTGTGGCTGCTCCTCAGCTCTGCTGTTCTAGCTTGAAAGCAGCATAGACAATACATGAACAAGTGGGTGTGCTGTGCTCCAATGGATTTTATTTACAAACACAGGCAGTTGGCCTGTTTGGACCAGAGCTTGCCAACCCCTGCTATATGGTACTGAAACATCCATTCTCTGTTTTGCCAAAAAGAGGTCCTATTTTTCCTCCAGAACCACCCTTCCCACCAACCCTACTCCCAGGCCATGTAGTTCAGGTGGTTCAGGCCCCACTCTTGACCCAGGGTGGGCATGTGACCCAGGTCTGGCCAAACATCATGCAATCCTATATCCACTATGATTGACTAGGGGTGAGTACCTAAGCCAGAGTTAATTTAAATTAAATTAAATTAAATTAAATTAAATTAAATTAAGAGATTCTTGCTTGGACAGCTCTGGATTTCAGTCCAGAAAGATGTATGCCTGGAATGTCTGCCTGTCTTCAGTGGGATTCCCCTAATACCAGGATTTTGTTCCCAGGAAAACCTGAGGGGGGTGTATGGAAGTCAAACTGGGGAGGGAGGGAGGCCAAGTGTAGGTGCAGTATTAAGCAAAGTTCTGCGGCTCAGTTCTGTGGGAGGTGGGGCAGCTCTGGGGACAGCCCTCCCCTGCCTCTCCCCCACATGCTGCTAAGGTGCTTCCTTCAGGGGAGGGGGTTGGGGTGTTGACACCTCTGCACTGGGGACTTTTACATTCCTAGGCAGGTCTAACTCTCAGGAAAGCAGCAGACAGTGCTGCCTTCAGAACCATAAGACAAGGAAGCGCGGGGCCCTTAGAGGTGAAAGGCGCCAGGTAAAAGGAAGGGTATATGCAGAAAATCAACAGTGTGTCTACACTGTTAGAGAGAGAAGCAGACAGAGAAAGGGGTAAAGGAGAAGATGGGAAGAACACGAGGTGTGAGGACAGTTTTTGTGCCCCTGTGTTTAGTATTCCTAAAACTTTAAGTTAGCCCTGGACTTTGCAGTTATATGGTGGAAGTGGGGGACACTTGAAGTTTTCTGTGACTTGCAAGCAAAAGTGTCCTAATTGGTAGAGACCCACGATTGATCAGCTTCTGCCATAACACAGAGTAAGAAGGAAACAAACCCTACGAGGCAATACATTGGTCTTTGGACCTCAAGTCCTGGAAATATTTTCTCTCAGCTGAGCTTTGATGTTTCCATTTCTGTTCTTAATAAGAGCCCAGTTGTAGAATTGCAGGGGTATCTTTCACACTCTTATAAAAATCCAACTCCTGAGAATGAGGAGAGCCTGAGAAGTCTGACCCCAGCTGGTGGTGAACCCCAGGTGCACTCAAGACCTTAATAAATAATGGAACACAAGTAGAAGGAAAAGCAAGAAATGTGGGAAATGTGATATCTCAGTTTGGAGGCCCGGTGGACCGACTTGGCCGTCGTGGATAGAAACAGATTAAGTGTGAGAAATCACTCATCCCTAATATACAGGCGTTTCATAGGCCCTGCCATTGTGAGAAGCATTCAGCCTCAGTAAGTCACAGACAACAAAATGTGCATTTTTTCACTTCAGAGGATTTAGTCAGTTGATTAACTACAAAAAGTGAGAGGTTGGTGGGTAAAAGACTGAGCTTTCACTTCAGGGAATTCTGGCGGAGCCCTCCAAGAAACGGAGTTCACATCTCAGCTCTGGGACTCATGGATAATAGCTCACATCAGAAAACCAACATAAATGATGTGGCAAGCGGGGGCTCAGGCAGGGGGCATGGTGGGCAGAGAACTCTTAGAAGTCTCTCCCCCCAACCTTGTGGTGGGGAAACCCTTAAAGACACGGTAGAATAAGTGGAGAATACTGGAATTCCTGCATTAGGTCTGATTAGAAATCACCTCGTATTTTTGGAGAAATATAGAATGAGGTGCCTACAAAGGTGATGGTCCTGGAAATATTCTTCCTCCCTAACTGTATGTTTATTCTTCTTTTTCTTTCTTTTAAGGGAATCTGCTTGTCACTAGGATAGGAAATCAGGAAAACATTCAGAGATTCACAAATGTCAGTGTACTCAGGGCTGGATTTACCAATAGGCAGGCTGGATTAGGTGTAAACTGGTTACATTGCTACTATGAATCTCCGCAAGTTTATTTTTTAAATGCTATTGTTTCAAACATCTAACAAAGGAGCTTGACTCCACCACTCAGTAGCTGTGTGACCTTAGGTAATCTTGAGATCCTTAAGCCCCAATAATCCTCTGTTATAAAATAAGATAATAAAAGAAAATATTTTATAGGGGTCTTTCTGAGAATTGTGAGATAATTCATGTAAGATATCTTCACATACTAAGCACTAAACAAATATTAGCTAGGATAAATTATTATTATTATTATTATTATTATTATTATCATCAGTATAATTACTAGGGCAGGTCTGAACAAAAATAAAAAACGTGGAGCCCATTTTCCACATTCAGCCTCCCAAGTTCACCTTTCTGAGCATCCATCTCCTGCACTGGCAACAAAGAAAGAACTTGAACTTGAACTTGGAGTTAAAGCCATGGATCTAGTCTCTGTATTGCCCCTTCCCAACTGTACAGCCCTAGAGGAGTTACAGACAGGTCTCCTAGCCTGGATTTCCTTATCTTCAGAGGTGAGGATATGCATCTGATGGGTTTGTGGTAGAGACTGAATATAAAATCTCTCCCACTGTGCCTGGGAGGCAGTAGGTGCTCCAGATCCTGTTTTACTCTCTCTCAATTTGATAGAGTATCTGATTAAAGGAATTAACATCATTCATTTATTCAAGATATGTTTTTGTTTACTTACTAGGTGCCAGGCGCTGGGGTACAACAGTACAAAAATCCCTGCCCCCTGAGAACTTACTTCCACTTCCACAGGGTTTGAGTTGAGCTGTCTCTTACCAGCAGAAAAAAAGGAAATGGTGCAGACAGCATGTGAGATGGGAATCATTCTTTTTTTTCCCCCAGCTTTATTGATATATATATATATATTTGACATACAGCACTGTATAAGTTTAAGGTGTACATACATCATGAAATGACCACAGTAAGTTTAGTGAACATCCATCATCTTGTATAGATACAATATAAAAGAAATAGAAAAAATATTTTTCCTTGTGATGAGAACTCTTAGGATTTACTCTCTTAACTTTCATATATAACATACTGCAGTGTTAATCATATTCATCATGTGGTACATCA
Organism: Eschrichtius robustus; assembly: GCF_028021215.1. Classification (NCBI taxonomy): domain Eukaryota; kingdom Metazoa; phylum Chordata; class Mammalia; order Artiodactyla; family Eschrichtiidae; genus Eschrichtius; species Eschrichtius robustus. The sequence goes on along the minus strand of NC_090835.1, from coordinate 57,056,900 downwards.
CATCCCTAGGACTTATTTATCTTATAGCTGGAAGTTTGTACCTTTTGACAGCCTTCATCCTAATCCCCCTCCCTCAGCCCCCACCTATGGTAACCACAAGTCTGATCTCTTTTTCTATGAGTTTGTTTGTTTCTATTTGAAGTAAAATTGACCTACAACACTATGTTAGCTCCTGTTATACAGCATAGTTATTCGATATTTCTACACATTTCAAAAAGATCACCACGATAATTCTAGTTAGCATGAAATAATTCTTAAGGGTAAAAAATAACATAGAGAAGACAGAGAGGGATAAGAAGCCTTTATGTGTATGTGTGTATATGCGTGTATGTATGTCTCTATGTGTGTATATGCGTGTATGTATGTCTCTATGTGTGTATATGCGTGTATGTATGTCTATGTGTGTGTATGTGTGTATAAGTGTGTATCTATGTGTATGTGTGTAGTGTGTATTGTATGCATGTGTGTATGTGTTGTGTATGTGTACATGTACGTGTATGTGTATATGTGTACGTTTGTTTGTATGTACATATGTGCATGTGTGTGGCTTTGTATGTATGTCTGTACATGTATGTTGTATACGTATGTATGTGTGTATGTGTGTAGGTGCATGTGTATGTGTATGTGTGTATATGTATGTATGTGTGTGTTTGTGTGTATGTGTATGTGTGCATGTGTGTGTATTTGTGTGTATGTGTATGCGTGTAAATTTTAAAGAGGTTGCCCAGGAAGGGCTGACAGAGAATTGGACTTTGAGTACAAACCTGAGAAAAGAAAGCAAGCTAAGTCTGTAGGACATGGGTGGAGAGAGGTACGTACCTTCTACAATCTTATTATATAATACAGAATCCATGTGACAGAATTTTTATATCTAATTCAGAATTGTTAGCTTTCACTCCTAAGTGAACCCCAAGGTTTAGTCACCATTGGCCCTTCTTCTAATATTACAGATGGGATTAAAAACTGGTATTTGGGGAAACCAGGTTAACACTCACCTGGTTCTGATATGATGATGTTCTACTTAATGACGGCTGAAAGCATCCTGATTTTCAGTGCTTTCCCTGTCCCCTGGCCTTTGGTCAAGATTCTTTTCTGTCATAAATGCTCTTAGCTGTATCATACCCAGTTTGCTGCTCTAAAGGCCATGGTCCAGAGGCACAATCAGTAATCAGAACCCAGTATGGTAGCTGCCAGCACTAACACATCCATAGAACATGCCAGATGTGGTTCTCAGTCCTTTATATCATTATCTCACCTTACCCTCTCAACAACTCGATGAGGTAGGTTCCTGTCTTATCACCATTTTCCAGATAAGGAAACTGAGGAACAGAAAGATTAAGTAATTTGCCCAGAGCTGTGCAGCTTGTAAAGCAGTAGAGATGGGATTTTGAATCTGGTTGTACATTTGACACCGTATCAGTGGTTTTCAAACTTCAGTGTGCAGTAGAGGCCCTCAAAAAGGTCGTTAAACCCAAATGGCTGGGGCCCAACCCAGAGATTCTGAATCAGTAGGCCTGAGTAGAACCTGGTAATTTGCATTTCTAACAAGTTCACAGGTGGACCACTGTGCTATATTATACTGCTTCAAGCTGGAGGGGACTTATTTCTTGGTGCTGTGACAAAAGAAAAAAGTGCTGTCCTTTAAAAACACTTTCAAAATAGAGCTACCATATGATCCAGCAATCCCACTCCTGGGCATATACCCAGAGAAAACCATAATTCGAAAAGATATATGCACCCCAATGTTCACTGCAGCACTATTTACAATAGCCAGAACATGGAAACAACATAAATGTCCATTGGCGGAGGAATGGATAAAGAAGATGTGGTACATATATACAGTGGAATATTACTCAGCCATAAAAAGAAGGAAATAATGCCATTTGCAGCAGCACAGATGGACCTAGAAGTGATCATACTAAGTGAAGTAATTCAGATACAGAAAGACAAATGTCATGTAATATCACTTATATGTGGAATCTAAAAAAAATGAAACAAATGAATTTACTTATACAACAGAAACAGACTCACAGACGTAGAAAACAAACTGCTGGTTACCAAAGGGGAGAGGGGGGAGGGATAAATTAGGAGGTTGGGATTAACATATACACACCACTATATATAAAATAGATAATCAACAAGGTCCTACTGTATAGCACAGGGAACTCTACTCAATATTCTGTGATAACCTATATGAGAAAAGAATCTGAAAAAGGAAGAATATATGTATAGGTATAGCTAGCTGAATCACTTAGCTGTACATCTGAAACTAACCCAACACAACATTATGTAAATCAACTATATGTCAATAGAAAATAAAAATTAAATTAAAAAAAGAGCCTAACTACCAAAAAAACCCACTTTCACTCCGTTTATTGATAACAAACTGGCGAGTCCAAGTGCTTAGGTTAAATTCAATTAAATCAGCATAAAGCTCCTATAAGCAGCTCCCAACATAATTTACTGTATAAGACAACGGCACTAAGAATTTTAAAGAAGCCAGAGTGTGATTGGAGAAATATGAGCACTTTAGGGGCCCACAGAGGTGGATACACAGAAGGTAGGTTGTTAAAACAATAGCCCCAATAAGTCTACACCCCTTTGTCATGTGATGCTGCCTCTCCACCCCTCAAGAACTGGGACCTATTTTCTGTCCCTGTTGAATTGAGCTGGCCTAGTGCTTTGACAAGTGGAATGTGGTAGATACTGTGTCCTTCAAGTCCTGGGGCCTTGGTCTTAAGAGGCCTTTTTTCTTTTGCATTTGCTCTTGCCCTCTTGGAACCTTGAAATCATGGAGCTAGAAGAAGCTCAGTCTAGTTTCCTGGAGACGGAGCCACAGGAGGAGCCACAGACAAGTGTGCAGTGGGGGCGATCACGAAAGCCCCCTGGGCTTGCTGTCCACTCGGCAGGCTCTGCTGGTCCCAGCCCCACCACCAGCAGCTACTAAGAACCTCCAGGGAAACATTCCAAACCCAACTGCTGGCCTGGCATTGGAGAGGCCTGTCTTTCCCTCCAGGGGCTGCTGGTACCAGGCTACCCACAAGCCTGGGAGTTGTGTCTCCCTGTGTGCACTTGAGGCCATGAATTCAGGGCCATGACACTGACTATCAGGATCACATAGACTTATTCCTTGGTCAGTTCTCTTGCCATCTTTCTGGTTAGACTTGCTAACTGAGCTTTAAATTAGCACAGATAAAACAGGCTTTAGGCAAAGAAATTTGGCAGCCAGTTGTTATCTATCTAGGATTTAACAACATTATTTTGTTTTCATTGAGTGTGTGTTTGTGTTATTTATTTATGAATAGTGATCCTGCTTTTTCATGAGTGTTTGTTACCAGAAATTTTATTTTGACTGAAATGGAATAATCTCACAACTAGATTCACTTATAGAAAAGAGTAATAGGGCTTCCCTGGTGGCGCAGTGGTTGAGAATCTGCCTGCTAATGCAGGGGACACGGGTTCGAGCCCTGGTCTGGGAAGATCCCACATGCCGCGGAGCAACTAGGCCCATGAGCCACAACTACTGAGCCTGTGCATCTGGAGCCTGTGCTCCACAAGAAGAGAGGCCACAGTAGTGAGAGGCCCGCACACCACGATGAAGAGTGGCTCCCGCTTGCTGCAACTAGAGAAAGCCCTCACACAGAAACGAAGACCCAACACAGTCAAAAATAAATAAGTAAAAATAAATTAAAAAAAGAAAAAAGAAAAAAACACAGTTCGAGTACTTTCTTTAAAAAAAAAAAAAGAGTAATAATAAATGATAGCAAAGAAGTAAACATATATGGTAAAAGCCAGGAAAGTGGTAAGGAAGATGTGGCAAATGGGGGGCGGGCACTAAGATAAGTGCCTCTGTGTTCACGTGACCTCACAGACCCCTCCCCCTGCCCTCAGAGCACATGCCCTGAGGGTCATGAGACAACTGTCCTGGCTCCCAGGTTGCCTCTCCCTCCCTCTCTTCCATCTTCATCCCAAGCTCCTTGGAGATGGGTTCTTCCAGGCTAGAACATGTTGGAGGAAAGTGAAGAACTACCTCCTGTGAACGTGGCCCCTTTCTCCTGTCTCTTCTTTCCCCAGTTAGCATAAGGACCTGCCTGTAGACTGGTCCCCTTGTGTAAAGGCTCTCCTCAACCCCCGAAGGCCCTTTCTTGCCCAGCTGGTTCTAGGCCTTAAGCTGTAAGCTTCAGAGCTTAGGAAGGGACTTAAGAGTTTCATCTGATCACAGTCTCAGAAGCCTGGAAGCACTTAAGGTGAAATCCCAGCTTAGGACTAGAGAAGGGGAAATGTGCAAGAATCTCTCATGATGTATTTTGGTGTCTGAAAAGGGCATAAATCCAGCAGAAAAGCAGAGAAGGCAGGGACTCTCAATATTTAAGCTGTTAGTATTTAGTCTCATATGTGTTCCAGGCACTGTTTCGCGTACCGGGGGTACAGAAGTCAACAAAACAGACAGGGTCTGTTCAGTCAATAAACATTCTTTCTTTTTAAATTGAAAAGAAATTTTTAAATTCTTAAATTCTTTTTAATTTTGAAATTGAAGTATAGTTGATTTATAATGCTGTGTTAATTTCTGCTGTACAGCAAAATGATTCAGTTATACATATATACATTCTTTTTTATATTCTTTTCCATTATGGTTTATCCCAGGAGATTGGATATAGTTCCCTGTGCTATACAGTAGGACCTTGTTGTTTATCCATTTTAAATGTAATAGTTTGTCTACTAACCCCAAACTCCCAGTCCATCCCTCTCCCTCCCCACCTCCTCCTTGGCAACCACAATCTGTTCTCTATGTCTGTGAGTCTGTTTCTGTTTCATAGATAGGTTCATTTGTGCCACATTTTAGATTCCACATGTAAGTGATGTCATATTGTATTTCTCTTTACTTGACTTACTTCATTTAGTACTTCATTTAGGACAAAAATCTCTAGTTGCATCCATGTTGCTGCAATGGCATTATTTCATTCTTTTTTATGGCTAATATTCCATTGTATATATGTACCACATCTTTATCTATTCATCTGTTGATGGACTTTTAGGTTGTTTCCATGTCTTGGTTATTGTAAATAGTACTGCTATGAACATAGGGATGCATGTACCTTTTTGAATTATAGTTTTGTCTGGGTATATGCCCAGGAGTGGCATTGCTGGATCATATGGCAACTCTATTCCAGTCAATAAACATTCTTGATACATAGGCTAGGGGCACTCAGACAAGAAAGAAACAGAATGAGGAAAGAAATGTCCCCTGACCTCAAGGGACTCACAGTCAAGTGGGAAAGACAGATATTTGAGGACAGAGTCCCAACGCTGTGACAGGGTGCTAAGGAAGCCCAGGGGTGTGGGGGGGGGGATGCCAGTCTCCTGGGGGGTTATTAAGGAACGCCTGCCCTAGATGACAAGAGGCCTAGGTTAAAAATGGAAAGAAGAGTCAGCTCTACCCACCACCAGAGCCTCCCATCAAGCCTCTTAGATAGCCTCAACCACCAGAGAGCAGACAACAGAAGCAAGAAAAACTACAATCCTGCAGCCTGTGGACCAAAAACCACAGTTACAGAAAGATAGACAAGATGAAAAGGCAGAGGGCTATGTACCAGATGAAGGAACAAGAAAAAAACCCAGAAAAACAACTAAATGAAGTGGAGATAGGCAACCTTCCAGAAAAAGAATTCAGAATAATGATAGTGAAGATGATCCAGGACCTCGGAATAAGAATGGAGGCAAAGATTGAGAAGATGCAAGAAATGATTAACAAAGATCTAGAAGAATTAAAGAACAAACAAACAGAGATGACCAATACAATAACTGAAATGAAAACTACACTAGAAGGAATCAATAGCAGAATAACTGAGGCAGAAGAACGGATAAGTGACCTGGAAGACAGAATGGTGGAATTCACTGCTGCGGAACAGACTAAAGAAAAAAGAATGAAAAGAAATGAAGACAGCCTAAGAGACCTCTGGGACAACATTAAACGCAACAACATTCGCATTATAGGGGTCCCAGAAGGAGAAGAGAGAGAGAAAGGACCAGAGAAAATATTTGAAGAGATTATAGCCGAAAACTTCCCTAACATGGGAAAGGAAATAGCCACCCAAGTCCAGGAAGCGCAGAGAGTCCCATACAGAATAAACCCAAGGAGAAACACGCCGAGACACATAGTAATCAAAGTGGCAAAAATTAAAGACAAAGAAAAATTATTGAAAGCAGCAAGGGAAAAACGACAAATAACATACAAGGGAACTCCCATAAGGTTAACAGCTGATTTCTCAGCAGAAACTCTGCAAGCCAGAAGGGAGTGGCATGATATACTTAAAGTGATGAAAGGGAAGAACCTACAACCAAGATTACTCTACCCGGCAAGGATCTCATTTAGATTTGATGGAGAAATCAAAAGCTTTACAGACAAGCAAAAGCTACGAGAATTCAGCACCACCAAACCAGCTCTACAACAAATGCTAAAGGAACTTCTCTAAGTGGGAAACACAAGAGAAGAAAAGGACCTACAAAAACAAACCCAAAACAATTAAGAAAATGGTCATAGGAACATACATATCGATAATTACCTTAAACGTGAATGGATTAAATGCCCCAACCAAAAGACATAGACTGGCTGAATGGATACAAAAACAAGACCCATATATATGCTGTCTACAAGAGACCCACTTTAGACCTAGGGACACATACAGACTGAAAGTGAGGGGACAGAAAAAGATATTCCATGCAAATGGAAATCAAAAGAAAGCTGGAGTAGCTATACTCATATCAGATAAAATAGACTTTAAAATAAAGAATGTTACAAGAGACAAGGAAGGACACTACATAATGATCCAGGGATCAATCCAAGAAGAAGATATAACAATTATAAATATATATGCACCCAACATAGGAGCACCTCAATACATAAGGCAACTGCTAACAGCTATAAAAGAGGAAATCGACAGTAACACAATAATAGTGGGGGACTTTAACACTTCACTTACACCAATGGACAGATCATCCAAAATGAAAATAAATAAGGAAACAGAAGCTTTAAATGACACAATAGACCAGATAGATTTAATTGACATATATAGGACATTCCATCCAAAAACAGCAGATTACACGTTCTTCTCAAGTGCGCACGGAACATTCTCCAGGATAGATCACATCTTGGGTCACAAATCAAGCCTCAGTAAATTTAAGAAAATTGAAATCATATCAAGCATCTTTTCTGACCACAACGCTATGAGATTAGAAATGAATTACAGGGAAAAAAACGTAAAAAAGACAAACACATGGAGGCTAAACAATACATTACTAAATAACCAAGAGATCACTGAAGAAATCAAAGAGGAAATAAAAGAATACCTAGAGACAAATGACAATGAAAACACGACGACCCAAAACCTATGGGATGCAGCGAAAGCGGTTCTAAGAGGGAAGTTTATAGCTATACAAGCCTACCTAAAGAAACAAGAAAAATCTCAAGTAAACAATCTAACCTTACACCTAAAGAAACTAGAGAAAGAAGAACAAACAAAACCCAAAGTTAGCAGAAGGAAAGAAATCATAAAGATCAGAGCAGAAATAAATGAAATAGAAACAAAGAAAACAATAGCAAAGATCAATAAAACTAAAAGTTGGTTCTTTGAGAAGATAAACAAAATTGATATGCCATTAGCCAGACTCATCAAGAAAAAGAGGGAGAGGACTCAAATCAATAAAATCAGAAATGAAAAAGGAGAAGTTACAACAGACACCGCAGAAATACAAAGCAACCTAAGCGACTACTACAAGCAACTTTATGCCAACAAAATGGACAACCTGGAAGAAATGGACAAATTCTTAGAAAGGTATAACCTTCCAAGACTGAATCAGGAAGAAATAGAAAATATGAACAGACCAATCACAAGTAATGAAATTGAAACTGTGATTAAAAATCTTCCAACAAACAAAAGTCCAGGACCAGATGGCTTCACAGGTGAATTCTATCAAACATTTAGAGAAGAGCTAACACCCATCCTTCTCAAACTCTTCCAAAAAATTGCAGAGGAAATAACACTCCCAAACTCATTCTATGAGGCCACCATCACCCTGATACCAAAACCAGACAAAGACACTACAAAAAAAGAAAATTACAGACCAATATCACTGATGAATATAGATGCAAAAATCCTCAACAAAATACTAGCAAACAGAATCCAACAACACATTAAAAGGATCATACACCACGATCAAGTGGGATTTATCCCAGGGATGCAAGGATTCTTCAATATACGCAAATCAATCAATGTGATACACCATATTAACAAATTGAAGAAGAAAAACCATATGATCATCTCAATAGATGCAGAAAAAGCTTTCGACAAAATTCAACACCCATTTCTGATAAAAACTCTCCAGAAAGTGGGCATAGAGGGAACCTATCTCAACATAATAAAGGCCATATATGACAAACCCACAGCAAACATCATTCTCAATGGTGAAAAACTGAAAGCATTTCCTCTAAGATCAGGAACGAGACAAGGATGTCCACTCTCACCACTATTATTCAACATAGTTCTGGAAGTCCTAGCCACGGCAATCAGAGAAGAAAAAGAAATAAAAGGAATACAAATTGGAAAAGAAGAAGTAAAACTGTCACTGTTTGCGGATGACATGATACTATACATAGAGAATCCTAAAACTGCCACCAGAAAACTGCTAGAGCTAATTAATGAATATGGTAAAGTTGCAGGATACAAAATTAATGCACAGAAATCTCTTGCATTCCTATACACTAATGATGAAAAATCTGAAAGAGAAATTATGGAAACACTCCCATTTACCATTGCAACAAAAAGAATAAAATACCTAGGAATAAACCTACCTAGGGAGACAAAAGACCTGTATGCAGAAAACTATAAGACACTGATGAAAGAAATTCAAGATGATACCAACAGATGGAGAGATATACCATGTTCTTGGATTGGAAGAATCAACATTGTGAAAATGAGTATACTACCCAAAGCAATCTACAGATTCAATGCAATCCCTATCAAATTACCAATGGCATGTTTTACGGAGCTAGAACAAATCATCTTAAAATTTGTATGGAGACACAAAAGACCCCGAATAGCCAAAGCAGTCTTGAGGCAAAAAAATGGAGCTGGAGGAATCAGACTCCCTGACTTCAGACTCTACTACAAAGCTACAGTAATCAAGACAATATGGTGCTGGCACAAAAACAGAAACATAGATCAATGGAACAAGATAGAAAGCCCAGAGATTAACCCACGCACCTATGGTCAACTAATCTATGACAAAGGAGGCAAAGATATACAATGGAGAAAAGACAGTCTCTTCAATAAGTGGTGCTGGGAAAACTGGACAGCTACATGTAAAAGAAAGAAATTAGAATACTCCCTAACACCATACACAAAAATAAACTCAAAATGGATTAGAGACCTAAATATAAGACTGGACACTATAAAACTCTTAGAGGAAAACATAGGAAGAACACTCTTTGACATAAATCACAGCAAGATCTTTTTTGATCCACCTCCTAGAGTAATGGAAATAAAAACAAAAATAAACAAGTGGGACCTAATGAAACTTCAAAGCTTTTGCACAGCAAAGGAAACCATAAACAAGACGAAAAGACAACCCTCAGAATGGGAGAAAATATTTGCAAACGAATCAACGGACAAAGGATTAATCTCCAAAATATATAAACAGCTCATTCAGCTCAATATCAAAGAAACAAACACCCCAATCCAAAAATGGGCAGAAGACCTAAATAGACATTTCTCCAAAGAAGACATACAGACGGCCACGAAGCACATGAAAAGATGCTCAACATCACTAATTATTAGAGGAATGCAAATCAAAGCTACAATGAGGTATCACCTCACTCCTGTTAGAATGGGCATCATCAGAAAATCTACAAACAACAAATGCAGGAGAGGGTGTGGAGAAAAGGGAACCCTCTTGCACTGTTGGTGGGAATGTAAATTGATACAGCCACCATGGAGAACAATATGGAGGTTCCTTAAAAAACTAAAAATAGAATTACCATATGACCCAGCAATCCCACTACTGGGCATATACCCAGAGGAAACAGTAATTCAAAAAGACACATGCACCCGAATGTTCATTGCAGCACTATTTACAATAGCCAGGTCATGGAAGCAACCTAAATGCCCATCAGCAGACGAATGGATAAAGAAGAAGTGGTACATATATACAATGGAATATTACTCAGCCATAAAAAGGAACGAAATTGAGTCATTTGTTGAGACGTGGATGGATCTAGAGACTGTCATACAGAGTGAAGTAAGTCAGAAAGACAAAAACAAATATCGTATATTAATGCATGTATGTGGAACCTAGAAAAATGGTACAGATGAGCCAGTTTGCAGGGCAGAAGTTGAGACACAGATGTAGAGAATGGACATATGGACACCAAGGGGGGAAAACTGCGGTGAGGTGGGGATGGTGGTGTGCTGAATTGGGCGATTGGGATTGACATGTATACAGCGATGTGTATAAAATTGATGCCTAATAAGAACCTGCAGTATAAAAAAACAAACAAAACAACTAATACTAAACTTTCATTGGGTTATTTGTATGGAAATATGTTAATATAAATGTTTCAGACATTACATGAAATTTCTAAAAATCTTATATTTGTATTTGTATGGAAATATGTATGGAAATATGTTAATATAAATGTTTCAGACATTACATGAAATTTCTAAAAATCTTATATGTTCTGGTATAATGTTATAAGTAATAATCCTAGTTATTACTTTAAAATGTATATCTCAGAAATAATTAATTTTCTTGTCAACTGCATTATTATGAACTTTCATAAAATCTTTAACCGTGGTCATTTTTAAGTCTTTTGTCATTTACAGACAGTTCTGGGTGTACTCTGATGATTTTGCAAATATGTTCCTATAAAAGGGTTCCATCTTCAAGAAATTCATGGAAAAGACTCTGACAAGTACAGGTTTCTGGTAACTGACTGTACTGCTGAACTGAATGAATAAGCATTTTCAGAACTCTAATGAAAAACTGATGAACTCATAAAAGTGCTAACAAAAGATCAAGATAAAAAAAAAATTAATTACATGGGACTGAGTGAACTGATGAGGATGAGTATAATTTTTGTGACTTTCTGTCTGAATTTAAAAAAAAAAAAAAAAAAATCCCACAAGGACTCAGAGGCAAAGAATATACAAATCAATTTTCACTGCAAAGTAAAGGAGCTGTTACAGTGGAGGATTACTGGACTGAATGTCAATATTATGACATAGTATGAGTGTGTTTCATGTTTGGTAATTGCAATCATCGTTGCTTTTGTTGTGGTCATCCATGTACAATGCTTGGTGTCAGTCTATTTATCTCTTGTAAAAATAAAATACAGTGTGTGTGTGTGAAAAAAAAAAAATAAATAAATAAATTTCTTTTAAAAACCCGTGGGGGGGAAAAAAAAAATCTATTTCCTGCTTTTAAATACCAATATTCTAAAAAATAAGAATGGTAGGAAACATACTGATATTGACTTTCAGAAAATTAATGCCCTAAATATGTTTTATAGGATTTGATACTTTGTAGGAAATCTGTTTTCAAAAAGTGAAACATCTTCAAAATTACTTTAAATCTCCAGGCACATTTCTTCAAATGGAAGAGATGCAGATTTTCTTAAATTGGGTTCAATCTGAATGTTAGCAGAAGAGCATGGGAAACTAAAATGATGTGATTGAAACTGACTAATAACTATTTTATTTTTAGTCTAAGAAGGCTGATAGGAAAAGAGATGGATTGAGAGTGAACAAAAACAAGTTAAAAGGATAATTAGGGATGGGAAAAAAAAAAAAATGGAAAGAATTTCACTCTGCTGGGAAGTATTGTGGTTATGGGGGTAGGGAAGCATTCTAGAAGAAAAAAGCATGAATAGGGCTTGGAAGTGAAAAAGATCGGGGACTACCCCTTGTGACTGGAATTCCCCTCACTCCACCCTCACCAGTTCCTTCCCTCTGCCGTGCCTTCACTCTCTGTAGTTTAGAAATTTCTTTTCTTACAATCTTGCCTTTATTGAAGCTAGGCCAAGACGGCAGCTGCTTTGGAGAAACATTTGTTTCCCTTCCCTCTTTTTGGAGAGTTCAAGGGGGAGAAATAGGCTGGAGATATAGATTTGAGAACATTTAGTCCTATTTTTTTGATGATTATCTCCTGCATTTTTCTCTGCTATGTCTTTCTGAAATTCTTATTAATAGATTTTTAACCTCTTAGATTGAGCTTCTTAATCTCTATCTTTGCCTTCGTATGTACAGTTTCTTATATTTTGGAGGGGTTCAATTTTCTGAGGGATTTCCTTGACTTTCTTTTCTCTTCATTATGTGTTAATTTATATTTTGTTATCATAGTTGAATTTTTCAAGTTCTTTGTTTTTGAGTGCTCCTCTTTTATAATAGCCAGCTCTGGTTTTCCTGATTCAAGATTTTCTCATATTTCTCTGAAGATATTAATTGGTATCTTTGAAGTTTTCCCCTGTTACCTAAATTATTTTTCTTTGGGTTTTCTTTGAGCAAGTGAGTGAGTGAGTGTGTTTAGAGAGCTTTCTTTATATGTCTAATGATCCTTGATTACCATGATTATAAGTAAAACATTAACAATCTTTTAGAAGCTGTTATGAACTTACCTGAGTGCCCATAAAATCTGTATGTTGGAGTCCTAACCCCCAGGACCTCAGAATGTGACAGCATTTGGAGATAGAGTCTTCAAAGAGGTAGTGAGGTAAAATGAGGTCATATGAGTGGGCCCCCATCGTATATGGCTGGGTGTCCTTAAGAGGAGATTGGGACATCCAGACTGAAGGAAGACCTTGTGAAGACAGAGGGAGAAGACAAGGAGAGAGATCTCAGAAGAAACCAACCTGCTGATGCCTTGATCTCAGCCATTTAGAACTGCAGGAAAATAAATTTCTGTTGTTTAAGCCACCAATTCCGTGGTATGTGGTTGTGGCAGCCCTAGCAAACTAATAGAGACATAAGGCTGTCTTCACTTTGGGGTGAGTTGCTAGAGAACTGGCTCTTTCGTTGATGCAGACCCCTTTCCCTCATGAAACACACACACAGTTTCAGTATGCAGTGGCCATTCAATGTCTCGAGAGATGAATCCTCCAACTTTCTCCTGGAGGCAAGCACCTAGCTATGTGAAGCCTTCATGGTCCTGCCCTTCAGAACACAGAGTTTTCAGTTGACTATTCCCCCACCCCCTTTGCAATCTTGTACCTCGCTGCCACCTTCTGCTGTGTTTGGTGCTTCTGATTTCAAGTCTTGTCCTTTCACATTCACTGGAGAATAAAATTCTGGCTGTCAGTTGTAGGGAGTGGAGGCATTGCCTGCTGGCATGTCTGCCTGGGGCTGGGATAATATGGTGCATGCATGCAATCTACAATTTCCAGCCACTCATATATGTTTTTGCTTTAAGCCTCGGCCTTTCCCATGTGTCCTTATGGCTGCTCTGAGTTCTCTAGGGCAGGGGTCCCCAGCCCCCAGGCCTCGGACTGCTACAGGTCCACGGCTTGTTAGGAAGCGGGCCGCACAGCAGGAGGTGAGTGGCGAGCAAGAGAAGCTTCATCTGCTGCACCCCATCGATCGCATTACCACCTGAACCATCCCCGACACCCCACTCCCGCCCCCCACCCCGTCCGTGGAAAAATTGTCTTCCACAAAACCGGTATCTGGTGCCAAAAACGTTGGGGACCGCTGCTCTAGGGCAAATGAGTCCCCTTCTGAATTTGTCCCCCTTGGGCATATATTTTAGGTATAAGCTCTTTCTTCTATCCCAGATGCATCACCACTCCCCATCTGCTTTACATTTTCCAAAAATGTGAACAAGCCTCTCCTTTCCTTGCTAGATTGTACCTTTTCTATTCCTTTGCTGCTACTTCGTCGAAGGAGATAAAAGAATATGTTTGATCTGTCATTTTTAGCTATCTAAGCCACTTTTGGAAAAGAAGAAAGATAAAGAGATTATTAAAATACATTTTTTTTCTCATTGGAAATTGGAGTTGATTATGAAAACAAAATTCAAAAGATTGTTTTTTAAAGTTGGTTTTATACCCAGTAGAAAGTAAAGTGAGGTCTGTGAACTGCGTGAGCTGCCTGTCATCTGTTTGCATTTCAGTTTCCTCACCTGTCAAATAATGGGATAAGAGTGAATAACTGGTTCCTCAATTCAAGTGGTTATTAGAATTATCTTGGGTGCTTGTTTATAACCCAGATCCCTAGGGCCCAGGGTCAAAATTTGGATTCCATAAGTCTGGAAAGTGGAAAGCATGAGGCTAAATAATCCCTTTGGGCCCCCAACACTTGGATATCTTAGTGATTCTGTGAATTTCATTTCTATTGCTTGATTTTCTTTTTAACTGGGAGCTCTTTTATGAAGGACAAATAGGCTAAATATTTCGATAATTGTAGACCCATTTAGAGCCTTAAACTGTGCTTCAATATTGCATAAGAATATGCCAGGAGTTATCAAAAAGTGGAAGCATTTAGTTGATGTAGTAGCTGGGAGGAACAGGTTGGGGTGTTAGGAGAGGATGTTAAGTGATTTGAAGAAAAATTTTTTAATATTTTTATATTTGGAAAGTAAAATACCACTTTTCATACAACAACTTAAAAATTATATGCCATAATTTTTTCTTGTCTGACATGATATGCAAGAAATAGAATTTGTTTTCTGCACACACAAAGCTCAGGGTGGGAGGCGGAGGTTGGGGGATGGTGTCATGAGATTTTCAGGTTTATCCAAAGGGGTCATGTGTTTTAAAAGGTTGCAAAGCACTGCAAGCAGTGAGATGGATTGGTTTCTGAAGAAAAGTGAGAAAAGAAAACCATTAAGTTCAACTGTCACTCTTCCAAATGAATATTGAAACCACTTGGGAAAAAGTTTTGAGTGAGGTTTACAGTCAGAAGCAACGTTGGTGTTTTTGAGGTTTGCTTGTGAATCGCCATTTAGCTGTACCACGTGCTTCCTAGAGATGTGATTAATTGCCATATTTTGAAGCTTTCGAAACTAAGGTGCCTGTTACGTGGGGCTGACTCGTTAAAGGGTTCTGTTCATTTGGATGAGTGGATTTATGTGTTGTGTTATGGCTTACTGGGCAAAGAATTTGGGAGACTGGTATTTCAGTTCTATTTTTGCAGTGATGTGGTGTATGAACGCTAAGTATCTAAGAACACTAGGGTCACTGAGTATTTTATCTTTAACTCTTTGTATACTCTATATTGCACGTGAGGGTGATTTGGCTCAATATTGTCACCCGTAGACCACCAAGGTTCATTTGGCTGATTGGCCAACTTGTCTGACACGGTAGGTGTCTTCCTTCTCCTTCCTTCTTTAATTTGAAGATGAATAATGGCATGTAATCCAAGCAATAGTTACTTATTACAGTGGTAGAGTAACGGCAGTAATTGTGGTAGTAGTCTTGCTATAAATCATTCCTTTACGTAAGAGGGGGACTGATTATGGAGACCAGAACTGTAAGCCTAAGATTAAAAGCAGTGGATCTAGAGACAAGAAAACTGATTTGGGTCCTGGTTCTCCCAGCTCTGTGAACTTGGTCAGGATGGTTTCAGCTTTTCAAGCTTCAGTTTCCTTGTTTGTAAACTTGAGATCATAATAACTACCTGATAGAATTGTTTTCAGAACTGAAGGAAACAATATTTTTAAGCACCAAGGTCATGCCTGGCATTTTGTCCTGAAGATGATGGAACCTTCTACAAGTTTTTAAGTAAAAGAATGATGTGATTAGATTTATGTTTTAGTAAATGTGAAGAATGAGCAAGAGGTGCATAAAACTAGAAAATAAGGGATATGAAGCAGGGAGACAGATGAAAAACTTATACAGCTGAAAAATTATACGATCTTAAACAAAGCAAAAGAAGAAGTGAAGAGATAAGAGAGTAAGTCTCTTGTGAGTAAAGCCCAGGCCCTATTCATCTTGGAGCACTTAGCACTAGCACAATGCCTGGCCTGTATGGTAGGTGCTGAGAAAATATTTCTTACTTGGTCATAGAATTGACTCAGTTTGGTTGAATGGCATCACAAAAAGGTCATAAGATGAGAAGTTTCCTAATTCTAACTAATATGTTTTTCTCATGTTTCCTGTTACTTCTAACTCTCTCCCTCCTTTTGTCTACCTCCAATTTGTGGAGCTAGGCATTTGCCTTCTTTTCTTTGGGAAAGGGGTGCCATAGGAGAAAGTAGACTTTAAAAAATATGGTAAAGTTCATAAGTTTTGATTTTTCAAGAACCTCATCTCATTTGGAAGAATACATGATGAATCAGAGTCAGTATCTCCTGCACAGACATGAACAAAGATTCCTTATCTTGAACGCTGGGGAGATTCAGAGGGGATGTGATAGACCTGGGGGTCTCCTGGGGCAGTGGGGTGGGCCGAGGGTAGAGGAAACTGGATAAGTTTGAGCTTCTGTCCCTGGGTGGTACCTGGGGGTGGGGGTGGGGAGAGGCAGCTCCAGTGCCCACCACCAGCTGATGAGGACACCTCAGTGCTGTGTGGCGTGGCCTCAGGAGTTCCTTGTGTGAGCTCATGCCCTGAACAGCAGGTGGGTCTAGGACCTGAAAACACAGCAGAGTTTTCCACAGGTCAGAGCTGTGCCGTACAGTAGAATTTTTCCCACACACAGGTGTGACTCAGAGGGAAATCGGGGTCTTAAAGAGGCCTTAATGATGGGAATGGCAGGGTAGGGAAGAAGGGTGCAGTGCTGGCCTGCCAACGACCAATGACTGAAGGCTAGAAGGGAACCAGGACACCTGAGTGGACAATAGGGTAGATGTCCACTGACAACCGGGTGCTCTCCCCCAGTCCACCCTGATACCTTGACACTATGAGTTCTGTCAGCCTACGGCCCCCAGAATTCTGATGCAACTCTGGGGGAAGTGGAGGAAGCTGAATTTGAACTCAGTTCTACAGGAACAAAGAGAAGTTCTTGACCACCTCATTTTGTCTGAGATTCAAGCTCCCTATGCAAATAAGATTTTTGGACATATTACTAGAAGTAGAGTAGGCATGATTTTTAAGTTGCTGCATAAATACATTCTGTGTTGCACAGGTCCAAACACACCTGAGATATAGATTCAATCTAGGAAGCCAATTTTCAAGAGTATTGCCAAATGGAGCCTCACGAGGATGGAAAGAAAATTAAAATCACGCAAAATGAGAAAGCAAACAAGGATCTGGGATCCTTAGCTGGAACTCTAGCAGTTTTCTAGTATTCAAAGAGTAAAATGCAGGCCAAGGGGGGAATTTCTGTGAAGGTTTATGTGGCACTTTCTATCTTCCAGGAACATCTCAAACACTTTATATAAGTTAACTCTTGATTCTTGCAACAAACAGAGCAATAGGTGCTATTATTAGCATCTACCTTTACCAGGTAAAGAAATGGAGGTGTGGAGAGGTTACATCATTTGCCCAAGTTCAGACAGCTGATGAGTGGCAGAGCCAGGATTCAAATTTGGGTTTGCTCCAGGGTTCATGGCCTCACTTTGCTCCCTGTCATGTTCTGAATTTGTGTAGTAACAAAGACCTTCACAGTTAGAAAGGAGCACTGGTCTCAGAAGCAGTGATTTCACTGGGAGTGGGTTAGGCAGGTGTCATGGTTGTGTGGAGAGATCTGAGATTCTGGTGGAGATGGGCATTGGACCGAATGACGCTGAGATCTCTGATTCTGAACTTCTAGGAAGCCATCATTCCCTTGACATTTCATTTGTTGGTTAAAATTTTTAAAAACTCTGTTTGAAATAGGCTTTTTCTTTCTCCTGTGGCACGTGAGACTTCCTCAAGAAAAAACTGTGATAAAAATCTAGCTCATGTTATGTATGTAATCATAAGTATCTTTCTGAAAAATAGCAGACTTTTAAAGTGAAAATATTTTATTTATGTAGCTAACAGACCTAATTGAGGATGACTGGTGAAATTATTTTCAGATCCTTCTATATTCAAAAAAAAGTTTAGGGGGGCTGACTCTACCTCCTGGTTATCAGTTCTGTTGACTGAATTTCTTGGGATTTGTTTTCAGTACATTGTTTGGAATTTTGGTTTGAGAGCTTCTCTTGGGTGGTCCCCCACCCATCTCCCTTTTTTCTGTCTGTGCTCATTCCTATCTAACATGTCTGAGATTATGATGGTGGATCCAGTCTTCCATCTCATTACGATATTGGGAATGTCCCGTTTGATGGTCCATGAAGGTCTATCCCTTAGGAACGTCAAGGGTTTACAGTACTTCTGGAATGCATTCAGAAAGTGGATGTGTATAATGAATTGAGTCCAGACTCCAACTTGTTTTATGTATACACTGACTTTTTCAAGTATGCAGCCACATGCAAATCAAGAGAAGATTGTATTTTGTTTTAGACTGAATTTTATCAAAAGAGGTTTACCATTTTGGGGCTTCCCTGGTGGCGCAGTGGTTGAGAATCTGCCTGCTAATGCAGGGGACGCGGGTTCGAGCCCTGGTCTGGGAAGATCCCACATGCCGCGGAGCAACTAAGCCCGTGAGCCACAACTACTGAGCCTGCGCGACTGGAGCCTGTGCTCCGCAACAAGAGAGGCCGCAATTGTGAGAGGCCCGCGCACCACGATGAAGAGTGGCTCCCGCTTGCCACAACTAGAGAAAGCCCTCGCACAGAAACGAAGACCCAACACAGCCAAAAATAAATAAATAAATAAATAAATAAAAATTAAAAAAAAAAAAAAAAGAGGTTTACCATTTTGGAAAATCACATTACTGACAGTGCTTGACTTAGGCTTTTGCATTGCCAATGGCCTTGCACCCCACCAGTAGCTACCTTGTTCACAGTGATTGCTGCATAGAGTTGCAAGTATCTACAACTTCTTTATGCCTTGTAGTGTGACCGTGACCAAGTATTTACATATTGAAATAATAAATTTCTTTCCTTCTATTTATTCTTTATATTAAATATAGACATTAATTTTTTAAAATCTATGTGTAGGTAGGTTAATTTTTTATAAATTTCATTTGGGATAGAACAGAGGGCATTACAAAATACTATTATAAAATGGAGGCTTGAGGATTTATAGAGACTTCATTTTGCTTTGAGTTTCTATAACCCTCAAAACCTCAAAATGAAACCAAGCCAAAAACCTCTAAATTTTAAAACCAGGGCTTCTTTGAATCTTGACTCAGTTTTACTAAAAGAATATATGACACTTCACAAAAGTTGGTAGGAAGTAAGTTTTCTGTGGAGGGCAGTGTGAAACAAATAGCAGGTTTAGGAGAAACCATTATAAAAACAAAATTTTACTTTCTCAGAATATTTTCAGACACTTTCTGTTTATATGACATGTTGTAAAGAGCAAATTAAATAAGCAACAAGTGCTGTGGCATGGCTGCTGTATTCATTCTACTAGAATATTTGTGTATTTTTTTTCCTTCTCTAATTCTCTTACCTACACGATCTGATATCAGAGGACAAATTTAGCTTCAAGATAGCTGAGATGAGGAAAAAGATGACCTCCCTTTTTTAAACTCAGCATTGCTCTGGGCCTAGTGGAAGTTCTTTTGCCTTTTCTCCATTTCCCTCTTTGAAATATCTTTTCTCTCTTTATCTCCAACCTTTCAAGTTCTATGTTCTATATCTGAAAGAATAAATGGGAAAAATGTCTTAGGAAAAAAGGGAACCAAAGCTTAATGAGTGAAGAGTCATCATGCCAAAGAATAAAATGTATTATAAAGCTATATTGAGTAAAATAGGATGTTAATTGCACAAGAATAGGTACAAATAAAAGAGGTGTTACAGAAGCAGACACTAGTTTGTGAAAAATTATTATGATAAAATATACCTCAGAAATGAATAGAGAAAGATTGTCAAATAGAGGGTGAGTACACAGTAGATAAAACTGTGAGAGAAAATTAGAATCTCACTTTATAATATGCATTAAAATATATTTAACAGAATTGAAAAAATTTTAATATAAAGAAAAGCAGAAAATATAGATGATTAGTGCCATGATTTCAGAGAGGGCAATAACTCTAGAAGCAAAAATAGAAAGTAAAATCAATGGAGGAAATCACAAAGGAATAGACTGATCAAATTAACTACTTTTAAGTTTTGTGTTTAGTGCCAGTAACGGTACAAACAGTAAAAACTGCCTGCCAGTACCAGTGCTCACACCACGGTGATGAAGTCGTCTCTGGACCTTCCCAAGTGTGTCTCCATGAAGGAGCACAGCTGCTGTTCACAGGTGTGCTGCTGTGTCCTGTGCGAGGGTGGGACAACTAAGAGGGTGTCACTCACATTGTAGATGTTTACTCTTTTGAAATATTTTTATATTTTTACTAAAATTTTTTAGGTTGCAAAAATAGGTTATTTGTATATTTACTATGTCAGTTCCCTGACCAATCAAGTGACGTATCTTCTCACAACAGAGGCAACAGATACCATTTTGCTTTGAGTCATGAAGAAGGAAGGGGTTCCACAAACAAAAGACTTCTTTCAACGCTGGAAGGTCCTTTACACTTTCATGTGCATCAGAAATTATCTTCAAATGAAAAAGAAAAAATCGCTAGTGGTAAAATTTAGCTAAATTTTGTGTCTCGTTTTGCAGGGCAGAGTATTGTAATTTGTTTATTTTACCAAAATGATACCGTAGTATTTTCAATTTAAGTCTAATAATACTTTCATCTGACATGAATGACTATATAATAAGTACCTAATATTTATTTACCATGACCACATAATTATCGAATTATATCACAACTATTATGTATTGGTTGTTACGAAAATTTTATCATACAATTTGGATTGCTGTTAAACTTTAATGGCTCATTAAATAAATATAATTTTAAAATATCACACATTCTAAGGTAAATGTGTTAAATGATCACATTATTTCTGCCCAGTATTCGAAAGCTAAGAAAATAATATATCACAATCAGAAAAAACAGAAAATGAGAATCCACTAAATAATAAAATGAAAGAAAATTACTTGGATTGTTGAATGCCAGGGGGAAGGAAAGGAAACGGTCAGTCTCAGAAGAATCTAGTACAGACACTTCACAGTGGGGGCAATGGTGAATTAACACTCTATTTTCATGCCAATAAGAATGGATGAATTCCTTTTTAAAAAATGAGAGGAAAAAAAAATTCATGGGGAATCCATTAAACGAAATACACTTTCTGTTGATTTAGTTACACCTCCATGTATTTGAATATTAAACAGCAGAACCCTCTTGCAGAGATTATCCATCTCAAATAAGACAAGTTTATCTTGTAGAAGAACACGCTGATAGGAAGTTTCTGGAAACTTCTTACACAAGAATTCTGACAAACAATGGAAAAAAATTCTAACTACTGTTACTTTTTTTTAAGCTTGAAAGCATTTCTTTCTAAAAAAATTTTTATTTTGTAAACTCTTTAAGGATGGAGAAAAAACAACTGAGTGAGGGAAATGGGGGGAGATTTTATCACTCAACTGTTGTAAAGCAGGAATAGAGTGAAATGCACCACAAACATTTTATTAAATGTTTAAAATTTAAAACTCTTGAAAAAATATATAATTACTAATGTGACAGAAAATAAACTCTTTGAAGACAAGAAAATGTTAACATGCTACTAGTAAATATATACTATAAATATCTATGTGATTAGCAAAACGATTTAACATTCAGAGAAAAATCTGCAAAACAATGACATGGGAGTTTTCTTCATTTGGTGGAAATCATATCAGAATTTGACAACGTTATGACTGATGCTTACGCATAACACAAACGTCAACGATAAATAACAGTATTGTACATTACTTAGGGGATGAAATATGAAACCAAAATTTAAGATTATAGGAGATGAGAGACTTCCCTCGTGGCGCAGTGGTTAAGAATCCACCTGCCAATGCAGGGGACACAGGTTTGATCCCTGGGCCGGGAAGATCGCACATGCCATGGAGCAGCTAAGCCTGTGTGCCAGAACTACTGAGCCCGTGTGCCACAACTACTGAAGCCTGCGCGCCTAGAGCCTGTGCTCCGCAACAAGAGAAGCCACCGCAATAAGAAGCCCACGCACCACAATGAAGAGTAGCTCCCGCTCGCTGCAACTAGAGAAAGCCCACGCGCAGCAACGAAGACCCAACGCAGCCATAAATAAATAAATAAATAAATAAATTTTTAAAAGATTATATGAGATGAAATGAATAAAATTATTTAATTTCATTAAGGTGAGCAATGCTAATTATTATTCCGCCATTTTACATACAGCTAGTAGCGTGCTGATAAACTCTCTTAAAAAAGAAATAAAAAAGCCCTGATTTGTGGCATTTGCTAACTTCAAGGGTAACACTGAATGGTAAATTAAGCAGTCCTAATAAGGCTTATTTCAAGCTCCCAATGGTTTAATAAACAGCTCACAAAATTCCTTCACATTTAACAGTCAGCTTTCACCAACCCATGCAATCTGGCTCCTATGCTCCATATACACGTACAATCTAAGTTATGTAGAACAGATGACAATAGCTGCTAGACCTGTGAATTTCAAAATGCTAGTCTTATATTTCTAAATGTGACTATTTTGGACAATTTTGTCCTGTAGATATGTTATCAACTCAAGAATGATTATATATATGTTTCATGGACTACTTACAAAGATAAAATCTGGAAATCTAAGATTAGGCTGCAATAAGAGCATAGGTGTTC
Organism: Eschrichtius robustus; assembly: GCF_028021215.1. Lineage (NCBI taxonomy): Eukaryota > Metazoa > Chordata > Mammalia > Artiodactyla > Eschrichtiidae > Eschrichtius > Eschrichtius robustus. Next base: position 57,034,197 of record NC_090835.1, on the reverse strand, counting down.
ACGGAAAACATACCAAATTGCAACAGACAATATTTGAAAATGATAGACTATCCCGTATTCTGCTTTCTGTGCGTTTTTTAACTGGGAGGAAATGAGACAGCAAAAATCTCTCTAACAACACCAAACAGCTTTTATCTTGCACAAACTGTACAACTGCTTTGTAGTCTCAGTAAAAGTTGAAGACTATTGAAAACACATTTGCTAAATATAAGTATTTTGTCACCATTGAATTTTTATAGGAAATGCAGTTGGTAACATCATGTTAATAAAAACATAAGCAGAGGCAAGTTAAAACTCTTTTAGAATATTTTGATGATATTAATTAAAAAATTCTAGAATATAAACCAAAGTAGACTTGAAAAAATATCAACATTTGTATGTATTTGGTTAGTACTAATTTATTGTATTTTTAAAAATGTGAATGTTATAAGCAAAATGTTGCAGAAACTGAATTCAAAAGACATAATATTCTTGAGACTTCCAAGGGATTAAGAAATTCCTTTAAAAAAGAAATTGTGATTTTTCTGAAAAATATATTATTGTTGCTAAAGAAATTGCAATTTGTTGACAAAGATCTGAACCTCTCTGTTTTAGATAAAAACTAAAAGTGAGAAGACTCAAAATTACCGGGGAATCCCACAATCAACCCATCTCTGATCCAAAACCAAAATTTCCATGTTACAAATTTTGGGTTTTATATTAGATGCAATAATATCATCATTAAGGAAAGTTTCATTGTGCTAAGAGAATACTCTGCCTGTTCTGATGTTCTAAATAACATGTCATTTGAAGAAATATGAGGAATGTAAAATACTACAACAGCATAAAAGTTACAGTTGCCACCTACTGATGACCATAATAGAGAATGTGATATTGATGGGTCGTGAATATTTGAGAAACTAAAATCTTTAAGTCGTTTTCTAAAATCTAGATCAGTTTCCCCGATATTGCAATTTCACTATTGGACTGTTTGCTGCAATAATTTACTGGACACGTTTCCAAATACAGGCACCTGGAAGACACTGCGTGTTTGTTTCCAGGCCACATCACAAAGTTAATATCATAATAAAGCAAGTCACACACATTTTTTTGGTTTCCCAGTGCATATAAAAGCTATGTTTACATGGTACAGTGGTCTACTGTGTGCAGTAACATTGTCTAAACAAATGTACGTACCTTAAATAATACTTTATTGTTTTAAAAATAAAACCATCATCTGAGCCTTCAGTGAGTCATAATCTTTTTGCTGGTAGAGGGTTTAAAATATTTCAGAATTACCAAAATGTGACACAGAGACACAAAGGGAGCAAATACCGTGGGAAAAATGATGCCGGCAGACTTGCCAGTGGAGAATACAGAGTTTCAAAATTTAAATGTACTTAACACTACTGAAGTTGGTCTGCAAGAAAACCAGTCTCAATCTCAAGAAAACCACCAAGTCAATCTGAGGTGATTTCTAGGGAAAATGAGATACTGGAACAAGTAAACACTGAAATCATCATAAAGATTTCATTCCTGTAAAACAACTGTATAAAAATATATTGACTGCTATTTGTAATTATGTTAGTTAAAATTTTCATTTTCTATTATCTTATGTTCAGTAATCTTATTTTTGTAATTTATACAGCATGCTTTTGTAATTTTGTATTTTGTAGAAATGAAGAATATACTAATAAAAAACTTTTGCTTAAAGAAAGAGCACTATTTCTTTTTTCTTTATTTTTTTTTGAAAGTGCAAGGGAAATTTTTATTTCATTTTATTTTTTTTATTGAAGTATAGTTAAAATACAGTATTATGTTCATTTCAGGTGTACAACGTAGTGTTTTGAAATTTAAATACTATACAAAATAATCACCATGATAAGTCTAGTAACCATGTGTCATCATACAAAGTTATTACAGTATTATTGACTATAGTCCTTGTGCTATGTATTATATCCCATGACATTTATTTTATAACTGGAAGTTTGTACCTCTTAATCCCTTTCACTTACTTTGCCCAGTCCTCCACCTCTCTCCCATCTGGCAGCCACCAGTTGGTTCTCTGTATCTATGAGTCTATTTCTGACCTGTTTTGTTTTTTAGATTCCACATAAAAGAAAAAACACACAGTATTTGTCTTTTTCTGTCTGACATTTCACTAAGCATACCCTCTAGATCCATCCAAGTTGTTACAAATGCAAGATTTCATTCTTTTTTATGGCTGAGTAATATTCCATTGTGTATCACACAGTCTTCTTTATCCATTCATCTATCAATGGACACTTAGGTTGCTTCCATGTCATGACTATTGTAAATAACATTGCAGTGAACATCGGTGTGTAAAAATCTTTTTGAAATAGTGTATTTATTTTCCTTGGGTAAATACCCAGAGGTGGAATTGCTGGATCACATGGTAGTTTTATTTTTAATTTTTTGAGGAGTCTCCATACTGTTTTCGATAGTACTGCTCCAATTTACATTCCTGCCAACAGTGCACGTGGGTTCCTTTTTCTCCACATCCTCACCAACACTTGTTATTCCTTGCCTTTTTGATGATAGTCATTCTGACAGGTGTGAGGTAATATCTCATTGTGGTTTAGTTTTGTATTTCCCTGATAATTAGTGATGCTAAGATCTTCTCATGCATCTGTTGGCCATCTGTATGTCTCCTTTGGAAAAATGTATATTCAGGTCCACTGACCATTTTTTAATTGGGTTGTTTGGTTTTTTGATATTGAGTTGTATGTGCTCTTCGTGCATTTTAGATTTTAACCCCTTGGAGGATGTATCATTTGCAGATATCCTCTCCCATTCAGTAGGTTGCCTTTTTCCTTCTGTTGATGGTTTTGTTCACAGTGCAGAAGCTTTTGAGTTTAATGTGGTCCTATTTGTTTATTTTTGCTTTTGTTGCTCTTCCCTGAGGAGATAGATCAAAAAAATATTATTACTAAGACTGATGTCAAAGAGTTTACTGTCTACCTTTTCTTCTAGGAGTTCAATGGTTTCAGGTCTTACATTTAAGTCTTTAATCCATTTTTACTTTATTTTTGTCTATGATGGAAGAAAGTGGTCCAGTTTCATTCTTTTGGATGTAGCTGTCCAATTTTCCCAACACCATTTATTGAAGAGGCTGTCTTTTCCCCATTGCATATTCTAAGACCACTATTTCTAATTTGCCCATTGTCTGGGCCAGTAGCATTCCAGATTATGCATATTTATTCTTTATATGTGGTTATGTGTAACTATATATAAAAATCATATAAAAATATACATTTTAAATGGTGTAATAAAGATGAAAATGGAAATTATTGTATGTTATTTGTTCTTTTGTATTTATTTTGCATTAGTAGTAGTAGCGGTAATGTATTTTACTTATACCTTAAAATGATTATAAATAATATTTTGTCAACAGCAGCATGATTTAGTATGCTTCACTAAAAGTCTCAGCTATTTTTGAGAGCGTGTTCAAAGGACTGTTTCTTAAGTTTATTTTAATACCAATTTTTAATGCTGTCACAGTTGAAAATTTTTCCTCAGAAAGATTTTTCAGTAAAAAACTTCAGTATAAACATCTATCATTAAGCTTAGGGGAAAAAGTTAAGTACTGTATGAGCATCATGTGAATTTTAATGTGTGAGAAAAATTATAGATGTTCGTTTTTACATTTATGTAGACCATCTTGCCAATTACTGTGACTTCCTGTTGCTATTAGCTATTGAGATGAAATGTGCACATGGGATGTAAGTCTATATCTATATGTCAGATAGTCTTTTCGTTCATTTTAATTGTGATGACCAATCTTTTGGCAGATCTGATGAGCTTTTAAGGTAGGTAACAAGAAGTAGAGTGCCGATTCTGCTCTCTTCTTGCTATTCACTTATGTTTGCATTGATAATAGTGTACTCAGTCCACATTATTTTCAGGAAAATTTCTAGACACTCATCCGTATCTGAAGGATAGTTTAAATAAAGCTGGGTACTATAATCTATAAATCCATTTTTTAGGCACATGTAAATGGTAGCAAACTGAAATCCTCTGAAAAGGAAGGAAGATAGAAGAGCAGTGTTATGGATATGTGATCCAAGCAAAGGCCCCAGGGCTCATGTCTCTATTAAGTATTGGTAAAGTTTAATTTCTATATTTTTAAAAGAAAAAATCAATGAAAAGAGATATTTCAATGTTTTTTTCTGCTCTCCTAGTGAACCATATATATATATACACACAGGTATGTGCCTTGTCTCATTCCAAACCCAGACAACTGGAAATGCTATCAAATTAGGAAAGGTGTTAAGATGTTGAGCTGCCAAAGATGATGAATGTTCACTATGATTATGTATTTTGTGTATTATCACTGAATATGTTACCAAAAAGACTCAACAGATTTTGCTACTTAAAAACTAAAAATTTTATAATGCTTTCTGCATACAAAAATTTAATGGTATAGGATAAATTGAGAAAGAGTTTTGCAATAAATATGATAGAAAATGAGTTAACATCCTATTTTCTTACAATCAACAAACCTCATATATATAAAGGCTTTTTAGAAATAAATTTAGAAAACTGCCAAAGACATTTTAAAAAGTCACAAGGCATGAACAGATGATTCACAGAACTCCAAATGACTGAGAAACATGAAAAAAACCTCACAAGTAATCAATGAAATGCAAAATAAAACATAAGTAAGACTATCATCATCCCTCCATCAAATTATCTGTTGCAAATGGTCTCTAAAGATAGCCATTCAGAATCCCTCCATCACTGTATGTGCATGTCAACCTCTCATCAAGAGGTGGCATTGATTTCTTTTTCTTTAGAATCAGGGCTGGTCTCGTGACTTACTTTGAACAGTAGAATGGGGTAGAAGTGATGCTGTGCATCTGATGTGTAAAGGTCCGCATTGTTGGCATGCATATAAATCGATAAAACTGGATCATATGGTAGTTCTATGTTTAATTTTTTGAGGTTTTTTATAATGGTTGCCCCTTTTACAATCCTACCAATAGTACCCAAGATTTCCAATTTCTCTACATCCTTCTCAACACTTTTTATTTTGTTTTTTTTAATAGTAGTCACCCTAATGGGCTTGAGGTGGTATCTCATTGTAGTTATGATTTGCATTTCTCTTATGATTAGTGATGTTGAGCACTTTTTTCCCCTGTGCTTGTTAGTCATTTTTATATCATCCTTAGAGAAATGTCTATTGAAGTCCTTTATCTAAAAGAATTGAAAACAAGGTCCTGAAGAGACATTTGAACGCCCATTATTCATAGCAGCATTATTCACAATAGCCAACAGGTGGAAGCAACCTAACTGTCAATTGATGGATGAATGGATAAAGTGTAGCATATACATAAAATGGGATATTATTCAGACTTTAAAAAGAAGGAAATCTTGTCACCTGCTACAACATGAATGAAGCTTGAGGACATGATGCTAAGTATAATAAGCCAGTCATGAAAAGATAAATACTGTATGATTCCACTTATATGTGTTATCTAAAGTAGTCAACTTCATAGAAACAGTAGAATGGTGGTTACCAGGGGCTGGAAGGAGAAGGAAATGGAGAGTTTCTGTTTAATGGGTATAGTTTCAGTTTTGCAAGATGAAAAAGTTCTGGAAATAGAGTATACTTAACGCCACTGACCCATACACTTAAAAATTGTTATGATGGTACTTTTTAGGTTATGTCTTTTACAGAAATTTTAAAAAATGATTAAGCTTTCTCAAAAGCAGTTGGGCAAAAAATATCAATAGTACTAAACTAAAATTCATAATCTTAGTCCAGGAAATAATAAAATAGGCAGAGATTCATAAGGATGTTCATTACAGTGCTATTTCCAGTAGTAAATTAGTAATTCATTATTGAAATTTCCAACAACAGAATTAGGGGTTGGTCACATGAATTTTTGATATACCTATATGACATATTATTTCAATGACATGAAAAAAATTTTATAGCAAAATGCTAAGTGAATAAATCATGATACAAACCTCTTTATATAGTGTGATCCAAATATATAAATAAATATATACACATATGTATGTATAGCTATTTGTTTTATGTATGATATAACTGTACATGGATATATTCTCTACATGTATATATTTTCATACCATATCTATTATACACATGCATGTAACGAGTTTATTGCATAAACTGACTTGGTAGATTGCAAATATAAAGTAACTTTATTCTTTCACACAACTGCTATTTTCAAATAAACTCTAGAAACTCATTCTTCCTGTTGCCAAGAAGAGCTTGTGAGCAGATCCTTTAGCTTTTCCAGCCATTTGAAGATATTAAAAAGTCTAGACTAACATCCAAACTTCTGTCTCTTATTTAATGTAAGCTTCTCTCCTGGCCCAGCTTTGGAATCCTGAAAAAAAGGACGTAGGTGGTTTCTTTACAATTCTCCCACTTTGTTTTTTCATCTTTCTTTCCACTCACCTGGCTGCCGACTCACTGTCCTGCTGGGCTGGAGGAAAGTAGAGAGGAGAGGAGAGGTCAGAAAAGATCACTGCCATCATGTCTTTGGATGTGACAGATGGTATGCACAGATTCTCAGAGGCTGTGGGGGTGCCCTCCCCACCCCACCTCATCTTCTGACCCTTCACTCTTCACGGCTCCACATCCTACTTCCTTTGCTCATGAAGACGCCTTCCTTGCCTTGCTTCTCACTACTGTCTACTTAGCCTTCACTCCTTGTTGTCCATCTCTATTTTCGATATCTTCTTGGAAGTAGTCCCTTTTGAGATGGTTACAGTCATGGTCCATGCGACCCAGAGAAACAGAGAAACAGGGATCTTTTTTCCAGTGAACTCTTGAAATGCAGGTACTTCTTAACTCAAGCTTCTTTTTTATTGGCTGCCACCGATTGTTTCCCTCAGCCCCTCCTCTTTCGTTTTTCCAGATGTGAATCAAATACTGTTACTGTGTCCACCAAACTCGAGAGGACCAAGCTATCCAAGTATTTTTCTTGAGTGTCCCTCCTTACTTGGATCAAGGTGAGAAGGAAGCACACCTCACACAGGTGTGGGGTGGAACAGTGCACCTGCTCTAGGACAACACTCTCTCTAAGGCAGGATTTCTCAGTTTTAGCACTATTGACATTTGGGGCTGGATGAGTCTTTGGTGTGGGGCTGTCCCGTGTATGATGGGATGGTAAGCAGCATCCCCGGCTTCTACTCACTAGATGCTAGTAGTACCACCCCCCAGTTGTGACAAACAATAATGTCTCCAGCCATTGCCAAAGGTCCCTTGGGGGTAAAATTGCCTCCAACTGAGAGTCACTGTCCTAAAGGCATTCTTTCTACAAACCTGCCTACTTCCTAATGACTTCTTCACCTTCTGTTTTTTAGGATGAAAATGGGTAGGGAGCTAATGCTGGCAAAAGAGCATCCCAAATGCAAATCCTGCACAGATGCTCTAGTACCCTGCTTTAGAATGTGGGGACATTGGCCAACCCTGAAATAGAAAGAGTCATATTTAACACTTTGCTGTTTCACATAAAATAAGAAAAAAAAAACCAAAACCCATGTGGTATGTGAGATAAGAAAGCACACCAAAATATTAATAAGGACTACCTTTGAATGGTGGACTCATTAGTGATTTTTTTCTAATTAACTTTAATATTTTATACAATGGATTCATTCATTCATGTATAAAAATAATAAAAAAATAAGACCAAACATGGATAAACAAGGTCCTACTGTATAGCACAGAGAACTATATTCAATATCCTATGATAAAGCACAAAGGAAAAGAATATTAAATTGTATATATATATATATATATATATATATATATATATATATATATATAACTGAATCACTTTGCTGTACAGCAGAAATTAACACAACACTGTAAATCAACTATACTTCAATAAAAAAAAATTGAAAAAAAAAGACCAAACAAATCCTACCAGTTTTCAAGACCCAGCTCAAATGCCATCTCCTTCATGATGCCTTTTCAGATTACCAAGCTGAAAATACTTTTTTTTCTTCTGGAACAATCACAGGTGACACTTAATCTTCATAGTCACCCCATTAACTAGGGGTTTTGTTATTCCTGTTTTACAGGCAAGGAAACTAAGCTTGGACAAGTAACTAGGTTGCCTAACAGGCCTGATACTATACAAGCTGGTAAATGGCAGAGGTGTCACTCAAACCTGGGTCCATTTCTTCAGTCCATTTCCTACCTGCCATGGTACTGGTCACTGGGCACCCAGAACTTCATGGTGTTTTAGGTGAAATTAAACATTACTGAACCATATCTCCTGCATTTGCATAGTATTCCCCAACTAAATTATAAACAGCTTTTACAGAATAGACTGTTGAGCTTTCATTACATATGCTCACGGAGGGCCATAGGGTAGGTAGATTGCTGAAATAATGCTCAGGTGAAACAAGATAGTGGACACATAAGTCAAATATAAACATCAAATCAACCATAGTTTCTGTCATAACTATTCAATGTCATTTCATAATGGCAATATCATAAGTCATGAAGATTATCTGACAGGTGAATACTGACATGAAGGCATATATTTAAGTGCATGATCTGCTGCCTAAATATTAACATCATCTGTATTCAAGCAAAAGGAGTGGCTTAATATATACTATGAAGAAAGACTGAATATATATTAGTATATACTTATGTTAGATAGACTGAACTGATTTTAAGACAAAATTATCATGTAAATTCAGCCAGTCCATTTGTACCAAACTGTCTTAAATGCCTACTCAAAATAATAATAATGGCAGAGCCCATGATGGTTTAAAGGAAGAGGTAACAGCTAAGGAGGCACAGGCCCTAGGGGGACACATGCCAGATCACTAGGTTTGGGGAAACAAGAGCAAGCTGGTCCCCATGAGGTGGAAGAGATGAGGCTCCCCAGGTATGACCAGGCTTGGGTCATAGTAGCTCAACAACTAGCAGAGTAGAGTCAACAGGCTGCAAGTTATCAATCCTATAACTATGTGGGGCTGGTATAGGCAGGAACTGATATGTGTGTCATGGAAAAGGTCTTCATTTCTATTACTGTGACCAAAATAGGTATATGTAGTCTTTTGGAAAACTAATGAAAACAGTGAGGTCAATGGTAAAACTCAAAAATGTGGTCCATGGACTAACATCAGCATCAATTGGGAGCTTATTGGAAATGCAAATTCTTGGTTCCTAACCTAGACCTAATGAGTCAGAATCTTTGGAGCTGGGACCCAGGAATTTGCATTTTAGCCTGTTCACCAGGTGATTCTTATGTTCAAGAGGCACTGGTTTACAGCACCCCCACCACATTCACTACCCTCACAATGGAAGAAAAATGTTCTACAATCCATTTAAAACCAGTTTCTAACTTTGTGTTGTCCAAGACAGTAGACACATGCCACATGTGGCTGCAAACACTTGAAATGTGCTTATTTATCCAAATAAAGATGTGTTGTAAGTGTAAACACTGGATTTCAAAGACTATGAAAAAGGAATGAAAACTACCTCATTAATAATTTTTTATACTGACTACATATTGAAATGATAATATTTCAGATATATTGGATTAAATAAAATCTATTATTAATTTCACCTGTACCTTTTTACTTTATTGGGGCTTCTAAGACATTTAAACTTACATGTGTGGCTTGTATTATATTTCTATTGGACAGCATTGTTCTAACTCATCTCCTTAAAGGAGGATTTCTTTTCTATTCTACATTTCCTAGTTATAAGCTAGCCAGGGCTTAGTTGAAATAATGACAAAAACAGCACTTGTTTCATGTTTAATGTGTGCTAGACCTGTACTTAGCATCTTGCATGGATGATTTCATTTAATCCACACCATAATTCTATGAAGTTATTACCCCCAATTTAATGATAAGGAAAATGAAGCTCAGAAAGTTTAAAAAACTTGCTCAAGCTACCAGCTGATATGTGACTGAGACAGATGCCAACTCAGGTCCATCTGGCCCCAAATCATGTACTTTTATATATTTCCCTGTACTTCTTGTTATACAATGTACTGAAAAAAAATCATTTATTTTCAATGATATCTATGTAAGTTAAAATGATGAGTATATCATTCAAGTCTTTATCAAGTAGAAGCACATCATTAGAAAAAATAATGACAGAATCATCTCCATGTGTGAAATATGAATCTACAGATGTTTAAGACTTAGGAAACTTGACACAATCTTCCTCAGCTTTTCATCTGATCAATGGGTGACCTTATCAATAATTCCTCATAATAACTCTTTTTTTAAGGTTTTATGTATTTTTAAAATTTTATTGAAGTATTGTTGATTTACAACGTTTTGTTAATTTCTTCTGTACAGCAAGGTGACTCAGTTTGATAGATAGATATTCTTTTTCATATTCTTTTCCATTATGGTTTGTCACAGGGTATTGAATATAGTTCCCTGTACTATACAGTAGGACCTTTTTTTTTTAATCCATTCTGTATATATTTGTTTCTGCATAATAACTCTTAAATCTGGTCACATGGCTAAAAAAACTCTCCTAACTTAGTTGACTATATCTAGATCAGAAACAAACTAAGAAAAAGCTACAACTTTGTGAAATCACTCCAGGTTTCAAGGCCCTGAGCCAGCATGGGTCACAGATACGCTCTTAAAAGTAGGGTGGATTCTTTTTGTTGTTGTTGTTTGTTTGTTTTAGTTCATTATATTTTATTTTTTTTAATTTTTATTGGAGTATAGTTAATTTACAATGTTGCGTTAGTTTAAGTGTGCAGCAAAGTGATTCAGTTATACATATACATATATTCATTCTTTTTTAGATTCTTTCCCATATAGGTTATCACATAATGTTGAGTTCCCTGTGCTATACAGTAGGTCCTTGTTGGTTATCTATCTTATATATAATAGTGTGTGTGTGTTCATCCCAAACTCCTGACTTATCCCTCCCCCCCACCATGTTTCCCCTTGGTAACCATAAGTTTGTTTTCAATATCTGTAAGTCTGTTTCTGCTTTGTAAATAAGTTCATTTGTTTATTTTCTTTTTTTAAATTAGATTCCACATACGAGTGATTTCATATGATATTTATCTTTCTCTGTCTGACTTACTTCACTTAGGATGATAATCTCTAGGTCCATCCATGTTGCTGCAAATGGCATTGTTTTATTATTTTTTATGGCTAATATTCCATGTATATATGTACCACATCTTCTTTATCCAATCTAAAGGTAGGGTGGATTCTTTTATAGACAAGTCTACTCACCAGGAGATCTGTAAATCCATGATGAAAATAACATTTTAAAAAATGGAAGAAGACATAGCATCAGTCTTTGTTTCAATGCCTGGGAGAGGAGACAGGAAGCTTGCAGCCAATACCTCACTCATTCTAACTGTTTTGTCAATATTTGTTATTGTTACTAGAACAGATCACCAGCGTGAACCTCAAAACCAAGGATATCTGTTTGGATAAGTCCTGTTTGAGTAAGTCCTCACAGATGAGTAGAATATGCTTTCCATCATCCATGAAATGATCTAACAAAAAATCAGAATATAGAGCTAGGTACCGAGGGCAGAAAGGAGACTATCAGAAGGAGTGGCTGAGATCACAGTGGTGTACCCCATGACACCTAAGCCTGTAAGCCTCTTCATCAACTGGGATAGTCTTGATGTCTTATGATCAGTATTAAGATATTATATTAAACATAACTGGTTAATAATAATGTCAACAAAAATGGATGTTCTGAGAGTTTGTCACCAGTAACCAACTCCAGTTGATCACAGCCAATCAGTTCCAAGTTATTTACAACCTTACTCGTGGTCTGCACAGACACTGGGGAATGTTCCCAGCGCCTTTTGGATCAAGTTTCCTGTGGGTTTTATAACCAACTGGACCCTTTCCACCTATGGCATCATCAAGGAATCTGTACATGGACCACAGAATTTCACCAACTGGAACTTCTAGGATAGTGTTTGTCTTCTTCACGTTTGTTTTTTCCAACAACATGACAACCCCAGACTTCTCAGGTTCTGAGTTCATAGAAAAAGATATTTTAGGGCTTCCCTGGTGGCGCAGTGGTTGAGGGTCTGCCTGCCAGTGCAGGGGACACGGGTTCGAGCCCTGGTCTGGGAGGATCCCACATGCTGCGGAGCAACTGGGCCCGTGGGCCACAATTACTGAGCCTGTGCCTCTGGAGCCTGTGCTCCGCAACAAGAGAGGCCGCGATAGTGAGAGGCCTGAGCACCGCGATGAAGAGTGACCCCCGCTCATTGCAACTAGAGGAAGCCCTCTCACAGAAATGAAGACTCAACACAGCCATAAATAAATTAATTAATTAATAATAAGAAAAAAAGATATTTTAAAAATTGCAATACTTTTCTTATGGATTCCTCAATCTATATACATTTGCAATATCATCACCATTCATAAGACAGGCCCAATCTTTCCAAAATCAACAGAGGTCACTCCAAGAATATGATCCTCAAAGTTAAGTCATGAATGTTTCTTGATGCAGGAAAGTCTGACTGCCAAGTCATTTGTTCGGAGATACACCAGCAGGGGTGGGGTTGTAGTGGTAAATGAAAAACCATATATAAGTGAACCCAGGTAGTTCAAACCTGTGTTGTTCAAGGGCCAGTGGTAGTTGTATGAACATAAAGCATTTTTGCAGCCTATACTATACTCAGGTGACTTCTTGGGAGCTGCTGCCTGTGGATTTGTAAGAGTTCTTTTATTTTCATCAAGTCCTTAGGAAAGCCAAATTTCAATTGCTACTTAGAGTTCCCAGAGCTTGAATGTGCCAACCCCTATATTTTCATAACTCACTCAGAATCTCATCTAATATAAAATGCAAAGGACTAATGTCTAATGACAGTTTTTTCCACCTGGTAAATACTAGCTTTCACTTGCTAGAAAATTTCAAGATGAAGAGGGAACAAAGACTCCCTCTAGATAACAGAAACTCATGGAAATATGACACCCCCCGCCCCCCAGGTCTAGCCAGTGGTAAAAATCATCAGCATAGCTCTAGACTTAGACCCAAATTAAAACCATCAGCTCAGGCTGACTGTGATGTGGCCATAACATTTCACCACATTAAATGTGTGATAACTGTGCATGGGCAGGTAATGGGATCTGACAGTGCTTGTTGTCACCATGGAGCTGTCATGTCTGCATTGTGTTCTCAATCCCAGAGAATCCATGTCCATCACAAGTCTTCATTCTGGCCTAAATATACTATGACAGTAATAATATATGCAGGCCTGCAAGAGTCCAAATCAGGGGAAGCAAATTAATGTTGACTGAGTACTCACCATGTGTCTGTGGCAGACAGATTTAAAGGGACCCCCCCCCCAATGATTCCTCACTTCCTGAGTCCACTCCTTTGTGTAATCTCCTTTCCGTGAGTGTGTGCAGGACCAGGAACTTGCTCCCTCCCAACAGAGTATGTCCAAAGTGATGGATGTCACTTCCTGATTAGGTTACATTATATGGCAAAGGTGATAGACTGTCATCCCTGTGATGATATTATGTTATATAAAATTCCTTCCTAGCAGGGATTCTTCCTGCTGACTTGATGAAGTAAGCTGCCATATTGAGGAAGCCCACATGGCAAAAAAATGTGGGTGGCCTCTAGGACCTGGGTATAGTCTCTAGCTGACAGCTGCAAAGAGCCAGGGCCCCCCTCCATCACATAGCCGCGAGGAAATGAATTCTGCCGATAACCTGAATAAGCTTGGAAGCAGAACTTTTCTGCAGATAGAAATGCAGCCTGGCTTATACCTTGATCACAGCCATATGCAATCCTGAGCTGAGGACCATTATAAGCTGTCCCTGGACTTCTGACCCATGGGAACTGTGAGATAACAAATATGTGTGTTGTTTTGGCTGCCATATTTGTGGTAATTCGTTATAGCAGCAGTAGAACACTAATACATTGCCATCAACCGTGTTTCTATTCTGCATCCTGTATCTTGTTTCATCACCTCAACAACTTGGGAACTCTGATAATTAGGCAGGACATAAAGTTTAAAAGATTTTGCACTTGTCTTAAGAAAATAGTCATACAAGTTTTTAGGGTTCTGTCCAGGAATTAAGGAAAACCTGCCTTGATATCTTGTATCTAATACCTGAGCAGTCATATGTAAATTATGAGCCAACCATCTTCAGTTTTTAAAAAATTTTTTATTGGAGTATAGTTGCTTTACAATGTTGTGTTAGTTTTTGCTGTACAGCAAAGTGAATCTGTTATACATATACATATATCTCTTCTTTTTTGGATTTCCTTCCCATTTAGTTCACCACAAAGCATTGAGTAGAGTTCCCTGTGCTATACAGTAGGTTCTCATTAGTTATCTATTTTATACATAGTAGTGCATATATGTCAATCCCAATCTCCCAATTCATCCTACCTCCCCTCCCCACCTTGGTAACCATAAGTTTGTTCTCTATATCTGTGTCTCTATTTCTGCTTTGCAAATAAGTTAATCTGTACCATTTTTCTAGATTCCACATATAAGCAATATTATATGATACTTGTTTTTCTCTTTCTGACTTACTTCACTCTGTATGACAGTCTCTAGGTCTATCCACATCTCTGCAAATGGCACTATTTAGTTACCTTTTATGGCTGAGTAATATTCCATTGTATATATGTACCACATCTTCTATATCCATTCCTCTGTTGATGGACATTTAGGTTGCTTCCATGTCCTGGCTATTGTAAATAGTGCTTCAATGAACATTGGGTTACATGTATCTTTTTGAATTATGGTTTTCTCCGGGGAGCCAACCATCTCTAAAATGACTTGATACAAATCATGCCCAGTGGGATGTTAGCAGATGGTGCAGTGCCTTGCATGTGTCCTGCCCACTCACCATGCCTATTCACCTGCTGCGAGTACCTGTGACTCTATACTAGTGAATGCTCTATGGTATGCTCAGCTCATGGTGGGGAAGGCCAAAAGTTCTGGGGAAAAGATGTCTTGGGGAGCATCCCTCAGCAAATGGTGGATGGAGTTGGAAGAGAAACTCCCAGCTTCCTCGGTCCTCAAGTGCAGATATTCTCAGGAGTGTTCTACATCATTCCCCACAAGTTCCCAGTGGGATTGAGACCCAGGTGCCCACAGTGATAACCTACCCCTTAACACACCCTGCAATGGTTTCTTTCCCTTCCTTGTCTTACTTCCTAACTCTTACTAGTGGTTCCTGCAATCTCCTCTCCAAATAAATGATTTGAACTGATTCCTTCTTGCAGGGTCTGCTTCTGTGTGAAGTCAACCAAAGAGGTAAGGGCACTTCACATTGGATGGAAATGTGGAAGAAATCCAATTAAGAAGGACAAAAACAAGTGTGTAGATTGTCTTGAAGAGTGCCCTTAAGAATGTTCTAGGAATAGTGCATGAAAAGGAGAAATAAATTGACCAGAAATGACTGATTCTATTCGTCAAACTCAGTAATTACCAGCCAAGTTTTGATAAGTAATTTGACCCCCACATACTTTAACACTGGGAAGGCAGTGTGCTGGATGATGGACACTGATATTCTTCACTGGATGGATGCCTCCCTTATTGTGAAATCACATGCCAGCATTCTGATTATACATCAGTCTCTTGAGTTTGGTTAGTGTGAGTCCGTTTCAAAAGTCCAGTCAGCTCTGACAGCAATCACTGATTACTAGACTTATTGTGGTGATCATTTCACAATATACACAAATATCAAATCATTGTGTTATACACCTGAAACTAATATAATATGGTATGTCATTTACACCTCAATTAAAAAAAAAGAATCAGACACTGACCTGCCACTCCAGAAGTCTCTGTCTGGGCAGGCAGGCAGAATCCTTTTATTCATTTATCACTTGCCTCAACAATTCTCATTATGCAATCAAAACCATACACGAATGCCAGACAGTTATATCTTGAGAAACAGAGCAATTTTATTTGTGCTTTAGCTTGAAGGAATAACAGAAAGAGTATCACGACGTGAATAAAGGGAATGTCCAACACGGACAAATAGGAAGGAGGAAATGCCAGTCTTCATGTTCCCTTTCTGCATGTGCAACTCAGTGTAGGAGACCCTGATTCACTGCAGCTTTGGGTGCTCATTAACTTCAACAACCTTTCTTTCTTTTTCTTTCTTTCTTTCTTTCTTGCTTGCTTTCTTTTCATTCTTTCTCTTTATTTACCAGATTTTAAAATAATAAATTGATTCCCCAGCATCCTCCAAAGATGTCAAGGAATCAGTTCAAACTCATGGACTTATACATATCTAATATATTTCAATTCATTCTGATTATTGACCAGTGGAATCTTTTGAAAGTTGTCTCTTGACTCGTTTTAAGAGCCCTCAGGGGTCTTTAAAGGCCTTCTAACCTTTTAAGTTTAATTTTTATTTTATATTGGAGTATAGTTGGTTTACAATGTTGTGTTAGTTTCAGGAGTACCCGTCCTATTTCTTTTAACTTTCAAAATAATGTCCCTAACCACACTGACACAACAACCAGAACAACACTGACAAAAACAAAAACGATATACTAGTTCTTCAGGAAATATAAGCATTTCCTGGCATTAAATTCTGAAAGAAATTCATTGTCTGCTTATAAGTGGTACTAGATAACATAACAGTCAATCTTCACACTTCCATAAAATCTGAGGGTAACACATTCAACTACAGCAGAGTGAAACACTCCTGTTGGAGCAAAGCTAAGGAGGTCACGGACCTGACATTCTTAAACTAGGAGCAGTGATCCTCAACCAGGGTCCAAAACCCCCATGGAGACCTCAGTACCTTTCCTCAGAGTTTCTTCAGCACACATTGCCTGCAGACCAAATAAATAGATCTCACACAAAAACGTATGGCTGTTTTTACAGGTATAGATACGTTTTTGATGATATTATTTTTGAATTCATGGTAGTGGTTAGTATTTTTGATTATCACTCTATATTTTCTTAATCAATGGTCACTAAATGAAACTGCTATTCTAGCAACAGTTTGGGGTTAATAAAGAATACTCATATATTAACAGATTAAGAGCCATGATTTAGACAGCCAAATGGGTAGCATGGCCCTTTGAATATCTTTCCTATGAATCCATTTTCTTCACTGGTTTTTGAAAGTTGAGACAGGGAGAATAGTCAGTTCAGTGTTACCTTCTTGGGTGGCCCTTGAACTTAGAGGTTCTGAATTTCTGCCTAAAGTGGGTCCCTGTGTGTGGGGCAAGGATGACAATTATGTGATGGAAATTCATCAGCCTAGCTGGTGCTCTTCTCTGGGTGGGACTTATTCCCATGACCTTGTGGGTAGTGTCAGGGCACAGGGTGTGGGGCCACTGGCTCCACCTGAAGCTCAGTCCAGGATACGAGCCGAGACACAGCAACCCCCTTGTAAAATATGGAGGGAGACAGGTGGGGTCCAGGAGGCAGTCTTGGTTCCAAGCTGGTGTCTCCAGGAGATCTCTCTGGGGCTCTAGATTATGTGTATTCAACAAACACCTAGTTCCCTAAGCCCACGCGTGTAAACACATGTCAAGAGTTCACTGAACTCTCCAGGATCTTTCTCATGTTTACAGTGCTTCACACTTCCATATATATATATATATTTTTAACATCTTCATTGGAGTATAATTGCTTTACAATGGTGTGTTAGTTTCTGCTTTATAACAAAGTGAATCAGTTATACATATACATATGTCCCCATATCTCTTCCCTCTTGCATCTTCCTCCCTCCCACCCTCACTATCCCACCCCCTAGGTGGTCACAAAGCACCGAGCTGATCTCCCTGTGCTATGCGGCTGCTTCCCACTAACTATCTATTTTACGTTTGGTAGTGTATATATGTCCATGCCACTCTCTCACTTTGTCCCAGCTTACCCTTCCCCCTCCCCGTATCCTCAAG
This sequence comes from Eschrichtius robustus, assembly GCF_028021215.1. Lineage (NCBI taxonomy): Eukaryota > Metazoa > Chordata > Mammalia > Artiodactyla > Eschrichtiidae > Eschrichtius > Eschrichtius robustus. Next base: position 57,016,349 of record NC_090835.1, on the reverse strand, counting down.
TCCATTCTCTTCTCTTAGTCCTGCCGGCAACTCTGTGGGGGTAGGAGGTCAGAGTACTGAAATTGCAGATGAGATGAGCACTCCATCACACATAGGTTGTTTCCCTCAGGGCCACTTAGCTCACTTGTGGCAGAAGCATGAGGAAGACCTGAGCCCTCTGAAACCAACCTGGAAGACAACTTCAAATCAAACATAATATGGGAAAAGAATCTGAAAAAGAGTGGATATATGTATATGCATAACTGACTCACTTTGCTGTACACCTGAAACTAGCGCAACATTCTAAATCAACTATACTTCAATAAAAATTTTAAAAAATTTATGCACATACACACATGAATGATATTTATCCCAAGAAAATAAAATTAAAATTAATTAAAATTAAATCCACTAGGAATTTTTAAAAAGCATAATAATGTCATTGCCTTTTGAGAATCACAGAACATTTCTCTAAATCAGAATTTCTACTCACATTATGTTCTTTAAAACAACACACATGGGGACTTCCCTGGCAGTCCAGTGGTTAAGACTCCACGGTCCCAATGCAGGGGGCACAGGTTTGATCCCTGGTCGGGGAACTAAGATCCTGCATGCCGTGTGGTGTGGCTTTAAGAAAAAAAAACACATGCCACATAAAATACGATATTCAACAAAACATGTTTGGAAGTCCAGGAGTTCAAAATGGAAAGATAATTTTTAACATAAATAAAATAATGATTTAATATTTAAATCTCACTATTGAGTATCACTCTGATAATGTTTTTATGCACAAGATACTTTATGTGGATTATTCCATTTCATCATCACCATGGTCCTTGGAGGCATTTTATCTCATTTTTAAGATGAGAAAAGAGGCTCCAAGAGTTTAAGTAACTTGTCCAGGGTCACACAGCCAGAACACTGACAAGGGGGGCGATCTGAAATTTGCCTGGCAGCCATTTTCTCTTATTCTGCACTTCCCCCCATGCTTAAAAATTTCCCTCAAGAGAATCTATGTTTTCCTTGGGTCATTTTTATCTTTTGCCCCCTATCACCTAGGCCATAAATGATTAGGATCTTAGACTCTCAGTTCATGTTACCAAGCACCTCTTGAAACGTTATGTGAATTGTCCCAACAGATCGCAGACAAAGGGGAGTTGAGGCTGGACTTACTTGTCCAGCCTTCTCTCTCACCCACTAAATATCTCATGACCATTGACCATCCGGATGTCAGCATGTCACACATTATTCTGAGAGCAGAGCAAGAGCCCCTCAGGTCGGTAGATAATCAAGAAACTGTGTTATGAGAGTTGACATCTTATGAATAATTATTTAAAAAATCTGTTTCTTTCTGTTCCTTCAACCCCAGACAGGCAAGTTGATTCTACCAAGTTGCTCAAACTGTGATGAGAACATCACTTAAACAAGGTGCTAGTTGCCTTTATTTATTTTTGAAAGTAAGTTTTTAAAAAGTAAGTTTATTTGAAGATTCTATTGTGAGAGTGTGTGGTCAAAAGGCAAATAGCTTTGGATGTAAGACAGGCAGTACTTGGACTCCTCGGGGACATCTCAGAGAGCTGTGGGCCCCTCTTCTCTTCCTGAGTCACAGAAGTGTCTGTTGGTCCCAAGTTTCTGTTGCTGGGATGGCCGATGATAGGAAGCTACTATAGATGTGAACAGAACACAGTTTTAAGGTCACTGTAATTTTGCGGGACATGTAGCTAAATTTTGAGATGGAAGAGTTTGAGAGTGGGGCTGGATAACAACTTCCAAAAATATCATCTGAGCTGCAGACCTGGGTCCATGCAGGACAAGTGGTCCCAGGGGAGGAGGGGCATGGGCACATTCTACTGCCCTGGAGGGCTGCCGGGGTTCCTGCCCTGGAGGTGACTCTTGGCGGCATCAGGCCAAGATCCATCTTCTAAAAGCTACTTACTGCACAAGGCTGCTGCTGGGATTAAAAGGAATATTTTGATTTGCTGGATACTAATAGCTCCTTTCAGGTTATGAAATGCCATTAATTTAGGGGCAGTTTGGGGATAAAATGAAAACAGCATGACATTTCAGAAACATAAAACATGAAAAAAATCAGCTACAAAGCTCTCCTAGAGCATTTCTCAAAGAGAGGCCGTGTGTATTCTTGGGCCACATCACAGAACTGGGGTAAGTGGGAGGACCTGGAACCTTCCCTTCAAGAGCCCCTCAGGCACAGTCTAACTCCCCCCACCCCCACCCCCCCGCCCAGGACCTAGAACTTGGGACAAATGGAGCTGTCTCCTCCAAACACATTTGTAAAGATGGCCTTATTTCCAGATGAACAGCAAAGAAAACTATCCATTAAATGTCTACACTGAGGGAGTGTGTGGAAGGCGGGAGACTCGCTGCTTTGCTCTCAGCCCGGGATGGGGGTCTGTGAGCCCTGGTGTTCGGGGTTCCTCGCGTCCCGCCAGCAACCACAGCAGAAGGCAGCCAGGACTGAGAGTCAGGGCACAGCTCTTACCAAATCAGTGACCCAGCGGCCTCCTCCAGCCTCAGTTTCCCCTTCTGTTCTGCGCGAGGTCGTTTGATCCCCATGACATGGAAGTGAGGGAACAGAAGATGGAGGAAACCCTCTCCCTGAAGAGCTGAGTGACCCCCAGGCCACAGCTGGTGCAGGAGGAGGTGGGCAGCAGAAGAGCTGCAACCTGGACTTCAGGCCTGTAAACCAGTGTGGGTCTTCTGCATCATTACAGAACCTGCGCATTTATGTGACTCAGGCTTTCTTGGAAGAAATCTGAGGAGAGATTTCTAGGCCTAGGGTGACCAACTGTATTGGTTTACTTGTGACTGAAGGGTTCCTGGGCCGTGAGACAGTATTAAAACAAGAAACCAGACAAATCTCAGGCAAACGAGAACAAAATAGTCACTGGAGCTAGGCAATATATATATATACATATTTTTTTTTTTGCAGAGGTTCTCAACCCTGGCTGAAGAATACAATTACTGGGAGAACTTAAAAAGCCTGATGCCTGGGTATCATCCCGGACCATTGAATCTGAATCTCTGGGTGTATCTATATTATTATTTTTTGAACTCTGAAGGTTACTTTGATGTTTAGTAAAGATTGGGAAACTCTGCTTTGGATACAGCCTCAATGACTTTCTTTCCCCTGCAGACCACACAAAAGGGCTAAGCTTACATAATTGTCCACAACAAAGACAGGTGAAAGTTGCTCAACAGAGTCTTACTGAAAGGCGCAGCAGAGAAGGTTGACTTCCTCAAGGATGCAACAGCTGGGGCAAGCCCTCAATTGACTAAACCAACCAACTGTAGTGCTGGGGGGGAATCCAAGGACCACAGGGCCAGCTTCAGCCCCAGGACTTGTGGGGAGACAGATACTGCTTGGAAAACATTTCCTTACATTGGCATCCAGCCCCCCAGCCGTTGCGAGGAGAAGGCAGAGCATGGCCTGTGTGTTGTGATGAAAACAAATCTCTGTGAGGTGGGGTGGGTGGGATTTCTTCTAACTACTGAACAAAAGAAGTGCATTCTGAGAGTTTAAGGGAGTCTGACTCTTTTTTTTAAAGAATTAAAGATTTTGGAAAGCCTCAAGTTAAAATCTTGCAAGAAAAGAAGAATCTTTTTATTTTTAATTTTTAATTTAATTTTTATTTTATATTGGAGTATAGTTGATTTACAATGTTGTGTTAGTTTCAGGTGCACAGCAAAATGATTCAGCTATACATAAATATATCCATTCTTTTTCAAATTCTTTTCCCTATAGGTCATTACAGAATATTGAGTAGAGGTTCCTGTGCTATACAGTAGGTCCTTGTTAAGGAATCATTTCTGAATTAAGCTTCACATGAGATAGAGAATATCACTTAATGATTATGAGTTCTGACTTGCCTTGTTTTTCCTGATCCTGTGGGCTTCTGCCCCACCAGCTGTCCTTTGAGAACAAAGTTGTACTTTTGTAAAAGCACAAATTTGAGGATAACTTCTCACCTCTGTATTAAACACTGCACATCAGAGTTAACTGGTACCTATTCTAGGACATGATTTGCCCACAGCAAATCATGTACAGTAACCAGAAATCCAAAGTAGATTTGAATCAGTCTGTATATTGTTACTTTTTTATCATCTTCTTTTTAATTGTAAAAACAATAGTGTTGAATACAATTTTGAGCAACAACAAAAAATCTACTATTCCCCAACAAATATTTTCACTTTTGTGTTTCCACATCCATCTTCATTTCAAATGACAGTATCAATAAGAAGACAAGAAGAAACCAGAATGTAATACTATTAAACCTCTCTGGAGTGGGATGACTTTGTAAGCTTTGAAGCAATAGAAAAAATTACAAAGAGAAAGACTGACCAATTTGATTATGTAACATTTAAATCTGAACATACTCTGCATGTGTGTGTTAGACGTGGTCGAGGGACACTTAGAATCTCTCCCCACGTCCTGATCACGTGCCTTCCTCTATTTCAGAGGTCGAAAGGTAAACAGTGACATTTCCTAGGCTCCTTTGCAGCCAGGGTGGTAGATTCAAATTAGATTCACTCATTAATGCATTCTTGTGAGGATGTGCAGGCGGAAGTTCATTTGACTACTTGTTTTGTTATGTTTTTAGCTATGGGTCTTCTGGAACAGCATTCATGTCTAACCCCCATCTTCGTGGTTGTCAGGAGACATTTGTGTTGTGATGGTGGTGGCTTCCTGATTCTTGGGTCACAGCTGCAGTGGAGTGTTCTTCCTGATGGTGGCAGATGTCGTAGAAACTTTTAAGGACAAGTTCTGTGATATTGCAGGAGTCATTCACCAAGGCCCAGCCTAGAGGCTGTCTGTACAGAACTTCCAGGGATTTTACAAGCACCTAATTCTCTGTGTTAAATCCCTTTCTGTTTAAAATATCTAGAATGATTGCTATTTTCTGCACTGACTTGTCGCTGATACAACTGGAAAAATCTTTCAGAAAACAAAATAGAAGGATTAACATGTTTAGTATATGAAGTATTGGTAGGAGAAAGAAAAGACCCAAGAATAGAAAAAATGGGAAAAAATAACAAAATGAACAAATAGGTCACACAAAAGAATAAGCAGAAAGCACCTGAAGCAGATCTCTTTTTAGGAATTGCCCTGCAGCAGACGCACACAGACGACCATGGAGAAAGCAGCCAGACACAATGTGATCCCACTCACTCAGCCAGGGGGGATCTGTCACCCCATAAATCCTTCCTTCAGAAATTTGACATTGGAAATGAAATCTCTTTGATTTTTCCCACGTAGCTGGAATGAAGACATGTGAACCTGCAGACTGAGACAGAGAAAGCTTGTTCATGGTGGGAAAGAAAAGTGAGCAAAGGAACAGACAGGAACTGAAAGAAGAGGAGGTAAGAAAGAGGTGAAGAGAGAGAGATCCTCTGGCTTCAGTTTGCTCCTGGGAATAAATTTTCTGTCTTGCTTCAGCTTCATGTGTTTTGGTTACTTGAAAATAACATTAACAATAATTCTAACCAATATTTTTACAATAACAGAAAATAGACTCAAAGATCATTCATTTAACTAATTTTTATTGGGTGTCTTGTGCACAGGAGTTGAGGACTAGTGCTCTGAATAAGACCAAACCTTCATCTTCACAGAGTTTACAGGGAAGAGCTGCTGGGAAAGCAATTATAAGGAAGCACAGGAATCCTTAAGCACATACATCAGGATGATATAGCCTTGCTATGTCATTTAGGATAGAGGACTTGCCAAAAAAATAGTTTATTCATTTATGCAGTGGGGAAATCTCTCTCACATGTTTGTGATGTTTTTATCCTCTCTTCGGGCAGGGCATACTTTTACCACTATGATGAAATACCTAAAGCCAAACACTTCCATGATGGAAAGATGGAGAACCTGACAGCAGAATCTGAGACTCAAAGTGTGACTTTGGGCATCATAGAAGGTTTCCTACTTACTCCACCAAAAATAGCTTTTTGTCTCTGGTCCTAGATGAACATCTTTCCTCCCAGTGACAAGTATTAAGTGACTCAAAAGGCTGACACCAGAAGGATGTGGACACTGAAAAATTGTTATAGTTCTTATATAAGCACCCATGATTTCTCCGGCATGGCCTTGCTTTGATTCCAAAATCTACATGTGGAGATATTTGTCACCACTTTCTTCCATGAGACCTCACACAAAGGAATTTTGGAAAGGGATAAAAGGATGGTTGCATCGTTACATTTTTTTGGATATTTTTTTTAAATCCATGGTTTTAAAAAAGATGCTAGAGGATGTCAAATAATGCTGCAATAACACCACTTATTGAAGAGACTGTCTTTTCCCCATTGTATATTCTTGCCTCCTTTATCATAGATTAATTGACCATAAGTGTGGGTTTATTTCTGGGCTCTCTATTCTGTTCTATTGATCTATGTGGCTGTTTTGTGCCAGTACCATACTGTTTTGATGACTGTAGCTTTGTAGTATAGTCTGAAGCCAGGGAGCCTGATACCTCCAGGTTTGTTCTTTCTCAAGATTGTTTTCTCTTTTAGGCGTCTTTGTCTTTCCACACAAATTTTAGGATTATTTGTTCTAGTTCTGTGAAAAAAAATGGTATTTTGATAGGGATTGCATTGAATCTGTAGATTGTCTTGGGGGTATGGTCATTTTAACAAGATATGGAAGCAACCTAATTGCCTGTTGATAGAGGAATGGATAAAGAAGATGTGGTATATATACACAATGGAATAGTACTTAGCCATTAAAAAGAATGAAATTTTGCTATTTGTGACAACATGCATGTTGGATATTATACTAAGTGAAATAAGTCAGACAGAGAAAGACAAATACTGTATTTCACTTATATGTGGAATCTAAAAAACAAAACAAATAAACAAACATAACAAAACAGAAACAGAGTCATAAATAGAGAACAAACAGGTGGTTGCCAGAGTTGTGGGGAGAGAGAAATAGGTAAGGGAGATTAAGAGGTACACACTTGCAGTTACAAAATAAGTGAGTCACAGGTATGAAATGTATAGTGTGGAGAATATAGTCAATAACTACGTAATGTCTTTGTATGGTGACAGATGGTAACTGGACTTACCAGGTTAAACATTTTGAAATATGTAGAAATACTGAATCACTATGTTGTGTATCAGGAACTAACATAGTTGTAGGTCAATTATTCTTCAAAAACAAACAAACTCATAGAAAAAGTGATCAGACTTGTGGTTACCTGAGGTGGGGGTGGGGGAGGGGGAACTGGATAAAGGTGGTCAGAAGGTACAAACTTCCAGTTCTAAGATAAATAAGTCCTAGGGATGTAATGTACAACATGGTAAATGGAATGAACACTGCTGTACGTTATATGTGAAAGTTGTTAAGAGAGCAGATCCTAAGGGTTCTTATCACAAGGAAAAATACTTTTTTCTATTTCTTTAATATTGTATCTATACAAGATGATGGATGCTCACTAAACTTATTGTGATAATCATTTCATGATGTATATAAGTCAAATCATTATGCTGCACACCTTAAACTTATACAGTGCTGTATGTCCTTTATCTCTTAATAAAACCGGAAGAAAAAAAGATGCAGGAGGATTTCCTGTGACTTGGGAGACTTGCTGCCGGACTTTGACCTGTTATGAGCTGAAGACTCTAATCCTGGGACAGTGTTTGTCCAGGACAAAGCCATCTGGAATCAGAAAGACTGAGTTCAGAAGGCAACCTGACTCAAACATTTCCAAGTTGCATGATCTTCTAGGTCTTATTTTAGTGATCTGTAAAATGCCATGTTCCATGCAGAGTCGTGTCCTGTGATACTCTGTTGACAAAAAGCCACTCAGAAGGAGCATAAAAATTCAAAGCACAAACAGAAGATGGAAGGAGAACATTTTGTACTGTAGCTCCATTGCCCTCAGACTACAAGTTGGTGTGAAACCCTGGACTAAGGGGAACGTAAGATGAGCCCAGCTCAGCTCACACCAACAAACAAGTTATAGCCAGAGGCCACTTCACCCTGGTGAAATACCAGAGGAATTAAAGGCCGTGGCCAGCAGCTGTGAAGAAAGTCACTGGGATGGCATCTGATTGCCCAGTGAATGCTATGAGTGAAGGGTGTCATCTCCTACGGGAAGGTCAGTGCATTTCCAACGGTTCAACTGCGGGGTTTGGCTGGAGGCGGCCACAGACACACAGGTGCCGGGAAATGTCTGTTCCTTGCACTGTGCACTAGGACAGGCGGCTCTATGCTGTCAGGTGAAGTGCAGCATGGACCACGTGTCACTGTGGGGAAGGACAGTCTGGGTGAGGCAGTGGGCTCCGGGGAGCAGAGGAGGTAGTCTATGTTAGGATTTCTTTTCCTTCTTTCTTCTTCTTCTTTTATTTTCCCAAGAGAGAGCTGATTGTCCTGTTACTCTGCCTACTAATATTATTATAAACTTTACTTAAAGAGAGAGAGCGAGCTGGCCCACTGGTATTGTATTCCTGGGGGAGGGGGTCTGTGAGTTGCCTAAGGTGAGGGCAGGCAGATGGGCTCAGGGCTCCCTGGCTCTCTTCAACCAGAGATGCTCTCTTCACTGTTTTTTAGATCAAGCTTCAGTGTGAGATGTTGATTAAGAAATTATTCCATTGTTCAAAATAAACCGGTAAGTAAAACTAAGACCACCAAATCAGAAGAACTTCTCACTTTAATGGTTATACGAATCCCTTGAAGATTTTGTTAAAATGCAGATTCTGAGTCAGCAGGTCTGGGGTGGGGCCTGAGATTCTGCTTTTCTAACAAGCGCCTCGGTGATGCCCAGGCTGCTGGCCTATGGACCACACTTTGAGAAATAAGGTACTGGATGGAATTTCTGGATGAACATCTCATGGCACCCATATCACTATTAGGATCCTGCCCACTCTTGTATTTGCTCTTGTTTTTGAGTTTTTTAGTCTGTATTGCCTTTGTTTATTTTTAAACAGCTTTATTGAGATTTAATTTACATATCACTTGATTCATCCTTCTAAAGTGTACAATTCAGTGGTTTTAGTATATTCACAGAGTTGTGGACCACCACCGCTATCTAATTTTAGAACATTTTCATTATCCCAAAAAGAAACCCGTAATGGTTAATTTTATGTGCCAACTTGCCTGGGCCATGGGGTGCCCAGATATTTGGTCAAACTTTTTTTGAGTGTTTCTGTGAGGGTGCTTTTTTTTTTTTAAATAAATTTATTTATTTTATTTATTTATTTTTGGCTGCATTGGGTCTTCATTGCTGTGCACAGGCTTTCTCTAGTTGTGGCGAGCGGGGGCTACTCTTCATTGTGGTGTGCGGGCTTCTCATTGCAGTGGTTTCTCTTGTTGTGGAGCACAGGCTCTAGGTGCACAGGCATCAGTAGTTGTGGCTTGCGGGCTCTAGAGTGCAGGCTCAGTTGTTGTGGTGTGCGGGCTTAGTTGCTCCACGGCATGTGGATCTTCCCAGACCAGGGCTCGAACCTGTTTCCCCTGCATTGGCAGGCGGATTCTTAACCACTGTGCCACCAGGGAAGTCCCGTGTGAGGGTGTTTTTGGATGAGATAAATATTTAAATTCACAGACTGAGTAAAGCAGATTGCTCTCCCTAACGTGAGTGGGTCTCATCCAATCAGTTGAAGGACTCAAACTGAAACACCAGCTCTTCCTGCATCTTGAGGCTTCATCCTTCAGACTGCAACTAAACAACCTGCCCCCCTGGGTCCCCAGCTGCCAGCTCAACCAGAAGATCTTGGGACTTCTCAGTCTCCGTAATCATGTGAACCAATGTAAAAATATAATAATCTAATCTAATCTAATCTAATCTAATCTATATCTATATCTATCCTACTTGGTTCTGTTTCTTTGGAGAACAGTGACTAATACAAAACCCCATAACCACTAATAGTCACCCCTGATTACCTGCTCCCCCCAGCTCCTGGTAACCACTAATCTACCTTCTGCCTCTATGGATTTGCCTATTCTGGACATTTCATATAAGTGGAATCATAAAATGTATGGCCTTTTGTGAATGCCTTCTTTCACTCATGATGTCTTACAGCTTCATTGTTGTAGTGTAATCATTTACAAACCTTTAAACTCCTACTAACACATCAGAAAAAAAAAAGTATAATTTTAGGGACAAATTAATAAACCCCAAGCATAATAGGGGCAAATAAGTTACTGCTCTCAAAATTTGAGAGATGAAGATGAGATGTAAGTACATAATGAGTAAGAATAGCATAATTAATATAATAGCACAATCCAATTTAGATATAATATGTATATATATCCAAAGAAAGTAAATTCACATCATTTTCAAATATCCATGGAATAATGGAAAACTTGGCAACACATAAACAACAGAAAAATCACAATAATCCCCAAAGCAGAAATCATACAGACCATATTCTCTGACTGCATTTTAATAAAACTAGAAATTAATAAGAAAATGAAAGCCAAAAAAAATTTTTTTAATTGAAAATAACCACACAGAACAGTCTAGTAACTCTTCAGATAAATGAGATGGCAAAATTGAAATGACAAAGTTTTTAGAAGTACTGAGAAAACCTCGCACAAAAATGTGTTTTGTGCCCTATGTTACTCATAGCACAATCCAGTCTTCAACTGCATTTATTAGAAAACAAGGAAAAGTGACTACTTGGCATTTGACCACAGGTATTTATACTTTCTATCTCCCCAAACTACTAGAATGCCAGTAAATGTATTAATATGCTATTGATTGACAAGGAGGGAGAGCAAACTTTAGCTGAGGAGTTTCAATTATTTTGTAAAGTTGAAAAGCACTTGATTTAACTCAACAGTTTAAATTATTATCCAAGTACCTATAGACAATAATACCAACACGTAGTATGTAATTCACCCAGAACCTCTGTCAAGCTTGGCTCCAAATGACAGAGGGAGGGTGAAGGGTTTGACTGAGCCTTGGGGCTGACCTCAGGAGATGGCTTGAAAGTCCCTACACAGAGTAGCTGGACACTTGGGTCCTTCTCCACTATGCAGCCAAGCTACTGGGTCACAACAACTGCCCCCATGACACTGAAGTTGCATATTCCAGAGGGCTTGATCCATTGAGGTCTAGACCTTGAAGATACCAAGAAGAGTACAGCACAAGAGAGCAAGGGAGAGGAGATGGATTGAGAACAGGAAGATGATATTGATACTGCTCATCCAAATGCCAGCAGTAAGAAAAGGGGTTGACTCCAGTCTGGTGTGAATTTGGGATGCTAACATCTGAGGGTCCTTTAACAAAAATGGCATTTTATCATCCCTCCACCATTCAACTAACTTGCCTATGTACAAAAAGCTTCCAATCAGCATCATAGTGCCTAAATCTTAAATATGATGAGACAGCCAATGACCTTTAAACATTTTGGGAAATCCAACTAAATGAAGAGGAAATCCACCAAAAAACAAGGAAAAGGGATCCCAAAATAATTTGTGGGTAGCAGAAGAAAGTTTCAAAATAACCATTATTACCAAAGAGATAAATGAAAACAATATGTTGATAAGTAGTGAAAAAGCATAATCAGCAGATAAAAAAGAGCTCTTGGAAATTGAAATTATGCTATTAAAAATTATGAATTCAGTAGAAGAATTAGAAGTTAAAGTTAAGGAAATCTCACAGAAACTAAAATAAATCAAAGAATGAAAAACCAAACAAATATAAGGACGACGGGCAAGAAAATAGAACACTGGAGGGTCAATCCAAGAATGTGGATCCCACTATTAAGAGCTATAGAGAAAAAGCTGGAGAAATAGAAGGGAGGAAATTATCAAGAAAAATTACAAGAAAAACTTGGAAAAACAAAGCACAATTGCAGAAAACAATCTACAGATTGAAAGAGCCCATGACAAGGAATGAAAAAGACTCAGAGCAACACCCATCATTATAAAATCCAAAAATGCTATTGGTGAAAAGAAGATGCAAAAAGAGGTTAAAAATAAGGAAATGGGAATGAGAACCATTGGACTTCTTAACCTCAATACTAAATGCTAGAAGAGAGTGGGAAAATGCCTTCAGAATTAAAGGAAAATGATTTTTAAACTAGAGTTCCATACCTTGTCAAATGATCAATTAAACATGAGCCTAATACTGAGGTATTTCAGACCTATAAGGACCTCCCATTCATCCTTTTCAGGGAAAATTTTAGAGAATATGCTTCAGTAAAATGAGAATAAAACAAAAAGTGAAAACATGAGATCCAGGAAATATGGGATTTTATGGAAGAAAAGAATGAAAGGAAACCCTTGGCAACAGCTCTACAATTGGCCTGGAGAGCCTGGGGAGTTGGGGTAAGGAAATCACCAGGACAGAAATGGAATGAAAAGATTATTTGTTGTGATTTAGAGTTTGGAAAAAAATTGATAAGTTTTTCTTGGAGCATTTGGAAAATCATAACCTTGCATACATAGACTACTAAACAAAAGAAAAAGTGAGACAAATATCAACTCCAGAAAAAACAAAAAGTGCCCAAGAAAGAAAATACCAATGACTCAATAGCAAACTATATTTACATCGTGAAAATATTGAAATACTGACTATAATTTAAGCCAAATTATAGTATAAGAGGATGTTGAGTTGTATGGAGTTTCTGTAACAGAGCAAAGTATAATAGAAGTTAATAGATAATATCTATAACTGATAGATCAATAAATAGCAAGAGAAGTATTATTTAGTGATTAGAATAGTAAGGACCAAATACTGTATTAAAAGGTTTGACAGTGGTTTCCTTTAAGAAATAGAACTGGAATGTGGGAAGGAGTGGGACAGGTAACTGTTCCTTTTTTTTTTTTTTTTTTGGTTTTCAACTTTTTAGTAATAATTGATTTTATAATCTTTGTGTTTATATTATTCTGTTAACATTTTGTATTAATTTTAAAAAGGAAAATATATGTATAAACAATAAACTTTAAAAGTTAAGGAGAAGACCAAGAAAACTAAAGAAAGTGGAAGGGATATATTAATAAAGACAGAATTGAAATAAAGTAAAAGAGAAGAAAACAAAATAATAAAAGCAGACTGAATCAATAAAACTGAAAGCTTATTCTTATGAAAGCCAATGCAATAGTAAAACTTCAGGCAAGTTTGATCAAGAAAATGAGAGAATAAATAAATAAGCAATATTAGAGATAAGAAAGAGATCATACCCACTAAAACAGGCAATGAAAACAAGAAAGAAATTGTAAGAGGATAACTTATATATCTTGATACCAAGACATGTCAAAATCTAGATAAAATAAATGATCTTTTAGTGAAATCAAGGGTTAGACACATGACTATATCTGTAACCACTGAAGAAACTGAACAGGTAACAAGAAAAGCGGTACAATGTCCAGACAATTTTCAGGGCCAGTTCATTTAAGGTCCGAGAGAGATAATTTGTATTATTACTCAAAAAAGAAAATTATAGACCAATCTCACTAAGAAATATAATGTAAACATGCAGATAAAGCATTAACCAATCAAATTTAGCATTACATTGAAAATAAGTATCCTCATGATCAAGTAAAAACATTTTTTTAACCAGGAATCTAATAACGGTTCAAAAATTTTTAATTCATTCATTCATTCATAAAATTCATTATATTACATTTAAAGTTGCAAAATAACATAATTATTGCTATAGATGATTTTTAAAAACTCATCATTTTAACCTCTGGTTCTGATTCTTAAATTTCATTAAATTGATAAAAGTGAACCACTGGAAACCTTGAACACATATAGTACTTAATGGTGAAATAGTTTGAAATATCCCCATTTATATCAGGAACAAGGCACTGGTAATTAACAAGACGCCTATTACTACATGTAGTATCATTGTTAGTTTTAAAGTTCTGGTCAATACTTGAGATAGGTAAATAAAATGAAACGGACAGATGCAAGAAAACAATACAACTATTTTTATTTTTCAGTTAATATGGTTGTTTACAGACAACCACACAATTTGTTTACAAATTGAAAAATTATACTTTGTTAATGAATTGAAAAACTACAACTAATAAGAGTTGAATCAGATATAAGATGTATAAGAATATAAGATGTATAAGAATTTAAGATGTATCAGGATATAAGGCTATAAGATGTATAAGAAAAATCAATACTTTTTCTATAGACCAGAAATAAAGCTATAAAAGATAATAGACAGTTCTCTTTTCAGAAATAGCAAAAGTAAAAAATCATAAATTACCTAGGAATATACTTAACTGAAAGTGTGGAAGGTCTATAAATATCCAAGTTCCGTAAAGATATAAACATTTTCTGAAGGGCTTAGAGGAAGACCTATACAAATGGAAAGACATACGTGGTTCCTGGATAGGAAGAATCAATAATCTATCAACTCTCCCCAAATGATTTAATAAATTAACCACCAGTCCAAAGAGATAATTCTCTTTATCCACATGGCTAAATCCTCTACCTTCTTCAAGTTTTGTTCAACCGTCCCTTTCTTAGTGAGGCTTTTTTTTTTTTTTAACATCTTTATTGAAGTATAATTGCTTTACAATGGTGTGATAGTTTCTGCTTTATAACAAAGTGAATCAGTTATACATATACATATGTTCCCATATCTCTTCCCTCTTGCATCTCCCTCCCTCCCACCCTCCCTATCCCACCTCTCTAGGTGGTCACAAAGCACAGAGCTGATCTCCCTGTGCTATGCGGTTGCTTCCCACTAGCTATCTATTTTATGTTTGGTAGTGTATATATGTCCATGCCACTCTCTCACTTTGTCACATCTTACCCTTCCCCCTCCCCATATCCTCAAGTCCATTCTCTAGTAGGTCTGTGTCTTTATTCCCGTCTTGCCACTAGGTTCTTCATGACCTTTTTTTTTTTTTTCCTTAGATTCCATATATATGTGTTAGCATACTGTATTTGTTTTTCTCTTTCTGACTTACTTCACTTTGTATGACAGACTCTAACTCCATCCACCTCACTACAAATAACTCCATTTCGTTTCTTTTTATGGCTGAGTAATATTCCATTGTATATATGTGCCACATCTTCTTTATCCATTCATCCGATGATGGACACTTAGGTTGCTTCCATGTCCTGGCTATTGTAAATAGAGCTGCAATGAACATTTTGGTACATGACTCTTTTTGAATTATGGTTTTCTCAGGGTATATGCCCACTCTAAATCACAGCAAGATCCTTTTTGACCCAGCCCCTAGAGAAATGGAAATAAAAACAAAAATAAACAAATGGGACCTAATGAAACAAAAGCTTTTGCACAGCAAAGGAAACCATAAACAAGACCAAAAGACAACCCTCAGAATGGGAGAAAATATTTGCAAATGAAGCAACTGACAAAGGATTAATCTCCAAGATTTACAAGCAGCTCATGCAGCTCAATAACAAAAAAACAAACAACCCAATCCAAAAATGGGCAGAAGACCTAAATAGACATTTCTCCAAAGAAGATATACAGATTGCCAACAGACACATGAAAGAATGCTCAACATCATTAATCATTAGAGAAATGCAAATCAAAACTACAATTAGATATCATCTCACACCGGTCAGAATGGCCATCATCAAAAAATATAGAAACAATAAATGCTGGAGAGGGTGTGGAGTAAAGGGAACACTCTTGCACTGTTGGTGGGAATGTAAATTGATACAGCCACTATGGAGAACAGTATGGAGGTTCCTTAAAAAATTAAAAATAGAACTACCATACAACCCAGCAATCCCACTACTGGACATATACCCTGAGTAAGGCTTTTTCTGATCACACAAATCAAAACTTCAACCTGTCGCTGCACTCCAGAGCTCTGACTCCCATATCGAACTCCCTTTCTTTTCATCTTTTTTCCACAGCATACCTTCTCCCTAATGACCACATGATTACCTATTGTGTTTATTGTTTATCGTTGGCCATACCCTGATGCATGTAAATGCCTCTAGGGCAGGAAATGTCTCCTGTGTTATTCAATGAGGTATGCCCAGTGCCTTAAGCCTGACATAGGAAGTTGCTCAATAAATATTGCAAATACTTTCCGGACACTGTCAACTGTATTTTAACTCTGTTTGTGATGAATTTGCCATATGGAAGTTAGTTTTTTGTGTGTTTTTGGTAGCAAAATCTACTCTGTCAATCCAGAATAATATAGTAACATTTTATCTTTTGTTCTAGTGGTTTAATGGTTTTTAAAATAAAACTGAACTGAATTAAAATAAAACCCAATGGTATTTTTAAAACTGGAAGAGTAAATGTGCTAGAAGTTTCAAGATAATTTAAGACACGGAATTTTCCCAATAGATATCAAAACATGATAGAAATGTGCAGAAATTAAATAGTATGATAATGGTATAAAAATAGAGAAAAGAATTAATAAGGAAGAATAGAGAACATGACTCATGTACAATGGGAATTAAATATCTGACTAAAGTGCAGAAAAGATGAATAATTTAATAAAAATTATAGCTGAGATAACTGATTCTACCATCAGAGTCCTGTCTTTCATCACAAACACAAAAAATTCCAGGTGAATTTGAAAAAGATATGTGTTTTTAAAAACTATAAAAATACTAGGCCAAAATGTAAATAATTATTATATAATTTTGGCAAGAAATTCATGGAATTCATAAACAATAAAGGTAAAATTTGACAGATTTTACTATGAAAAAGAAAACAAAAACTTACTTTCATATGGTAAATATGCCATAAAAAATATTTACAATCCATATAAGACACGGGGTAAATACCAGTACTGCATAATGAGCTTGGGAAAATTAATGAGTGGAAGTCCAACAACTCAGTAGAAATGAAATTGCCAAAGGCTATTACAAGATAATAGACGTGTGAGCATGGTCTTTGGACCAAATTCAACATTGAAACCAGCCCAGGAAAAAGCCATAATGATAATCAGCTCATGATTATCAGCTGAGGAAACATATCTAAACCACAGAACATGACTCATTTGTGGGAGGGAGTCATCATTGGTTTATAAACACTGTGCCTGGGAAGGTACTAAAGATACATAACTCTGACGATGCCAAAATTTCTACTCTCACTGAAGCCATGCTACGATGCTCTACTCTAGTTAACCCTATGGCAATGGGAGGCTGCTCTAGAGAAAAGTGCTAAGATTCTTAGCGCTTCTAGTTGTTTAGTCTCAGAATAGTGTCCTCTTACCATTCTATTTCACATCAAAAACTGCTGATCAAATTGTAATATACTAAGGGTCTAGTTGAAATGCCACTAGAGAATGGACCAGAATAAATTGATTCCTTTTAAAAACATTTTTTATTGAAATTTACAATGTTGTTTTAGTTTCGAGTGTACAGCAAAGTGATTCAGTTATACATATATATATATTCTTTTTTCAGATTCTTTTCCATTATATGTTATTACAAGAGATTGAGTAGAGTTCCCTCTGTTATACAGTAGATCCTGTTGTTTACCTATTTTATACATAGTATTGTGTATCTGTTAATCCCAAACTCCTAATTTATCGCCCCTCCACCACTTTCTCTCTCTCCTTTGGTAACCATAAGTTTGCTTTCTAAGTCTGTGAGTCTGTTTCTGTTTTGTAAATACAGTAAGTTCATTTGTATCATTTTTTTAGATTCCACATATAAGTGATATCATATGATATTTGTCTTTCTCTGTCTGACTTACTCTGCTTAATATGATAGTCTCTAGGTCCATCCATGCTGCTGCAAATGGCATTATTTTATTCTTTTTTATAGCTGAGTAATATTCCATTATATATATACACCACATCTTCTTTACCCATTTATCTATTGACAGACAATTAGGTTGCTTCCATGTTTTGGCTGTTGCAAATAGTGCTGCTATGAACATAGGGGTGCATGTATTTTTTCAAATTAGAGTTTTCTTCAGATATATGCCCAGGTGTGGGATTGCTGGATCATATGGTAGCCCTATTTTTAGTTTTTTAAGGAAACTCCATACTGTTCTCCATAGTGGCTGCACCAATTTACATTCCCACCAACAGTGTAGAAGGGTTGCTTTTTCTACACACCCTCTCCAGCATTTATTGTTTGTAGATTTTTTGGTGATGGCCATTATGGCTGCTGTAAATAGAGCTGCAATGAACATTGTGGTACATGACTCTTTTTGAATTATGGTTTTCTCTGGGTATATGCCCGGTAGTGGGATTGCTGGGTTGTATGGTAGCTCTATCTTTAGTTTTTTAAGGAACCTCCATACTGTTCTCCATAGTGGCTGTATCAATGTACATTCCCACCAACAGTGCAAGAGGGTTCCCTTTTCTCCACACCCTCTCTAGCATTTATTGTTTGTAGACTTTTTGATGATGGCCATTCTGACCGGTGTGAGGTGATACCTCATTGTAGTTTTGATTTGCATTTCTCTAATAATTAGTGATATTGAGCATCTTTTTATGTGTTTGTTGGTAATCTATATACCTTCTTTGGAGAAATGTCTATTTAGGTCTTCTGCCCATATTTTGATTGGATTATTTGTTTTTCTGATATTAAGCTGTATGAACCATTTGTATATTTTGGAGATTAAGCCCTGTCAGTAGCATCCTTTATAAATATTTTCTCCTAGTCCGTAGGCTGTCTTTTTGTTTTGTTTATGGTTTCCCTTGCTGTACAAAAGCTTTTAAGTTTAATTAGGTCCCATTTGTTTATTTTTGCTTTTATTTTCATTACTCTAGGAGACGGATCCAAAAAAGTATTATTGCAATTTATGTCAAAGAGTGTTCTGCCTATGTTTTCATCTCGTAGTTTTATAGTGTCCCTGAAGTCAGGGAGTGTGATTCCTCCAACTCTGTTCTTCTTTCTCAAGATTGGTTTGGCTCTTCGGGGTCTTTTATGTTACCATACAAACTTTACAATTTTTTGTTCTAGTTCTGTGAAAAATGCCATTGGTAATTTGCTGGGGATTGCATTGAATCTGTAGATTGCCTTGGGTAGTATAATCATTTTAACAGTATTGATTCTCCCAATCCAAGAAAATGCTATATCTTTCCGTCTGTTTGTGTTGTAGGTCTATTCCTAGGTATTTTATTCTTTTTGATGTGATAGTAAAATTGATTCCATTTTTAAAGCCACAATTTCTTACCTGTAACTTTGGAAATGTTATAAGCTTCCTTAACCTCCTTGTATACTGACTGCCTCAGCAGCAAAGTGGAGATGTTAGAAGCTTCCTGAACCTCCTTGTGTACTGACTGCCTCATCAGCATAGTGGAAATGTTACAAGCTTCCTGAACCTCCTTGTGTACTGACTGCCTCAGCAGCAAAGTGGAGACAGATACTGCTTTACCCTCCACACGCTGGGGCCACTGTGAGTATTTAATCATCAGACAGCAATTTGGAAATGGCTGCACTGCAATGAAGACCACAAGGAAGAGAATAAATACAAGCTTTTGAAGATAAGAAAAGTCATTTTTAAAGACTGAAATTTTGTGGTCTCTTGGAAAAGCTTGGAGAGAATAGGGAATACATTTGTTTCCTGGTTTATACATAGAAAAGAATGGAACATGGGGAATTGTGGTAACTTACCTAAATTCATACAATGTGTTGCTTTCCATTGTATATTTTCTCTAAAATACTTTAATAGTATTTATATTCACTAAAACCACAGAATGAAGCCAGTCATCACATTCTTAGTCTTGAAATCAAGACATTTTATTTGGAAGGTGTTATGGGTTGAGTTGTGTCCTATCCTCCCAATACCTCATAATGTGACTGTTTTGGAGACAGGGTCTTTAAAGAGGTAATTACGTTAAAATGAAGTTATTACAATGGGCCCTAATCTAATATGACTAGTATTCTTATTAGAAGAGGATATTGGAGACAGATTGGTTCAGGGGGAAGACTCATGCGAAAACACAGGGAGAAGATGACCATCTAATCCTCATGCAAAATAATGAAATTGGACCCTCATCTTATATCATACACAAAAATAAACTCTTTAATTAAAGGCCTAAACATAAGACCTAAAACTATAAAATTCCTAGACGAAAAAACAGGGGAAAAGCTTCATGACATTAGTGTTGGCGACAATTTCTTGGATATGACCCCAAAAACATCAACAACAAAGGCAAAAATACACAAGTTGAACTATATCAAATTAAAAAACTTTTACACAGCAAAGGAAACAATCAACAGAGTGAAAAGGTGACTTAAAGAATGGGAGAACATAAATGAAAACAATCCATCTGATAAAGGGTTAATATCCATAAGAAATTCTTACAACTCAATAGCAAAAAAAGCAAAGAAACTTACTAAAAATGGGCAAAAACACTTGAATAGACATTTTCCAAAGAAGATACAAAATAGCCAACAAACATGAAGAATAGTATTAAGCATTAAACATAGTATAACGTACAATATATAAAAAGATGCTCAACATCACTAGTCATTAGGAGAATGCAAATCAAAACCACAATGTGATGTCACCTTATACCTGTTAGGATAGCTATTACCAAAAATCAAAAGAAAGCAAGTGTGAGTGAGGATGTGGAGAAACTGAAGCTCTTGAACACTGTTGGTGGGAATGTAAAATGGTGCAGCTGCTACGGAAAATAGTACAGATGTTCCTCAAAAAATTTCAAAATAGAATTACCAAATGATCCAGCAATTCCACTTCTGGGTATGTATCCAAAAGAATTGAAATCAGTTTCTGGAAGAGATATTTTCACTCCCATGATCATTGTAGCATTATTCACGATAGTTAAGATATGGAAACAACTTAAGTGTCCACCCAAGGATGAATGAACAAAGAAACTGTGATATATACATGCAATGGAATATTATGCAGCCTTTAAAAAGGAAATCCTGCTAAATACAAAAACACAGATGAATCTGGAGGACATTAAACTAGTGAAATAAGCCAATCACAGAGGTTAAATACTGTATCATTCCACTTGGATGAGGTATCTAAAATAGTCAAACTCAGAAGCCAAGTAGGATAGTGATTGCCAAGGGCAATGGGGAAAAGGAATTGAGGAGTTGCTATTCAGTGCGTATATATAATAGTTTCAGTTTTGGAAGGCGAACAAGTTCTAGAGGTCTGTATACAACTTGTACCTGTCATTAATAATACTGTATTGTGTACTTAGAAATTCATCAAGAGAGTAGATTGCATGTGAAATGTCTTACCACAATTAGAAAAGTGTTTTAAATGTAAAAGAAAAAAGAAAAAAATGGCCATCTATATTCCAAGAAGAGAAGCCTCAGAAGAAATCAATTCTACTGACACCTTGAACTTGTACTCCTTGGCTCCAGAGCTATGAGGAAATACATGTGTACTGTTTCAGCTCCCCAGTCCATGGTCCTTTGTTACAGCAGCCCTGGCAAACTAATGCAGAAGGGTCCTTCTTATTGTAGTTAGTCTGTTTTGTAAGACGATACTTTACCAAAAAGCAGGGGATACTTTACCTGCATGAACAGGGGCAATGATATCTGTTTTACAGAATTAGGAAAATTGTTGTTTCTTTCTTTTTTTTTTTTTAATTGTTCTTTCTTATTGAGCACTATATTCACATCTAGAAATGGACTTTTCTGAGCCCAGGATGTTTAAATTCTGATTAACTGGAGGTGACGAATAGAGAGGGCATTAACCAGTTGACGGTAACATTTTGATGCACACTTTTCTTAAATCATCAGCTGCATATACCCCATTAATAAAGAAGTGACATGTAGAGAGGTGACAGTGGTACAAGTTATAAATAGGCTGTCTAGACCTGGGGGAGGGGGAGGGTTGGGAGGGGAGACTGCACAAGGTTCTGATAGCCAAACCATGGTGGTGACAGTAACCACTTCGTAGCCAAGCACAACAGAATTGTTTCACACAAAACAAGTTGAACCCCTTGAAAGTTTTAAAACTTGGAAATAGTTCTAGATCACAGCCAGGGGAGAATATCTGTAATGGTGCTCCTCAAATGTAATGTACTTAGGAATTACCTGGGATCTTATATAATGCAGCCTCTGGTTCAGGCAGGTCTGGGGTAGGGCATGAGATTCTGCACTTCTAACAAGCTCCCAGGTAATGCCAATGCTGCTGGTCTGGGGTCAACACTTTGAGTAAAATTTGCACTACTCAAAAAACAAAAGGGGAAAGAAAGTAGACCATAGAGACATTAAAAGGAAATTTAGAACCTAAAGCAACTAGAGAAAGAAGAACAAACAAAACCCAAAGTTAGTAGAAGGAAAGAAATCATAAAGATCAGAGCAGAAATAAATGAAATAGAGATGAAGAAAACAATAGAATAGATCAATGAAACTCAAAGCTGGTTCTTTGAAAAGATAAACAAAATTGATAAACCATTAACCAGACTCATCAAGAAAAAGAGGGAAATTTAGAGCCTCATTTTGAAATGAAAGACATACAAATTGAAATGACCAGATATGTTTTTCCCATGCATTTGGCAAAGCTCTGAAGATTCTGTGACACATGGTGGGAGATGGTACTAGCTTCTCCCATGGGCCGATGGCTGGAATGCTAATAAACACAACTTTGAAGGTGGGAATTTGGTCCTATCTATTAAAGCTGAAAAGGCACATAATTTAGAGCCCAGTGTTTCACTTCTGCAAATGTACCTTACAGATTTACTCACATTTGTGCAAAAACGTAGTCTACATTTTTTGCAAAAAAGATGTACGTGTGAGTATATTTATTTTAAAAAAAATTTTATTTTATATTGGACTATAGTTGATTTACAATGTTCTGTTAGTTTCAGGTGTATGGCAAAATGATTCAGTTATACATATACATGTATCTATTCTTTTTCAAATTATTTTCCCATTTAGGTTATTACAGAATATTGAGCAGAGTTCCCTGTGCTATACAGTACATCTTTGTTGGTTATCTATTTTAAATATAGCAGTGTGTACATGTCAATCCCAAATTCTCAATCCATCCCCCCCCCCCCCATGTTTCTCCTTTGGTAACTATAAATTTGTTTTCTATGTCTGTGAGTCTGTTTCTACTTTTTAAATAAGTTCATTTGTATCATTTTATTAGATTCCACATATAAGTGATATCATATGATATTTGTGTTTCTCTTTCTGACAGAAAGCCCGGTCATCACGGTTTACTCAAGAATGGTGAGATCTGGGAACTATATTTAATATCCTGGATAAACCATAATGGAAAAGAATATGAAAGAGAATATATATACATATAACTGCTGTGAATTCCTGAGAGAAAGACAAATTGGTTTTTTTTTTTTCCATCTGTTGTTCTTTATAACTCACTGGCTTAGCAAAGTACAGAAACTAAGGAAATAGAGTTTTACAGCTAGATGTTTTTCAATACTGCATTTGAGCAAAACAATGTTTAGGGTTCTTACCCCACCTCCCACTCTGACACATTTTTAGCAAAAATACTCCTCGGTGCAAAGTGACTGTACACTTGGCACAGCTCTTTCAGGTTTGCAAACCCCCAGTTCTCTGCAGGGAAATAGCAGGGGGCCCAGAATATGCAGAGTCCAGTGTCAAGGGCAGCATCTCCAGCTTTCCCTTTATTTGCAAAAGAGAAAAATCTTGGAGAAAAGGGATGCCTGGTCTCTCTATATTTGTGCTGTTGGCATTTCTGCCATCATACCCCACAGCACCTGTTCAATGTTCTCAAAAAATTAGGGATTCTCAGGGGATGGAGATGTTGGCTACTTCCATGACTACCTGCCAAGAGCCGTCTGTGTTCCTGTTAATCACATTTCTTCTGGCTCCGATGCCACCACCTCTTCGATTGCAACCCTTCTCTCCTTCCTTGGTGGTTTTAAAAATTATTTTTTAAGAGACGTAACATAGGATCCAATTAGCTTTTAACCAAAGCTGGGAGAGGGTTCAACTGAGCTTTGAAATATCAGAAATATCAGTTCTAGCCCTGTCCCTCCAGGCAGGAAAAAGGGGATTTCAGCCCGGGCTGCTAATAGAGAGCTGATCTAAATGGTAGAAAACCAAAAAGCAGAGGAGATGGGCAGCCCGCAATGGGGAAACCGGTGCTGTTCCCAAGGAAAATGACCAAGCTGCCAGTCTTTTTTCTAATTTGCACATCTCCAAGGACATGTTACTTAGCCAGGCCTGCTAGCTGCAAAAGGAAATCCTAAGACTAGAGTATAATCGCCTCTCTTTCTGCCCTACGTGCTAAACCTGGATGTTCGTTCCTGTCAACACAAGGAAATCATCCTGTCAGATCCCACTCTCCAAAATAAAGCTCAGCGGTTGTAGAGGTAACACAAGTCATCTAATGACTAAAGATTCAATGGGGCCTGAGTGAGATACAGCTTAGTCTATGTCCCTGTGAATTGGTGTGGTGGTAGCTTTTTTCCAAACTCCGAAGAAAGAGCTAGATTTTTAAAATAATCATTGTAACATTAAAAAATCACCAGCCCTTGCCCTTTCTCCCTCGCCAGTCGGCAATCTTTATCTTTCCTCAGCACTGTTGCTGTCATTCTTGTTTATAACTTTTCCTTATGTTGGTGATTTTTTTTTCTTTTTCTCTAAATTTTCCTAAAGAGCGATAGATCAATAGAAAGACACAAAGACATCGAACCAAGAGCCAGAAAATCATCCTGGACTTGGAAGGAGAGTATTTACCGGAACCAAGGAGGGGGCTGGAACACGGTGGGCCCTCAGAGAGGAGAATCAATAAAGATTGCCTCGTCTGACCGGCCAGGCTTTTGTTAATGAATCCTCTCCTCCCTGGAGCCACAGGAAGGAGACGAATTGGGGGTGCTAGCTCATCGCAGGCTGTTCTGTCCTGTTTTTCTCCTCCTTCAAGCTTTGAAAGGAAAGGATGCCCATTGACTTGGATGGGACCCTTCTGGGGCCCTGTACCTTGGAGACTCAGGGCTTTGACCTACTCAGCTTTCCAAGGTCCAAGTGTCACTGAATTTGCCTAAATAACATTTGTCTGAGAATCTCACTTGCGTCTAAGTTTCAGATTCAGGGGCCCATGGAGAAAGAGTTCCAAGCTGGGTGAGATGAGTATGCCTCATGTTAGTGAGATCATTCATTTAATTTCCATGGGTGGGCGGTGGTGGTAGAGAAATAAGCATTAGTGGTTGGGGAGACGGGATGAACAAAAGGCCCCATCCTTGGTTTCAGGAGGACTGGGGTTTAGAACTGTCTTCTTGTTGCCTAAGGGCTTTCATGGGACATAAAATCATTTAACAACTGGAATATACCCTAAAATATCTTTGAATTCATTTCTAGCTTTTTAATTCTATGTCGTACCAATCCATAAGGCAGGGACACTCAAAGAATGAAAGTCCAGTGTTATTTTTTGAGAAAAAAATGGCTGGAAAGGGTTACTTATCTCCATGTCACAACTCTGCATCCGGCAGACGGCCTCGAGCATTTGGCACTAGAGTTCGTGGTGACAGTGACAGTCTTTCTTCCACGTATTTTAGTCTATTTGCTAGTTTGGAGATACCTTTCAAAACTCTCCTCTTCCTTTTTCCATCTCCTACACACAGCTATCACCTCAATTTTTTTTTTCTCACCTAATATGCCCTTGTGTGATCCCCACACAAAAGTGTGAAAATGACTTGGTCTGAACAGCCACTTACACAGCAGGTAAATTCCATCATGGTTGGATGGGAGATTTTTGTACTTGGTTTCTTCTCGAATGTTCTATTAATAATGTCACAAACAAATGTCCTTTCAGTACATTCTCTTCCTTCAGCTTCCAGAGGTATTGTCACTGACAAGAAGCAACAGGAAAACACAGTCTCGGTGTATGCTATTAGAATCTGGGTTTTCCCTAAATTTGTTTCATCATTAATGGTGGGTGTCTTGTAGAGTGAGAAAAATTCTGACAGTAGCCCTCTAAAAAGGTTAAAATATATTCATTTGGCAAATATTTATTAAACATTTACTGTGTGCCTAGCACTGTAAAAGGCACTGTTGAGGCATATGAAAAATTATATACATAGCAGTGGCAGAGCCTTCTGGATTTCTATTCCAATAACCCTTTAATCATTTTTGTCACACCCAGCTATCAGCACAACCATTAGCAAATTATGTCAGCCTGTCTTCTTCAAAGCAGATACAGAATCTGATTCCTGAGCCACCATCATCTTTTTCCTGGGTCATTGCGACAGCTTCCTAATAGTCTTCAGCACCTCATGGGTCTTTCTACAGTCTAGGCTCTAAGTGATTGTTTTAAATAAAGCTGGCTCATGACGCTATTCTTAAATCTCACCAGTGATGTCCCATCTGACTCAGTGGAAAAGTCGTGTCCTGGGGTCCCCACTATCTGGCTTCTCACTGCTATGCTGGCTCCACGTCCTATTGCCCCTCTGGAGCGTCTCCACTCCAGCCACACGGGTCCTCCGAGCATGTCAAACACCCCCCTGCCTCAGGGCCTTTGCACTGCCTGTTCTCTTTGCCTAGAGTACTCCTCCCTCAGATACCTCCACAACAGCTGGCCCTGACGCTTCCTTCAGATCTCCACTGAAATCCTACCTTACAACTGGAGACTTTCTCGACTACCAGTTTCCTGGTTTATTTGCCTATTTACTCTCTCCATACATTATTATTTTTTTATAAATTTATTTATTTATTTATTTATTTATTTTTGGCTGTGTTGGGTCTTTGTTTCTGTGCGAGGGCTTTCTCTAGTTGCGGCGAGCGGGGGCCACTCTTCATTGCGGTGCGCGGGCCTCTCACTATCGTGGCCTCTCTTGTTGCAGAGCACAGGCTCCAGATGCGCAGGCTCAGTAGTTGTGGCTCACGGGCCCAGTTGCTCCGCGGCATGTGGGATCTTCCCAGACCAGGGCTCAAACCCGTGTCCCCTGCATTGGCAGGCGGAGTCTCAAGTACTGCACCACCAGGGAAGCCCTCTCCATACATTATTAATGTGAGGTCCGCAAGGGTAGGATCCATGTCTATTTTGTTCATTGTTCTATTCCTAGTGCCTAGTGCCTGGCACAGGGAATATGCTCAGTAAATATTGGTGGAACTAGTTTTCTTATTTCTCACAAACAGAACACAAAGTTCATTCAAAATGATAATGTACTTACCTAAGAGATCACATTTTCACAGCCTGTCTTGTGTTTAGGAGTGTTTGATTAGATTTAAACATAAGTCTTTGGGTGGGCAGGGGGCTTTGGGGAGAGCCCAATGAAAGAGAATGACTCATCTGGGAAACATGTATTTTGTTCTTTCCTATTTTCCCTTTGTTCCTTCCTGGAATGTGGACTTGATGGCTGAAACTCCAGCAGCCATATTGTGTCAGTGAAGACACTGTCATGATTACAGCCATAGGCTAAAGACGTACAAGCAAAATGATAGAAAGAGTCTGGATCCTTCTTATGGATACTAGTTCTGGACTGTTTATCAAGTTATTTCTTTAAGTCACTGTTATTTCAGCGCTCTGTTACTAGCGAACAAACAGAATTCTTAACTGATGCAATGGCTATTTTCCTTCAGAAGGTTACATCCATTTAAGAAGAGAAGGTATAAATACAAGAAAATGTAAGTAGACAAGATAATATTATAAGAAGTGGACACAGTAAACTGCCACAAGAAGGGCATGCAATGTTATAAATTCATAAAAAAGCAATATTGAGAAGCTTCAAGGAAGTAGTAAGAGGTTGGTTGAGGAGGAAAGGAGACAACCAAGGGTTTGGCTATAGAAGATACTTGATGTGTTGCAGGAGTAGCTTGTCTAGGTTGACTGAACAGAACACTTTTATATAGGAAATTATTAGAAGTTTATGATTTGAAAAGAATATTGGAGTTGAGATAGAGGTAGACTGTTGATAGTGAAAAAAGAAAGTGAACAATGGAAATGAAAAAACTAAAAAGAATTTGGTCATGGGAAACAAAGGAGTGAGGGTGGTCAGACAAGAGGAGACTGTTGAAAGATGCTGAAGCCAATCACGAAAATAGGGAGTACAGGACGAGTTTCTAACGGAAGATGAAGGGTCTGACTTCAGACATGTTTAATTCAACATAAATGGAGCTAAATGGTAAATAATTAGAGATGCAGAGGTGGGACTTGGAAAAGAAGTCAGGATTGTAGAATTAGATGGAGGAGCCATTCCCATAGAGAAGATTCAGGAAGCTACATGAATAATGGGCTAGGCAGCTGTAGACAGCTACAATTAGAGTTGGAAGAAGAGGATTTAGTACAAGCCATAGACAGGGACTGATGAGTGAGCTGATAGGGAACCAAAAAGTCAAGGGACCCGACAGAGAGTGGTTCATGAATTAGGGGGTAGACAATTATGTTCAGAACAGAACAAAATAACATTATAAAAAAAAAAACACCAAAAGCCAAAGCAAATGAAACTTAGAAAAGAGGACAGGATTTGGCAATTAGTTCACTAGGAGCTTTGTGAGTGCAGCTTCAGCAGGGAGAAGAGACCACAGCAGGTAAAGAAGCCATTGGCAGGAGGAAGGCAGCCTGGGGCTGAGCCATAAATGTACAAGTTAGGACAAAAGGGAGACTGGAGCTCAATGAGCAACAGGGTCAGGCAAAGTTTTGTTTTATTTTGTGTCTTTAAGAGAGAAGAACTTGTTTATGTTTGAAGGCAAAGGTGAAGAAATCAGTATAGAAGAGATTGATGTTGTGGGAAAGAGATTAATGCAAAAAGAACTTACAAAGAAGATCTTTTTCTTTGAGACTAGAGAGAATGCTAAGGGGTCAGAAGTATTTTCAAGGTAGAAGATGAGCAAACTCCTTTAGAAGGAGACTGATTTATCCATTCAATAAGAGATGGACATCTGCTGAGAACTGAAGTGAAGAAAAATGGAATTACACACACACAATTTTGTATATTTTATATTTTTTAAAAGTACCCAGGTGTTCCCTTCTTGAAATGAGTATCCTAGGTGCTTCTTGCTGGTTCTAAGTGGTTCCAGGTGGGGGTGGATTATGTGACTCCCGAATTTCAGCTTTGCTCCGGAGCACAAGAGCTTAACGATCTGGAGAAGAAGCTGTAGAGTGGAGGAAAAGTTTAGAAGCAGATCAAGGCCAAAATGAAAACTTAAAGATAACAAAATGCGGATAAAGATCATCTACAACTCCATCCATTGTAACTTTTATGCAACAATGGACTCATACTGTTACCGACCAGCGTTCTTGGCCTTGCCCAATCAGTAGAAATTGATAAGAGGCCAGACAGGAAATTCAGGCAAGGCTTTATTGGGGCCCCTGCTGCAGCATGGGGAAGTGAGAAAAAACAACAGGTTCCCTTGCTCGCTCGCTCCGTGGCAGGGTCGGGGGGGGCGAGCTTGTTCCTTATATGGGGTGAGGGTAGGGGTGTGTGCAGGAGTCGGGCCAGAGGGGTGACTTAGGTGGTTTGCCCACCCCTTTGGTGGTGTTGTGTGCAGTGGGCATGCGCAGTACCCTGCTTTTGCTCCCAACACCCTGCTTTTGCCCCCGGCTCTTCAGAAGTGGCAGTTGGAGGGGGTTTTTTTGGTCTTTTTGTCCATAATTTGCCCCAACTGTGCATGCACGCAGTTATTTTTAGTCCCTTATAGTTTCTTTGTATTTTGTTGCTCGAAGAGACGTTTGTCCAGGTGCAGGCACTGCAGCAAAGTGTCACAGATCCCAGGATCCAGCCTGTCTCAATACCAGACATATTGTCCTGCAACTTTTTTTGTTTATCACATCCTGGTCATGTTTCCAGGTCTGCAAATGTGGATCTACATCATTCTTTTGTATGGGTGTTTTTCCATCATATTAGTGTACCATAATTTATTTAGACATTCTGTAATTGATGACATTTTAACAGTTTCCACTATAACCGCTGCGGCAGTGAGCATGTTTGTACATATATCTTTATGCACTTGTGACACTATTACTTTAGGAGAAATTCCTAAAGTTAGATTTGTTGCTGCCAACATTTTTTTCAAAATATTACACTTATAAGTCTTTTAATAACTGGAAATGCTTCTTTTCCATAACTTTTGCCAATATTGTCTCGTAATCTTTTACATTTTTGCCACTGAGAAGCAAAATACCTTCTTACTGTTTTCAAATTTTCATTTCCTTAGTTACTGTCAAGGTTTATGATATTTTTCTATGTCTACTGGCCCTTTGTATTTATTTTCTGGGGATTGCCTATTGCATCGTACAATTTTCTGTTAGACTGACTTTTTCATATTCATTTATATAAACTCATATTGTATTTTGATTATTAACCCTTTATTTCTAATATATTGAAAATGTTTTCTCCTAGTCTGCCACTTTGATTTTTGTTTATGTATTCTTTGCTTTAATAAAGTTTTTAATACTTACACAGTTATATTTATTAAGTTTTTGCTTTGGTATTTTGAATTTTAAAGCTTTCCCAACCCCAAGCTTAGAACAGTATTGCCCATACATTTTCTCCTAATACATTTTTAATTTTGATCTTACATTTATATCTGTAACCCAGATGAAACTAATTTTTGTATTTAATATAAGCTAGCACCTATTTCCTTATATATGAATACCTGATTGCTTTAGCACAATTTACTTCAATCCATTTTTTCCCTGGGATTTAAAATACTACCTTTAGGCTTCCCTGGTGACGCAGTGGTTAAGAATCTGCCTGTCAATGCAGGGGACACGGGTTCGAGCCCTGGTCCAGGAAGATCCCACATGCCGCAGAGCAACTAAGCCCGTGCGCCACAACTAATGAGCCTGTGCTCTAGAGCCTGCAAGCCACAACTACTGAGCCTGCGTGCTGCAACTACTGAAGCTCGCGCGCCTAGAGCCTGTGCTCCACAACAAGAGAAGCCACCGCAATGAGAAGCCTGCGCACTGCGATGAAGAGTAGGCCCTGCTCGCCACAACTAGAGAAAGCCTGCGCACAGCAACGAAGACCCAACGCAGCCAAAAATAAAGTAAATAAATAAATAAATTTATAAAAAATAATAAAAATAAAAATTAATTAATTAATTAAATAAAATACTATCTTTAGTATATATTAACTTTCTTTTTTTAATATATATATAAATTTATTTATTTATTTATTTTTGGCTGCGTTGGGTCTTCCTTGCTGTACGCAGGCTTTCTCTAGTTGTGGCGAGTGGGGGCTACTCTTCGTTGCCGTGCACGGGCTTCTCATTTTGGTGGCCTCTCTTGTTACTGAGCACGGGCTCTGGGTGTGCTGGCTTCAGTAGTTGTGGCACACAGACTCAGTAGTTGTGGCTTGTGGGCTCAGTAGTTGTGGCTCGTGGGCTTAGCTACTCCGTGGCATGTGGGATCTTCCCAGAGCAGGGCTCGAACCCATGTCCCCTGCATTGGCAGGTGGATTCTTAACCACTGCACCACCAGGGGAGTCCCAGTATATACTAACTTTCTACTCATTCTCGAGTTTCCCTAGATTCTCCTCCTGTAATTGGTTCATCTGATAGTGCTAATCTTATCATTATAACTCATTTTCCAAACTTTCTTGTCTATTTTCACTCATTTATTCTCCCAGGGGGACTCTAGAATCAATTTGTCAAGTTAAAAATCAAACACACATAAGAAATGACTGGGATTTGTATTGAATCATCTATATATTTAGTGTTTCCATCTGGCAATATGGCTTATCTCTCTCTTTATTTGACATTATTTCATGTCTTTCAATACAATTTTAGAATTCCTTAGGGAGTCTAACATTTTTGTTGCCCTTTTGGGTATCACTTTATACAATAACATTTTTCATTTAATACATTAAGAAACTAAACATATGTAATAGATTTTTAAAATGTTGATTCATTCTTTAAAATGGTGGGTTATTCTTTTAACTTGATTTACATTTTTAGTTTTGGTGTAGGAAATTTGTTCGCCTTATGGTCTCAATAACATGGAAATTGCCTGTTAGGTATACTCTGAACCTGGCACCCTTTCAAATGGTAGATCTTTGACAAACTTTTCCATTTCTTCTTTGGATTTCAGTCTACTTGGCTTTTCTTGAGCATTTTTTCCCACTTGATCTTGACTATATAGTCACTCATTCAATCTTGACTTTCAAATTTTTGACAAAAGGGACACAAAATATTACATAAAATTATTAGAACCTATTTCATACCTGTTGTAATTCTTTCCTATTTCATTCTTAATGTGGTACTTTTTGTTTGTTTTCCTCATTTATGATCTTACTTAGTATATCAGGTATTTATCCATTATACTCAGGTATTTGAAGAAGCTTATTTTAATTTCATTTATCAATTTTACTTAATTTTTGTTTTCTTTATTAATTTTAGCTTTTAAGTTAACTATTTCCTTCTATTTTCTTTTGGTTTATTTTGTATCCTCTTCCTTCTATTCCTAGTTTGCTGAGAGTTTTTACTATGAATGTATGTTTGATTTTATCAAAACCTTTTTCTGCACCTGTTGAGGTAATCTTTTTTTTTTTTTACCTGTTAATATGGTGTCACTGACTTTTAGATTTTAAAGCAACATGACCAAGGAACAACCATGTTGGATTACCCTTTTCATATAATGTTGAATTTAATTTGCTGACATTTTTTAGAGGAAATTCCCTTCTATTTTCATGTGGGTTATTGGTCTGTAATTTTCTTTTCTCCCTTCCAAGTACTACTAACCAGGTCCAACCCTGCTTAGCTTCTGAGATCAGGTGCATTCAGGATGGTATGGTTATAGACTGTAATTTTCTTATCTTATAACATCTTTGATTTGGAGTCAGAGTAATGGAAGTGTTTTCTCCTCTTGTAATTTCTGGAAGAATTTGTGTAGAAATGATGTTTTTTCATCTCTGAATGTTAGAATTCACTAATGAAGTCATTTGGCCTGAGTTTTCTCTGTGGGAAGTTTGTTAACTACTTCAATTCGTTCTATAGATGATGGTGATGATGATAATAGCTAATCTATGTCATGGCTTATTATGTGCTAGGCATTATAAAATTTATATGAATATGTAAGTCACTCCTTACCACAGCATTATGAAATTTGTGCTCTTACTCTTCTCATTTTTAGATACAGTAACGAAGTCTCAGAGAAGTTAAGTAACTTGCAGAAAACACACACCTAGTAAATAATAAAGCAAGGCTTCAGACTTATGTCTTTCCTATTCTGGAATCAGAATCCTTCCACCACATATTGACTGTAAATTTTTCATTCTAGTTATAGGCCTGGGAGTAGGAAACACAGTCTCTCATTCATTCATTTATCCACTCACTTCTTGCCGTCATGCGACAAGCATGTTAAATGCTCACCATGAGGCCATACCACGTGTCAGGCTCTGCGCACAAGGCATGCTAATCAGGGACCCAAGAAATGAGGTGGGTGCACAGGGTTTGTTATTGAGGATGAGTGCAAATATCTCCTGTTTGTCTTCAGAGAGAGATTTTCTTCATAGGTCCTCAGGAATGCTTACCTATGACAGTGTTATAATATTGTTTGCAACCTCTCTCCCATCTAACTCTCCCCAGAACTATCTTCTCACCCCAAATCACATTCAGTACTCCCCCAGTGCTTAAGAAAATTTTTACCTGGATGCCAGTTCCGATTAGCACCACCAATAAAATGCCATTCCTTGACAGTAAACACAGAAACTATCCAATCTCAGACCCCATATGCCATCTGCCATGCTAGGCAAACCCAAGTCTCTGATGTGGAATTTCAAGAAGCAATTGAAACTAATCTACGTAATTTCCTTAGCAATCAAAAAAATAAAAACTTTCCTCCAACCACCCCCCCACCAATGCTTTTTGATTTCTCACAACAGTCCTGAAGTGTTAAAGCTTTACAGATATGCCAGCATTTATTTCCTTGCTGTGTAGGGTGGAGACAGAATGAAATCACTGATGAGTCTACAAGGAGGTTCTCAATCACATTTTTTCTTTTACTTGAAACCACATGTTCCTTTTCTTTGAATATTTTTCGGTTGGGTTAAAGGAGGCTAGAGTTGAAAATGTTCTGACGCTTAAAAAATCGTTGTTGCTGGGAGGGTTTTTCCCAGTTTGAAAAATAATACAGCATGCTGCCAAAGAAACAAATGAGTCACAGGAATGGAAGCAAAGAGGCTAAAAACAAACAAAAAACAGCAACAAAAAACTCAACACTAACATCTGCTTAGGTGTATGTCAATGCTTAGCAGGAAAAATGAGCCTACATCTGTCTGGCTGTCTAGAACCGCACCTGATACATGCTGTGATTGGTCCAACTGGAAAGAGGACCCAGGAAGAGACAGCAGTCAGCTTGTACCCAATGATTCCTTGGATTGTCAGAAATTCGGTTCTAGGTTTCAAAATCTGCTGTCAAGTCTCCTGATTAAATTACTGCTGACTATCAGATGGTGATGGTGTAATGACTTTAGAATATAAAGTCCTTACAACAGTCTTTAATCCATGACATCATGTTACAGATGAGGAAACTGAAGGACAAAAAGGCTAATTAATTTGGCTAATAGCCAACTTCTAGGTAGTGGATACTTCCTACCAGGATACTGACACAGATACAGTGCAGGCACAGAACAGCCCCTGTACTGCAGGGATGCCTCATGGTACCCTTCTACCATCACACTCCTTTCCCTCCTGCCTGCATTCATTCCCTCCTTAACCCCTGGCAACAGATCAATAATCTGTTCTCCATTTCTGCAATTTGGTTACTTCAAAACGTTATCAAATGGAAACATGAAATATGTAATCTCTTGGGATTGGCTTTTCAGCACAATTCTCTGCATTTCATCCAGACCATTGGGTGAACTGATAGTTCATCCCTATTTACTGCTGAGTACTATTCCATGGTATATATGTATCATGGTTTGTTTAGCCATTCACCAACTGATGGACATCTGAGTTGTTTCCAGTTAGAGCTACTGTGAATAAAGCTGCTATAAATACTCTAGTACAGATTTGTATGTGAACACAAGTCTTCATTTCTCTGGATAAATGCCCAGGTGTGCAATTGCTGGGTTGTATGGTAGTTACTATTTTTTTAAAGAAACCACTAAACTGTTTTCCAGAGCGGCCGAACAATTTTACATCCCCATCAGCAATGTATGAATCACCTAGTTTCTTCACATCCTGCCAGCATTTGGCATTGTCACTATTTTTTATTTTAATCACTCTAGTAGGTGTGTAGTGATACCTCATTGTGGTTTTAATTTGCATTCCCCTAATGGCTAATAATGTTGAACATCTTTTCATGTGCTTATTTGCCATCTGTATATCTTTGGTGAAATGTCCCTTCACGTCTTTTTCCCAGGTTCTAATTGAATTGTTTGCTTTTTTACTGTTGAATTTTGAGAGTAATTTATACATTTGAGATGCTAGCCTTTGTCAGAGATGTGGTTTGCAAATATATTCTCCCAAACTGTAGCTTGTATTTTCATTCTCTTAACAGGGTTTATTTTTAATTTTGATGAGGTCAAACTTATAAATTTTTCTCTTTTTGGGTTATGATTTTGCCTGGTCTTAGCCCCTAACAATTTTCTCCTGTTTATACCTAAAAGGTTTACCGTTTCATTTTTAAGGCCATTATGAATTTTGAGATAATTTTTTTATAAGATGTGAGGTTTAGGTAAAATTGGTTCTTTTGTTTATTTGTTTGCATCACTTGTTGAAAAGGCTAAACTTCCTCCATTAATATGCTCTTGCACCTTTGAAAAAGCTCAGTTTGGCATATTTTCGTAAGTTCTAGTCTATTCCTGGGTTTTTTACTCTGTTCCATTGATCTGTCTGTCTATCCCTCTGCCAATATTACAGAGTCTAGATTACTATAGCTATACAATAAGTCTTAACATTGGATATAGATCAATTCCTCCCACTTTATTTTTCTATATCAAGATTTTTTAGCTAATATATGGCTAAACTGTGTGTGCTTTTCCATGTAAATTTTAGGATAACCTTGTCTGTATCTACAAAATAATCTTGTTGGGATTTTCATAGGAATTATGTTAAATCTATATATCAGTTTGGGGAACTGATATCTTTCGTATGTTGGGTCTTTCAATCCATGAACAGTGTATGTTCTCCAGCTATTTAAGTTTTTAAAAAATTTCTTTCATCAGTATTTTGTAATTTTCATAATACAGATTCTAAACATGTTTTGTCAAATTTATATCTAAGTGTTTAATTTCCTTTGAAGTGGTTATAAATGATACTGTGTTTTTAATTTTGCCTTCTACATGTTTGTGGTTAGTATATAGAAATGCAATTGGTTTTTGTGTGTTGATCTTACAAATCAATATTTTAAGAAGCAATTTTATTTAGCAAATATTTATTAGTATTCTACTCTATGTAAATCACATCAAATCATGGGGAATATTAAAGGTAGTTAATTACTGCCTATATTTTGACTGTGTACAAACCACTCAATTTATCTGTAGCAGAGGTTCAAGAAGTGAAAAATATGAGAAGATATAACTTGAGTCCACTGGTTACACAGCATACTTGAAGAACAGATGAGAAGTTGTGCAAAGGGACAGGAAGAAACTTTTGGGTAAAATAAGAGTACATCAGGGTGGAAATTTCAGGCTATCTGGGTTCTAATTGCCCTCCAGAATTTTTCTGTGGCTCAGGCAAGCCTCCCAATGACAAATGGTTCATAACACATAAGTCCTTTTCCCCCCAGCAACATATTTTAGAATCCAATGAAATTATATTCATGGACATTTTTGAAACATAGAAATGCTACAACCACATTGGGTTAGAAAATGTTCTCTCCTCTAGTGATTTAAATAACTAAGATCCATTTTTCACTTGGAAAATGCTTTTAAGTTTTAACACAAAGGTAAGATGTGTCTGATCAAGGTAGTCTGTCTACAAAGAGCCCTGTTTCTGGGGAACAGGAGTTAATTACATCTCACCATGTAGGAGTGAGTGCCCCTTCCATCCAGGCCAACTGGGCATCATTACAAGTGAGTAATTGCACCGCTTTTCATCGGTTGCCTAAATCATTAGAACACAAGATTATTAAACCAAGACCCTACCAATTTAGCTGCTCAAGGATGGAGTCTATTAGACCATCTGCTACCTTATCAACACCAGACACAGCAAGTCCAGGCAACTTTATATCCAACATGTAGCACCTACTGCTTCCAACTGATCCATATACTCTTTTTTAAGTGATGGTTATTTAATTGCTGGAGCTAACAAGCAATCCAACGATGCTTCTAGGCTATTAGTACAATTTGCCAAAAGTGGACTGTTGGGTTCAGAAAGAGCCAACACACAATGTAAGATTATTTCCAATCATGTTGTTCAGGCTGGAGTCTAGAGAGACTATTTCAGGAAGGCATGAGTGTTAAAGAGAACAGAATGGTGACCTCATCCTTTTCTCTGCTAAAGTTCTCTCACTATGTGGAGGCTCAGGTGTTTTTAAAAGGTGAAAAACAAAAGAGAAATACGGAGACTAGAAAATATATGCATTTATTTTTACCTTTTCTCTCTGAGTCTTTTCTCTCTACTTGACATCTTTTCATCTGTGAAGGCAGAAGTAGTTTCTCTATCGTTGACTATCATACCAGTACCTGGTAGGTGCTTAAAAAGTATTTCATGAAGAAAGACATGGAAGCAATCTAAATGTCCATTGACAGAGGAATGGTTAAAGAAGATGTGGGACATATATACAATGGAATACTAGTCAGCCATAAAAAAGAATGATATAATGCCATTTGCAGCAACATGGATGGACCTAGAGATGGTCGTACTAAGTGAAGTAAGTCAGACACAGAAAGATAAATATCATACGATATCACTCATATGTAGAATGTAATTTTCTTAAAAAATTGTACAAATGAACTTATTTACAAAACAGAAAGAGACTTACAGATATGGAAAACAAACT
This sequence comes from Eschrichtius robustus, assembly GCF_028021215.1. Taxonomy (NCBI): domain Eukaryota; kingdom Metazoa; phylum Chordata; class Mammalia; order Artiodactyla; family Eschrichtiidae; genus Eschrichtius; species Eschrichtius robustus. Next base: position 56,978,681 of record NC_090835.1, on the reverse strand, counting down.
GATGGTTACCAAAGGGGAAATGTGGTGGGGGGGAGGGATAAATCAGGAGCTTGGGATGAACACACACACACACACACACACACTACTATATATAAGATAGAACAGACCTACTGTATAGCATGGGGAACTCTACTCAATATTAAGAATGAATATATGTATATGTATAACTGAATCACTTTTCTGTACACCTGAAACTAACACAACATTGTAAATCAACTATACTCCAATCAAATTTTTTAAAAAAGAAATGAATGTTGCCTAAATGAATATAAAGGTAAACACACATATGTGGGGAAAGAGGGAGGGAGGTTGTCCACACGGAGTTTGATGGGAGGAGAAGGAAAGGGTCAAACAAACCAGTCAGCAAACCAATCAGCATGGTCACTTCCATCTCCTCTGGGAACTTCTGAGAACCAGAAAGTCTGGAAGAAAGAATTTGGACTTGCTGGAGAACTGAGCCACTGGCCGAGCATTTAGAAGAAAATGATGCTTTGGGTGAAGGTGAAATGGGGGCTTTGCCATCCTCTCTCCAATAAATCCTACTTTATCTTTCCTCGAAGATGCAACTCCTCCGTGAACCCCAACCTCTGAAGTAATGAGACCAACCAACTTACCTTCACTCAACCACTCATTGCTTGAGAGTGGATTCCACATTCCTAAGTGTGTGACAACCTTGTAAGTTCTTCAGAAAGCAAGGCCATGGTTTTGTTTGGCTTTTTTTTTAATTTAATTTTTATTTTAGATTGGAGTAGAGTTGATTTACAATGTTGTGTTAGCTTCAGGTGTACAGCAAAGTGATTCAGTTACACATATACATATATCTATTCTGTTTTAGATTCTTTTCCCATATAGGTTATTACAGAATATTGAGTAGAGTTCCCTGTGCTATACAGTAGGACCTTGTTGATTATCTGTTTTATATATAGCAGTGTGTATATGTTAATTGTCATGGTTGTGTTTGAACTTCTCAAGTGCACCTGGCTAAGTACACAGCCTGTAGTGGCCACTGCAGCCTGACTGAAGGGAAGGAACCTGTGTCTCTACATCACTTTCCCCTGGGTTTTTCCAAGTTCAAAGAGGTAAATCACTCAAATTTCAAAGACTCCCTTCTGATCCCCTTCAAAAAACTAGTGGATAACAGGGTCCCCTCTTTAAAAGGATTACCCCCCTAATATTACTTTAGTTGGATTATATTAAAAATGTGTTTGAAACATGTGAAAAGAGTGATGCTATAACAGAGAGTGGGTCCTTTGGAGTCAGGCAAACTGGGTTCAAATCCAGGCTCACTCCTTATAACCCTGTGACCTTGACAATTCTTTGAGATGGTGGTGATAAGGTGGCTGTGAGAATTAGTTGTGCATAAAACTATTTAAGACAATGCCTGGTATTTTGGTGAGTACTCAGAAGTGGAAGTAATTATCAGCTTTGATTAGCCACTCTGGCCCTTGTTTCCCCTCCCCGCCCACAGGGAGATGGTGGGGTGAACGCAGATGTGCACCCAGTGGGGAGAGCAGAGCGGGTGAGGGTGTGCAGACGCTATTGTCTTGAGGGTACATTTTACTCCATGATAATGAATTTAGAGCATTATTTTCCACATTAAAACAAGCCCAGAGCTATATACGAATCGAAATATGCATGAGTTTTTATCAAAAATTAGGAGACCTCCTAATCTCGGGTTTGCTTCAGGATGCTTGGTGCTACTCCTGAGGGCCTGGGGGACTGTGTTCATGCCACTCTGCTGTTGGGGGTAGTTTGGAGGAGGAGTTTGAGAAGCACTGTGGGAAAGTGACTGGTAAACCACAAAACACCAAAAACTACTAGTTGAAATGATGCATCTGGTATCTGCTAAGCTTCCTCGGTAGGACCAAGAGCCAGACATCAGGTGCACATAGACTGAACAGGAGTAAATGTGGTCCAGTACATGCCAGTGTAAGCCTGTCTCCAGCATCACGCCTCTCCCTCCTCCCAACCTTTCCCTTGGGGGACTGAGAATTCTTTGAGGACTGGTTGACATAGTGAATTTAATTCCCCCAAAAGGACATGAAGGAGAATTTCAACAAGTCCCTGGAGGTTTTCAAGTGAACCCCAGTCACTGTATCCTCCTCCCAGAGATGGTGCCAACTCTCAGCCCAAACACTTAGCTACCATTTTCTTAAAACTCACACGGATATCAGGCTTTATATTGTCTATAAATTTTCCTAACAGTTAACCTAGTGCTTAAGTTTCTTAATAACTCTTCCTAGGTGTATCTAAAAGTTGCACATCATTGAAACATTTTTGTGTTAGGAAAGCTATTTGTAATAAAATTATACTCACACCTCCCCTGTCACCAAGATAACAACCAATACAAACTCCTCTTGAAAACCAGTGAGTGAAACATGGTTCATCTTACTGAAAAACCCGAAGGAACTGTTTGGCCAACCCAACAGAAAGCCAATGGCTACAAATAGTCTCCAAGTATAATTAGCTACTGGGTCTCTAGATTATAATAGCACTTAGTAGACAATCAAGGTTTAGTAGATTTATTTATTCATTCAACAGATATTCTGAGAGTCTGTGACAGGCCAGGTAATGGGTAAGTCACTGGATGGATAGATGGATGGATGGGTGGAAGATGGATGGATTTATGATGGTTATATCAGTGAATGGATTGCTCTCCAAAATGTAAGGCAATTAACACCTGATTTAAGCCAATCACAATACTACCTTAGAAAAGATCAAGGGTAGAGAGCATATTCTTTTTTAAAGAAGAAGTTCAGATCTATAACCATTTGGACACACACTATTTCAGACGTAACTTGGGCTCTGAGTGAAATTTCTTGGGTATTTGTGAGAGTTAATCATGGAAAGAGTCATGAGTAATTTCAAATGTGTTAGGTAAAAGCTTTTATTTGATTTTTACCCCCAATGGACAAATACCCTTAGTACTCCTGTGGTGTAAATGATTTCATCTTCCCCTGTTAGAGACCCTCCGAGGTCTAATATGTTGGAGCAGAACCAGCTTTCAAAGCCTTCAAAGAAGAAACTGAAAATTTCTGTTATGTTTTAATTTATATTCTGAGTTTTTATAAGGTGTACCCAAACTTTGCTTGTGGAAAATCATCATTTATCTTAGTGATTTGCCTGGGCATGTTATTCAGTGTAGTAGATCCATTAAGAATGTCAGCTTCCTGAAGACAAGGACTTTCTGGCTGTTCATAGAAACACTTTCACAGTACCTGGAACTTTGTTAACTGAATGAATCAATTAATAAATGCAAGGACCAGGTTAAGTTTTATCACTGCTAATGTGACATTTCACCTTGTTACACGTTGGACCATACCTCTCCAATGCACTGCAACCCTTTTCATCTTTGCAGCTCTACTGTAGCCTTGATAGCAATGCATATTCAAAGAAAAAAGTAAAAACAATAGGAACAGAGAAAATAGATTAAAGTCAGCTGTATTTAAACAAAATCAGAAACACCGTCTGTATCACACCGGTCATTTCTTTCTCCTGATCACAATAACAATGGCTCTAATATGTTTTAAAATCAAGTTATTCCTTACCACTTTCTCAGATTAAATTAGATTATTTATCTTCAAGAGGTGTGGATTTTCTTTCTCTTTTTCTAATCTAGAAAGTTCTAGGCAGAAATATCTTTTAGTACAAGTCAAATGCTAGTTGATGTTCTCTCCTTATAATATCCCAGCATAGAAATGGACCCAATTCCCCATTTTCCCAGCTATAAGCAGAGAATTCTACAATCATAAAGAGATAGTCTTAGTGGGATTTCTCCACATACACACTCCCCCTGCCCTGCCCAGGTCTTATTAGTTTCTGGCCTTGGGATTGTATAACCTTCATCCATCAGGACAATGGCTACAATAATGTGCCTGGATCCATTTATAAAGACAGTGTCAACTAAATCCTATCCTCCTAGAATTCTTGACCAACTTGCTAGATGTTTACCACACTTGACTCATTTGCTTCATTAAGAGAACTTAGACATTATTTTCAAATAATACAAATCATAGTCTTAATAACACCTCCCCATCCTCTCCCCAGCATATGAGGCTTCCCCAAACTTTGATTCTTTAATTTAGTCATGTATCTTCCAAAGCCCTGAATTGGAGGACTCGCACTCGAGTGCCAGACGCTGAGGAAACACCCATCTCCACAACCGACAGCTAACTTACTAGGACATATGTGGGTCTAGCCTGTCTTGAGGTCATATTTTATTTTGACCCAGAACATTTTCCAAGGCAAGGGAAAAGATGACTAATCCATCATTTAGGACCAGAAATGTCATTCTCAGATTCAAGTAGCACTTGGAAGATCCTGTGTGTTATGCCCCCACCACAACTGTGTCCTTCCTGAAATTTATGTGTTGAAGTCTTAACCTCCAGGACCTCAGAATGGGACTGTATTTGGAGATGGGGTCTTAGAGAGGTAATTAAAGCCAAATGAGGTCATATGGGTGGGCCCTAATCCAATATGACTGGCATCCTTGTAAGAAGAGATTAGGATGCAGACACACACAGAAGACCACATGAAGACAAAGAAGATATCTACGAGCCAAGGAGAGAGGCCCTTAGAAGAAACCAACCCTACTGACACCTTGATCTTGGACTCTTGGCCTCCAGAATTGTGCTAAAAATAAATTTCTGTTATTTAAGCCACCTGGCCTGTGGTATTTTGTTATAGCAGCCCTAGCAAACTAATACACTGTTTTAGAAAACCTGGAGAAGAGATGCCTGATTAAGGCAGAAGGAAAGATAAAGAAAAGCTGAGGTTCTTTCAGTATCTGAAGTGGAAGAAGTCTGTGAAATGGGACTAGAGATAGTTGCCTGCATTCAAAAAAAAAAAGAGTAAAGCTTAATGAGGATGAGGGACCTTTCCTTTTGGCCCTACTTCCATTCAGGTGGAAGCTAAATTGATTTCTGCTTTGTTCCCCCAACAGCTTGCATTAGCAACTGGCCACTGCCAAGCTTGGGCCAGGAGGGAAGAAGCCTTTATCCGTATGCAGATGAGGGCTTGGGGCAGGCTTCTAAACCAAACACCCTTGGGCCTTTAACCTGATGTAGGAGTTCAGCCTCATTTCTGGCCCACAAATCAATTCATCCCAGAGAGAAACCTTGGGGATAAACATTCACACACCATCAGGAATTCAAAACCTTACCTCCTGCAAGACTGGCTTCCAACAATTTGGAATAATAATACACCCCAACACAAAGACCCAAAGCAACAAAGCCCATCTCAGACTACTTAAGCACACTTAAAAAGCCCAAAGCAGATGGTCAGCCCCTTCCCAAACTGAACAAGCTGCCCTGGACCTAGTGAACTGCCATGTTGGCGCCATGCTTTCATCTGGCTTCCAAAATCTAACGTTCACTAAGCACTCCCAGTTTTAGGCAAGTCCCATTTTCACTTTCATTTAGAGAAAGATAGGAACCAGTCCTTCCCAAAATTTAGGGAAATAACTCTCTTTTAAAATTCACTAGCAATAGCACCTTGAATAGCTGAAATACCTCGTGCTTTTTTTCTCTCAATGGTAACCCTTGTTTATCTGATGCCCTGAGTGGACCATTTTTAACACATCCTCTTCTATATAACAAAATTATTTTTGGCAATAATCATGAAATTAAATGGATCATGGCCAGAAAATACATGCAAACAATGAAAACTTTCCTTTTATTGAATTTTGTATATATAATCATGTTAGTAAAAAAAAATAATGTAAAATATCAATGTTTGAAAAAGGGGGAAAGGAATGAATCAAGACTTTCCAATTAAATGCAAAAAGTCCAATTTAGGTAACCATGAAATTGTGTCACTAAGTGAACATTGTAATTTCTGGATCAATCACTTCTTAGTTAATTAAGAAACACAAAAGTAGAAATATCAATTTTAAAGATAATCAAATTATGTAAAATATTTCACATATGAACTAAACTTTGCACTTACCAAACAAGAGACAGCAGCTTGAGGCCTACACCCTGGTTCACTGTTTTAAATTTTAAACACTCAGAAAAATTCCAAGTGATCACAAAGAAAGACAGAATGAAGTAACTCAAGTTCTGTTTCTTCATCTAGATTGTTGTTTACCTTGGATCCACCATAGGGGTGAAGACTAAATTGTGCCCCATGTGAACTTGAATGACTCAGGACCCTTGGGAACTCGCTCTTGAAACAAACACGTGTAGCTAAGTCCACAGGGAAACTGGGCATTTTCTAAGTTAACTCCCATGTAGACTACCTATTTAGTAGAATGACCTGTTTACTAATAAAAATGTGCTAATCTGAAGATTTCACATACAGTAATCATCTAGAACCTAGAACCACAAAAATTTTTTGCGAGGAGAGATATTATGACACTGTTAATGATTAGAGTATAGAATTGTTGGCACATGGTGATAATAAAAAGCATTTTCATTTATGATTTATGATTTTTAAATTCTCTATAGACAAAGCACTCCTCTCCTGCCTGAATCTGAGCACTCCTCTCCTGCCTGAATCTCTGCCCTGCCCTTGGGTGACCCATTGACTTTTCCTCCTACAAAATGTGGCCCAGGAGCTCGGTTCTGTTCCCACACACTCCACACTTTACTCCATCCTTTGCCTCTGCTGAGCCACAGGACACTTTAACCTTCACTAGAGACGTGATGATTTTAAGGGCAGGGATCTATCTCTCCCTTCTTTATATCCCTCATGGTATAGATACCAACTGAATAAATGAATGACACAATTTATAAAAGATTTACTAATTTTTCTTACATATATATACATACCCTGGGTATTTGTTTAGAAAGTTATATAAAATTTTTAATATTGTAAGTAAGTCTTAGAAAAAGAAGTCAGACACTAAATCATAATCAGTCATACATACTGTATGACTTTGTTTAAATAAAGTACAAAGACAGGGAATCTATTCTAAACTTCTAGATGTCGGGACACTTCCTGTTACCCCAGTCAAGGCAGGGAGGTTGTGCTAATAACCATGTGGGATCACAAGGGGGCCTTGGGGGTGTCTGGTGACGTTCCATCTGTTGATCTGAATGCTGGTGCGTGGTTGGGTTCTCTTTGTGAAGTTTCCCAAGCTGAACATTTATGATATATGCACTTTTCAATAGGTACATTATACTTCAAGAAAAAGATTTTTCTTACAAAAAGAATCACAGAAAAATGTATTATATATTCAAGAGTAAAGATATATAATATTTGACCACATATAGGAAACAGATGATCAAAACCTTCCATCAAGTTGGGTAATAGATTTAATCTCTCTAACTTTCCACAATCCTTAAAGGTACAGGATTTCTCAGCTTACTGAGACTAGTTATTCACATCTTCAGAACTAAAACCAGCTTTAAGAACGCTGCCCAATGATAGGCTTGGTTCGGAACTCATCTTTTACACCTCCGAGCCAGGCTGACTCTGGAATGATCTCTGGTTGTCAAAGTTTTCATCCTTCTTTTCTCTTGGTCCTTCATTCTCCTCCTCTCATGACCTTTCTCACCTCTTTCCTTATACTAGGCTTTCTGCTTCCAGAATATTGTCAGTACCTTCTTTTTATTTATTTATTTATTTATGTAAATTTTATTGAAGTATAGTTGGGATTTACAATGTTGTTAATTGCTTCTATACTGCCAAGTGACTCAGTTATACACACACACACACACACACACACACACACACACACACACACACATATATATACTTTTTCATATTCTTTTCCATTATGGTTTGTCACAGGATATTGGATACAGTTCCCTGTGGTATTCCTTGTTATTTATCCATCCTACATATAATAGTTTGCCTCTGCTAATTCCAAATTCCCGTTCCTTCCTCCTCCCACCCCCTCCCCCTTGGCAACCACAAGTCTGTTCTCTATATCTGTTATTCTGCTTTTGTTTAGATATGTTGATTTGTATCATATTTTAGATTCCACATGTAAGTGGTATCATATAGTATTTGTCTTTCTCTGTCTGACTTACTTCATTTAGTATGATCATCTCTAGGTCCAACCATGTTGCTGCAAATGGCATTATTTCATCCTTTTTTATGGCTGAGTAATATTCCATTGTATATATGTACCACATCTTCTTTATCCATTCATCTGTCAATGGACACTTAGGTTGCTTCCATGTCTTAGCTATTGTGAGTAGTGCTGCTATGAACATTGGGGTACATGTATCTTTTAGAATTATAGTTTTGTCTGGATATACACCCAGTAGTGGGATTGCTGGTTCATATGGTAGTTTTATTTTTAGTTTTTTGAGGAACCCCCATACTGTTTTCCAGAGAGGCTGAACCAATTTACATTCCCACCAGTAGTGTTTTCTCCACACCTTCTCCAGCATTTGTTGTTTGTAGACTTTTAAATGATGGCCATTCTGACTGGTGTGAGGTAAATACCTTCTTTTAAGCATCTTGATAAGCACAGAAAATTTTCTCACCTCACCCTCCAAACAACTCAGTTGATTCCCCATTCATCTCTAGACATCCTTAAAGTTCACCAGTGATGTCCTAGAGTGTCAGAATCAACCAAAAGCCCTCATCTACTTCATCTCATCTCTTTTTCCCCGGAGACTCTCAAATCCCTTGGCTTTCCATAAATCCCACTCTTTTTCCAGGAAGGAGGGTGATTTGTGAAGGAAGACAGTCTGTGAGGGGAAATGCCCATAAGCCTGGGAGCAGTGAAGAGTGATGGGGGTGGGGGTGGGGGAGAGGGGGATGACAAGAGAAGAGGAAGAAAGGAATTGACAAGAGTAAGTAGGTGAACCACAGTGAGTCACATGTTTGCCACAATCTGACACAACCGTAAGGGAAAAATATTATTTCCTGGAGTTTTCAGAATCTAGTGACAACAACAACAGCAGCAGCATCAACCATAGCTATTGTTTATCAAGAGCTCATGATATGCCAGGCATGGGAAGAAGCACTCTATTTTAGTGTGTAGTGTTTAGTGTTTGATCCTCACAATAAGCCAGTGAGGTAGGTATTTACATCTCCACCTCACAGATGAGATAACTGAGACTCCACTAAACTAACAGGGAATCAAACCATAATTCAAATCTAGTTTTCATCAAGTGAATAAATTTACATAATAAATGGCTTACTAGTATCACATTACAATAAATTACATAATCAATAGCATTACATATCTTCAATATGTGGTCCATTTTTAGCAATCCATAGCTCAACACTTGGTGCAAAATTTCAGTGAACGTGATGCATGAATGCAGCATTTCTATCAATCCTTACATGTGAATCTGGGATGCAATGCTTCAGAAAGTGTGTCTCTAATTCCCTGATTAAACCTGTGTTTTTATCACACCCTGGAACGATAAAAGTGTTCAGATCTAGTGAGCATTCAGCCAACTTTCTCACTGGCCCAGTTTTGGAAATCACATTCCACCAGCCCCCCACCCCTCTGGTATAAAGGGAAAGTGCCCCATCCAACCACTCTGGTGACTCGGCCTAGCCTATCAATCTAAAATGTAGAGATTTTTCTTTATTTTTTGAGGATGGCAGTGACTATTTTCTTATACAGGAATCTCATCTAATGAACCAGCTGCTTATGGTTCCATAAGGAGAATATAACTTATGTTTCTTCTTTAGATTCATTCATTGCACAGATATTTATTGAACTCCTACTAGATGTTCAATAAATGTGTCTAGACATCATTCTAGATACCTGAGCTACATCTGTAAGCAAAACAAAATCCTGGCCTTTGTTAAGCTTACTTTCTAGCAATGAGATAAAGACAATAAACAATGAAAGTGATTAATAAGTATATGATCTAGTATGTTAGAAGGTGACAAGCAATGAAGGGGAGTAAAACAGGGTAGGGGGTTAATTAATATTTAGATAGGCACACACTTCACACTTTTATCCTCCGGAATACAATGGAAAAAAATCAAAACATATAGACAAAGTTACACGGTCAATACATACCAATATTTGTGTATGTAAGGTTGAGTTTCAAGAGAAAATGTAGTTTGAAAAATAAACTGCCATTGGAAAAATTGGCAAGAAAACATCAATCAATCATTTTTCTGTTTTTTCCAAATAATTATTTGATTTTATCACATGGAGAATTCACATGTGGAAAATTAAAGGAGATTTTGGTTGTCACCGCAGTTGGATTCAAGTCATCCTGAAAAAAACAGCATTCTACTTAATTAGTCAACTTTCATTTTTGACTCGAATGTTGGAATAGTCAAGACACCTTGAAATCCTGATGGAGAGTTGACTCTACAAGCCCCATAAGCCAATAATTCTAACAATATTAGCTTGAGGGTTTCTAAGAATCCACCTCAGTGATTTGCCATTACTTGTGCCTTGGTTCCCAGAAGGAAATGGCTGGCTGTTCGGTGAAACACGCTTCTGAGATGAGGACCCAATGCTGTTGAACACACACATTTCCTGGGCATCTCTGTGGACACCAACCTCCCTCCTCTCCAACCACAAACTCTCACACCCTGACGACCTCCACCCTCACGTCCTTAACCCACTACTCCTACCAACCCAGGAAGAATGCGGTGCTCCCTTGGAAGAAGGCATCAGGGGAGTGGCCGAGTACCTTCTGGGTTTTTTAAAAACTGTCATATGGTGAGATAGTAGTAGGTTTCAATGCTGTCACCTATTCAGTCGGTCCAGATGAACTAGAATCACCATTTCAGTGATGTCATAGCTCAAGGCAAGAACATGTCACCCTCTTTATTTCCAGCTTCCAACAAGCTGCTCAGGCAGATGCTAAATGTGGTCCTCCCTGCCACGTTCAGGAGAGTGGCCTTTGTGTGGGTTAATTGAGACCCCACTCCATTTAATAGGCTGTTGAAGTCTTATTGAAACAGAGCTAGTGCCGCAGGTTAAATACAGTGCAGTGCTCTTGCTAATCCTCTCATTAACAGGGCTGGGGAGCTTGTTGGGATCTGAGAGTTTGCATGTATTAACGGGGAGCTCTTCACTCAAGCGCTATCCATAAAATGACAAAGCCAGTTTGCAAATAGTGACATCAACAGTGACACAAAGCTAGATGCCTTTAAAAAAATAAACAGCATAATAACTGAGAAATCTTATATTCACACTTGAGAGAAGAAAAAGAGAAGCTGGGAAGAGATGTCTTACTGGTTTAGATTTAAAACTGAAAGGAGGCTGATGTCAAAACACCGCAGAGACGAGCAGATGAAGCTGAACTGAGAAATTATGTTAATGAGCCCTAGAGCTGAGGCCCATCTTTAGAAGCATCTGAGATGGCATATTATGTTGTTTTTATTAGGGGATAAAAAACAAAGTAAATTCCTGGCAATGGCTGAAATAGGTAGGAGGAAAGAATGTCGAGTTGCCAGCTCTCCTAGGAAAAGAGTGCCAGCAGAACCACTGGCTTAAGAAAGCGTGTGGCATCAGAAGCAGACTCCTGAAGCTGAGACAGCTCTGTGCCAGCAGGGAAAGTGGGTGCAAAGGTAACTGTGAAAAGGGGGGGGTGGGTACAAGTGTATTCAGCTGAAGACTGTCCATCACTGATTTGTATGTCATACAAGAAAATGGAAAGAGGATTTGGATAGGAGGGTATTGATAGTCAGAAGGGACAAAAAAAGTCACTAAAAAGAATGAAATAATGCCATTTGCAGCAACATGGAGGGACCTGGAGATGATCACATTAAGTGAAGTAAGTCAGACAGAGAAAGACAAATATCATATGATATCGTTTATATGGGGAATCTAAAAAAAAAAATGATACAAATGAACTTACTTACAAAACAGAAACAGGCTCACAGACTTAAGAGAACAAATTTATGGCTACCCGGAGGAAAGGGTAGGGGGGAGGGATAGATTGGGAATTTGGGATTGACATATACACACTAATATATTTAAAATAGATAACCAACAAGGACCTACTGTATAGCACATGGAACTCTGCTCAATACTCCGTAATAACCTAAATGGGAAAAGAATTTGAAAAAGGATAGACACATGTATATGTATAACTGAATCACTCTGCTGTACACCTGAAACTAACACAACATTGTTAATAAACTATACTCCAATATAAAATAAAAATTTTTTTAAAGTGTGGCACAAAGACATGCATCCTTGTCAAATGATCTGATCCATTAGCCACCCATGATGCTTGGTGGAAAGATAAAGCCATGCTCCATGGTGGCAAATAGCACACTGGGGCTCTTGTGGCTGAATGGATTCTGAATACATTGGGTAAAATGATATCTACATTTCAGGCAAGACTTTACATCCTCTAGTAAAATAAAAATAAATAAATAAAAGCAGATGAGGGATAATGATTTGCGACACTTTTCCTAGGACTGCTGAACCATGGTACAAGGCTGCTTTGCTGCCTGCCCACCTGCTCTGTTTGTGTGGAAAGGAGAAACAGCCAGAATTCAAAGGAAATCCAGCGTCACTGACCTGAGGGTCCTTCATATTGAGGAAGTGTGCGACTTCAGAGTTATTTTGTCTTAAGAAATGTGCTTTGGCCCAACTATCCAAAATATCCAAAATTCTGCTAATAACAAGCCATGTTTAAAGTGAGTGCTATGTTGCAAAACAGAAATAGAGTTACAGATGTAGAAAACAAACTTATGGTTACCAGGGGGGAAGGGGGGGAAGGATAAATTGGGAGATTGGGATTGACATATACCCACTACTATATATAAAATAGATAACTAATAAGGACCTACTGTATAGCACAGGGAACTCTACTCAATACTCTGTAATGGCATATATGGGAAAAGAATCTAAAAAAGAGTGGATATATGTATATGTATAACTGAATCACTTTGCTGTATGCCTGAAACTAACACAACATTGTAAATCAACTACACTCCAATAAAAATTTTTAAAAAATAGATAAAGTGCTATGTTGGATAATGTTCTCTCAGTTAAACGAGCAATCATTCTACCCCTAACTAGCCATGTGGCCATAGGCAAATTATTACTCTGTCAGGACCTAAATGTCCTGTGTAATATGCATGAGTCACCCTGGAGGAAGTCTAAGATCCTTCCAAGTTCCCAAATTCCATGATTGAAATATTAAAACAGAAGGGCAACCAAAAAGAAAGTAATTGGTAAATATTTTTTCTAAAAAAAACCATGGTCAACATAACTGGCCTATGTTAATGGAGAGAAAGGAAACGGGCTTTGGTAATTGATTCATATTTGACGTAATCAATGATCAATTCCTAGGGGAATGGGCTTAGCCTTATATGTATCCAATAATCCTTAAAGAGCCTCAGAAAAATTGGGCTTTAAATGTTTATTCCTTATTATTTCAGAGACTATTTGTGATAACCTTCCATCAACAGATGCACCAACGCTGAACATGGAAGTTTCTATCCTCTCCAACTCCAGAGTATCAGCTGAACTGTGATTGTCTCATCGCTCTCTTTTGGAAGCAGTTGCGACGTCTCTTCGGTCTATTTACATCTAGAAGGGATCTCAAATCACCCCTGGCTTTCTTTCCCTATTGCCACTGTCCTCCTCACTGTTCTCCCCACTGGCCTCCTTTCCAGTACTTCTTCTACACAGCAGTCAGGTTAATTTTCCTAATGCCCTCATTCAAATTTACCTGCTTACAACCTTTAACGAATCACCAGCACGTAGCAGATTAATTACTGACCCTTCATTGGCCATTCAGAGCTTTTCACAGTCTGGTTCTTGCTGACCGTTGTAGCCTTATTCTCTTACTAAACTCTAAAATGCAAGCCTTCTACTGGCCAGACTAGGGAAATTGCTGAACGTGCCCTCGCTTTCCCGTTGCCGGGCTCTCACCCCCAGCCCCACCCCCACCCATCCAAAATGCCTCTTTTGCCTTGTGCTCCTGTTGAAATCTTTCTTCTTTCGGATCCATTTCAAACACGGCTTTCTCCACAGAGTCTTAGATGGTTTCAGGCCGAAATGTACTCTCTGACTCCATTGACCACTACAAAAATCCTTCTTTTGTGACGTTATCTTTCTCTACCTTATTTATCAGGTCAGATTTGTTGGCCTTCCAGCAATAAGTAGCAGAAGTGTAGTCATGGCCCTCACCCCTCAGACCCTGCAGAGGCAGAATGCAAGGCAGGACCCCTGGGGTGTAGCTGGTAGTTAGCTCCCAGAGCTCTCACATGACGGCTAGCTTTTCTGTCTGTAATTGTGGACCCGAGAGGACAGCCTGTAATGAAAAACTCGCAAACGTTCCTCGGGGGAGCCCCGAAGTTTCCAGCACAGAGCACACAGCCTGTGCCCTAAACTTCTCTTTAGTCCATGGACTGGCAAACCAAATAAGAAGCTCCTAAGGCTTGTCATAGATATCCCACTAGACTGCCACCCGTTATCATCCTTTGACATCCTTCCTGAGACATTAGATAATAAATTTTACTCAGTGCTGCTAATAACCTCCCAGTCTACAAACTGCCCTAGGGCAGGAACAGGTCATCATTAGTTCTGGTTTGCCTGAAGATATCTCACAAAAAGCCTTTCCCTAAAAGGGGATAAATAAATATTTGTTGAATTAAATGAAATTATTTGCCAAAATGTAATATATAATAAATATAATATGTATAAGTAAATAATAACAATATTATAATAATAAATGTTCACTTGTGAGTTCTAAGCTGCTGTTTAAAGAAATTTTTTTTAAATGAGGATAACGACCTGCGATTCATGCTTTGATACCTTGGAATTCCCATGTTAGATTTTTTTAAGAAGGTGCCTACATGTGGGTCGGCAAAAGATCTCACATTGAAAAAAAGGAAATTCAGGTTCTCAAGATGATTGGTAAGATACCCAAGATTACACACGACTCCTTATGGACAGACCCAGGATGAGATGGGCTGGGTTACACTGATCTAGTAAAAGTGTAGTTCGTGGACCACACTTAATACAGAGCTTCAGGCCCCATCTCAGACCTATAGAGTCAGAATCTGCATTTCAAGATCTCCAGGTGAACTGGGTCCACATTAATGTTTGAGAAAATCTGCTCACAGATCATACTGCTAGAAAAGTGGTAATGCCTTCGACGCTTTCAGGGATCAAAACGTTTGTTTTAATAAAATCTTACAGATAAGTACATTTTCATCACCCTATGGCGGGTATAGAGGCAATGCAGGACAAAAAAAAAACAAACAAAAAGAACGACGTTGTAGGCATTCATTCTATTAGCTCAGGACCAGTAATTATTATTTGGGGTCAAAACAAAACCTCCTTCTACAAGCTCACATGAGAAGTCATTGGTAACAGGCTAGTTCTGTTAAGTCCAAGGAATGAATGCAATTACCTTTCCTCCCTTCTCTGTCTAAACAGTTATTATTCTAGTTTAGCCCAGCAACCTTCAAGTCTGTACTAAAAACTTTTGGGTCACTCTAAAACTTCAAGTACTGTAATCAAGTACCCTACATTTCAAATCCAGTTCTTTTCTAGGTATAAAGAATATGAATTGTCTGTAGGAAAATCATGGTTTATTTTGGTCTACAATCATATTGCCAGATTTATAAAGCAATGTTTATACTAGTTGTTGGTTGTTGTAAAAAACAAAATACATGGGGACTCTCAGAGCTGAACCATGAGTGTGACCAAGTGAATGGAAGTAGAAACTATAGATTTAAATGTGTTCTCCCCTCAACTCCCTTCTCGTCAAGTCTCTTCTACTTTTCTTTAGAAAACAAGATTTATCAGGGGTTTCCTTGGAGAAGCACCCTGTCATTTCACCACTCTTTAAGGCAACTGTGGAATCCAAGAGGGAAATTCTGCCTTAAGAATTCCCCAGTATCATGTTGCCCCTGGTTGAAACTGATCACATTTATCAAACACTATAGAAGTGCTAATGTTATGCATCGTTACCCACAGTTAATGCAATCAAGGGAACACTTTCAGTACTCTGGGGTGTGTGTGTGTGTTTGTGGGTGTGTGTGCAAGAGCTGTTCTTTGAGTGAAGAAAGCAGGAGAGATTACAGCTCAGGCTAGTATGAGCTCTTCTCCTTTGAAAGAAAAACATTAAGATTTCTTTGTCAATTTGGGGGGATGTTAGCAGTTCCTGATAAATCCTCTCTCAATGTTCACTGAAAATGTACATAAAAATTCAAGAAGAGAGAGAAAGAGACTAAAACAGTTCTTAAAGTGGGAAAAACAAGGCTACATGTTACAGTGAAGGGAGAATTTCAGTGAACTATGGTTTTGATGGCGATGATCAGAGAAACATAATGCTGAGATATCCATATTTTACCTTCTGAAGCAAAAGAAAACCAACATGTGGGGGCTGGAGCAGTAAAAACAGAAGAGGTGGGGCAGTTAAGTAAGTCTGCCTGTCTTTATTTAGCTTAAGGGTGTAAATGCAGCACTGAATTGAACCTTAGGCAATAACATGGCAATTATTTTCTTCCTTTATCAAAAAATAGTCCTTAAGAAAGATTCTGGGTCCAGTTAGTTTTACATGAAAACTCTGTCCCTAAAGTTTAAAATACAGAAATATTCTATTTGTAGTAAAAAAATCTCGTTCCATTTTTTCTCATAAAGACACCGACACTGGTACAAAACTGGATATGAACCACACCAACTCCCACTCTTGCCAAGAATACTATGGATAAATCTCATGTATAAATAAGTAGGAAAAAACCCTAAATATAATAGTATTAAATGAAATTGAAATGATTGAGTGGTTTTAGTTTTCAGTCTCCCTAGCAAACTATTTCACCCTAAGTATCCGAGGCTGTGTTCCCTAGGAAGCAGACTGAAATTCTGTGTTCAGCAGGCAGGATGTTTACTAAGGAGTGTCCTAGGGATCTGTGGAAGAAAGAGAAAAGGAACAAGAGTGAGCAGAGGGAGAAGTTGACTTGTGACACATCCTCAGCAGAGCCCACAGGGAGGTCTGAAGCTATGAGAGCCCTAAGTTTGCATGAAATGGTCCAGCTTTTTTAACTCCCACTCAATCAGATTTGGACATGGGCCACCCAAAGAAAGGACATGTCTTGGATGAGGCATCTCTCACATCCATTGCTGGAAAAGAAGAGCTTCTTCTTGACTCTGGATTTGTTGGGCTTGGTCTGCTGGTAGCCACGTTTCCTGGCACATGGAGAGGGCCTGACTATCCTAACGTAAAATGCAAGTGACGCTCAGAGAGAAAGCTCTGCAGTCAACAGCTTACTACTTGCAATCCCTGAGGCTTGATTCCTTCAGTTTTTCCTTCAATTCTCTGAGATAGTCCAGTATCTTTTCCAGATATACAAGTGAAGAAAACCCCCCTTCCACTTAAGCTAGTATAAGTTGAGTTTTTATTACCTGACTCATACACTATGTCAGGTTAAGTCAGTTACCAAACCTAAGCAAATAAAACACACAGACACACACACACACACACAACTGTAGGCCAATAGTAAGTATGAATATTGAATCAATCATACCAAGAAATATCATGAAAAAAGCATTAAAACTGTATATGAAAAGACTAACCTACTATAACCAAATAGGATCCACCCCAGGAATGCAAAGATGGTTTAATATTAGAAAAAAATGTGTCAACATAATCTACAGGTTGACTTTAATATTCAAATAAGAAAGTATATATGGTCATCTTAATAGAAGGGTATAGTAGGCTGAATAATGATCCCCCCAAAAATGTCTGTGTCCTAATCTCTGGAAACTATGAGCATATACTTTATATGGTAAAAGGGACTTTGCAGGTGTGATTAAGTTCAGAATCTTGAGATGAGGAGATTACCCTAAATGATTCAGGTGGGCCCCATGTAAACACAAAGCCCTTATAAGAGGGACGTGGTGGAGTTAGACATAGGCCATGTGACAATGGAAGCAGATACTGGAGTGACGTCCTTTGAAGAGGAGGAAAGGGCCACAAACCGAGGAATGCAAGTGGCCTCCAGAAGTTGGAAAAGACTAGGAGATGTATTCTCCACTGGAGCCTCCAGAAGAAGCAGGCCCTGACAACCCCTTGACTCTAGCACAGTGAGGCTGATTTGAGACTCTGACCTCTAGATAGTTAGAAAACAAATTGTCTTAAGCTGCCAAATTTGTGGTAATTTATCACAGCAGCAACAAGAAACTAATATAAAGTGGAAAAGACAATAAAGTTTCATATTCAATGTTGATTTTTTAAAAAACTTAGAAAGGACACTGTTTTAGCATGACAAAAGTCAACAATCTACTTCAAGTTGTAACATATAACAGTGTCACCATTATTTTTTAAACATTGTTTTGGGGGTTTTATCAAATACAGTAAGAAATGAAAGAATTTCAATATATCAATTGAAAAGGAGAAATGTGACTCTTCCTAGATAATATAGAGAGTGAACTATGAAAACATTAGAACTACTGGTCACTAACTCTCATCTATATTTCAGAAATCTAAACAGCTCTGAAGTCAGACTTCTTTGCATAAGTTTGATGCCCACACTCATTTTTCGGTAAAATCTGAGTTCAGTGAACATCAGGCTCTTTATAGTCTTTATTTATCTTTTTTAAGTAAAAATATCAGTTTATCAGCACATTGATTATGGGATGCTGCCTTAAACCTTGCTGTGGATATTATACAACATGTGCTATAGGTGCAATATTACCTTTCCAAAAATCTAAAGTTTGGAATTTCAAAATACATCTGTCTCGCAGGTTTTGTTATGGATTGAGGGCCTATAATAAGCAGTTTGGTACTATGACAAGGAATAGGTAAATAAATATATGAAATCATTAACATTAAAAGATTCAGATAGACATGATATTAAAAATATTCCACTTACATAAATTATAAAATACCTAAATTAAGTATAATCTCTCAGTAAGAAATGTGTGGGGCTCCACTGAAATAAACTACAAAATGAGAGAAATAAAAGAAAACGTATAAGTAGAAAGACATACTGTGTTTCTACGTAAGTAGGCTGGATATTTTAAAAATCCACATTTTCTCTCAAAATAATGGGTAGATATAATGCCATTTTAAACAAAATTGCAGTAGAATTTAATTTAGAACTTGATTTAAAAAAAAAAAAATCTCTGCAACCTCTCTTTCTTGCCTGCATACTACTCACAGAAATTTACAGAAACCCCACAGAAATGTTTTTTCTTACATAGGGCAATTCCCAACTGGGCACATTTTAATCTCTGCAAAGGGAAATGGGTATAGTTCGAGTTTGATATGCCCTATTTAGGGGATTTAAGACTCTGGGATTGGGAATCACTATTCTTAAATTCAGTTGATGTAATAAACATGTGTAAATTCACTTTTCAAAAAATTTTGCAGTAGTAAAGATGGCCACATTGTTAAAAAAAAAACTATAAAATTACAACAATTAAGTCAATGTGATATTAATTTTAAAATACCTTGATCAATAAAATAGAACAAATTATCCAGAACTAAATCAGAGAATAAATGAAAATATAGTGTATAATAAAGTAGGCATTGCAAAACAATAGGCAATGAAAATATTCAACAATTCTAGGTTATTAGGGAAAAAAATACTTGGTAAGACTTTTTGCTCACACCATACACATGAGTTAAAAAATAAAAAGAAACAAATGAACATGTTGAAAATTGTTGGGTGGTGTAAAGAAAATATTTTTAAAATCTCTGGTTGAGGAAAAGGTTTCCAAGTGAAAAATAGCAAAGGATTAAACTTTTTTGGGTCAAATGAATTGAAAGGTAAAAGCAAGTTTCAAACAAACAAACAAACAAAGAACCCCAAAATATACATGACAAATATTTCAGAAAAAAAGCCAATCACTTCAAGGTGTGCAATTCATACAAATCATTAAAATTCACTAAGATCCCAAGAGGAAAATAATTAGAAAAGACCTCACAATTCACACATGAGAGAATTCAAACTTTTTTTAAATGCTACACTAGAATGATTGGGATAAAATTCACTTATTCCTTTTCTTCCCTACAAAACCTTCAATTTTTCAATGAATAAATATTTAAGAAGGCAACAGGAAGAAAGTAATTAACTAAAACAAGAACTTAAATAATATGTGTACAACATGTGCTGGGAATTCTGAAGAATGCAAAAGTTACATAAAATAAGAAATTAAATTAAATGGAACAATGAACATGAAGTAAACAAATGGCATTCTTATTTCATAAATATGAGGTCACTCGGGCTGGGAGTATTACAATAGAAAGAGCTAGATGGTAGGATGCCAATGGGACTAAGAGGTAATCATTTTTTTTGCCACAAAATCTTCAGCATCTTTCAATTAATACCAAGAAAGAACTTAACAAACTCTTAAAAAGAGTCTTTATACTCTTTACTTTGGAGGCAGTCTTATGTAGTAGAAAGCCTAGAGGTCAGAGAACTGGGATTTAGTTGTTTTTTTTAAATTTATTTATTTTAATTTATTTATTTTTGGCTGTGCTGGGTCTTTGTAGCTGCACGGTCTTTCTCTAGCTGCAGAGAACGGGGGCTACTCTTCGTTGCGGTGCACAGTCTTCTCATTGTGGTGGCTTCTCTTGTTGCAGAGCATGTGCTCTAGGCACGCAAGCTTCAGTAGTTGTGGCACACAGGCTCAGTAGATGTGGCTCACAGGTTCTAGAGTGCAGGCTCAGTAGTTGTGGCACATGAGCTTAGTTGCTCCACGGCATGTGGGATCTTCCCGGACCAGGGCTCAAACCCGTGTCCCTTGCATTGGCAGGCAGATTCTTAACCACTGCGCCACCAGGGAAGCCCGGGATTTAGTTATATTTTTAAGACTAACCAGCAGGGTGACAATGGACAAGTCACTTAGAAGCTCCAGATATCAGTTGGCCTTATCTGCTATTTGGTAACAATAATCCTTTGTAGGACTTCAGCTCCTGAAAACTTGGTGTTAATGTCCTCTTGTGATCCCTCCACTTCTAAAATCTACAACATGATCTTAAAGACCATCTTATCCAGAGACAAGGGAGGTGAGGAGGTTATAAAGAAGATCATTCAGCACAGTTTCCCAGAACTGTACTTCCCAAGAAGAAAGAACTCCTAGGAAAAAAGGCAGACAGAAATAAATGAGTTTCTAGATTGAAGAGCTCATTAAGCAAAAAAAAAAAAAAAAAAAAAAGCGCTCATTTAGTGCCCAGCAGGAAGAAGGAAGATAGACCCACACTTAGGCATATCATCACAACATTTCACAATATGAGGCATAAGACCTCACAGGAGACCCTACAGGCGTCCAGAATGAAAAAAATTAAAAAGTTAGTATATAAAAAATTAGAAGCCAGAGTAGGTTTGGGATATTTAAGCACAACACTAGAAGGTGTTGGAGCAATGCCTTCAAAATTCTTAAGGAAAATGATTTCCAACCCAGAACTCAATATTTAGCCAAACCATCAAACAAATATGAAGTAAAATTAGACATTATCAGATGTAAGTTCTCAAAATTTTTACCTCTTATTTCTCTTTTCTTATGAAGCAACTGGAAAATATGCTCCACCAAAATAAGAGAGTAAACCAAGAAAGAGAAAGGCATGGGACACAGGAAATTGAGGGTTCAGCTCAGAAGAGAAGGGAGACACCAGTTTTTAGCCAGACTGGAGTTGAGAACAGCAAGTCCACACTGAAGCACGTCAGAAGGTTCTTCTATTTCCACATTTCTACAGGAATGAGAATGTGATAAGTACCTAATATCTTAAGAGGAAATTCAGATGATTAATAAAGTAGAATGGAATTTGATTGTTTTTTATTTTTAATCAAACAACAAAAATTAAAATGAACACTATTACTAACAGTAGAAAAAAATAAAAATTTGTACAGGGAAATAAAAGTATAGTATACCCCATGCTCAGCTGTGAAAAGAATTGACAGTCACGTCAACAGTGACTATGATGTAACCAACAGTATAAGGAGATAAGAAGTGTTCATGAACGGGTAGAGGTGGAAGGGGTGAAAGAGAACTCAGTCTTTTTCTTCCATAGAAAAAGTCAGTAGAGAATGCTTACAACTAAAACATCATGATGCACAGATATAAGTGTGTTACTTAGAGATATGGAGTTTAAATGTCAAATACAAACAAACTCAGCTCCGTCTGACTTCAAAGTCTGTTCTTTATACCATCACACACATGAAGTCCCAATCACAGAGTGTGAGGGCCACTGTGCCCCTCTGGGTGATGGCAATAAGTAACACAACATTCAAATAGTCAGAGATGAACAATTGGGAGCAATCAATGGTACAATGGGTGCACTGACATAAGGAAGAAGGGGATAATATTTATTGAGAGCTCCTGACAGATTTAGTTTTCTCACTTAATCCTGTCTGAAAAAACAGATACTTGTCTCTCGGAACATCTAAGCCTGAAGAATAGAGTAGAAAGATATTAACCAATTCCTGGTTTATTTATTTCAAAGTGACATTTGTTCAAGATGCCCACCACTAAAACTAATACATAAATGTTATCATAAACATCTATAGGGAATGTACAGTTTTATTGGGTCTCTGTAGATTCCAGAAGTGTTAGAGGTCATGTTCATGTCAATTCTTTCTAAATACTAGTTTATTTATAAATTAAAATTTTGATTTGTACATTCTTATTTTCAGTTTATTCGACTGGCTAAATTATAGGAGGAGGGTTGGTTAATTTGAAACATAGTGTAAGAAAAAATATGTAAATGCAGTAGTGTACAAGGCATAAAAGAAAGGGAACATTTGGTTAGTTCAAAATGTTCCAGCTTTTGGATCCAACTTAGGGATATAATACATACAGTTATAAGCTTAACAGAAAATAGAATCCTTAATTATATTTTATCTATCCATCAAATATTAGCATGTTTTTTGATCACTGGCCTTTAATGCCAATCTAGTTTTCATATTCTTTAAAGCAACACCTCTAAGCTGAGCTAATCATAAGAAACAAAGTACCAGTCAAACTGAAAATCATAAAACACTTAAAGGGTGTGGATTTTCCCAACAACTTTAATGGGGGCTGTTTAGAAATCTAGTTTCAATCTTTTCACTGCATTTCAATCTTGCTTTGAAGCCCACATTACTCCAACTAGTTCCTGTCACTACATGAGTATCATAAAACATAAAATATAAGTGGCAACAATTACAAAATTGGGCTTCCATCCTCTTGATATCCAGTGGCAGAAAATGAAATATACTTCAACAATACAAAGACATGGACAAATGGATATATACACACGTCAACTGTTTCAAGACAAATTTCAAAGTGAAAACAGAAAATTTGGCCAAGAGGTCCACACGAACCAGGACCTTAAAAAGTACTGTTAATTGATGTTAGACACACACAAATCTAGAAAACTAAGTTTCATTATTTTTGAAAATTAATGTGTTTGTGACTAGAAAGACTTTTAAAATCTTCATCAAACTCCTTAGTCTTGAGATGAGGAAACTGTGGCACCTAGAGGTTCCCAAGGTCACCTACTAAAGACATTGACTTTCAAGTCAACACATACATAGTCTAGTGTTCTGTTGGTTTGATTGTTTGATCTTTCATTCAAAAATATTTTCTGAACACCTACCACAGGTCTGACACTGGAATATAGCAATGAAAATTAAAATCTCTGCATCAAGAAGCTAATAGTCTGGTGCAGAAGACAGAAAACCAACCGAGGACCATAACATTTAGCCAGAGAAAAAAAAATGAAGGAGGGTAAGAAATAGAAAGTGAAGGGGAATCATGGTGAGAAATGAACCTGGAGATGCAGCTAGGGGCTGGGTCATGTAGAACCAGGGACCAGGTCATGTAAGACTTGGTGGGACTTTATATCCTGAGTATAATGGGGAGCTTGGAGAGAATTTTGATCATGCACATGACATGACCAGTTCCATTACACTGTGTTGCCTCTGTTGTGTATTTATTTATAGCACTGAATGTTTGGTGTACTTAATGCTATGGCTACATTGTCCTTCACCTTATTCCAAAAACTTATATCTACCTTTTATTTTTAAAGACATGGCAAACCACATAAAGAGATCTCCTGGATTCTATGATGTTGAGGCTTTACAAGCAGATCAGGCAAATTTGCTGGGGTTGAGGGTCAGATGTTCTACTTCTCTGTCTGCAGATCTAGGTTTCTTCCTCATGATTTCTCTGCCCCACTGATCTAAGTCCTGTCTCCTTTCATCCATCATTTCTAGTGATATTTAGTCATATTGACTTTTCCCAGAACGGTTCGAAATCCACTGCACTTTAAAGATGCAATGACAGTGATGTTGTAAAAAAAAGACTTAAAGACGACAATGAAACTATAGCTTATCTCTGTATAGAGCACACTTCCAGGACTTTGTGGAATGGTCTTGATTTTGCCTTTATGTCCCTAAAAGATACTTATAACTCACTGGATTATTTCTATTTCTGAATAGATGAGAACAGTACTTATTTCACATTGTGTGACCAAATCACCTGAAATTTGCTCAAAAGAGTCTTCAGTTGATCTCATATAACTACATAGTCACCTTGGAAATCTGTATCAATCTGCTTCCACCTTTTCATAACTTGAAGAAAGAGGATATGTCATGAAAAATGCAATTGTCAGGCTATGGGTCAGGATCTTTGCTTCCTTAACTGTAAATTTTTATCAACCTTGGAAATAGATACTCATCTTCAGTCTTTGGGCACTTAACAAGTTATATTACCTGAAGAGCATTTTTCAGGAATATTACTCTAATAGAAATTTTCAAAGAGATGAACGAGTGATAAGGTGGGGAGGGGAAGTGAGAGGGGGAGGGAAAGGGAGAGAGGGAGTGGAAGTGGAAAGGGGGAGAGAGAAGAAAGGAAAAGAAGAAAACACTATTCTTCCCAATTTTCCTAAAAAATATTTAGATTTACTTAGAGGCTCAATACATCATAATTAGCTTATTTTTATTCGATAAGCACTCCAAAACTGCAACTTTGTTGTGCTTTTCATTTCAATCCAGCACCTGTCTTGCACTTTGTCTCTAAGCATATTTTGTATCTTGGGATTTGCTCATCTTTTTATGGTTCCAATCTGTACCAATAAAGTCCATGTGCTATGTTACAAAGATATTTACTCAGCAGAATATGAAACAATTTAACCAGACTTTAAAAATCCAGAACAAAAAAAGTATTTATTCAGAATAATCTTGACAGAGATCAGAGATGCCTCTCTAATTTAAATCCAGCTGTAGATTTAGAGTCAACCTTAATGACAAAGATGCTTGTCAAATATTCTTTCGCATAAGATAGACTCTTATTCATATATAAATGTGTCTAGTGAACAGCAGAATCACAAAGGGACCAAGGAAAGGGTCACTAGCATTAGCCTTTACTTGACCTGTGAGCTTGAGTAAATTAACTCTTTAAGCCTCTGTTTTCCCACCTGTAAGTGGAAAGGAAATATCACACATAAAGCATTTAGCACCGTATCTGACACATAGTAATCTCTCCTTAATGTGAACTATTTGTTGTCATTAAGGTGGCCCACGAGTCCTCCCCACCACCCTCCCATCCAGAGGCAGCTGTCCTGATGCACAAGGAGGACATCAACTGTCAGGAGACCACAGCAACTGAGGTGGAAAGTACCTTTGAGGTCCTTGCGTTCAACCTCCCACACCTCATAGGTCTGGAGACTGAGACCCAAGTCTGAGACTAGGGCTTGGAGCACATAGTCAACTGTGGATAGAGATTAGAGCATAGGTTTCCTGGCTGCCACATCCATTACTATTTCCTGTAATTCAAGCTGAATCAAATCCCCTCTTATAAGGTGTTATATGCACCTGAGTGATGCTTCACACAAACACATGGAGGCTAAGCAATATGCTACTAAACAATTCATGAGTCACTGAAGAAATCAAAGGGTAAATATAAAAATACCTGGAAACAAATGAAAATGGAAACATGATCTAAAATCTATGGGACTCCGGTCCCTTGGTGTGGGAGCTCTTCTTGCCCTGCCCTGGATGGTACCCCTGGAGCATCCAGGTCGTCCCTCAGGTGCCTGAGGCTGAGCAGTGGCATCGTTTCCTGTTCCCAGCGAGCCCCTCGGATCCCCACTGAGGTGGTGCATCCAGTGAGAAGCTTTCTCAGGGGTCAAGATGTTGTGTGGCTGACAGGGTCTTTCTGCTCTGTGTGTCAGGCCTGAGCCTCTGAGGTGCGAGAGCCGAATTCAGGACACTGAACCACCAGAGACATCCTGGCCCCATATAATATCAATCAGTGAGAGCTCTCCCAGAGATCTTCGTCTCAACATTAAGACCTAGCTCCACTCAACGACCAGCAAGCTCCAGTGCTGGACACCCCATGCCAAACAACTAGAAAGACAGGAACACAGCTCCACCCATTAGCAGAGAGACGGCTTAAATCATACTAGGTTCACACACCCCAAAACACCGCCAGATGTGGTCCTGCCCACCAGAAAGACAATATCCAGCCTCATCCCCCAGAACACAGGTACCAGTCCCCTCAACCAGGAAGCTTAGACAACCCAAAGAACCAACCTTACCCACTGGGAGCAGACCCCAAAAACAATGGGAACTACGAACCTGCAGCCTGGAAAAAGGAGACCCCAAACACAGTAAGTTAAGGAAAATGAGAAGACAGAAAAATATGCACCAGATGAAGGAACAAGGTAAAAACTGAATAGACAAAACAAATGAAGAGGAAATAGGCAGTCTACCTGGAAAAGAATTCAGAGAAATGAGAGTAGAGATGATCCAAAATCTTGGAAATAGAATAGAGAAAATACAAGAAACGTTTAACAAGGACTTAGAAGAACTAAAGAGCAAACAATAATGAACAATACAATAAATGAAATTTAAAATTCCTAGAAATAATCAATAGCAGAATAACTGAGGCAGAAGAATGGATAAGTGACCTGGAAGATAAAATAGTGGAAATAACTACTGCAGAGCAGAATAAAGAAAAAAGAATGAAAACAGTTGAGGACACTCTCAGAGGTTTCTGGGACAACATCAAATGCACCAACATTCGAATTATAGGGGTCCCAGAAGAAGAAGAGCAAAAGAAACAGATTGAGAGAATACTTGAAGACATTAGAGTTGAAAACTTCCCTAACATGGGAAAGGAAATAGTTCAGTCCAGGAAGCGCAGAGAGTCCCATAGAGGATAAATCCAAGGAGAAACACGCCAAGACACATATTATTCAAACTATCAAAAATTAAATACAAAGAAAAAATATTAAAAGCAACAAGGGAAAAACAACAAATAACATACAAGGCAATCCCCATAAGGTTAACAGCTGATCTTTCAGCAGAAACTCTGCAAGCCAGAAGGGAGTGGCAGGACATATTTAAAGTGATGAAATGGAAAAACCTATAACCAAGATTACTCTACCCAGCAAGGATCTCATTCAGATTCGACAGAGAAATTAAAACCTTTACAGAAAGCAAAAGTCAAGAGAATTCAGGACCACCAAACCAGCTTTACAACAAATGCTAAAGGAACTTCTCTAGGCAGGAAACACAAGGGAAGGAAAAGACTTACAATAACAAACCCAAAACAATTAAGAAAATGGGAATAGGAACATACATATCAATAATTACCTTAAATGTAAATGGATTAAGTGCTCCAACCAAAAGATATAGACTGGCTGAATGGATACAAAAACAAGACCCATATACATGCTGTCTACAAGAGACCCACTTCAGACCTTGGGAC
Organism: Eschrichtius robustus; assembly: GCF_028021215.1. NCBI lineage: Eukaryota > Metazoa > Chordata > Mammalia > Artiodactyla > Eschrichtiidae > Eschrichtius > Eschrichtius robustus. The sequence goes on along the minus strand of NC_090835.1, from coordinate 56,951,128 downwards.
ACATACGAACTGAAAGTGAGGGGTTAGAATAAGATACTCCATGCAAATGGAAATCAAAAGAAAGCTGGAGTAGCAATTTTCATATCAGACAAAATAGACTTTAAAATAAAGACTATTACAAGAGACAAAGAAGGACACTACATAATGATGAAGGGATCAATCAAAGAAGAGGATATAACAATTGTAAATACTTATGCACCCAACATAGGAGCACCTCAATACAGAAGGCAAATGCTAACAGCCATGAAAAGGGAACTCGACAGTAACACAATCATAGTAGGGGACTTTAACACCCCACTTTCACCAATGGACAGATCATCCAAAATGAAAATAAATAAGGAAACACAAGCTTTAAATGACATATTAAACAAGATGGACTTAATTGATATTTATAGGACATTCCATCCAAAAACAAAAGAATACACTTTCTTCTCAAGAGCTCACGTAACATTCTCCAGGATAGATCATATCTTGGGTCACAAATCAAGCCTTGGTAAATTTAAGAAAACTGAAATCGTATCAAGTATCTTTTCTGACCACAACGCTATGAGACTAGGTATCAATTACAGGAAAAAAATCTGTAAAAAATACAAATATGTGGAGGCTAAACAATACACTATTTAATAATCAAGATATCACTGAAGATATCAGAAAGGAAATCAAAAATACCTAGAAACAAATGACAATGAAACCACAACGGCCCAAAACCTATGGGGTACAGCAAAAGCAGTTCTCAAAGGGAAGTTTATAGCAATACAATCCTACCTCAAGAAACAAGAAACATCTCGAATAAACAACCTAACCTTATACCTAAAGCAATTAGAGAAAGAAGAACAGAAAAACCCCAAAGATAGCAGATGGAAAAATATCCTAAAGATCAGATCAGAAATAAATGAAAAAGAAATGAGGGAAACAATAGCAAAGATCAATAAAACTAAAAGCTGGTTCTTTGAGAAGATAAACAAAATTGATAAACCATTAGCCAGACTCATCAAGAAAAAAAGGGAGAAGACTCAAATCAACAGAATTAGAAATGACAAAGAAGAAGTAACAACAGACACTGCAGAAATACAAACGATTATGACAGATTACTACAAGCAACTATATGCCAATAAAATGGACAACCTGGAAGAAATGGACAAATTCTGAGAAAAGCACAACCTTCTGAGACTGATCCAGGAAGAAAAAGAAAATATAAACAGACCAATCACAAGCATTGAAATTGAAACTGTGATTAAAAATCTTCCAACAAACAAAAGCCCAGGATCAGATGATTTCACAGGGGAATTCTATCAAACAATTAGAGAAGAGCTAACACCAATTCTTCTCAAACTCTTCCAAAATATTGCAGAGGGAGGAACACTCCCAAACTCATTCTACGAGGCCACCATCACCCTGATACCAAAACCAGATAAAGATGTCATTAAAAAAAAAAGATTACAGACCAAAATCACTGATGTACACAAATGCAAAAATCCTCAACAAAATACTAGCAAACAGAATCCACAGCATATTAAATGGATCATACACCATGATCAAGTAGGGTTTATCCCAGGAATACAAGGATTTTTCATATATGCAAATCAATCATTGTGATAGACCATATTAACAAATTGCAGGATAAAAACCGCATGATCCTCTCAATAGATGCAGAGAAAGCTTTTGACAAAATTCAACACCCATTTATGATAAAAACTCTCCAGAAAGAAGGCATAGAGGGAACTTACCTCAACATAATAAAGGCCATATATAACAAACCCACAGCCAACTTCGTTCTCAATGGTGAAAAATTGAAAGCATTTCCACTAAGATCAGGAACAAGACAAGCTTGCCCAATCTCACCACTATTATTCCACATAGTTTTGGAAGTTTTAGCCACAGCAATCAGAGATGAAAAAGAAATAAAAGGAATCCAAATTGGAAAAGAAGTAAAACTGTCACTGTTTGAAGATGACATGATACTATACAGAGAGAATCCTAAAGATGCCACCAGAAAACTCCTAGAGCTAATCAATGAATTTGGTAAAGCAGCAGGATAAACAATTAATGCACAGAAATCTCTTGCATTTCTATACAATAATGATGAAAAATATGAAAGAGAAATTAATGACACAGTGCCATTTACCACTGCAACGAAAAGAATAAAATGCCAGGAATAAACCTACCTAAGGAGACAAAAGACCTGTATACAGAAAACTATAAGACACTGATGAAAGAAATTAAAGATGATACAAACAGATGGAGAGATATACCATGTTCATGGATTGGAAAAATCAACATTGTGAAAATGACTATACTACCCAAAGAAATCTACAGATTCAATGCAATCCCTATCAAACTACCAATGGCATTTTTCACAGAACTAGGACAAAAAATTCCACAATTTGTATGGAGACACAAAAGACCCCAAATAGCCAAAGAAATCTTGAGAAAGAAAAATGGAGCTGGAGGAATCAGGCTCCCTGAATTCAGACTATACTACAAAGCTACAGTAATCAAGACAGTATGGTACTGGCACATAAACAGAAATATAGACCAATGGAACAGGATAGAAAACCCAGAGATAAACCCACGCACATATGGTCACCTTATCTTTGATAAAGGAGGCAAGAATATACAATAGAGAAAAGACAGCCTCTTCATTAAGTGGTGCTGGGAAAACTGGACAGCTACATGTAAAAGAATGAAATTAAAACACTCCCTAACAGTATGCACAAAAATAAACTCAAAATGGATTAAAGACCTAAATGTAAAGCCAGACACTATGAGACTCTTAGAGGAAAACATAGGCAGAACACTCTATGACATAAATCACAGCAAGATCCTTTCTACCCACCTCCTAGAGAAATGGAAATAAAAACAAAAATAAACAAATGGGACCTAATGAAACTTAAAAGCTTTTGCACAGCAAAGGAAACCATAAACAAGACAAAAAGACAACCCTCAGAAAGGGAGAAAATATTTGCAAACAAAGCAACTGACAGAGGATTAATCTCCAAAATATACAAGCAGCTCATGCAGCTCGATATTAAAAAAATAAACAACCCAATCCAAAAATGGGCAGAAGACCTAAATAGACATTTCTCCAAAGAAGATAAACAGATTGCTAACAAACACATGAAAGGATGCTCAACATCACTAATCATTAAAGAAATGCAAATCAAAACTACAATGAGGTATCACTGCACACCGGTCAGAATGGCCATCATCAAAAAATCTGCAAACAATAAATCCTGGAGAGGGTGTGTAGAAATGGGAACCCTCTTGCATTGTTGGTGGGAATGTAAGTTGATGCAGCCACTATGGAGAACAGTATGGATGTTCCTTGAAAAGCTAAAAATAGAACTACTATATGACCCAGTAATCCCACTACTGTGCATATACCCTGAGAAAACCATAATTCAAAGAGTCACGTACCACAATGTTCATTACAGCACTGTTTACAATATCCAGGACATGGAAGCAACCTAAGTGTCCATCAACAGATAAATGGATAAAGAAGATGAATAAATAAATAAATAGATAGATAAATACATAAATAAAATTGAGTTATTTGTAGTGAGGTGGATGGACCTAGAGTCTGTCTTACAGAGTGAATTAAGTCAGAAAGAGAAAAACAAATACTGTATGCTAACACATATATGTGGAATCTAAAAAAATAAAAAAAATTGTTCTGAAGAACCTAGGGGCCGGCAGGGCAGGAATAAAGATGCAGACATAGAGAATGGATTTGAGGACATGAGGAGTGGGAAGAGTATGCTTGGATGAAGTGAGAGAGTGCCATGGACATATATACACTACCAAATGTAAAATAGATAGCTAGTGGGAAGCATCCACATAGCACAGGGAGATCAGCTCAGTGCTTTGTGACCACCTAGAGGGTTGGGATAGGGAGGATGGGAGGGAGACGCAAGAGGGAGGGGATATGTGGATATATGTATATGTATAGCTGATTCACTTTGTTATACAGCAGAAACTAACACAAAAATGTAAAGCAATTATACTCCAATAAAGATGTTTAAAAAAATGTGGAAAAAAGAAAAAGAATTAACACCAATTCCATACAATCTTTTCCAGAAAGTTGAAGAGACGAGAACATTTCCCAATTTACTGTATGAAGCTAATTCTACCCATATACTAAAACCAGAAAAAGACAGAAAAAGGAAAAGATGGTCTTAATTGTTAGCAAATAAAATTCAACAGTAAATAAAAAGAATTATATACCATTAACAACAGTAATTTATTCCAGGGATCAAAAGCTGTTTGAATATTTGAAAATCAATCAATGTAATCCACTATATTAATAGGCTAATCCACTATATTAACAGGCTAATTTCTGCATCGATTGATAAGTGTATCAATACATATTCGTGATTTTTTTAGAAAAACTTAAAAAAATAAAAAAACAATAGAGAGGAAATTTCTCAATAAAGAGCATCTAAAAAACTGTACAGCTAACATTAAACTTAGTGATGAAATATTTTTCTCCTAACATCAGGAACAAGGCTAGAATGCCTGGTCTCACCACGTGTATTCAGCAAAGTGCTAGAATTTCTAACTGGTACAATACGGCAATAAAGAGGCATTAAAATACATAGAAAAAAAAGATAGAGATCTGAAAGGAAGAAATATAACCGTCCCTATTTATGGATGACATGCTTGCCTATATAGGAAGTTCCAAAGACTCTACCAAAAACTCCTAGAACTATTAAGTGAGTTTATCAAGGTCATAGGATATAAGATAAACATACAAAAATCAACTGTATTTCTAAATACTAGCGATAAACACATGGACATTGAAATTAAAAGTACTACTTAAAATTGCTCAAAAAATGAAATACTTAGGTGTAGGTGTAACAAAACATGTACAGAACTTGTATGTTGAAAACTGTACAACACTAATGAAAGAAATTTTAAAAGACTTGAATGAATAGAAAGATATACTGTGTTCATGATTGGAAAAGTCAACATGCCAAAGACAGCAATTCTCCTCAAACTAAAACTCCTATCAATATCTTTGAAAGATTTTTTTGTAGAAAGATACAAGTTTACTCTAAAATTTATATGAAAAAATAAGTAAACTAGAATAGCTAAATACAATTTTGAAAATGAAGAATAAAGTGGGAGGAAGGAATTTCAAGACTTATTCTATTCAAGTCTATAGTAATCAAGACTGTGTGGTTCTGGTGGAGGAATAGACACATAGATCAGGTAACAGAGTAAGGAAACCAGAAGTAAACTCACACAAACATTCCTAAATGGCTTTTGAACAAGATGCAAACACAACTAATTGGAGGAAGGATGGTCTTTCCATCAAATGTTGTCAGAGAAATTGGACATTTGCAGCCATAGATAGATAGATTGATTGATTGATTGATTGATAGAAAATAGATAAATAAATAAGCAAATTCGTTTTAAAAAATTAAAAAATAAAAAGAACTTCATCCTACCAGAGGGCAGACAGCAGAAGCAAGAAGAACAACAGTTCTGCAGCCTGCAGAACGAAAACCACAATAACAGAAAGTTAGAGAAAATGAAAAGACAGGGGATTATGTCACAGATGAAGGAAGAAGATAAAACCCCAGCAAAGCAACTAAATGAAGTGGAGATAGTCAACCTTCCAGAAAAAGAATTCAGAATAATGATAGTGAAGATGATCCAGGATCTCAGAAAACGAATGGAGGCAAAGATTCAAAAGGTGCAAGAAATGCTTATCAAAGATCTAGAAGAACTAAAGAACAAACCAACAGAGATGAACAATACAATAACTGAAATGAAAAACACACTAGAAAGAATCAATAGCAGAATAACTGAGGCAGAAGAATGGATAAGTGATCTGGAAGACAGAATGGCAGAATTCACTGCTGCGGAACAGAATAAAGAAAAAAGAATGAAAAGAAATGAAGACAATCTAAGATACTTCTGGGACAACATTAATGCACCAACATTCGCATTATGGGGGTCGAGAAGGAGAAGAGAGAAAGAAAGTACCCGAGAAAATATTTGAAGAGAATATAGTTGAAAACTTCCTTATCATGGGAAAGGAAACAGTCAACCAAGTCCAGAAAGCACAGAGAGTCCCAGGCAGGATAAACCCAAGGAGGAACACGCTGAGACACATAGTAATCAAATAGACGAAAATTAAAGACAAAGGAAAAATATTAAAAGCAACAAGGGAAAATGGCAAATAACATACAAGGAACTCCCATAAGGTTATCAGCTGATTTCTCAGCAGAAATTCTGCAAGCCAGAAGTGAGTGGCATGATATATTTAAAGTGATGAGCGGGAAGAACCTACAACCAAGAATTCTCTACCCAGCAAGGGTCTCATTCAGATTTGACAGAGAAATCGAAAGCTTTACAGACAAGCAAAAGCTAAGAGAATTCAGCACAACCAGACCAGCTTTACAACAAATGCTAAAGGAACTCCTCTAGGAGGGAAAGAGACTAGCAACTTAAAAAAAAAAAAGTGTACATATATAGACTGTTATATTAAAAACCTCATTGGAACAGCAAATCCCAAAACTACAATAGATACACACACAATAAAAGAAAAGCAACACAAATACAACACTAAGGATGGTCATCAAACCACAAGAGTAGAGAACAAAAGAGGAAGGGAAGGAAAAAACCTACAAAAACAAACTCAAGACAATTAAGAAAATGGCAATAGGAATACACACATCGATAATTACCTTAAATGTAAATGGATTAAACGTGTCAACCAAAAGACATAGACTAGCTGAGTGTATACAAAAACAAGACCTGTATACATGCTGTCTGCAAGAGACCCACCTCAGACCTAGGGACACATACAGACTGAAAGTGAGGGGATGGAAGAAGGTATTCCATGGAAACGGAAATCAAAAGAAAGCTGGAGTAGCAATACTCATATCAGACAAAATAGACTTTATAATAAAGACTGTTATAAGAGACAAAGAAGGACACTACATAATGATCAAGGGATCATTCCAAGAAGAAGATATAACAATTGTAAATATATATGCACCCAACATAGGAGCACCTCAATATATAAGGCAAATTCTAACAGTCTTAAAAAAGGAAATCAACAATAACGCAATAATCGTGGTGGACTTTAACACCTCACTCTCATCAATGGACAGATCATCCAGACAGAAAATCAATAAGGAAACACAGGCTATAAATGGCACATTAGAGCAGATGGACCTAATTGATATTTATAGAGCATTCCATCCAAAAGCAGCAGAATATACATTCTTCTCAAGTGCACACAAAGCATTCTCCAGGATTGACCACATGCTGAGCCACAGGGTGAGCCTCAGTAAAGTTAAGAAAATTGGACTCATATCAACATCTTTTCTGATCACAATGCTATGAGATTAGAAATAAATTACAAAGAAAACTATAAAAAACACAAACATGTGGAGGCTAAACAATATGCTACTAAACAACCAATGGATCACTGCAAATATCAAAGAGGAAATCAAAAAATACCTAGATACAAATGAAAATGAAAGCCTAACGATTCAAAACCTATGGGATGCAGCAAAAGCAGTTCTAGGAGGGAAGTTCATAGCAATACAATCTTACCTCAAGAAACACGAAAAAATCTCAAATAAACAACCTAACCTTACACCTAAAGCAACTAGAGAAAGAAGAACAAACAAAACCTAAAGTGAGTAGAAGAAATCATAAAGATCAGAGCAGAAATAAATGAAATAGAGACAAAGAGAACAATAGTAAAGATCAATGAAACTAAAAGCTGGCTTTTTGAAAAGATAAACAAAATTGATAAACCTTTAACCAGACTCATCAAGAAAAACAGAGAGAGGACTCAAATCAATAAAATTAGAAAACAAAAAGAAGAAGTTACAACTGACACCACAGAAATACAAAAGATCATAAAAGACTACTACAAGAAACTAAATGCCAGTAAAATGGACAACCTGGAAGAAATGGACAAATTCTTAGAAAAGTGCAACCTTCCAAGACTGAACCAGGAAGAAATAGAAAATATTAACAGACCAATCACAAGCACTGAAATTGAAACTGTGATTTAAAAACTCCAAACAAACAGAAGTCCAGGACCTGATGGCTTCACAGGTGAATTCTATCAAACATTTAGAGATGAGCTAACACCTATCCTTCTCAAACTCTTTCAAAACTGCAGAGGAAGGAAAGCTCCCAAACTCATTCTATGAGGCCACCATCACCCTGATACCAAAACCAGATAAAGGTACCACAAGAAAAGAAAATTATAGGCCAATATTACTTAGGAACATAGACGTAAAAATCCTCAACAAAATACTAGCAAACAGAATCCAAGGGTACATTAAAAGGATGATACACCATGATCAAGTGGGATTTATCCCAGGGATGCAAGGGTTTTTCAATATCTGCATATCAATCAGTGTGATACACCACATCAATAAATTGAAGAATAAAACTATATGATCATCTCAATAGATGAAGAAAAAGCTTTTGATGAAATTCAGCACCCATTTATGATAAAAAAAACTCTCCAGAAAGTGGGCATAGAGGAAACCTACCTCAACATAATAAAGGTCATATATGACAAACCTACAGCTAACATCATACTCAATGGTGAAAAGCTGAAACATTTCCTCTAAGATCAAGAACAAGACAAGGATGTCCACTCTTACCACTTTCAACATAGTTTGGCAGTCCTAGCTATGGCAATCAGAGAAGAAAAAGAAATAAAAGGAATCCAAATTGGAAAAGAAGAAGTAAAACTGTCACTGTTTGCAGATGACATGATACTATACATAGAAGATCCTAAAGATGTTACCAGAAAAGTACTAGAGCTAATCAATGAATTTGGTAAATTTGCAGGTTACAAAATTAATACACAGAAATCTGTTGCATTTCTATACACTAACAATGAAAGATGAGAAAGAGAAATTCAAGAAACAATTCCATTTACCATCGTATCAAAAGGAATAAACCTACCTAAGGAGACAAAAGACCTGTACTCCAAAAACTGTAAGATGCTGATGAAAGAAATCAAAGAAGACACAAACAGATGGGACGATATACCATGTTCATGGATAGGAAGAATTAATATTGTAAAAATGACTATACTACCAAAGGCAATCTGCAGATTCAATGCAATCCCCATCAAGTTACCAATGGCATTTTTCATAGAACTAGAACAAAAAATCTTAAAACTTGCATGGAGACACAAAAGACCCCGAATAGCCAAAGCAATCTTGAGAAAGAAAAACGGAGCTGGAGGAATCAGGCTCCCTGACTTCAGACTATACTACAAAGCTATAGTCATCAAAATAGTATGGTACTGGCACAAAAATAGAAATATAGATCAATGGAACAGTATAGAAAGCCCAGAAATAAGCCCATGACAAAGGAGGCAAGACTACACAATGGTGGAAAGACAGTCTCTTCAACAAATGGTGCTGGGAAAACTGGACAGCTACATGTAAAAAAATGAAATTAGATCATTCTTTAACACCAATCACAAAAATAAGCTCAAAATGGATTAAAGACGTAAATGTGAGACCAGACACTATAAAATTCCTAGAGGACAACATAGGCAGAACACCCTCTGACATAAATCACAGCAATATCTTTTTCGATCTGTCTCCCAGAATAATGGGAATAAAAACAAAAATAAACAATGGGACCTAATTAAACTCAAAAGCTTTTGCACAGCAAAGGAAACCATAAACAAAACGAAAAGACGACCCACAGACTGGGAGAAAATATTTGCAAATGATGTGACCAACAAGGGATTAGTCTCCAAAATTTACAAACAGCACATGAGGCTTCATATCATCAAAACAAACAACCCAATCAAAAATTGGGCAGAAGACCTAAATAGACATTTCTCCAAAGAAGACATACAGATGGCCAAGAGGCACATGAAAAACTGTTCAACATCTCTAATTATTAGAGAAATGCAAATCAAAACTACAGTGATATATCACCTCACACCAGTCAAATGGCTATCATCAAAAAATCCACAAACAATAAATGATGGAGAGGGTGTGGAGAGAAGGGACCTCTGCTACACCATTGGTGGGAATGTAAATTGGTACACCACTATGGAGAACAGTATGGAGGCTCCTTAAAAAAACTAAAATTAGAGATGCCATATGACCCTGCAATCCCACTCTTGGGCATATATCTGGAGAAAAACATGGTCTGAAAGGATACATGCACCCCAATGTTCATTGCAACACTGTTTACAATAGCCAAGACATGGAAGCAACCTAAATGTTTATCGACAGAGGAATGGATAAAGATGATGTGGTACATATATACAATGGAATATCACTCAGCCATTAAGAAGAATGAAATAATGCCATTTGCAACAACATGGATGGACCTAGAGATTGTCATATTGAGTGAAGTGAGTCAGACAGAGAAAGAGAAATATCATATGATATCCCTTATATGCGGAATCTAAAAAGAAATGATACAAATGAACTTATTTACAAAACAGAAACAAACTCACAGACTTAGAGAAGGAACTTATGGTTACCAGCGGGGAAGCATGGGGGGAATGGATAATTAGGGAGTTTGAGATCAACATGTACACACTGCTATATTTAGAATGGATAACCAACAAGGACCTACCGTATATAGCACAGGGAACTCTGTTCAATGTTATGTGGCAGCCTGGATGGGAGGGGAGTTTGGGGGAGAGTGGCTACATGTATATGTATGGCTGAGTCCCTTTGCTGTGCACCTGAATCTATCATAACATTGTTAATTGGCTATACTCCAATATGAACTAAAAAGTTTAAAAAGATGAATAAATAGATATATTATTGGAAAAAAAAAAAAAGAACTTCATCCTAAAGCTCACACCTTATACAAAAATTAATTCAAAGTGGATAGTTGATGTAAATATAAAACTATAAAAAAGAAATAGGAGAAAATCTTCAAGATTTAGGGCTAAGCAAAGAGTACTTAGATGACACCAAAAAAGTGTGAGTCATAAATGAAAAAATACATTGTACTTCATCAAAATTTAAAACATACATCTGGGGAAAATCTACACTTTAGAGATCATATCTAATCATTTAATCTTGTAATCCCAACATTTAACTAATTAGTTCTATGCAAATAAGTAAATGCCAAATAAGTATTTGTTGAAAGACTATATGAATATGGGCAAAGTACTTTTTAAAACTTAATCTGCTGTATGTGATCTGATTCAATTCAGTGTTCATTGAACATCTACTGCTGGGAAGCCCTGTGTTGGGTCCTGAAGCACTGGATCTCAGATAAGGAAATGAGGGAGTGAGCAGAGTACAGGGTGGGGAAAACCAACACAAATCTTGCCTTTTAAATAATAAAGATAACCCTCTGGAAATTAAACCAGAGCAACTTCTCTAGAGCCAAGCATTCTAAAACTTCAGCGTTTTGGGGTGGGTAAGCTTATCTCAGTCATCTCCACTAGGCTTTGGTTCTATAAACCAAGCATAAACCTTTAAATCAGGATTGACAGGTGTTTGGCATTCGTGTGACTTCTTCCCCTACCATGTTGGAGACAGACATCACTAATCAATCTCAGCGCCATACAGCTCTGTGCCTAGATGTGGCCTTGGAATCCATCTCAACCCAGTGCTCTAGGCAGTGCTCACCAGTCCATCAGAGTCAATCTTAGAAAAAAAAAAAATCACGATCTCGGTCTGAGGGTTACCCTGTATAAGCCACTCCTCTGCCAAGTGTGTGGGTGAATGGCTCGGTACCGTGCTTCTGAGAGCTCCAGGGTTCAGTAGGAAGAGGAGACTGCAGGTAGAAGGCTTCAACTGGGTCATCATCCTTCAGAGGACTGGCTCTCACACGGTATTTTTCCTAGTCCTCAATAGACACGTCAGCATCTCCCTACCTGCTGGCTCTGGCAGAGAGAAAGGGAGAGACAGGGACGAAGGGCTGCCACGGAGTCCAGGTGCCCTTAATGCGGTCCAGCGTGGCCCCCACAGGGCTGCTCTGCTTGCCGGCAGATATCCTTTTGAGCGTTCAATTAAAAGGGACATTTGCTGACGTCCGTAGGTGGTGCGCGTGGTCCTGGCTGCTTCAACATGCTGGCTTCCAGCATCGATATTTATAAGATTTGGGAGATATTTTGTGTTTGTTTAAATGCAAACATGAATGTTTACAGGACCTGGGCGATTTTGTGTTTATTTAAAGCCTCAGAAATAACAGGACCACTCTGTTTTACAACCTAGATAATATTTTGCAGAAGTTTTGCTGCAATGGTCACAGGTGTTTTAGCATTAAAACTGGAGGTTCAGAACCAAGAACAAAGAATAACCTTCACAAATCTCCCAGCAAAAAGGATGCAAAGTGACACTGAGAAGAGGAATTCATTTTTTTACTCCTGGAATAGTGTTCTGAGAAAGCTTAGTGGTAAGGGAGATCCAGCTGGATTTCAGTGTCCTCATCCATAAAATAAGGCTAATGATACGGACTCAGAGGAGTGTTGAAACAGTGAACATAATGAGTAAATTCTTTCACGACCTTGGAGTGGAGGAAGGCCTTCTGTAAGTACTCAAAATCCAGAGGCCATTAAAAATTAATACACTCAAACACATTTTAAAAATAAGCAAATCAAATCCTAAGAAAAACTGGAAACAGTATCTGTGTCTGATATCACAAGAACTCATCTCTGTAACATATAAAGAGCTCCTAGAAAGTGAGAAGAAAATGGCCAAGAGGTTTATGAAAAGACTGCTTATAGAAAAAAAAGAGAAAGACAAACAGCTCTCATATGTATATATATATATATATATATATATATATATATATATATATATATATATACACATATATATGAAAGAAAAGAGGCTCAATTTTACTCATATAAGAGACAAAGTGAAAATACAGTAAAATAACATTTCTCACCTATCAGATTGGCAAAAATCCAAAAGTTTAACAACACTCTGCTGGCAAGGTGGTGGGGAAATAGGTACTCTCATACATTGCTGGTGGGGGTGCAAAATGGTACAACCCCTGCAGAGGACAATTTGCCAACTGTCATCAAAATTACAAATGCATTTACCCTTTGACCCAGAAATCCCACTTCTGGGAATTTATCCTACAGATATACTTCAAATATATGAAGCAATGAATATATATTATATGCAGCATTAATTACTAGCCAAAGATTAGAAACAATCCAACAGTCCATCCACAGGGAACTGATGATATTACACCAGGGGGTATGTGTACCACGGAATATTATGCAGTTGTAAAATGAAGAATGAGGCTGCTCTCTATGTAGTGACGTGGAAAGGTCTCAGTGAAAGAAGTCAGGAGCAGATACTGCACATAAGTGGGTAAGAAAGGTGAAGAGTTGGGGAGAAAATATATTTACATTTGTTTTTCTTTTCAAAATTTCTATGTCTGTTTTAACATCATCTGCATTATTTTTTTCTTTTTACCTTTTGACCACCTTCATTCATTTGAACCAATATTTCTATTTCCTTTAATTTTCAAAAATAAATATTTGTAGCATCCAGAAGAAACTAATAGAAACAGGAGTCCTAATGGGTAACAGAGCTGGAAATATAATGGGTGGGAACAATGGCAGAAGCAATACTTTTTGACATTTCCCTTTTTATATTATTTTGACCTTTCACCATGTGAACTTGTTAACTTTTTAAACATAAAAATTTAGAAAAAAAAAAAAAAGGAATTGAGTTAATGAGCATAAAACACTTAGCCAGTGTTCCAGATCCATTTAGATATATATGTTAGTGGTTTATATAATTTAAAAGGTCCTCTTGTGGTTTTTGAATTTGGCTCTACAGAGTTCTAAGGCTGTTAATCATCATGTGGCCTTCACACCACTAGCATCAGAATGATCTGGGGCATATATTAAAAATGAATTTTCCTGGGCCCAACCCAATGCTTGCCTGCATGATCGGAACATCTAGGGATGACGTCTAGGAATAGGGAGTTTTTAAATTCTCCACGTGATTCTTATGAACCTTGAAAGTTGAGCATGACTATGATCTACCCCAAGTGGGGACGGTGTGAAGCCAGCAAGTGTGTAGGGACCCACTGAGACTGCGACTTTCAATGGCAAATATAGGCTGCCAAGTTCAAATCATATCTCTTGAGCTCCCAGCATGCACATCCCACTGCCTATGGCATCATCCCTTGACTGCGTGGTCGGGACCCCCAATGTAACACATCCAACCTTGAGCTTGGGTAGACTGCACTGTGAACGGTCTCCTGCACCCACTGTTCTCTTACACCCTCCCCATCTCAGTAAAGGATGCCATAACCCACTCTGCTGTTCAAGCTAAACATTTGGGCATCATCTCTGATTCTTACCTTGGTCCTCTTCCCATACCTAGTCCGTCAGCAAGTCCCAGCCTCAGCAAGGGTCGGACCAGTTTGCACTCCCACCAGCAATGTATTGCCTGTTTCTCTACTGCTTTGCCAACAGAAATTGAAATTGGGTGTCTTTTCAAATGTATAAGAGCTGTTTGTATTTCTTTCTTTCTTTCTTTCTTTTTCATAAGCAATCTACTCATGAAGTTTCCATTGCTGGTTTTTTCCCTCTCACTCTATAAGGGCTTTTTATATGTTTTCAGTGTCTTCCCGTTGCACTCAGGATAAACACTGTTTTCCTCGCCGTGGCCTGCCAAGGACCGGGTGGCCTGCCCCTTCCTCCCTGTCCTATTCATCCCCTGCTGCTCTTTCTTGCCCTCTGTGTCCACCCACACAGCCCTCCTTTCTTCCTTTGAATAGGCCTCCCTCACCCTGCCTCAGGGCCTTTGCTTGTCAGGTCTCTGCCTGGAACGTTCTTTCTCCAGAATCTCCCAGGCTTATCCCTTTGTGTAGCTGAGGACTCAGCTCAAATCCCACCTCCTGGGAGAGACCCTCCCTGACCACACCAACCCAAAGTAGCCCCCAGCCCACCCCATCCCCCGGTGGTCGCTCTGCCACCTTTGTTTACATCTAGAAAAGCATGAGAATATTGGGGGAGGAGAGGGCTCTGCCAAGATAGAAAAGGGACAGAAAAGGGAACTTGGGGACAAGCTTTGCCTATTCCACAGCCTTCATTTGGAGCCTTGTCTCTACTCCTGGGGCCTGGGGCCTTTGCTAGAAAAGCAAGTCAGGGACAAATAGGACAGGGAGGTAGTGGAATTCACATCTTTTCTGGGCATGAACACAAACTCGAGTGGGCCAGACCTAGCACACAGGGGCTCATCTGTGTGTGATCTGTTGCTCTGTGATCTCCACAACACCTCTTCACTGTAATTAGCCAAGAAAACTGCAGTTGAACAGAAGAAGCAATTCCTGCTTTAGTCGGTCATGGAAACAATTTAAACTTTACCCTGGCCACTTGGTTTTTCAAGCAGAGGGCACATGGCAGTCCATTTGAAATGAGACCAGCATCTTCTTTTCCCTTTGTAAGTTCCTATAAAATAAAACCACCAGATTCCCAGAAGATAAAACATCCATTCTCTCCCTCCCGTTCACATAAGTGCGTCCTCACGCCATCACAGGCTTCTGCAGATTTTAATAAGGTCCCCTGTGTGGGTCTCTTCAAATATGGGCAAAAGACTCAGAGTGAGAAAATGTCACATCAAATCAAGGGTGCTATAAATGCAGCCCTTGTGGCGGGCAGACGGCTCACAAGCAGCTTGAACCAAATCACAATCTTTGCCTGTTGGTAACCAAAATGGAAGAGTCTCCTTTGGGGCCTTCATTTTGGCAATTTCAATTAAATACTTAGAATTTTTTTGTAAAGGAAAACAGTGTTTGAATTGGGCAAACATCATAGCCTGCTAATGGTGAGAGACCCTCAGAACTTTTATTTCCTGAGGGGAAAAGTGCTTTAGAGACCAGTTCCGGTTAAACGTAAACAGCTAGACACACAGACACAACCACCTCTAACTCCAAAACCTTTTCTGAATCTACGTTTCTGCTTATGTTACTGTAACCTAGATCTCCAGCCTGGATTGCTCTAGTCCTACGGCGTAAATCAACATCCCACGCTTTTGTGGGTGTCTGAGCCCTTCCTGGACCCTCTGGAGGGTTTGTTGTAGGGTAGCAGTTCTTAACCAGGAAGATTTTGCCCGTAGAGGATATTTGGAAATGTCTAGACACAGCTGGGGAGAGAAGAGTGCTACTGGCGTTTAGTGAGTAGACGCCAGAGATGCTGCTAAACATCCCACAAAGCGCAGGACAGCCCCCCAACCAAGGTGATCAAGGCCCAGATTCCCACAGAACGAGGCTGAGAAGCCCCGTGGTAGAGACAAGTTTTTGCTGAGTCACTCACACTGCAGGCGCCCCGTCAACACAGGGTCCAGTCTGCGGTCCTGGGGGCGCCTGGGCTTCTGCTGATTTCACTGTCTGCAGCTCTGGGGTTGTGGCCTTTCTCTGTGGGACGCTGCTGCCACCAGGCTGGCATTAGCAGAGTATGGAGAGGAAACCATTACACTGTCTTCACTGGACTGCCTGTCCCTCCTCTCCCAAACAAAGCCTCTGACTGGAAGTTTTGGGGTTAAGGAGGCAGAGGAAACCAGAGTTCAGTAGAGGGAACAATATACTGGCATCCCAATGTCCTTCAGTTGTTCTTCGAAGACATTTACCTGCAAGGACCTGCCCATGGTTCGTCTTTCCTCCTAAGGTCCTGACACCTGCCGTGTTCCTTCCCCGCACACTGTCCTCAACCTGCAGCTGCCAGTCTTCCCCGCCCCTGAATGTTCTTCTTCTATTACGCTTTGCTCTCTGTCTCTCTGATCCCCACCCAAACTAAGGTTTTGGTCTATTTCTGCATTTCAGAAACCTCAGGCAGGCCTGTGCTAAACCAAAGAGGCTCCAACCTCAGCATGCCAAAATATCTCACAGAAACTTGTAAACGGTAGTAGTTTCTCGAACATATTCCAAATCAAAATTTTAGGCAGGGGTCCCTCTTAAACAAGTCTTTGGAATCAGAAAGGGAGACAAAAGAAAATGCATTTTTTTCCCTGATTCTTTAAGGAGTGGGCATGTGAGTTTCTTTTGTTTTCTATTTTCAGATCTGTTAGAAAGAAGGGATGTATAAAATAACAATTGGGAGTATCAGAAAGTTCTAGATTTGAACTGTAACTCCAGCCTGGAAGCCATGTGATCTTGGGCAAGTTGTTTACCTTCCTGGAGGTTTGGATTCCAACATGGAGATGACAACACTCTCTATCCTACATGGAGGCTGTAGGATTTAAATAAAGGAATTCGTGTAAACACAGTGCATGGCACATAGCAAATCTTCAATGAATATTAACTATTGTTACTACAGACCTCAAATTTCTGACATCCTTAACAGTAACATGAGAAATTCTGGATGAAATCCTTTGAGAAATGTGACTAATCAACTACTAAAAAGCAAAGAGAAGATAGACTCTGCCTGCCCATGACTCTGAGGATAAAACCAGTTTCCTAAGTATATAATTTTTACTCTAAGTGTGACCCTCAGAACGAGGCATCAGCCTCCCCTGGGAGTTCGTTAGAAATACTGTATCTCAGGATGCACCATAGACCTACTGAATCAGGGTCTGCTCTTTATCAAGACCCCCAGGAGATGCGCGTGTGTATTAAGGTGTGAGAAACACTAGGAAACGTGGTCCAAAATATGATGTGCACGTGGCTGCAGGAGAATTAGCTTCAGCTGGTTCTGTTTCCATGGTCTGTGGGTGACCTGATGACTTATTAATACCTGGCGTATCAATATTCTATCACTGTGTAATGAATTACCATAACCTGAGCAGCTTAAGATAACCCCCACTTATTATCTCACAGTTGTGTGGGTCGAAAGTCTCTGCTCAGAGCAAGACAGAGCTGAAATCAGGGTGCTGCCCAGACCGGGCTGTCTTCTGGAGGCTCTGGGGAGGAGTCCACTTTCAAGACACTCGTGTGTTGGGAGAGTTCATTCCTGGTAGCTTTGGACTGAGGTCCCTGTTGTTTCCCAGCCGTTGGGTGGGAACTGCTCTCTGCTCCTCAGGCCACTCTTGAGCCCCCACCATGTGACTCCCATAGCTCGGCAAGAGAGCACTTCCCTTGCATCAGATCTCTTTCAAATACAAGCTCCTTTTCCCCTCTGCTGCTGGCCAGAAAAAAAAACTCTCTGCTTTTAAAGGGCTTGAGTGATTAAGTTAGGATAATCTCACTATCCGAAGGTCAGATCTGCTATATAACATAACCTAGTCCCAGGAGTAAAATCCTTCATCTTCATACCAGGGGGAGGGGAATCCAGGGGTCGTCTTAGAACCCTGCTACCACCCCAGGTGTTACAGACAGTAAGTGTCCCCCCACAATTCCTATGTTGAAACCCCAATGTGACTGTATTCAGAGATAGGCCCTTTAAGGAGGTGATCAAAGTTGAATGAGGACTGGAGTTCTTAAGAGAAGAGGAAGAGACACCAGGAGTGCATGTTCACAGAGGAAAAGTCGTGTGAGGACACATCTGCAAGCCAGAGAAAGTGGCCTCAGGAGAAACCAACCCCGCCAGCACCTTGATCCCGGACGTCCAGCCTCTAGAAATAAATTTCTGTTGTTGAAGCCACCCAGTCTTTGGAATTTTGTTATGGCTGCCCTAGCCAAACAATACACTGGATAATAATAGCAATGAAAATCTAGTTTTTAAAAATGTGAAGTTGGCATGGCAAGATCCTTTGATGAAGTTTGAAATACACTCATATACAAACCAATTGAAACACTTGTGTGCCAGCCAGGGGAACCAGGATGCGAGGACAGATGATGTAAAAACCTGTGGATGATGGCGTATGCACTAGAAAATCACATATGAGCATCGCTTAGTATAAATCAGTGCCCTGAGACTTGCACCAAGTGCTGTGGAAACACAGAGAAGTAAGATCACTTGCAATGGTACTTAGATAGGTTCATCCCATCTGCTGAGCTAAGAAGATGGAACAGGGTTTAGAAGGATGAGCTATACTTTGTTTAGATTTGGCTCCTGTTGAATATTTGTGATTGCTTGATTATTGACCGAGTGAGAAAAACACCACTCCAAAAGGAATCTTCTGTGAAAAAAGAGAGAAAGTATCTGAAGGGAAACTGCTAAGAGGCGAAGCAAGAGAAAACTGCATTTTCTTCATTTTACATGTCTGACCAATCTGGATTTTACAATGATTATAAGTTTAATAGTATCATTTCACAAAAATAGTGAATGTGTTTTTTAAAAGACATGCATTGATGGGTTAGTTCTCATTTATTCCTGCTCCTCTCACATTGAACTGGTGATGTCTGACGTCCCACTGAGGTAGCTAAAAGCTGTCAGTGCAAACTATCACATTTAGAATGGATAAACAACAAGGTCTTACTGTGTAGCACAGGGAACTATATTCAGTATCCTGTGATAAACCATAATGGAAAAGAATATTTAAAAAAAGAATGTATATATGTGTATAACTGAGTCATTTTTCTGTACAGCACAAATTAGCACAACATTGCAAATCAACTAGAATTCAATTAAAAAAAAAAAAGACTGTCAGGCAGCCTTCATGTGGGTCCAGTTGGACCTATAGTCCAAGAGATAGACTGCTTTTCAGATCTGTTGTTTTTTTTGGTCCAGTTGGCCTCCATGGAATTTGCACACACATTTTAGAAATAAGATTGAATTTTTAGGTCTATTATTTTTCCAGTTCAAATATTAACACCTTTATATTTGATAAATGAAATGGTCATGGAGATATGCAAATCCACGATCATTTCATTTTTGGGAAGCTAAAATATAATCAGTTAAAAATGGAAGGTCCCCAGTTTTCTTCCATGTATTTAGAGATGTCAACAGGAGTAAGCAGGGATCACAAAGTAGACTGAATAAGACAAATTTCCAGCTTGGAGCCTGAGACACATTGAAGAACTCTTGCGAAGGCTGATATAATCACATATGTAAATCGGCCAGAGTTGCTTTTTTTTTTTTTTTTTTTCAAAATGTCTTGAAAAAGAAAGGGATTTATTTTGAAATTAGCTGTAAGAAAGGTAGGCAGGGAACGGCAAAGGTTACTCTGCATGAGATGCATGAGGTGTGACTAATCTCCAAGCTAACTTCTCTCACAAAGCAGTGGCCTTACTCTGGCCGTGGGGGTTGCCACTTGTTTGATGTGTCTTTGACTCACATGTTGTGGGTGAACCCACACTTCAAAGGCAAGGATCAGCAGGAATGTGCTTCTGGGTGCAAGATTTCCTGCCAGTGCAGGGCCTGTGGGGAGAAAGTCGGCCTGCCCTCCCTGGGGAGGTCCTGGAATGGTCCCCTTGAAAGGGACACTTGCCTTTTCCAGGGGATTTAAGACAGAAGCAGCTGATTTCCCGTGTGGCTCTCAGAGTGTCCTTGCCTCTTCCCTCTCTCAGCAGCAGCCCGAGTCCTGATCTCCACCATGGCTCACAGGAATTTGTAAGTCTCATAAGCAAAGCCTCTTAGTGCACAGCTTTTGAGAGCACAGCTTTCCCCTAATTTTAATTTTCCCCAAAGAACCACATTTAGAGATCTCCGGGTCTCTAGATCTGTGACCTCCTTCTCCCCGAGGAAGTCACCCCGGCTGTCTTAGCCGTTATCACAGCCCCCTTTTTTCTAGCTGACAGCCACAGCTGTAACTTTTAGCTGAGACTATTAGCCAGAATTACGGATGAATGAGTGAGTGAGTGAGTGAATGAATGCATGTGCACACACGTGCTGGCTGGCAGAAGCCCAGGATACAGGCACAGAGCACCGTCCTCCTACCTCTCGTCAACAGCTTTACCGGACACTACCTTGGTAAGTTCCCTGTCGCCATCTTTGTCTCCTTTTAGCCATCAGGCCTCACGAAAATGAAAGAGAGCTTCTATTCCTCAAAGGTTAGGACCCCCCCACCTACACAAAGCTTGGCGTACTATGTGTGACGGAGCGTTTTTCCTATTTTCTGTTCTTTTGATTTCTTTTAAAATCTATTTTAGGGACCTGTGTGTTTATGCCACAGGAAGTCTGTGTGCTAAGTTCTATGCATGTTAGCTAGAACCCTCTATTCCATTAATGGAAAGGGTGGGAAGGTGTTTTTGTCTCTGCTTTTCCCTAAACTGTACAAGACACATGGGTTTTCAACTAACATGAGTATTTCTCTCCCTTTCTCAGCAGCCTGGAAATATCTGTGACCCACCTCCCATAAAAGCAAGATGTATGGCAGCTAAGAATCGCTCATTTGCTGTCCTTGCAGGCAATTTTTGTACTGGAAGGGGAGGTTTAAAAGGACTAAGTTCTAGTTTCGCCTGAGGGGAGCCAAGTTTGGGAACTGGAGAGCAGGTCCTTCCCAAGTAGGCGTCCCTGCAGCCCTGTGCATGCAACCACAGGTCTTGTACAAAGCAATCATACTGACCTTGCCACCAGAGTTTACTTAAGGTTGAAAGTCAAAACTAAACTTAAAGGAAACCAAAGCTCATCACAACTGAGAAAAAAAGAAAACAGAAAACAGAGGGAGCTCGTGTGGATAGAAACTGTCAAGTTTCCCATTGCTTGTATTTGTCAGAATCACATCAGAAGTCCCCACCCACCTACCCTCCCTCCCTCCTTCCCGAAGTGATGCTGAAGTGACACTTGCAGAAGTGGTGGGGACATGCAGACACGGGACAGAGAGCACTCAGGGGCTTTGCCAGGATGGGTTGACCACAGCAGGTCATTTCCCAGCTCTGCTTCATACAACTGGTTCCCTTAACCTACTCTTCTTAGAAATAAGTTTCAGCACCTGGCAGGTGATATTTAACTTTACCTCCTTTGAAAGGGCACTTAGAGGTCATTACCACCCAGTCCCTAAGCTGCTTTCAGGACTTGAACTCATGTGAGAACAAAGGGCAAGGCCACACAGCACTTTACCTCCCCGGACGCCCACACGTGGAAACCCAGCTCAATCTGGGCTGGTCTTTTGAGAGTGCTTTACTTGAAATCTCACTGACAGAGGTATCCACTCGCCAGAACTCTAAAGAATGAAAGCACAGTGAAAGTCTATCAGAGGCAGAGGACCTAACGTTTATAGAGCGCTGGCAACGTGCCAAGCCCTGTGCATAGTACTGAACATGGATGAGACCATTTCACCCTTATCACAACCCTACAATGTACAGGAAACTGAGGCACAAAAATGTGAAGTGACCAAGATTACACAGCTGCTAAACGGAGAAACCAGGCAGTCTGACTCCTGAGCTTTTGTTCTTTTTTTTTTTTTCACTTTCTAATCAAAATTTTCTTTGTTTATTTAAATAACATTCTTTTAAGAAGGTAACATGTATACATACAAACAGTACAAAAGGGCATACGGTGAAGTGTGAATACATCTTTCAGTTCTGACCCCCTCTACTCTCCCAGTTTGCTCTAGAGACATTGAGTTTCTGGTATGTGTACATAGAGGTATTCTATGCATATAAAATTCTATACGTGCATACAAGCATTTGACTCTGACCCACCTGTCTTTTCCCCAGATGGCAGCTAGCTAGAGATACTCTTCTGTTTTTCCCCACTTAGTAATATATACCAGGGAGCATTCTATATCAGTACCTACAGATCTGCCTTATTCTTTTTAATCGCTGTGTGGTATTTAATTACATAAAAGCAGCCAGAGTTTTTTACTGAGGTCCCCCACCCTGCTCCTCTCCCAAAGGCTCTGAAACAAGCACAGAAACTTTTTCAGATTTTATCAGTGTTTTTACTGTTAACAATTATAGAAAAACAGAGGTTAAATATCACAATCAGGGTGTCTCTGAGAATCATAAGAATCTTTAAAAGTGTTAGTTACGGTTGTCCCTAGTCATCATCTAAATTCCACAGGCTCCTTATAGTTATTTGTATAAGTGTGTGTGTGTCCAGCATGTAGATAAGTGGGTTTGGCCAGGAGGTGCTGGAGGTGACACCAGGGCAAGAAGAAGGAGAAGGGGAGGAAAGGCATCTTTAGAGCCTTGGAACAAGTCTCGATGGACCCACCTTCCATGCAAAGTCTAAAGGGGCCTTTAAGCCGGAGTCTCCACAGCAGGCTGCTGGCAGGATATGTAACAGTTTCTCACGCTTTCCCAGTGACAATCTGAGGAGACCAATTCAATAAACATCATTCATCAATTACTGGGGTTTCTAAGGAATTTCCTTGGGAAAGGTGTGAATTGCAGTAAAAAGTTAAGTCCTAACCTTTTCAGCTCCCAAAGCTTGCTTTCTCCAGCTCTCCTTTGAGAGGGGGTGGGAGAGGAAGGTGAGGGTGATGAGAAAGAGGGGAGGACAGAAGGGTGAAAAACATCCGAAACCCAGAAAGAATCTCTCCGTCTCATACCGTCTTATAAAAAGGAACTTACCCATTCTGCCTTGATTTTTCTCCCCACAGGGATCTCTCCCATCACCAGGGCTTCACAGACAACAAAGAAAGACATCTGTCTGGTCATTCAAACATGAGCCCTGCTTCAGAAAGTGGCTCATTCTGACACCTTATTAGGGAATTTGAGGTGTGCCACCCGATGGCAGCGTGTGGCTTTGTGAGACCATCACTTTGTAGGTCCAGTGGCCATCTCTCTTCTTTGTTCCTCCTGCACAGAATGCCCACTAACCCCAAGGAAAGTCTTCTGTGAGTGGAAATAAAAAGAGGAAAACAGAGTTTGTCATATTTTATTTTTATTAACATAGCCCCAGTAAACGTTCTTGCTAGATGACCTCAGACATCATCAAGTGCCATTCTTCCCTTTTGGACAAGGACAGTGAAACCCAGGTAAGAACATTGAACATGCCCAAAGCCACATGTTACCTTGAGGTTTAAGCCCAGTCTGAATCTGACTTCATTTCGCACCTTGGCTGCATAGTTTACAGACTCCCATTGATGAAGATGGCAATACGCCATCCAACACGGTAAAGGTGCTTCAGAAAGACAAATATATGATATCACTTATATGAAGAATCTAAAAAACAACTGATACAAATGAACTTATTTACAAAACAGAAACAGACTCACAGACATAGAAAACAAACTTATGGTTACCAAAGGGGAAAGATGGGGGGGAGGGATAAATTGAGAGTTTGGGGTTGACATATACACACTACTATATATAAAATAGATAGCCAACAAGGACCTACTGTATAGCACAGGGAACTCTGCTCAATATTCTGTAACAACCTAAATGGGAAAAGAATGTGAAAAAGAATAGATACATGTATATGTATAACTGAATTACTTTGCTGTACACTTGAAACTAACACAGCGTTGTAAAACAACCATACTCCAGTATAAAATAAAAATTAAAAAGAAAAAAAGGAAGCCTTCCCTGAATCAATGTATTAACTTTGGATGAGCATTCTTCACTGCAATGTCTTTCTAAAGAGACCTAAAACAAAAGTCATTTAAAAAATGTGTGGCTCTCTTGATCAAAATTCAATGTTGGTAAAATCCTATTTTGTTTTCATAGTACAGGACTAGAGATAGTTTCAAAGTTCTATTAAAGCAGTTGCTTAACTGCATTGACTAGTAGGGTCTCTTACTGAGGACAGTTGAGATAAAAGAAGCAAAAGTAGAAGCCAAGTGCTGATATGCCCACAGTGGTGACCACAGGCTCCACAAGGGCAGAAAGCTTACTTATTTTATTTACCACAGCAAACCCAGTATTAACAGAATATATGATAATGGCTAGGCACTCAACACATTTTGGTTAAATAAATTAACAAAAGGATGATGGAAGAGGGGTTCCTCATCCATTTCTGTCTGCTCCAGCTGCCATCCTTCCCCAGTCTCCCAAGGGCAATGTGCTCTTGACGGCTCATGGCATCTCACGCACCTGGATCAGACCATAAATAACATCTTCTTAAAGAATGGGACCATTCTTTAACAGAATACCCTTTTTTAAGAGAGTACCATTTAAAAGAGTACCACTTAAGAGAGAGTATCATTCTTTAAGAGAGTACCATTGGTGCTTAAAAAGTGTGAAGGAACTCAATGCCCACTGATGGGAGAAGCAGAGCCGGCTCCCAGAACGGCCTTCCCCTACCCCACCTTGTCAACGCGGGAGCCTCACGGTACCCCTGGATGATACCTCCTACTTCTCAAGGTTGCCGTCTCAAAGCCTCAGGTTCCTGGTCTCTGAAATGTCAGTAATTCTGGTTAAACGTGTTCAATGAGGAAAGGTGTCACTTCTGGATCAGAAATTTGGGCGTATTTGGAAGACAGAAACAGAAATGATTTATGGATAGAAAAATCAAGGCATGAACTGGCAATCCCAGGTCGTGCCATGAGTGAGGGGGGCTGTCTAGTGCAGTCCGAGCCTTCTCAGTGGAAATTCAGCAAAGGCTGAGTCAGTGATGCTCTCTGAGATAATTAACCAGAGGACAGCTGATAGTTATGCCAGCTGATCTTTCCCCCCATCCATCTTCCTATATTCAGCACTTGTCCATGGTTTTGGGCTCAGGTTAAAACTGCAAAAATGGTCTCTAAGTAAATCAGGGGCCTGTTTTGAGAATGAAAAGTGAACATTGGGACAGGTGAGAAAAGTGGACTGCAATTCTGAATTTGGATATAAAATAGAAAGGCATCTCCTCCAGGTGAAATGCAAGTATTAAAGCACGTTGCCTCCTAAATCTGAGGTACCACACTCTCTGCCCACATCCTGCCATTCTCTGTCCAATGGAGAAACTCTTCCCAGTGAAAGCAGAGCCCCACTGCAGACCTAAAACCTCATATGTGTTGAGAAAAGCCCGTATTAGCTGCTTATACTGATGACTCCAGCCTTCAACTTATCAAATTAAATGGACAAGCAAGAATCACTAAACTTTTGAGAGAAAGAAATTATAAATAAAAATTTAAAAATCTTTAACCAAAATAGTTCTAGGGAGAAAGGAAGAAATGAAAATATGTCAAACACCTGTTTTAAGGATATGGGTTATAAATATTGATTTATTCTGAACAATAGAAAAGTACATGTCAATACATTAAAAATATATGGCTACACGTGAGATAACCAGAAATAAGATGTACAACTTCCAAAATACTAGAAGCAAAGCACAACACAAAATCAGAAAAGGAACAAAGAAAAGCCAGCCGATCCAGTGCCAGGAGTGAGAGGGTCACAGCAGAGACGAAAATCAGATCAAACACCCGTGTCATCACAAGAAAAGCAAAGGATTTTAACTTCCCCATTGAAAGAGAAAAACTTTCAGATTAGGTTTTAAAAGAAAAAAGCTGCATGTATGTTTATAAGAGACATACTTTAAAATTGATTCGAAGATTGAAAATATGGAGATTCATAAACATATATCAAGCAGAGGATGGAGAGGCAATTCATAAGGAAGAACTACAAACAGTCTATATGAGAAGATACTCAGCCTCTAATAAGAATAAGAAGATGAATTGAAATGACCATGCAATACCATTTTCCACTGGTAATAAGATGGGCAAAATTGTTAGCAACTGATAATAACTGGGCCTGGTGAGGATGTGGGCAAACAGGCACTGCAGACAGAACTGTAAGTTGGTCAGAATTTTCCAAGTAATGGGGGGCTTCAGGGGGAGGGAACAAGAATAGTGTGGCCCCACTGACTCATCTCCAGGATAAAGACTGGACCATAGGTACCCAGGTGACAAGTTTAGTCAACAAGTCATGTCATCACAAAGGGTGCTGATCCAGACCCATCTCTGATCCTTCCTCGTTTTACTCTCATGTGCATGTTTCTTTGCTAGAGTGTGCCTCAGTTTCTCCATCTACCTTACTGCTCTCATAAGATGAAATGAAATGAAATAGTATATGTAAAATGTTTTGCAGACTATAAAAAGCTACACAATATGTGACATTATCATTTTTTTCTTTTTTAAAATTTTTATTGGGGTATAGTTGATTTACAATGTTGTGTTAGTTTCAGGTGTACAGCAAAGTGGATCAGTTATACATATACAAGTACCTACTCTTTTTTATATTCTTTTCCCATATAGGCCATTACCGAGTATTGAGTAGAGTTCCCTGTGCTATACGGTAGCTTCTTATTAGTTATCTATTTTATATATAATAGTGTGTATATGTCAATCCCAATCTCTCAAGTTATCCCTCCCCGCCCCCATCCCCTGGTAACCATATGTTTGTTTTCTACATCTATGATTCTACTTCTGTTTTTTTTTTCTGTTTGTTTGTTTGTTTTATTTTGTTTTGTTTAGGATTCATTTCCCATGTAGGCCATTACAGAGTATTGAGTAGAGTTCCCTGTGCTATACATCAGGTTACTGTTAGTTATCTATTTTATATAAAGTAGTGTGCATATGTCAATCCCAATCTCACAATTTATCCCTCCCCTGCCATTCCCTGGTAACCATAAGTTTGTTTTCTCTATCTGTGACTGTATCATTTTTATAATAAGAATAAAATAGAAGAAGCACAGAAAAAAATGGGTATAAGATTAGACAAAATCTGGCTTCCTCCACCTGAATGTTTTTATTCTGCCTCAAAACTTACAAGAAACTTTAGAAGAAGTACATTCCTCATCCTTGGGTAGATCCAGATACGTGGTCAGCTGGTCTTCTTTATAGAAATGCAGCAAGACGGTCCCCAGCTCTCCCACAGCTGTGCCTGTCCAAAGCTTTCACAGTCACTGGAGCCCACTGAGGAGAAACCAAGGAAAGGCTTTTAGCAGCTGGGTCCCAAACCCTGGCCACAGGTCTCAGGGTAGCTTTTCAAGCCTGAGGTGGGAAGCAGGGACTCGGGGTTTTTGTTATACCGTCCATTGTCTGCCTTTTACTGTCACAGCTACTGTTGTTGTTTAGGGTGACATCTGAGCAGGCTTCTGACACTGGGGAGAGAGGGAAGACTTCCACCATCCAGGAGTGACAGGGTTTCTCCGAGGGAATGACATTTCCTCTTTCTGTAAGACCCTTGGCGTCATCTCCAAAAGTCAGCGCTTTCATAGAAAATTTCCATTAACCCAAGACATTCTAGATGAGAGTCATCACTCCAGAAATCAAACTTCTTTTTTTTTTAAATGCTGTTATTGGACAGATGTCAATATACTTTAGGAATAGTTAAGATATTAGGTTGGATCTGGGTCTATGTCTTACTAGGTCTGCAAACTTGTATAAGTTACTTCAATTCTTTGTGTCTCAGGCTCTTTCTTTTTTCTTAGCAATTTTCAAATATGAAATACAGTATTATTAATTATAATCCCCATACTGTGTGTTACATCCCCAGGGCTTATTTATTTTATAACTGAAAGTTTGTACTTTTTGACCCCCTTGACCCATTTCACCCACCCCTTGCCTCTGGCAACCACCAGTCTGTTCTCTGTGTCTATGCACTTATTTGGTTTTTTGTTTGTTTTGTTTCTATATTCCACACATAAGTGAGATCATACGCTATTTGTCTTTCTCTGTCTGACTTATTTCACTAAGCATAATGCCCTCAAGGTCCATCTATGTTGTTGCAAATGGTAGGATCTCATTCTTTTTTATGACTGAGTGTATGTATGTATATATACATATATATATATATATATATATATACACACACACACATATATATTTATGACTGAGTATATATATATGTAATATATATATATGTATATATATCACATCTTCTTTATGAATTCATCCTTCAATGGACACTTTGGTTATTTCCATATCTAGGCTATTGCGAATAATGCTGCAATGAACATGGGGGTGCATATATATTTTTGAATTAGTATTTTCATTTTCTTTGAATAAAAACACAGAAGTGGAATTGCTAGATCATATGGTAGTTCTATTTTAAATTTTTTTAGGACTTTCCATACTGTTTTCTAGTGACTGCTTTGCATTCCCACCAACAGTGCACAAGAGTTTCAATTTCTCCACATCCTCTACAACATTTGTTATTTCCTGTCTTTTTGATATTAGCCATTCTAACAGGTGTGAGGTGATATCTCATTGTGGTTTTGATTTGCACTTCCCTGATGATTAGCAATGTTGAGCATCTTTTCATGTACCTGTTGGCCATCTTTGGAATGTATGTTTTCTTTGGAAATTGTCTATTCAGGTCCTCTGCTCATTTTTCCGTTGGATTGATTGGTTTCTTGATATTGAATTGTATGAATTCTTTACATATTTTGAGTATTAACCCCTGATCAGGTATAACATTTGCAAATATATTCTCCCACTCAGTAGGCTGCCTTTTCATTTTGTTGATGATTTCCTTTGCTATGCAGAAGCTTTTTACTTTCATGTAGTCTGACTTATTTTTGCTTTTGTTGCCTTTGCTTTTGGAGTCAGATCCAAAAGTCATCACCAAGACCAATGTCAAGGAGCTTATTGCCTATGTTTTTTTGTTTTATGGTTTCAGGTCTTACATTCAGGTCTTTAACCCATTTGGAGTTAATTTTTGTGTACAGTGTAAGATAGTAGTCTAGTTTCATTCTTTGGCATGTCACTATCAGTTTTTTTCCAAAACCACTTATTAAATTCATTTATTCGTTCTTTATATTTACAGTGAGTTAAAAATAGTACCTACCTTTAGGCTTGTTATGAGAATCAAATGAGACAATGCAGGGAAGCATTTCACGCAGTCCTGGTATGTGGCAAGTGCTTGATAAACAGGAGCAATGGTTTTCCTTATTGTCTCATTCATACTCTATTATCCTTTCCCTTCCACTCAGACCGAGTCACCATTTCCTGAGTACACATGTTAGCAAATGAAAGCAGTCGGCAGGATAACATATGGCCACCCAGGAGGGAGAAACCAGATGGCCTAGGTTACATTTACAGACCCACATCAGGAAAAGCTGGGCTACTGTGGGTGAAATAGTTTGAAAATGCACTAAATCAGGAACCAGAGGACAGGCTTACTACCTACCACCAGTTGTTGGGTTAACTGAGGGGGCATAGCTGGGAATCAAATCCAAACTGGACTCAATTTTGATTCCTAAGGCTTCTTTAAACTAATCTAGAAGTAAGAGAACAACCCCTCCCTTTCTGGCAGGCCAATTCAAGTTCAGATCCATGACCCCAAAGTGCATCATCTGTAAATTCTCCTGGAAACATGTCTTTGAATAGAGCCTTCCCATCCCCTCCTGACCCATCCCCTACTTCTTTTTTTCATGGTTCAGAGTTCCGCTGTGACCTGGGATGTAGAAACTAGAGACAATATCCCTGCTAACCTAACAACAACAAAAACTGAATAAATTACAAAATCATAACTTTCTTTGTACTCTTCAGATTGCTGAGGTTATAGGGCAAAAAAAGTAGCGTGAAATCCAAGGAAAGAGAGGCTTCTCCAAGGAAATGTTGGAGAAGAGCTTTGGCTCACTTGCAGCAGAAGATGAAATGAAGACCCTGGGTATCACCCATGCAGGTATAAAGAATTCAGCTAAAATTCTAAACAAATTGCTAAAGACTGAGTAAGGGCAATCATGACAGCATAGGACCTATGGGATACTGAGACATTTGAGGAATTTCCCCTTGTTCACAGGGTTTTCTCCATGGCTACTCCACCAAGTGCTCATGCGAAAGCCTAGAGAAGGTGAGCATCTGCTGCTGGAGAAAAGAAAAGAACCCCATCTATAAACTTCTACCCTACAAAATGTAAGCCTTAAGATAGAGGAGAGGCAGCAAACCCTGTCACCTCAATGGCACAGGTGAAAATTCATTGCATCGAGGGAAGAAAGGAAATAAGAAGAAAACCCTTCATCCTTGGGGAAGAGCAGGAAATCATTTGGGGTCCAATATCCTATACAAATAATATTAAAGGTCTTCTATTGTTGAGAGGGGGCACAAGATTGACAAAGATACCAGCCAGTGTGACTGGCATGGGCAGGAGGTACAGGATCTCTGACGATGCCCCCCATACAAGGCTCAGGTACCCAGGATCACTGGGGCCGAGTCTAGAGCAGAAGAGTAGGGGCCACTCCTGCCTCCACCCCGAGCCAGCAGGCACTGAGGGACTGTCTCAGAGAGAGACCTCGCTTTGGAACAGGATGCCAGGGAAGGCTGAAAGCTGGGGGAGTGGGCAGGCACAAAGCATTAAGAAAAACCTTCCAATCTCTTCACCACCACCCCAAACATAAGACAATGCTAGAGCAACTTGAAGCCAGTGGTGTACCATAGCAATGAAAAAACCCAGACTCAACTCAAGTCTGATAGATTCAACTCCCACATTAATGGCCGAGCACCCAAAAATGGCCTATTTGCAGGAATAAATAATATTACTTCAGTATCTTTTGTCCTACTCACAATGTATGTAATTCAATAAAAAGTGATGAGATATACAAAAAATTAAGAAAAACCAAGAAACAAAGCAATTAGCAGAAACAAACCTAGACATGACCCAGTTGCTGGAACTATCAGGCTGGGAATTTAAAATAACTATCATATATATGTTTAAATTTCCAGTGAGAAAAAGGGACAACATTCATGAATAGACAGGGAATTTCAGTAGAGGAATAGAAACTGTAAGGAAGAGTCAAAGGGAAATGCTAGAAATAAAATCATGAAAAGAGAGATGAAGAATGTCTTTGACAAGCTCAGTAGCAGATATGATAGAGCCAAGAAAATAAACAGTGAACAAGAAAAGAGAGCAACAGAAATTACCAAAACTGAAACACAAAGAGGAAAAAGAGTGAGGAAAAAAGAACAGTACATTTGAGAACTGTGAGACAAGGTCAAACATTCTAACATACAAGTAATTAGTATGAAGAAGAAGAGAGCTCAAGATAAAAAAAAAAAAAAGTTGAAAAGATAGTAGACACAATTTTTTTTTTTTTTTAAATAATGAAAGTTATAAACCACAGATCCAAGGATATCAGCGAACCGCAAGCTGGATCACCACCCCCCACTCATACACACAGACTATATTCTGTATGATTCCATTTATACAACATTGAAAGAGCAAAGACATAGAGAAATAAAATAAATCAGTGATTGCTTGAGGGCTGGGAATGTGGGGAGTGTTATTTGACTTAGTTACAGTTTGGGAGAACAATGAAAAAATCCCTTATAAACATATGTGTACATTTTTTTCTGTTTATGGGGGTTACTGAGTTATAAGACAAGAGTGAATTTTGCTTTATAAGAAAGTGCCTACATGTGGCATGAGGGAATTTTGTGGTGATGGACATGTGCTGTACATTGACAGTGATTGCAGTTACATGACTGTGTTTGTCAAAACTTCTAGGACTTCCCTGGTGGCACAGTGGTTAAGAATCCGCCTGCAAATGCAGGGGGACACGGGTTCAAGCCCTGGTCGGGCAAGATCCCACATGCTGCAGAGCAACTAAGCCCATGCGCCACAACTACTGAGCCTGCACTCTAGAGCCTGAGAGCCACAACCGCTGAGCCCACACGCCACAACTACTGAAGCCCATGCACCTAGAGCCTGTGCTTTGCAACAAGAGAAGCCACCACAATGAGAAGCCCGTACACAGCAACAAAGAGAAAGCCCGCGCACAGCAACACAGCCAAACATAAATAAATAAAATAAATAAATTTTAAAAAAAAACTTCTAGAAATATACATTTAAAAGGATGAATTTTACTTTATGTAAATAACACCTGACTTTAAAAAAAACTTAAACTTAGATGACCATGCTAGGTCAGTCCACCAAATTAATCTTCAGTTTGAAATCCATACTCCTATGTTACCCAGTGGGTTAGATATAAAAATTGGCCCGAGACAACACCAGACTTAATGATCTCACTTCCTTATGATGGAGGTGGAGACAGACCACTCTTCATGATGGAATAAATAATATAGTATCAACAAGCTCTGAATAGTGGGGATCGAATGAGATGTTGGGTCTTAAAATCTGGTCTTAGATGATGAGCCCCCAGGAGACAAAAGTTGGACAAAACCAACTGCATCAAAATTTTGCCTGTGTTGGCCCTTCTGAGCACACTTTATAAAATCATAAAATGCATTAATGGAAATGGCTGGTTTCATAGGGTATCCCCCAGCAATAAAACTTCAATTTATGTTACTGGAACATTTTTCTCATAGTTGGTTTCCTCACACCAGTCTAGGCAGGAAATCCCTTGTGGTAAGAGTTCTAAATTCACATTAGGTCAGAAAGTTTGGTGATTTATTCTCTGGAGAATTTCTGAACTGAGGCTTCCTTATTATGTAATAAACAATATTTTATTTTGTCTCATTTCTATAAGTAAGCTTCTTTCAAAGTTCTCTGTATCTTATATTTATTTTTCTTATTAGTCTCCAAAATGCCTGCTTCAAATTAGGGGGAAAAATGGATACATCACCATTTACCACATGTAAAAGTTAAACCAGTAAGAAGGGTTGGTTTCAATTGTTTCTCAAACCCAGTTAAAGAAAATGACCCCATTTAGAAGAAAAGATGACGGAGGCTTGGATTTTGTTGAAAACCCTCTAGTAAAGATCAGCATCCAGATAGGAGTCAACAGAACACAACCCTTTCTCACCAGAAGCCATTTGTCTGTGAATGGCTTCATTATTTTTATCTTCTGAAAAGAACTTGGCCATCACATTTATATCAAATACCAGGAGGCTGTCCTTTGGTTTTGAAAGGTGTCTGAGTCACTTAAGAATCACAGAATTTTGTGCTTGAGGAAGACTCTCTTTGGTGTTGAAAGATGTCTGAGTCACTTAGGATATGCAGAAGGACAGCTCCCTCCCAGCTCGTGGGTTATCTAACATCTGAGCAGCCCAAAGTTCATATTGGCTGTTTGCATTAATCACCGTAATTTGACTAACAAGCTTGAAGTGACAGCTCAACCTCAGGATGGCATTAAGGCCACAAACTGAACAAAGACCAGAAGAAAAAGGGAGAGTGGTAAGGCAGAAATCCCCTGTTGCCCTCCATGGTAGCTGTGAATTTCCAAAGTGTCAGTAAAGACATCAACAAGTCAAGCCAAAGGGGATCATGAAGGGATGCCCGATGGGAGGGCAGCCATGCCAGCTACCTGCTCTCCTAGGCATGTTTTCTTCTTTCTGCAGATCTTAGCCAGCTTCCTTCTGACTTTGGCTGTGGCTCTGTGTGTAGTACCACCATGCCTGGACTTCAGAGTACCTTGGCCTCCTTTGCTGTGTTGATCAAAAATTCAACCTGGGCACTTTTGATTTCAAATAGATTTTGTCATTTTCTGTTCAAAAAATGTAATCCTTCTACCTCCAAAGACTAGGTAAGGATAGACTTTTTTAGGATTTTGGCAAAATAAGAATGAACACTAAATTTACAAGGACACTGAAGTAGAGCTGCCCCCTCACCACCAGCACCTCCTGTGCACATTCATCCAAAGGCATAAAAGACATGACCTCCCTGAGCACAGATGACTGATTTCTTAAGGACCTAAAGTCAAGCAATCGATTACCCTGCTTCCTAGGCAGAACTCTTAACTCGCCCATAGTTTTCAACTCAAACTTGTCTCTTGCATTCTGCTTGAAGTACACAATCTGGCCAAGTATTACAGCTATACTTTTAATAAAGCTTCTCTACTTCTTTATAGTAAGCAACTCAACCTACTGGTTAAGTCACCACACACCTCTCTGCAATTAAGTACTTTTCCAAAAATTCTCTTCCATTTCTTGAACTGAGTTCCACATAATACTGCTTTCTGAGAATCCTTTTTCAGTGAACTTAAACAAGAAGCAGGTCTCCTCCGAACCTCTTGTATGTTTGTGCATCTTGAGAATCTCCACAAACAAATGCACATGGTTTCCCAAACTTATTTGACAAAGGAGCCCTTTTAATGCTCTCACCCACAACACCTGTTGTTCCATATAACACAGTGTGGGAATTTCTGTCAACCTCATAAATTGATTTCTCTTCCTGGTAAATAGATGCTACTTCTTGTTTGAAAAACCTAACACCGTATTTCACATTCTCTGGTCAGAATCCGACCTCCAACTCTGAGATTATTTGCTGAAAAGGCAGCATTGACACAGCCTGAGTCCAATTCCTCTTGCCTAAGTTTTCCATCACCTGAATTTCCCCAGGTGCTAAAAAAGATTCCTCTCTTTACAGAAGAGTGGACTTTCAGAATTGGATTCATTACAGTTATACTTTATGATTGCTTCACACATATAACACCAAGAAGAGGGCCCTCTCACATTCCTCCACGTTCATTCAGAGTCCAGGACGTACTATGTTATTTCCCCCACCCCAGCCCCCACCCAGAGTCAGCTTGCTTCCTTCCGCTCCACCTTAATCCACTATAATTTTTAAATCTGTGCCTTAAAGAGTAGCCATAACACATACTTCATGAATGATTCTGGACGTTTAATAAGAGAGAAATAGATATGACCATATGTTTCTTTCAAGCCATGGTAGGTCTTCTTGTTCACAAATCAAAGCCTGATGCAAAAGAAAAACAGGTTCTCTTCACAATTATAAATCTGCCTGATTATATCCTAACATTTGATTTCTGAAAATAAGGAAATATAGTAACTATACTCCTCTTTCTATTGTTAATTGAACTTTATTTCAGGTTTTTTAAAGCACAAAGGAAGCAGATTTGGAGAAATATTAGTTTTGATTAAGTAAGAAGATTTTATACATAGTTTGCCCCCCCTTTTTTTTTTCTTAAAGTGTGGGTTCTTAGCATTTGGAAGAAAACAAAGATCGCTGAGGGTGGGAAGAGATGTCTCATGTTTTCATAGAGATTTCAAAGCTTGAGTCATCCTTGTCATTTTCAGACCCAACTGCCCAAAGCTGACTCAAAAAGGTGGGGTAAAGTGGAGGTTAAACTGAGTTTTGAAATCAATCTAACAACCTGTGACATCACCACGGAGGCCACTTCATTCATTGCTACCTCATACATCTGGTGCCTTCCCATGGCTCCCCAGATAAAAATAAGTTAGGCTCTGTTCATTTCCCAAGAATGTTGTCTCCTCTTAGAGATAATGTGGTGACTAGCAAAACAACTCCAAATATTTTAGACTTGTATAGGTTAAGCCCCAGATATTCTGAAGTTCCCGGCACAAACAATCCCTGACTTATGATGGTTTGACTTATGATTTTTCAACTTTACAAAGATGTGAGAGTGACACTCATTCAGTAGAAACTGTAGTTTGAATTTGAATTGTGATCTTTTCCCAAGCTAGAGATATGAGATAGGACACTCCTGTGATGCAGGGCAGCCGCAGCCCCCAGGCAGCTATGTGATCATGGGGGCAAAAAATCAACACACTTACAACCGTTTTGTACCCAGACAACCATTCTGTTTTTCACTTTCAGTATAGTAATCAATAAATTGCATGGGGCTTCCCTGGTGGCGCAGTGGTTGAGAGTCTGCCTGCCAATGCAGGGCACACGGGTTCGAGCCCTGGTCTGGGAAGATCCCACATGCCGCGGG
This sequence comes from Eschrichtius robustus, assembly GCF_028021215.1. Taxonomy (NCBI): domain Eukaryota; kingdom Metazoa; phylum Chordata; class Mammalia; order Artiodactyla; family Eschrichtiidae; genus Eschrichtius; species Eschrichtius robustus. The sequence continues at coordinate 56,914,887 of NC_090835.1, read as the reverse complement.
GCAACTGGGCCCGTGAGCCACAACTGCTAAGCCTGCGCGTCTGGAGCCTGTGCTCTGCAAAAAGAGAGGCTGCGATAGTAGGAGGCCCGCGCAGCGCAATGAAGAGTGCCCCCCACTTGCCGCAACTGGAGAAAGCCCTCGCACAGAAACGAAGACCCAATACAGCCATAAATAAATTAATTAATTAATTAAAAAAAATAAAATAAATAAAATAAAATAAAATAAATTGCATGAGATATTCAACACTTTATTATAAAATGGGCTTTGTGATAGATGACTTTGCCCAACTTTAGGCTTATGCAAGTGTTCTGAGCACATTTAAGGTGGGCAAGGCTAAGTTATGATGGTTGGGTGTATTAAATGCATTTTTGACTTAGAATATTTTCAACTTATAATGGGTTTAACAGGACATAACCCCATCATAAGTCAAGAAAGTTCTGTATAGAACAGTAGTCACCTTATTAAAAGATTGACCACTCTTTATTCTTAGACCTCTTGGAGTCGTTGTGAGGAATAAGTGAGTTAGTATACATACCACAACTTGAATAGGGCCAAGCACAGAGGAAGTGCTCCTACTCACCGCATGTAAGTAATAAATGTCAGCCGTCATTACTACTACTATTTTTTTCCATGATTGTTCATAGCAGCTTTATTTGTAACATTCAAAAACTGGAAGAAATCCAAATATCCATCAATGGGAGAATGGACACATTGTGGCATATCCATACAATGGAACACCAGTCAGCAACAGAAAGGAATGAAGTACTGACACACACAACACATGGATGAATCGCAACATAATGATGCTGAATGAAAGAAGCCAGACAAAATAAAGAGGGCACACAGCATGATTCCATGTACGTAAAATTCTAGAAAATGCAAACTAACCTATAGTGACAGGAGGCAGTTCCGTGGTGGCCTGCAGTGGGGGAGGGAGTAGAGGGAGGGATGACAAGTGGGCAGGAGGGAACATTTTGTCGTGATGAGTGTGCTCACTCCTGATTGTGGTGATGGCTTCATGTGTGTGTACAAATGTCAAAACCTTAATTCTGTGCTCACTACTACTACTATTACTACTTCTAGTACCTCTTCTACTACTGCTGCTATCAGTGTTTCATTCAATCTCAGAGTATTTCCTTGAAAATTACACTTCAGAATAAGCAAAGTGTTTTAGATCCTTGCATCTCAAAGTGTGGTCCATGTGGTCTGCAGACCAGCAGCAACAGCAGCAGGGAGCCTGTTAGAAATGCAGATTCTTAGGCCCCTCCCAGACCTACACAATTTCAGCAAGACTGACAGTTGATTCTGATGCACATTGATGTTTGAGAAGCACTCAACAAACAGAATATTTTGGTCAGTGGGCTTTGTCACATACACCACATCTTTTCAAAGATTTCAACCTAGAATCTAACAAGACAAACTTGCTCTTTTAAATTGTTAGGGACAAACCAGAGACAACAAAGTTCTGCTTCATGTTCTGTATCCTCAGGACGCTAAGAAAGGAGAACTCAGAGAAGGAAGGCACGAGTGCCACCAGTGCCTACTACCTATTGAACATTTCATCTTGTGTATTTCTTCTGCACCTCATATGTCGTGTTCAAAGCCAAACTTAAGGGCTCTGTCTTAAGTTGGATTCCCCAGATGCAGACACTGAGATGAGGATTCCTGTTGGAGTGATTTATTGAGAAGGGTCCTCAGAAAAGTCTAGTGGGAGAGAGGAGAATCTGGACCAGGAAGAGAGGGAAGCTAAGCAAGGAAACAATGTCAAGAAAGAGAATGGGTAATTTTGGTTCGATCCCTCAGGGGACTCTGAAGACAGTGGTAACTCCTTGTAACGCAAAATGTGGTCCATGGGCCAGCAGCACCAGTCACTAGGACCGTGTTAGAAATGCAGAATCTCAGACCCCACACCAGCCCTACTGAATCAGAATCTGCATTTCACAAGGCCTCTCAAGTGATTCATAAGCAAACTAAAATTTGAGAAACACGGATGTAGGTCATACATCAAAGTTCTCCCAATTAGGAACAAGGATGGAGAAATACCTATGTTTCCCTGCTATATCAGCCTTTGGGTAAGGGCTGGTCTTGGGCTCCTTAATCCTCTTAGTAATTTCCCAGCTGTTTCCTCTTTCGTAAATGCAGATGAAGGCGTTTCAGCAGGCTGAGTTTGGCTGCTGGCAAAGAGATGTAGGTTCGGGCTGCTCCCAAGTGTTGGCTGAGAGTGAAAATCCACCAGGAGCTGGTAAAGAAGTCCCAGGGGGTTATGGGCTTAGAAGTAGCCACGCCACCTCAGCCTCCATTTACCTGCTCCCTCTGTCTGCCCTTTCTCTTGTCTTCTTAGTGCATTAATGGAGAACCATACGCAGAACTCTGAGGTCAATTTCCCTCACTTGTCAAGACTAAGTAGGTATCCCGTGCTCTCAGGTCCACCTCTGCAAAGGTTCTCAGATCTGTTCTTCATTCTCCATCGCCTTGCCACCGTCCAAGCTCAGAGTCATACCATTCCTTACTCCTGGCTCCCCACCCTCTGCTCACAATCCAAGCTCTGTCTGCACCTGTACGCATCATTCCAGGTACCACAGGAAAATCTCTGCTCCTCCACACCTCTTCCAGGCAGAATGGCCATCTGCCTTCTGTTCCCACAGCAACAGTTTTGTTCAGTTTTCGAGGGAGACATTTGTCTTTTTATGGTAGCGTTAGTCATTTATGGACCCATCTATCCAGATAGACTCTGAGCCACTTGAAGATAAAGATTCTTTGCACTTCCTGTGCTTAGCACATATTAGATACTCGACAAATATTTATTAAATAAGGAAATCATCGACTCTAAGTTACTTTTCAAGTACTTTAGCATATGCAGAGGTGCAAAAAATTTGCACTCAAGGATGCAAACACTAGACTAAATGAAAAAAGAGAAGGGTAAGAGAAATTATACACGAACCTTCCATGCTTTCCAACGATGAAAACTCATTCATTCACTACTTGGCAGATTCTCTTAGCTGCTTTGGAAGAATTTATCTGGAATCTTGAGCGCAAACAATCCCCTCAAGAATTAGTCACACACATTTGATAAAACACAAAACAGCTAAGGCCAATCACCATTTATTTCAGCTATTAATCACCAATGTTCATATTCACTACAGACTTGAAACTGTATTTCTCAAATACAAGCCTTGAGAAGAGATGCTGTTTGCTTTTACTAGTATTTCAGAACAAGTGCAACATTTGTAAGTTAAGTAATTAGCATCTGGTCTGTTCTTTCTAAAATGTATCTCCCTCTCTACAGCTAGTTCTCTCTGTCTCTCCCTCTCTCTGTCTCTCTCTCTCTTTCTCTGGTTTAATTAATGCTAATTCATACTGCCCTACAAGAATTTGCAAGCTGTACTGAGAAATAATGCAGTGTTAGTTTTGTAATTTAGTGCACAGAGCACATTTGTACAAAAGCTCTGTAAACTGGGCCCATGGTCGAAGGAGCAATTAGCACTTTGTTAGTATGCAATGATGTACTAATCCGTGCAGTCCCCAAAAGCAGTTGTCTATTCCATTTTGCCCTCATGTGCAAATTCTTTCCAGTGTATATAGCACTGCTCCAAAAATAACACACGGCATGCCTGCTGCTGTAAATTGGGTTCACGATGATGAAGAAATATCAATTCCAAAATATTTGTTGGGGAGAAATACACATGAGTACAATTTCCAGCAAAACAGGGAAGAGGGTGCAACAGACTTGAAGAGGGGCTCGTGTTCTCATTCCTCCCTCAGATTTCACTAGCCGAGTTGTCTTCATCTTTGGAGAAAGACTAGGGGAAGGACACTTGATGGAAAAATAAGACCTCACACCAGAACAGTTAACCCAAAATCACACTGATGTCAATTTCACTAACACTGTAGACTGATTTGCATTTAAACAGACACCATCCGTTCCTTTATTTAAATAGCACATAGGAACCGTGTAACAAATTGTGCGTTCTTTAGACTTCTCAAATTCTTAGTGAAGAACATGACCAGGTCAGGTTCATGATAAAAGTAAAATTTTGTCTCACATTTTTACAGTGATTTGCAGATACATGGGCTCATTGAGTCTCACCACACATCTGTGTGTCGGTAGACACACCATTGCCACTTTGCTGATGTGCAAATGTGGGTTCAGAGATGTTGGGTGATTTGTCTGAAGTCACACAGAAGGCACTACTTTGTAGTGATACAAAACATGGGTTCTGAGGCCACATTGCCTGCAGGCAAATTTTCACTCTGTTTCTGTCTGCCCGTGTGGTCTTGGCTTTACCTTTTTGTGTTCCATTTTCCCCATTTATAAAAGGGGAATGATAATTATGGTACCTGTCACAGCGAGTTATTGTGAGGATTATATGTAAAGCACTTAGAACCGTGCCTGATTACAAATAGTGCTATATAAGTGTTAGCTGCTGCTGCTGTTATTATTGTTTAGCATAAGTGAGTGCCCAAGATAGGGTTGATTCTCAGATGTGATGAACTTTCAAGGGATCCAAAGGTACCTAGTTAATCTTTCCTTCTCAAGGATCAATTTCTCAGGTTATATTATATACAATATATCAAACATTTTTAAAGATAAAAGAGAGCTGAAGGGAAAATTAATGCTATTAACTTGAGGAAAAGCTATTGTATGGAAGATAGTGACTATTACCATCAAAGAAGAATATAGCAAGCTGGTAATAAGCTGAAGCATGATTTTGATTTGATATGGAGAGCTAGTCTTGATAGAAGAGAGAAGGGGTTCTTAAGGCAGATCACAGAAATAACCACAATCCAGCACCTTTCCTGGTATCAGTGTCCCTTGTGAGGTAACTTTGCAACTCCTGTTATCAAGAGGTGGAGACTATTTCCTTTCTAGTGACTCTAGGGTGGTCTTGTGACTTTCTGTGGCAAATAAAAAGTACAGTCACCCCCCCCCCCGCCCCCTTTATTCTCTGGGAATATGCTCTAAGACCCAAGTGGAAGCTTGAAACCACAGATAGTACTGAGCCCTACATACACTATGTTTTTTCCTATACATACACACCTATGGCAAAGTTTAACTTACAAAATTAGGCACAGTAAGAGACTGACAACAATAACTAGTAATAAAATAGAACAATTAAAACAACATACTGTAAAAAGTCATGTGAATGTGGTCTCTCTCTTTCTCTCTCAAAATATCTTATTGTACCATACTCACCCTTCTTGTGATGATGTGAGATGATAAAATGCCCACATGATGAAATGGAGGAGGTAGATGACATAGGTGTTGTGACGTAGCTTTAGGCTACTATTGATCTTCTGATGATACATCAGAAGGAGGACCATCTGCTTCCTGGATCATGGAGCCATGACCATGTCGATGGTTGGGGATCCCTGGCAGGATGGAGTGGGACAGTGTGAGCTTTCATCATGCTACTCATAATGGTGTGTGATTTAAACTTATGAATTGTTTATTTCTGGAATTTTCCAGTAAATATTTTTGGACCACAGTGGGTAAATGAAAGTGAAACCATGGATAAGGGGGTCTACTGTGATGGCAGTGTTGACGTGCCAGTTCTGAGTCCAGGCCACAAGACACTTTACAACTTCTGCCCTTGCTCTTGGAAAGCTGCCCAGTTGGGCTAAGCTAGCCCACTGGAGGGTGGGAGAGCCCATCTCCCTTATCCAGGGGCAGCCAGCACACTCAGGAGGCAGTCATCTCACTCACTGGCACCTGAGTCCAGAAGAATTACCCAGCTAAGCCCAGGCCAAATTGCTAACTCATAGAAATATTAACTAAATCAATATTATTATTTCAAGCTGCCAGGCTTGGGGTGGTCTGGTGCAGGTGAAGCTGATTGACCCTGGGAGACCATGGCACCTCTGCCCTTAAAAATCCTGGAAGACAGTATAGGTACCTCCCATTGGGAACTATTTAGAAAAAAACTATATGGGATAAAAGGATGAAATAGGAGACTTCAGAGATTTTGTTCCAACACACGTGTTTCTGAGTTTGTTAAATGGGATTTAAGCTCCAACTAAAGGATTCTTTTCTGTTCATAAGCAAACAGCATTATCTTTCAATCATTCAAGAAACCTTACTGAGCACCTACTATGTGCTCAATGCTAAGAGAATGAAGTGATCTCTTTCCCAGCAAAAATTAAAAATTGTGACAAGTGTAAAAAAAAAAAAAAAAAATTGTGACAAGTGTAATTTTGACTACATTTGGTTCACTAGATGATATTCAAAATCATGTTTTTAAAAATCAATAGATTACATTTCCATAGTAGTCAGGGCAGCTTAATGACAACATTACATAAAAAAACAAATGAGTTAAAAACATGTTTTAAGAGCACATACAAATCATTTATGTATCGTAAGTGTAATAATACCTACTTGCAAACAGTTGAAAATCTAGAATCAGGCATTTAAGCAGATGTCAGGCCATCATTTGATTTTCCCCAATACAATTTGGTAGAGCACGTCTGTGCCCTCACACTCAACTTTTGCCAAAAAAATGTATGTACCAATCAACATATTCTGTCATACGAATTTGATACATGAAGTCTGGGCAACCTCATTCTCTTTCTTCTCTCTGACATTTCGTAACATATTGGTAATTTTATTACAATCCTCATTCTTAAGAAGTTCTTCCTCCTTTACACTCGTCCTCCCTAAACCTGTCAGCTGTGGTGGGGTTACTGCTCTCTCGCCTCTGCTCTCGACAATGATACCCTTTCCAGCATGACCCCGCACTGGTTCAGGGACCAAGTTTCTCGCATTGGAGCAGAGGACAGCGTGAAGCCCTCGGGTTTCTCCCCATCCCCATTGGTTCCACGTGGGCAGCGTGGGGTCTTTCATGGTTGCAGGACACTTCCTGAGACTTTCTAATTGCCTGGAGCAGAGCACATAACTTAGTCTTCTCTTATTCATTCATTCATTCATTCCTTTGTTCATTCACTCAACAAATGACTTATCCAGGCAATATGCTAGACATAGAAAATACAAATGTGAGCCAAATATTAACTTGACCCCTGTCCTCATGGAGCTCAGAGTCCAGTGAGAGAGAGAGGTCTTTGTCAAATATCACAAAAACAAATGTAAGATTTCCCCCATGATGAGTGCCACCTGGTATATGAGTACTTTATAAAGCTGACGTCAGAAAGAGCTTTCGTGAGTAAAGTTCACTTGAGTGAAATGTGAAGCCTGTATAGACATCAACCGGGAGGAGGAAGAGGTAAAGTGGAACAGGCAGCGGGACCTGAAAGTGCAAAGGCCCCGTGGCAGGCAGAGGCACAGAGAGGACGTGGGAGGAAGGGAAATCAACATGAGGTCAGGTTGAAAATATGGATGGGATGAAGGACCACACTGGGCAGGCCTTGGTGAGTTTACCTTGATCCCAAATCAACAGAGGACTTAGCAAGGTATTGACATGGGCAGTGTGGCATTTTTCTTAAATTTTGTTTTGTTTTTCTTTTTAATTTTATTGAAGTATAATTGATTTGCAATATTGTGTTAATTTCTTCTGTACAGCAAAGTGACTCAGTTATACATATATTTTTTTCATATTTTTTCCATTATGATTTATCACAGGATATTGAATATAGTTCTCTGTGCTATACAGTAGGACCTTGTTGTTTATCCATTCTGTATATAATAGTTTGCATGTGCTAATCCCAAACTCCCAATCCATCCCTCCCCAACCCGCCTCCCCCTTGGCAACCACAAGTCTGCTCTCTATGTCTGTGAGTCTGTTTTTGTTTCATAGATATGTTGATTTGTGTAGTATTTTAGATTCCAGTGTGGCATATTGAAAAGATCACTTTAGCTGCAGTGGAGGTAAGGATGCACTGACCTTCTGTTCCATAAGCTTTATCCCAGAAAAGACAACCCCAGGCCACAGCTGAGTCTTTAGACCAAGGAATGAGAAGGAGGGGCAGATGGAAGACGGTCTAAGGAGACAAAAGCTAGGGTTGGACTAGAAAAAGAGAGTACTCAGTACTCTGCCTACCAGAACCCCCATCAGTACATTCTGGCTGGTTTGTTGAAATGTAGATTTCAAGGCCCTCTTCCGCAACTTCTGAGTTGGCATCTCAGGAGTCTGCCTCGCTGTTCTGAGTCACCCAAGACTAAAAATTACACTGTGTAAGGCAGAAAAGTAAGTTGGAAAATGAGGCTGAAACCATTCAGAATCCCATCAACTCCTCAGCACGAGCCCTGAGCAAATAGAAAGAGGAAAGAACGCATCTAATGAAAGAGCACAGACATGATTTCTCCCGCGGGCTGAGCCAGGGCGTGTCCCTGTGCCCAGAACTCATCTGTACCACGCAGCCAGAGACCTTCCAGCAATGAATGTTTAATTCCAAGCTGCACTTCTGTGTCGCTGTCTAGTCTCCAGACTCACTATGATAGCAGGCATTTTACCTTTATTTCTCTCTGATCGCTCATAATACTTTAAATCAAATGTTGGCAAACCACTGTGCCAAATCCAGCCATCCCCTGATTTCATATGGCCCAGAAGCTAAAAAATCATAAGATTATTGTGTAGCATAATAATATCATATAGAATTCAAATTTAGTGTCCACAGATGAAGTTTTATTGGAACACAGAACCACGAGTATTCATTTATTTATTATCCATGGCTGATTTTGCTCCACATACACTCCAACCAAGGCAGAGCTGAATAGCTGTGATAGAGACCATATGGCCCACAAACACCTAAAATATTTACTTTTTTTTTTTAAAGAAAAAGCGTTTCTGACTCATGCCTTCAGTTAACCTCTTAGCCTATTTTGTCAAATTACTAATAAATTACCAAGCTCCTGTAGGCAAATAATTAACCTGTAATACAAATAATTGCCCCATAATTTAAATCCATCATAAGCTTGACTTTTATATTGAATTTTCTTAAAGCGAGACGTACCCATACCCTATGTACCATGACTAATTTACTGCTATTCAGCTGATTCAGAAAACGTATGATTTCACAAAGGATCTAACAGTGTTATCAGTTCATTGTATTGCACGTGCTTCTCTAGAAGTAATTAGACAAAACCAGCATAGAGTCTCTACTCCAATTCTAACTGATTTATCCAAAACAGAATTAATTACTTTTGGCTTAAAATGCACTCTGGGTTAATATGGTACATTTGAATAATAACATTTTATGAATATGCAAAATGCCTTTGAAAACAGTAAAAATCAGATAATTCACACCAATGACAAGGAGGCCCAGTACAGACAGATTAGCACATTTCTTGGGAGGGAGGATTAATTGAAAAAAAATGATGTAAGTTTACTGAATCACCCTGTAAACTGTGCCCAGAGAGACACACACTGTTGACAAGATTCTTTCAGTAAAGATACCATAACATGTTCGGTAAATATGATGGGAGTTACACTTGTAGGAGACCTCATTACAGCTCTTGGCTATGAAATCTTGGTGGAAAATTGGGGTGAGACTGCTGGGTTTTCTGTGAGAAGTATTGAGTTTGCGGATTATTAAGGAGGTGAGAATCAGTAAACAAGTGGGGTTAGCCTGCACAGCACTTTTCAAATTTCATTCTGTCTTTGACGCTTATAATGCTGGAGACATTCATTCCCAGATTAAAATAAGGCCAAGAAATCATCGTTTAAAATACAGTTATTATCTTGTTTGGTTTGGTTTTGATTTTTCTGTACCAGGTGCCACTCCTACAGCAGTAAAGTATTTTAAAAGAGAGGAATTAGACTATAGTAGAGAAAACACTGGCTGCTAGTAAACAGTCTTGGATGTCACCTTCCCAAGCTTTCCCAACACTTAATAGGCCCATGAGAGAACAGAAAAATTTAAAACCCAGTGAGCAAGGAAATTAAAATTACTTCCTCTACCATGGGCCAGACCTGAGCAACCTAATAAAGAAAGCAAAATGTTTTTTCCTACCTCCACTCCTCAACCTATACCTTTTTTTTCTAATCAATTACTGGTTTGCTCCTTGATCATTAACTCAACAATTATTTACTGAACACCTGAGAGGCACCCATTTAAATTTCTGGAAGTTCTACACAAAGGTGTTAAGTAGTGCCTACTGTATTAGTCAGGGTGGGAGAGATGCTGTAACAAAGAATGCCAGTGTCTCATTGAATTAACATAATAAAGATCAGCCCAGTCACTTACCTGGTGACAGGTAACCGTAATGAGAAATGGGAGAAGTGTGGTCTAACTCTCTTCCCAGAGGATGAATGAAGTGGGTTTGGGAAAGAGCTTGCCAGGCTTGGCCACTCCTGCCTTCAGAAAGCTTACTTTCTCCCGCATGTCAGCCTAAAGCGTTTGGTGCCATCGTGGACACTGAAATCTTTCAACCTCTGGGCCATTGGGGGCAGGGATAGGAAATGTTAACTTGATTGAGATATGAGATTAATTGTGAAACCGCTCTCTGCCATCATTTTAATCTTATTAAAATAAGTTAGTAAAGTATTTTAATCTTGTTCAGTCTTCTCAACCACTTTGAAATGAGGTCTTATCATCAACACATTTATAATGACAAACTGAGATTCATGGAGGTTAAAATCCTTCTAGAGTGACTGGGATTCAATCTCAGGGTCCCTGGACCCCCAGTCTAGTGCCCTTTTGCTGCACCACTGGTCCCCAAACTTGAGCCTTTTGGGCCTCACCCTCACACTTCTTACTGTACTAACATACTTACATTACTGTTTAAAAGATCCACTCATTAAAACTTAGTCTCCAATATCCTATGATAAACCATAATGGAAAAGAATATTTTAAAAAAAGAATGTATATATATATATATATATATATGTGTGTGTATATATATATATATATATACACATATATATATATATACATATATATATATGTGTATATATATATATATATATATATATATAACCGAATCACTTTGCTGTACAGCAATAATTAACACAACATTGTAAATCAACTATACTTCAATTTAAAAAAAATAGTCTCAGCCAAAGCAATGTTCTCTGTGAGATGAGATGCGGGTACCATATTTTCTAGTACATATTTCATCAGTGGTCAACACCACACACCTTGGCAATCACTTTATTTCCTTTATCCTCATTATTTGTCATTTAAGACAATAACCTGATAAATAGTCCTGAGCAAAGACAAAAAACCAGGGTTGATGTTTCTATGAATCTTTCTCTCTGGTCTTTGCCTTTTTAAAAAGATATGCTGGGTTCAACCCAGAGGAAAAGTTCTCTAAAATGACATCCTTCAAATTGGAACCACCATGAGTTATCATTTTAGAGCCACTGGCATGACTAAAATTAAAAAGACAAATTTAAAATGCAACCATGGATTCAACCAATCATGGATCAAAAATATTTGAAAAAAAAATTCCAGAAAGTTTCAAAAAGCAAAACTAGAATTAGCCACAGGCCAGCAACTATTTCAATAGCTTTTACATTGTATTTACAACTATTTACATGGCATTTACTCTGTATTATGTATTATAAGTAATCTAGAGATGATTTAAAGTATACAAGACGATATGCGTAGGTTATATGCAAATACTACGCATTTTCTATAAGAGACTTGAGCATCCGTGGATTTTGGTATCCATGGGGGTCTTGAATCCAACTGCCCTGGATGCTGAGGAATGACTGTGTACCTCTGGTTTCATCCTGACTCAAGCACTTAGAGACTTGCCTTCCACATCCCCCCAGTCTCATTCTCTGTCCATCCACACTTCTTAATTATATGGAATCTCAATTACCTCAAGAGGAACTTCATACTGCAATGGGTGTTCCACTTTACAGATAGCTAAGCAGAGGCTTAAACTTGCATTCAGTTGAAATAGTTATAGAATAATTGACTAAATTATCTGTGCAGCATGAGAAGATGCGCAACATCTCTAATTATTTGAGAAATGCAAATTAAACCTACAATGAGTTATCACCTCACACCAGTCAGAATGGCCATCATCAAAAAGTCTACAAACAATAAATGCTGGAGAGGGTGTGGAGAAAAGGGAACCCTCTTGCACTGTTGGTGGGAATGTAAATTGGTGCAGCCACTATGGAAAACAGTATGGAGGTTCCTCAAAAATCTAAAAATAGAACTACCATATGATGCAGCAATCCCACTCCTAGGCATATATCCAGAGAAAACCATAATTTGAAAAGCTACATTCACCCCAGTGTTCATTGCAGCACTATTTACAATAGCCAAGACATGGAAACAACCTAAGTGTCCATCAACTGAGGAATCGATAAAAAAGATGTGGTACATATATACAGTGGAATACTACTCAGCCATAAGAAAGAATGAAATAATGCCATTTGCAGCAACATGGATGGACCTAATGATTATCATACTAAGTTAAGTCAGACAGCCAAAGACAAATATCATGATATCACTTATATGTGGAATCTAAAAACATGATACAAATGAACTTACTTATAAAACAGAAACAGATTCACAGACTTCAAAAATAAATTTATGGTTACCAAAGGGGAAAGGTGTGGAGAGGGATAAATTAGGAGTTTGAAATTAACATACACACACTACTCTACATAAAAATAGATAACCAACAAGGATCTACTGTATAGCACAGAAAACTCTACTCAACCCTCTGTAATAACCAGTATGAGAAAAGAATCTGAAAAAGAATGGATATATGTATGTGTATAATTGGATCACTTTGCTGAATACCTGAAACTAACACAACACTGTAAATCAGCTATACTGCAATATAAAATAAAAAGTAAATTAAAGTAAATAAATAAATAATGTGTGCAGGAAGGTATATCCTGCAGGACAGTTGATGTCACTAGATCACAGTTGGAGGCTGAAGACCAAAGTACAGAACACACTTGATCTGGTGTCCAAAGACGGTTCCCAGTGAACCCCACTTTCTAGCCTTCCTGCCCGTGTGTAGTCCACTTGGAGGCTGGACTTGGCCTGGGCCTGTGACTCCCTTCAACTTCTAGGACAGGGGAGGTGACACAGGACAGTTCCAAGGCCTGGCAGCTTGAACCACAATGTAAGAGGTCCAGCTACTTTGCTGGAGAGACCAGGTGAAGACACCCCATGTAAAGGCCAATGTAAGGAGAGAAAGAGAAGGAGCAACCTTTCACTCAGTCCCCAACAGCCGAGCCCAGGCTTGGGCGTCCTTGCCGAGGTGCCCGTCAGACTTGTGAGTGAAGGATTCTGGATGCCCCAGCGCCATCCTAACCTGAGCGCAGCTGCCGGGAGATCCCAGTGAGGCCTGCAGAAGAGCATCTAATGAGGCCTGTTTAACAGGAGAAACAGCACCAAGTGTCAGGTCAGTGTTGGGGAGGCTGAAGCTGGCTCCAGTCATTTAAATGTCTACTCTTCAGAGTGCCAGCCCACAGAACGCAAAAAAAAAGGAGACGCCTGTCAGTTCAAGCCACTAAACACTGGAGTGGTTTCTACGTAACCAGAACACAGTGTAAGGCAGAAATTTGGGGTGAAGATGAGGACTCTCACACCCACACTGTGACTTCTTTCCAGGGTGGGTTTTCTGTTTTGTTCAATGGATTCAGGTCTCTGAGCAGAGCCTCTGCCACCTTGTTACACTAAGATACTTAAATGATTTCACAGGAAGGATTTTAGGGCCCTCCTGACTCCCAGGGATTTAAGAGTGTTTGTTTTTGTTGTTGTTGTTGTTTTTCATTTAAACAGGAGCTTCCTTGAGGCCCACTAGAGCCTATAGCAAAGAATGCAGATAAAAGCAGTCTTCTGAGCTGAACTCCCCACACATCTGCCTCTGCCCCCAAAAGCATGGAAACTTGTGCATTTCTCAAAAACATGAGGCTCACTGAATTAGGCCTTCAGTCCAGTGAAGTGTCTAGAAGAGGAAAATAACGTGGGCTCACACAGGCTCATGAAATCCTAATCATGATAACCCTAACCCTAACCCTGGACTCCTTTTCCTTCTTCTCTTTTTTTTTCAGCTGTGAAGCAGCACCTGCCATGAGCTGTGGTGGTGCCTATTTTCATATTGTCTGACAGTAGCAGTTGGATCAGGCTTGAGCCAGTGTGACTGAGAGGCAGGCTCCCTGCTTCCACAAAGCTGAATTTAATAAGATGAGAACAGCATGCCAAGATGGGGACCTCCCTCCCAATCACTTATCCTGACACCAGCCCCTCAGCGGGGCCGTATTGCCGAGGTAATCTGGGTGAGGCCGACAGAGCATCCTGCTTACAAGTTCAATATAATGGAACAGCAGGGGCCGAAGGGCTGGCAGAAAAGCTTAGCAAACCTAAAGCCTATTACTCTATGCTTGAGGAAAAATGAGTCACAAAATATTACACCCAGAGCAAGACTTGAACCTGCCAAAGGCAGCAACAACACACGCTCAGCCTGGTCCATAATGGTGCATTCAGGATTCTGTGGTCCAGGGTGATGTGGATTTCAATGTCCAGAACCCTAATGGAAATGTATATGCAAATTTCCCCTGAAGCCCATCTCTCCCTACCAAATCTAACAGGCAAGGTGACTGCACACTGCATATGTCAAAGAAAATGATGCCTTTTTAATCTGCCTTTTGTGGCAAGAAGAAGGCAAGAAACTGGACAGAAATCTCTCAGCTGCCTATGTGGCCTTTGTTGTTTTTTTGTGCCTCTTGTGATGTTGAATTTAAAACTAATGGGCGAAATAACAAGCAAATGGTCTCTGAGTTCTGAGTTAATTTGAATATCAACTCTTCAATATAAGTGAGTTCTGACACAAACTCTTCAACACTAGTGAATCAAATCAAACTCTTTGACTTGGAATGGACTTGCCTCATGCCTTCGGTCAATCACTGCTCTAGACCCAATCTAGTCTCCATCTAACTAAAAGACTAAGGTTTTTTGAAAGAATGACAATAGAACTAAGACTTGTGATGTTTTTCTCCTCCCCTTAGGCCAGCTACTACAGGTTCTTATAACAGTGGCCAGTCCGATCAAGTGAGGTATATGCATGTCATTCTATAATGTATAAGGTCAAATCCCATAGAACAGCAATGCTAAGAGTGAACCCTCATGTAAACTATGAACTTTGAACGATAATGATGTGTCAATATATGTTCATCAATAAGAGCGGAGGTATTACGCTGTGGGGGGTGTTAATAGTAGGGGAGGCTGTGCTTGTGTGGGGACAGGGGATATAGGGGAAACCTCTGTATTTTCCCTTTAATTTTCCTATGAACCTAAAACTGTTCTAAAAAAATAAAATCTATTAAAAATTTTTCATAGAACCATAAACACACAAAAAAGTCAAATTTACTATATGTAAGTTTTAAACATAAACAGGAAAGAAGGAAAGAAGGAAGGAGGGAAGGAAGGAAGGAAGGAAAGAAGGAAGGAGGGAAGGAAGGAAGGAAGGAAGGAAGGAAGGAGGGAAGGAAGGAAGGAAGGAAGGAAAGAAGGAAGGAAGAAAGGGAGGGAGGGAGGAAGGGAGGGAGGAAGGAAGGAGGAAGTTAGCTTTGAGATTAAAAGATGAACAATAAGTTGTTTGATCCAGGCAGTACTTGCCCTCTCCTCTGATGGAATCAGCCTCCAAACAGAACCATGAAAATCAAAGATTACAAAACAGCATACGATTTAAAGGGGAGACAATCATTCTTTGAGTTAATTGTTTCAAATCATTATCTCGGCTACATTTACAAGTCCTTCCAGGTAAACACTTATTGCCCTCATTTTATAGACAAAGAGCCCATGGAACAAAGGTTGCATAACTAAGCTCTGTTGGGAGGTGCTGAATCTGTGAATTGACTCCCGGTCTATGTGGTCCCAAAGTTTAGGTTCTGATCACAAAACACTAACACGAATGTTCAAGGCCAGCTATTGATAACTCAAGCAACTCAGTAATATTGTATCTGGAAAGAATCCTCCAAGGTGGAAAGGGGAGGAAGGGAAATGAAGGAGGAAAGGAGAAGGAGGTAGGAACCAAGGACAGCAATCAAATTACCAGCTTCACTAAATGAGTTGGGAGGTTTGTTTGCTAAGTTTTTTTAACTTCTAGTAAAGGAGTGGTTAAGTTTATTCCAAAGACTGATGAGAGCACAGATATTAAATTTCTACTTCCACTGGTCCTGCCAAAATGCTGAATAATTAGGACATTTGTTCTGCATTCATTCCAAAGAAAAGCATTTGTTTACCCAACCAAAGTATGATGGAACACCACTTATTTGCTGTTGCTTCAAGCAAAGCTTCTGGATCCTGGCTGTGGACTATTTAATTCCAAATGACATTAACATTAAATGTTAGGTTAAATCCTGACATTTTGGAGAATTGTAATTTTCCTAAAAATTATTCTGTGGACTTTGTCAGCTTTCATCTTTTACCCCTTGATCTGAAAAACAAACAAACATACAAGAAAAAGCCATTACAGTACTCCTTCTCCTTCAGTGAAAGCCGTGCGTGCAAATGGAGAATCATCTGGTGGGGTGTTAATATCTCAGGAAATTCATTATTTTGGAAGAACAGGAATAGCTTTTAAACAAAAATTCAATTAATATGTTTGATCAAACTGAAGCAGTTGCAAGAGGAACTTAAAAGTGATTGGGGGACTTCCCTGGTGGCGCAGTGGTTAAGAATCTGCCTGCCAATGCAGGGGACACAGGTTCGAGCCCTGGTCCTGGAAGATCCCACATGCCGCGGAGCAACTAAGCCCGTGTGCCACAACTACTGAGCCTGTGCTCTAGAGCCCGTGAGTCACAACTACTGAGCCAGCGTGCCACAACTACTGAGCCCACGCACCTAGAGCCCGTGCTCTGCAACAAGAGAAGCTACCACAATGAGAAGCCCACACACCTCAGTGAAGAGTAGCCCCCGCTTGCTGCAACTAGAGAAAGCCTGTGCACAGCAAAGAAGACCCAACACAGCCAAAAATAAATAAATAAAATAAATAAACTTATAAAAAATAATAATAATAAATAAATAAATAAAAGTGATTGGATTTGTTATAAATCAAAGTAATATTCCAGCCACCTCAGGGGTCACACTCTCTTTATCTCTGGGCTTTTGAATACACAGGCCTCTCTCTCTCTGGAACATTCTGCCACTCACCTCCCAGCATCCTGTTCTTCAGAGTCATCCTTCAGGTATCACTTTACGTGTAACTTCTTCCAGGGATCTTTCTCCCATTCTGCTACCCCACCTTCCAATTCCCAAGAAGGTACTTCTGCTCACAGCACAAAGGACTTTACCTACATAGAATGCATCCATCTATTCAATAGAGGCCAGCTTCTTCTCTGAAGCCCACTCACTCATAAGCTCATGAAGACAAGGACCACTTCTGGACAGATGTAGCTGGACACCTAGCCTATATTACATGCTCACAATGGTTGCAGAATGAGTGAATGACACGTCTGTTTATTCCCTGTGAAGCCTAGCCTAGATTAGGAGACAGCACGTGGATCAGAAAGGCTGTAATGGAATCCTGATTTACCAGCTCTGTGACAGCTGGCAAATTGCCTAACCGCCGCAATCTTGTTTCCTCATTTGTGTTATGGGAACATTAATATTTAATTGTCAAGGATGTTATGCCAACAAGTGAGATTTTGTGAGTCGATTGCTTGGCATTTCACCTAGGAAAGAGTAAGCACTCAATAGCTGGTAAACAGAGGCTACTACTTCTAAACAGAGGCTGCTGGGAGCCATGTTAATATCCATCATGTATTTACCTGCACCATCACGCCACTCTGAGACGCTGAATATATAAAGCAGTGGCTCTCACGTCTTAGTATGCAAGCTCAGGTGGACAGCTCACCAGGGCACGGATTGCCAGGCCAGCTCTAATCTCTGATTCAGCCAGTCTAGGGCAGGGTCCAAGAACACATTTCTAACAATTTCCTGGGTGAGCTGATGCTTCCGGCCCTGGGACCACACTTTGAGAACTGACTCTCACTTTCCTCTCCTGCCTTCTCAGCCCAGGCAGCTGCACACTGGAATCACACAAGAAGCTTTCAAAACTCCTGATTCCCGGCTCCTTTACCATGGACTTCTGATTTACAAATAGGTTTAGGGTAAGACCTGACTATTGGGATTTTTTTAAGCTTTCCAGATGATTCTGAGGAGAAAAGGCTGAAGACCAGGGCCCCCAAGCCTTTGCCTCTGGAATTGTGGTCCTGAGTGTCACCATCCGCCGCTTGTTAGAAACGCACAGACTTAGGCCCCACCCTGACCTAACCAAGAAGCATCTACGTTTGTAATGAAGTCCTCAGAGCATTACTGTGCATATTAAAGTGTGAGAAGCCCTAAAACACGATGTCTCCCGCCCAATTCACATCAGAGGAAGCACCCCCAGGTCTTACCTTGGCCCCACTTGAGCGAGGAATGTACCAACTCTGCCCTTTCCTCAAAGAGAGGGGTCCTTACCTCCTTCTCTGCAGGCACGACCCCGAGGGGTCTGCTCTCTCTGGCCACCCCTCTCCCCTCTCTGTCTCCCCAGATTCAGTCTCATCTGCAGACACAGCCTTCGTTGCACCTACGATCAAGGCCAAGGCTTCCTACTCGGCTTTCAGTGAAGATAGGGAGGAGGATCGATGTCTCAGAGGGATTCAGAAAAATAAAACTTTTCTTTAAAAAAAATAAGTTAGCACCTGTCTTCTCCCCAAATTACCCTAACACACAAATGTGTTGAGATGGTATTAAAATAGAATCTTTATCCACTACAGGCTGGAAAGTGAAAAGTAACATGGAAGAGATGCCTAATGATTTGGAAAAAGAAAAAGATCCAACTGCATTAGTGGAGAAATTATGAGGCGTCTACACCCAGAGAGACCTGGAAGTGCTAATTGAATGCCCTCATGCCATTATCAGCAAAGCCCCTCCAGAGCGAGCAGCACAAGCACATCTGAGCAGAAACCTGAGCTAGCAGCAAAAAGAACTGTCCTGATGGCCTAAGGAGGGTTCTGTTTGCATGAGTCAGCCACCCAGTGTCCTTGCATAGGTGGGTTCATCAGAAATCCTCCATAGACAAGAGGAAGATCTCCTCTGGTTGAGTGTGCCATGCCAGGTTGAAACCCAGAGAGAAGACAAGTTTGGTTTTTAGACCTAATATAGCTGTTTTCACGTAACAGCTATATTAGGAATATGCACATACATACATGTACTCAGATACACGCACACACATACTCCAAACCACAACTCTTGTTACTGGAAATGTGTTCCATGGACCGGCAGCATCTGCATCATCTGGCCCCAGCCCCACACCTACTATTTAAGAGTCTGCATTCCTTTGTATTATTTTATTATTTTTTAAATTGAAGTACAGTCGATTTACAATGTTGTATTAATTTCTGCCGTACAGCAAAGTGACTCAGTTGTACATGTATATGCAATCTTTTTTATATTCTTTTCCATTATGGTTTATCATAGGATATTGAATATAGTTCCCTGTGGTATATTTTAATAAGAACTCCTGGTCATTTGTATGCACATTACAGTTTGAGAAGAATTGCTCTAAACCAGTGGCTCACAATTTTGGCTGCAAACTGGAGTCACTTGAAGATTTCAATGTGCAGGCAATTTTAGGAACCAGGGATCTAAAATAAAACATAAAATATGCCCCTTCTTTTCCCCTCAGATTGAGCCCTTTCACTAGTTTAAAAACAGGACATTGATGTGTAAGACAAACACTTTAAGACAGCTATTGGAAGACCTTATAACTCTTTTAAAGACTAATCTTATTCTGTTCTGTTAATGAATTATCTTTCTAGCTATATGCTCCCTGAGGCCAGGGGCCAAACTTATTCTGTATTACATTAGACTTCAGGCCAACCAACCAAAGGGCTTGGGCTGGGGTAGGCGCTGAACTAATGTGTGTAAATTAATGATAAGTTAATGATAATAAATGAAAGATCAAATTCTGGCTTCTCTGTGGTATTCATTCTTTTCTTTGTACATTTCAATCGTTGAAGGCATTATTAGGATTATGTCTCCCAATCAAGACTACAAGAAGGAACATATTTAAAGTTTTCTACTCCTCTTTCCATCCAAATATGTAACATATTAATGAACACAGAGGATATATTCAGTACTGGTAAATTTCATTGAATAACCTCAAGTTTTTATGTAACTTAGAGATATAACTTTTCAGGAGGAACAATTGATCCTGTGTCATCATGAACTATGCTTTACTGGGAACTTACTGTATTTTACATGAGAAATCTTGATTAATGGGCCAAAATAATCTTCAGAAAAAAATAACAAAGCTGGGGGTATCAAGTTCTCTGACTTCAGACTATACTACAAAGCTATGGTAGTCAAAACCGTATATTTCTGGCACAAAAACAGACACATAGATCAATGGAACAGAACAGAGAGCTCAGAAATAAACCCACCCACTCACATGTGGTCAATTAATCTTCAACAAAGGAGGCAAGAATATACGTGGAGAAAAGACAGTGTCTTCAATAAGTGGTGCTGGGAAACCTGGACAGCTACATGTAAAACAATGAGATTAGAACATTCTCTAACACCATATACAAAAATAAACTCAAAATGGATTAAAGACCTAAATGTAAGAACTGAAACCATAAAACTCCTAGAAGAGAACATACACAGAAGACTCTTTGACATAAATCATAACAATATATATTTTTTTGGATCTATGTCCTAAGGCAAAAAAAACAAGAGCAAAAATAAACAAATGGGACCTAACTAGACTTAAAAGCTTTTGCACAGCAAAGGAAACCATCAACAAAATGAGAAGACAACCTACTGAATGGGAGAAAATGTTTGCAAATGTTATGACTATAAGGGGTTAATATCCAAGATATATAAACAGCTCATACAACTCAATATCAACAACAGAAAAAAAAAATTAAAAAATGGGCAGAAGACCTGAATAGACTTTTTTCCAAAGAAGACATACAGATGGCCAACAGGCACATGAAAAGATGCTCAACATTGCTAATAATCAGGGAAATGCATATCAAAACCACAATGAGATATTACCTCACACCTATCAGAATGGCTATCATAAAAAAGTCTACAAATAACAAATGTTGGAGAGGATATGGAGAAAAGGGAACACTTGTACACTGTTGGTGGGAAAGTAAATTGTTGCAGTCACTATGGAAAACAGTATGGAGGTTCTTCAAAAAACTAAAAATGGAACTACCACATGATCCAGCAACTCCACACCTGGGAATATATTCAAAGAAAACAAAAACACTGATTTGAAAAGATACATGCATCCTAATGTCCATAGCAGCACTATTTACAATAGCCAAGATATGGAGGCAACATAAATGTCCATCTACAGATGAATGGAGAAAGAAGATGATATATATACACACACACACAATGGAATATTACTCAGCCATAAAAAGGATGGAATTCTGCCATTTGCAACAACGTGGATGGACCTAGAGGTTATTATGCTCAGTGAAATGTCAGACAAAGACAAATATTCTATGTTATATGTGGAATCTAAAAAACAAAACAAACAAATGTATGTAACAAAACAGAAACAGACTCACAGATAGAACAACCTAATGGTTACCAGTTGGGAGAGGAAAGAGGGTAAAGGCAAGGTAAGAATAGGCGATTAAGAAGTACAAACTACTGTGTATAAAATAAATAAGCAACAAGGGTATATTGTACAGCACAGGGAAATATAGCCATTATTTTGTAATAACTTTAAATGGAGTATAATCTATAAAAATATTGAATCACTGTGTTGTACACCTAAAAATAATATAACATTGTAAATCAACTATACATCAATGAAAGAAAGAAAGAAAGAAAGAGAGAAAGAAAGAAATCTTGATTACTGTGAACTCAGCAAGCAAGGAAAAATAAAAACTAATGTCGGGAATAAATTTCCTTAAACCTAAGTATCTCTAAGCTATGTTCTAGGTTTAGAATATATTCAACAGAATATACCACACTTTACTTTCTATAAATCTGTCCAATGACTATCAGTGTTTAGAATGATTACACTAGACAAGGGGTCAGCAGATGTTTTCTGTAAAGGACCAGATAATAAATAATTTTGGCTTTACATGCTAATGAAGTCTCTGTAGGAACCACTTAACTCTAAAGTTGTAGTGTAAGAAACAGTCACAGACCATGAGTAAGCAAATGGTTGTACTCGTGTTCTAATAAAACTCTATTTATAAAAACAGGTGAATTTGGCTCTGGGGCTGTAGTTTTCCACGCCTACAATACAAGACTGTAAGAAATTTACTATTTAAAAGTAAAATGGGATAAACTGTACTTACAAAGGCAAAATAAGTTCGTTTTGGCAAAAATAGGATACAAACAACTGCACAAAAATGCATATACACATACTTAGATAATATTTTCACATAGAAAGGTGAACGCTTGACCAAAATTTTTAGAGGCAGTGTTGGTGAGGGGAGGCAGCAGGAAGTTGCTCTGTTAACTTGTAAGTTAATAGAATATGTAATTAACCAGGGCGTGATATTCCTCAAATAGTCAGGTTATTCACAATAACCTTTTAAAGCTTGTAGCATCTAGGATGATTTTTTTTTCATGGGAGGAACTATGTGAAGTCTTGAGCAGGTGAACCAGGACCAGAACCCACTTTAGTTTTCCAGAGGAATTAGGGAAATGGGAAAGCTAGCCAGGGGATGATGGAAACATAGACAATCAAAATAATATCTATTCTACTATAAGGGGTCTTAGCCTTTTGATGTATGAAGTGGTGTAAGATCATTTCAAGGTTGAGCTGGTGTCCTAAGTGGACAGGCAAAGAGCGTCACCTTCCTGGTCCTTTCAGGATTCTTTCCCTCAGATGAACGGAAGCCATAACAACTAGCCCAGGAGGAAACTCAGCCAAGCCTAGGATCCCTTGACAAGTTCTAACTCACTGGTCTTCACCACCCATGCCCAAATAAGAATGCGCCCACATAAGAATATGTTTCTCTAGCAAATTAAATACATTTAAATATTGGCTTGGTCTAAGGCAGATGGTCCTCTAAGTTTGATCTGGTTTGATAATCTTAGAAGATATAGATTTAAGTTTGGTGAGAATTGATAATTAGAGTGTTTACTCTGGGGTAAATATTCTGGATTTGAAAAAGAAATTCAGTTTTTCTCTGGAATTCAGCAAACTAGTGTGATGTTTTGTTGTTGTGGTGGTGGTGGTGGTGGTGGTGGCGGCAGTGGCTTTCTTTGGGGTTTGGCTTAAGACTCGGTTATTAAGCTCTTTGCCAGCTCCTACCTTCTCCCCCATCCTAGAAGTATCCCTCCTCCAACGCAGTAGGTGTTTAATTGATGCTTGCTAATTAACTAGAAAGGAGCATCTCCCAATTCAATATTGGGAAAACTGGATTGGCACATTTCAGCCTGAGAGTTGTACTTTGTTTTAGAAGAGACGAAATATCTCTAAGTCTCTTAGGTTTAAGCCTCTCTTAGGACCCTGGGCTTGTGTACAGTATGCTACAGCTCCCCTTCCGTGGCACTGTATGGAAATTGGTCATCAGGGTACTTCTGTAGAGGGTCATTTACAAAACAGGGTGGTGTGAACACATGTTCTGATTTAACTGAGATAACTTCACTAAGCTTGTGCTGTCAGGGTAAGCTTGCTATCCCAACAAAATTATTATGTCCAGTGCCAGACTGCACAACCAATTATATGAACTATATGGTCACTCTAATGAGAGCTGACCCTAATTGACCACTGACATCAGCTAGGCACTCTGCTAAGAACTTCAATGCAAGTTATTTCAGTAAATCCTCACAGCACCCCTCAGAGATTCTACCATTATTATTTTCACTTTACAGATGAGAAAACTTGAGGATAAGAGAGCAGAAGTTACATAGATAGTACAGAGCAAAACCTAGATATTCACCCATGAGAATGATTCTAAAAGTCAGAATGCTTGACCACAAACATCACAGTAGAGTAAGGTGCCAGGGAACTGTCCTTTTCTGGGTGGGAAAAACTGTATTTGGAAAAAGGTAAGAGACAAAGATAAAAAGAAAGGTGGAAGCTGCATGAAGGTAATTTTACAAGCAACATTAAAGTTTCTACATCTTTTTCTTCCTTAGCTGGCTTAGTCTGGACTATGACATGAGGTTAAAATGTACATTTCTACAGGAGGTTGTGTGTGTGTGTGTGTGTGTGTGTGTGTGTGTATATATATATATATATATATATATATATATATATATATATATACAGACATATATATATATATATCCAGAACTGTGGATGGAGAAAAAGTCACAAAAAACTCTAACAAGAGATGAGGTGGCATTTGCCACAACGTCTACAATCAGGGTTAGAGTATGTTCCAGTCTTCACCTGTTGTAGATTAAATACTGTCCTTTAACTATTTTAGTGCCTCTTTCCCCTTTCAATCTCAAAGATTCCCCAGCCTGGACAACAAATTGCATGGCAGTCTTATCTATAATAAAATATTCATATAAATTCATTTCTGTTTACGGACTTTCAATGTTTAACTGATATCGTAATGCATATCTTTTCATATCTCTTGGGATATTTCATTTAGAGGGTGACAAATTTGGTGTTTTATTTAAACATTTATTGAAAGAACTAAACCAAGCCCTGGAAGGTGGGAGTGAATCCACGGAAGAAGACGGCAGCCTGTAAACTAGAGAAAATTATAAGACTATTGTAATAAAGTCTTATAACGGGGGTAGGTAAAGCTATTTCTGGAAAGGAGGCTTTTTCAATAAAGGAGCTTTATTCTGGATATGAAATATATACACAAATTTGGTGGTCAGTGTAGCAAAGGAATATTCCAGGAGCATATAAGCCGTCTGCAAATTAAAGGCTAATGGAGGAAGAGTAAAGGGCCAGCTCCTTCTGCCTCCGAGCTCAGGTAGCGAGAGGACAGAGAGGGAGAAACATGGGAATTCTTATCTCACCTTATCTGGTGAGATAAGTTCTCTTCTTTGGAACTTTGGGTACCTTACTAACCACCACTGCCATTGCCACCACCACAGGACTGCCTGGGAGCTGGGGCCAAATGGATGTAAAGAAAGAATAAAAACAGGGGTTTTCCTCCGTCTCAGGCCCCAAGGGCCCCCATTCTCCTTCTTCAGACCAAAATTCAAGGAGTTTTCTTGGAGCTCTGTCTGTAACACCTGGTGCATGGTTCTGGGTTTCCTACTGCCTTTGGGTCTAGAGCAGGAGATGACCGGTAGGAAAAACAGTACACTCAACACAGGTTCAGTGGTACTTTGAGTTCTGGTTTCCTCCCCCATCTGCCTGCCACAATTTACTGTTCAGGCTCCTCAGGGAGTTTAAGATCCAGGATGTTTCCTTGCATTCATTGAAAGAGACAGGATGGAGTATACTTAGTCTCTCTGGAGTAGACCTGGACCCAGAAAGAACATCTTAATCTCTGTAAAGAGACCAGCTTAATGACTAAAAGTGCGCAGAAAACTTCTTACCTTAAGTCTGAAAAAGTCATGAGACCTGTTAGATTTCACCCAAGGACTGAGGAAGAGGAGAATAAAGCTGTTTTATGAATGGTCTTTCAACCTTCTGGTTACATATGGTTAAATCTTCATGAAGAATATTTACAGGTATTTCACCTTCAGTAATCCATTCTACAGAGCTGGCAGGAAAAAAAGGACAATCTGAAAGCACTTGAAATGCTTCATTATTTTTCAGAGTAGAGTATGAAAGAAAAACCTCCAGCTCCTAATGCTGGCTGTCCGCTTCACTGAATCACCAAACTACAGGGAAGTCTTGAATCACAGCTTCAGATTGAGACAAGGTGGGAACTTCATCATGCCTGTGTTATTGTGGGGGATGGATTCAAAAATAAAAGACCTAAGTTTCAGCTGGTCCCAAACTATGGAGAATTTTACTCACACAAAGCCCCCATTTGCCAATGCAACTCTGGTAATTGGACACTTAATTACCCTATTTGCACACATATATAAGGGGTGTGCCTGCAAGAAATCAGAGCCCACTCTTAAGACTTTGCCCCCAAGCAATGAAACCACATGCTTTTGTCAACAACTAAATTGATTAGAATCGTGTTTATTTCTGCTCGTGTTAGTCCACACGTATTTTCACTGGAGCCTGATGTCTATTGAGTTAAAAGCTTAGTGAAAAAACCTATGTTATGCAGAAAACCTAGAGAGTAATTGCCAACTATGTGCCAAGAATCTTTTCATTTTATAGAGAATGCAAGGTCTGAATCAAAAGAAATACTCTTTGCAACTTCATATGCTCGGGCAGACTCAGCAGCCCTATAGTCATAATAAAGACAGAAGGGCCTTTTAAAAGAATATTTTAAGCAAAATTTCCAGCATGGATTATTCTCTAGGGTAAATGGCTCGGGCATTGAATTTTCCCATTTCCCTGGGGCAGGTAAAGGAGTGAATTTTCTCTAAATATCTTCTAGCTGGACAGTGTCCTAACAATGTCCTTGGGGAAATGTTCTCTGATTTAGAAGCATGTATTGTGTGTTGGGCCATCTGGGCTGCCTCCCCATGAATAAAATCACCAAGATATGGCTGTTTCTTGATCTTTGATTACATATAGACCTGGGTTCCAGCTGTGGCTCTAACTTGCACTAGTCATATACTACTGGGGACAGATTCAGTTCCTTATAATTGTTGAATATGGTGAAGAGAAATGAGAAAGCTTGCCACGGGAGTCCGCTAAGGTGTCAAAAGTGAGGGGGCAATGAATGTTCACAGCAGCCCTACTTACAATAGCCAAGACATGGAAGCAACTCAAGTGCCCATCAACAGATGAATGGATAAAAAAGATGTGGGGTATATATACAATGGAATATTATTACTCAGCCATAAAAAATGAAATACTGCCATTTGCAGCAACATGGATGGACCTAGAGAATATTATGCTTAGTGAGATAAGTCAGACAGAGAAAGACAAGTACTGTATGATATCACTTATATGGGGAATCTAAAAATAATACAAATGAATGTATATGCAAAACAGAAACAGACTCACATAGAGAAAACTAAGTTATGGTTACCAAAGGGGAAAGGGAGGGGGATGTGCAAATTAGGGATAGGAATTAACAGATACAAACCACTATACATAAAATAGGCAACAAGGATTTACTGTATAGCACAGGGAATTATAGCCATTATCTTGTAATAACTTATGGTAGAATATAATTGGCAAAAATACTGAATTACTATGCTATACACCTGAAACTAATATAACGTAAATCAACTATACTTCAATTAAATAAAAGGCAAGGAGGGACAAGCAGGAAGGAATGATCAGTAGATTTGGTAGTTTGAAGGTCGAGAGTATGCTATCTTTGTTTTGGTCACCAGGCATTCAGTAAATACTTGTTAAGTGACTTAATTGTCAGCACCATTTATTGAGCCTACTTTGTACAGAGAGCATTACATGAGGAGTCAGGAGTAACCAGAAAAAGAAAACGGAAGCCTGCCTACAAGACTATTGATGAGTATTCCTTGAAGAGTAAAAACTCACCAAGGTGAAACAATATTGAACAAGACCAAGTTGAAAGACTCAAGGTGAGGATGAGGGGTCAAGATGACCTTTGAATTCTTATATAACAATATGATGTCTACTGGTATTCCATAGAGGGATTCCCCTCCTGGCCTGGGCTCCGAAGGCGCAAGCTGTGGAATGGCTGGAGCTGGCTGGCCGCCACCACTGCTGTGATGTCCTTAGGTTCAGCAGATTCCAACCAATGCAGAGGAGCTTGCACCAGGGGCTGTCCCATCTTAGCGCAGTGAGAAACAGAGGACCTGGAGTCAGGCCAGGTGGGATGTTTAACTTCATCACTTCTTTGGTCTCTGGTTTGTGGGACATCTGGTCACTCTTGCTTGGGCTTGGATTTCTTCTGTTATCACTCATATAGAATATCTATCTATCTAGTTAGCTAGCTAGCTAGCTATCATCTCTTTCTCTCTCTATATATATATCATATATAGCTATATCATCTCTCTCTCCATCTCTATCATCTATCTATCCTTTTTCTGTATATCATATATATCTATATTTATACATATCATATCTGTCTATCTCTAGCTATCTATCATCTATCACCTATCTATCTATCTATCATCTATCTGTATCTCAGATATGAGAGGAAATATTTATATTCTCCTTTCATATCTAAAACAGAATACAAATACATCACTACTCAGAAAACTATGCTTCTTTTTTCCAAGTCTAATTTAAAAAAATTGTTCTTCTAATAGGAAGAGTTATGCATGAAAATTGCTAGATTGAGAGCAGAAGCAGAAGGACAGGCTCTGTCGGTCACGTTCACCACCCTTTGCTCAAGTGCCATAGACTCTTGCTTTCCTTTCTTAGTTGTAGTAGATTTTCTTGAATAAATGTTTCCTCATTTGCTGAATGACCTCAGTACAATTTCCACAGTAAATTGTTGCTTCCTTTTTAAATATGTTTGTTATGTTTGTTTCTCTGAGGAGTGAGCCCACAGAGGTCCTCACGCTACAATTCCAGAAGTGGAATCCACAATGAGGATTTTAACCTATAGTTTGGTGGAAAGAAAGAGGAAGGAGCTATATCTCACATAACACAACAAATTTTTCTTAAAAGCCTCTTGAAGATCTTTCTTGTTCTCAAGAGTTTTCCATTCCTAGCGTTGTCTGCCAGGGTCCCCTTTCCTCTTCTTTCTCTGTGTCTTGTCTCACTGCAGCCTCCTTTGCCACCTCCCCTCATCTCTGTGGCCTCTCCCACTGCGTCCCCCACTCCCAGTCTGATCAGCGTCTTTGTCTTATGTAAGTGGATGCAGCCTTCTCTATGCTTTCCCTTTCGTGACACATCCAACATCCCAGGCAGTAAAACAAAGACTCTGTTTGGTACATAACCTCCTTGGTAGCCTTAAGAATGGGAAGAGGGGAAAGGCAATGTAACATTTTTTCCAATCATGCTACTTTATATTTAGCTTGAGGTCTTTCAATTTCATAAATGCCATTTTCACTAGTTATGGTTGATAGGTTTCATAACCAAGGAGATTGTTAATACCTGGAAGGAACTGGTAGATGAGGCTTACGTTTTCCCGGTCAGCATCCATTTAAACAAATAAATATTTATTGAGGACTTTAAACCCAAGTGTCTTCCTAGATGAGCAGCAGAAACAGTACCTGGAAACTTGTTAGAAATTCAAAATTGTGGGCCTCATCCCAGACCTAAGGAAGCCGAAAACTTCACTATTAAAATCTGAGTTTTAACATGCCCTTCCAGTGATTCTAATGCTTGCTAAAGTTTGAGAGTCACTGCTTTACTCCATGAAGAGGGATCATGATAGAAGCTTAAGAATGCAGCCTTGAGCACGACTCAGCTCCTTTAGAAATACTCATGGTCTGTCAGGCAAGATAAGCATGTACACAGACAATTAAAATATGGTGTAATATATGCCATGTTAGAATTACATACAAGGTACAGAATTGCAGAGAGAAAAGAAAGTTAACTTTTGTCAGTGAGGGAATTGCTGAGCAGATTTTACCACTGACTAGGTTATACTTAGGACTTAGTTAGTTAGTTACCTCTCTCAGCCTTGATTTCCCCATCTGTAGGTTGGAACTAATAACGCCTATTCTGATGAGTTATACTGATTAAATAAAAGCATGGAAAGTGAAAGTGTCCAGCATAGACTCCTTGCTCTATTAGTGGTAGTTCACCCTTAGCCCTTCTTATCCAAACTTCTTCAGTACATAGAAGGTTAAATGAATATGTAGTAAGATTTCAGAATGTGGAATCCCAAGCTTTACAGAAATAACCATTTTCTCCCCAAATCTATTTTACTGGCTGATAACGAATACCAATTATAATTTAACTCCTCATTTCTGCTTTCCAGATTCATTGGCTATCAGGAAAGTTCCAGGATAGATTTTGTTCAACATTTGCCCATATCAGATTGACAGTCAAATTTACCTGGGAAAACAAAGCTTTACCATTAGCAGTCACTGCCGTGTTCCACCTCCAGCATTTATCAAAATTGTATCTCCCCACAAAAGGAAAAAATAAAATGCTAATCATTGACTGAACAATTATTGAGTACCTACTATGTTCCAGGGCAAGAAAGATGCTGGACATAAGGGAATAGAAAAGACAAACCTCGCTCTATCCTCATGAAGCTTATATTGCAACAGAGACTGGGGGTCAGGCTATTTTGGAATTACAAAACTGAACTGCTTACAAAACTGAAATTTTTCTCAAGAATAGAGATCAAACTTGTGTTCGTGTGGTGGTATCCTCCTAGTCCTAAACAACGCTTGTAAGATATACGGGGACTGGCCCACAGCATTTGAAAAGTGGAGTATTTTTACTTCAATTGAGGTCTCAGATTTTCTTAAGATTCACAGATGAGTAACATGCACTCTGTCTTTCCAGGAGATTTGTAGTTAGTGGGTAGACAGGCAAATAACACAAAAAACATGCCTAGCAGCGCCTGGCACAAAGTAAAATGTTCAATAATGGAGACAAATGTTAGTATTACTGCTTACTCAGTACAGAAAGGTGCTTGAGGAATCCATTGTTAGGCCTGCTGGGTGCTCAGGCCACGTGGAATACCACCAAACATTGCCCCAGGCCCAAAGGAAACAAGATTCCTCTAGATATGGGTTCGGTGGGACCTTAGGGCAAAGATAAAACTACCTGCCTTCAAGGTGGTTGTGCTGATGGAAAGTACTCAGGACAGAGGACTCAGACACAGACCAATTGGATTTTAGTTCCACTCTAGTCAGCGGTGAGTCTACTAGTTCTACCACCATTAAGACTTTAACTGCTCTGAGCCTCTGTTTCCTTTTATCTGTAAAATTAGGGTAAAAATACCTTCCCCCCAGAGCTGTTGTGAGGATTAAGTGCAAAAATGGATTTTAAAGTAGTGAAAAAATATGTTAGGCAAATGTGAGGGTTATTGTTGTCATCCTGCAGGAGAAATGCTGAGATCCTTTTATAGCCATTGGGCCATCTCCCAAGACCTGGACTCTGCCCGCTCACGGGATGGACAGGAGTTTCCGCATTGAATGTGCCTTCCCTTCTTCCTCAGTCCCCAACTGAGACAGGCTGGGACCTGGGACACTTTGCTGCTGTGCTGCAATGTTTGCACCTGGACACACCTGTCCTCCAGCAACAAAATACAAAGAAACTATAAAGGACTAAAAATAACTGCATGCATGCACAGTTGGGGCAAATTATCGACAAAAGATACAAAAAGACCAAAAAGAAAACCCTCCACCTGCCACTCCTGAAGAGCCGGGAGCAAAAGCAGGGTACTGTGCATGCCCCCCTGCACACAACACCACCAAGGGGGTGGGCAGACCACCTAAGCCACACCTCGCCCCAACCCCTGGGCACACCCTTACCCTCACCCCATGTAAGGAACAAGCTCGCCACCCCCCTCTCAGGGAGCGAGCAAGGGAACTTGTTGTTTGTTCTCGCTCCCCTGTCCTGCAGCAGGGGCCCCAGTAAAGCCTTGCCTGAATTTCTTGTCTGGCCTCTGATCAGTTTCTATTGATTAAGGAGGCCAAGAGCCCTGGTCAGTATCACAACAAAGGTAATGCCAACATTGATTATGTGGCTGAATGGAGTCTAAATGCAGTGCATTTTCCCCATTTGGAAACTTGAGCCGGAGCATGGCTAGCTCTGTACTCACCCCACACTCCCCAGTTCCCAGCCCCTCCACCCCTCCATCCATTTCATTTATCCTTCGTGTGTTAAAGTCACACCCCACCAAATTATCTGCTCCCTAAAGAGTCCCTTTCTGTTGCTCTCACCTTTTTATCTCCCAGGGTGCATAGCGGACTGACTTACATTGAATTCGTGCTCAATATTACTTTTAACAAAGAAGAAGAAAACTTTGTTTTACCTGTTGATGTAAGGTTATTTCCAACATTCTTTGGTGCAAGTTTCCCATGCTTTCTGGTATTTCCCAACTAGTATCCAACATTATCCAGAGGGATAATTCATTGGTTCTAATAATATTTGTTGAGTCCAGACTGCATAAATGTTGGAAACACAGGTTAAGCAAAGAGTTGTTTCTGTTGTCATAGAGCTTAAGGGCTGTTTGCTATTAATTGTAAATGAGGACACTGTAAATTACAAATGAAGACCAAAAAAATCTGAAGTTTTGGCATTCCATGGGCACACACAAGTACAGCTCTGTATATGGCCAGGATCCATTCCGGTCAGTGTTTAGGCCATAACTTTTAGAAATGAATTTTTAATATCACTTCTAACCAAATATAGACTCTTTAATTCAAAATATCTACTGCAAAATAGATAAAAACAATACCACTCCTAAAGTCACCTGCAAAGAGAGTGTTTTTAGTATTTTGATTTCTATTATTAGATGTAAGCTGAATGGGACATGTCAGCCATTTCTGACCACAAGCCGCAGTGCAGATGCGGACCCATCTCCACTGTAAACGCACCCACGCAGAAAACCTCCTTGGCAGGGACAAAGCCCCAGGCTCTGCTGCCCGGTCTAAGAGTCTCACTCTGTTTCCTGAGGTATGTACTTTGCAAACTAGCCTCAAGAAATACGTTTCAAAAAGAGCTCCCAGACCAAAACTGAAGAAAACCTTCATACGTCAGAGAGCACAAAAAGTCCTGAGAAGTCCTGCAATTAAAAAGAAAAAAAAAAAATCTATTTGGTGTGTAACCCAGGCCTCCCCACGTTCATTTCACCATAGGGCCATTTTTCCAAAAGACATGTATAAATATCCTGAAAAAATAATATTCCAGGGAAGATATTTTTGGAATGCTCTAGTTTAACTTATTCAGATCCTACTCTGATAGGTGGCTTTTTTGCTTTGCTTTTTTGATTGTCATCATAAGAACTTTTTAAATGTATAGAGTTGTCCTAAGTCCATTCTGAACAATTACATCATCTGCTGAACGGACAACCAAAATTCTGTTTTGTCATTTAATAGAGAAAGCAATCCAGATGAGAGGTAACAGTGGCCCTTTACCATCTGAAGAGCCACAGAATGACTACCTGGGCGTGTATGGGGCCTGCAAAGGACTCATCCCGCAAGCTGACACACAATTCATTGTTCTACCTTCATTTCATATTTATTTTCCTGGCGTTTGTCTTTGCTTTGGCAACCTTAGGTAAATTTCTAATTTTCCAAGGTTGCCTGCAGTGAAGTTCTATCCCCGGAGATTGTTTTTTATTAGTCTCTTAAGCAAGTTATACAATTCAAATCACCTCTCTCAGTCCACCCATCTGCTTGTTTTTGCTTTTCTTCCTCTCTGCTGGATTCGGTGTAGATATCCTCCAGGCCTCCTCTCGCCCCTCCCTGTCCACTACCCTAAACTCTCCCCCACCGTTCTGTCTATCCTCTCTGTCAGGGACCAGGGGCCCCTTCTGTTCAGATGGCTCCGGGCCCACCTGTACCGGCCCCATCTGTCAGCAACGCAGCCCCAGCATCCCGCAAACCTGGTGGAGGAAATTCTCCTCCGAAGAATTGACGTCACTAGGTGTTCTCCTGAGAGTTGTGCCCTGAAAATTTAGCTACATTGAGGAAGAATAAAGGGCATTTCAGTGTGGACTAGAGGCGTTCACCACGCTGGCATTGATAAAATGCTTCTCCCACACAGCATGCATTTCACCGTTAGCAACATCACCCAGAAAAATTAAAGGAAAGGAGGAATTGAAAAAGGTAAGATCTTCAGGCTAACTAGAAATGGTAAAATGTTTATATCTTAATGCATAAGAAGATCCAGTGGATAAAATCTATATTCTAAACCTAGCCTGAGCAAACTTATTTGCAAGGTTATCTCCTCTTGTTCTTCCAATTCAAGCAGGGCAGCAATCTTTTTTGGAAGACGTCATTCCATTTTAGTTCCTTGGCACTATTTGTAAAGATGTCAAGGACTCATAACCCAGAGGAAGCATTTCCTTGAAAGGAAAGTCTATTTCTAATATTTAAAATCCCCAGTCTCCTATAAAATATATATAGTGGGAGAAAAAAAGGTCTACAATTGAAGACTACAGTGAGGCTTGGCTACTTTTTCTTGTCTGAAATTTGATTCACATTCAACCCAGATCTATGTGTTGATTTAGAGCCTGAAGTGCCAAGAGGAGAACAGAATGGACGCAGCCAGCCACTGTGGAGTGCATTTTGTGCCAGGACTGAACAAGCTCTAAAATATGTTGATGGCCCCTGAAATTCATACGTTAGAGCTCCTGATGTCCACGCGGCCTCTAGTTCTGATGTTGCCTTGCCTGCTGCCTGAGCGCAAAGCACTGCAGCGACCCTGTTTATCTGGCCCCCGCACAACGTTGTCAAGACACATTTCCATTTTCCAAGTGACTGCTGCCACTGGGCCACAGTCTGTGCTCATTTCTCGAGTAGCTAAACCCTTTGACACTGTGGTTTTTAATTAAAATTACATTAAAGTTAATCAACCAGAAAGAGGCTGCTGTAGAAGGCAGGTTTGATTGCAACCTGCGAAGGGCACAGAGGCTGCCAACTTGCTAAAGATGTGCCTGCAGATGCCAATCTGCCTGCGTGAGCCCCACAGTTACAGAGCCGCTGCCGAGCGGTCAGGTCTGCTGGCGTTTTCCCTGGGACTGTCAAGCAGCAGCTCGGGAAAGAGGGAAAAAGCAGACAAGCCTCTGCAAAGGGCACCATCCCCACACCTCTGCTGCTGCCCCGACCACTGATGTGAAACTCACATCCCAACCGTTTCATCTCCAGACACAGCTGGGCTCCACAAGGAGCCATAGGTTTGTTGTCTGGGGAGGCTCCTCAACGTTCCGTCTTCTTCTACAGGCTGGGCTTCTGGCATATGGGGCTGTGTATATCATCCAGAGGAGATACCTGGATGCTCCAGGATGCCTTGTTTCTCTCCAGGCTCTTTGCAAAAGGGCTTCATTGGAAAATGACAGCCCAGCATTACCTTAATAATCTGAACCAAGAGACTATCAAATAAAACTTCGCATCTAGGATTTGTTATTTCACACCTACTGAATGTGGCAGTGGTGTTGAGCTGAAAATTTAAATTGTATTTTTGTTCCATGCTTCTCTGATTAATTTACATCATATACCCAGGCCTTACCAAAGTACCTGACGCTTGGTAAGAGTTTGGTTAGTTTTCAATAAATGAATGAATGAGTGAAGAAAAGAGTGCATTGTTTATCACAATACCTATGCTTTTTTCTAAAGCTATAAAACCGACATTAGTACAAAAAGCCAGGTATCATTTTATCTTGAGTGCCCACTCTGTGATCTCTTGGAAATTGCTGCCTAAATCACTGTGTTGAGAAAGATTCTGAGGCAGTATCCTGGTAATCGAGTGGAGAGTGAGCTCAGTCAAAGCTCTGAACAAGATATCCTTGTTCTAAGGCATGGAGAGCAATATAAAGATTATGTCAGAATTCTGTGGTTGCTTCAAAGTAAACTGACAAAACCTCTTGGGATGATTTACAAGGAAAGAATGAACTTCAAAGAGGAAAAGTAACTAACTTTACTGAGCCTCAAGCTCTTGTCAAAAGCTGGCAAAAAAATTTATGTTATAGATCCCTGAGTGGACTCCTGAGTCCAGCAGCTGGTTCTGACCCAGCCCTTGGTCCTGTAACCAGTACCCATGTCCTGCGCAGGGTCTGCCCGAGTGCTTTGCTCAGCAGCAAGTGTCTTGAGGCAGGTGAGCCCCAGGTGCCATGTACATCCTAACTGTGAACATTAATGACTGTGTTCACAAAGTGTCTCCCTATAAAAAGCTATTTATAAAAACAGATTTTTGTTTTTCTTTAAAAGTTAATTCTGTTTTCTACAGTGAGATCTAAGGGCAAGTCTGCTAGGGAGGGGACTGGTTCTTCAAATGTTTTCTCTTCTCTAACAAAAGGAGAAATAACCCTGCAATGAGTTCTTTTTTTGCTTCTCTGACCAGCTTACTTAAGATTTCCTTTCTTTGTTTTGTTTTTTTTTAACATCTTTATTGGAGTATAATTGCTTTACAATCTTGCGTTAGCTTCTGCTGTATAACAAAGTGAATCAGCTATATGTATACATATATCCCCATATCCCCTCCCTCTTGTGTCTCCCTCCCTTCCTCCCTATCCACCCCCCTAGGTGGTCACAAAGCACCAAGCTGATCTCCCTGCGCTATGCAGCTGCTTCCCACTAGCTATCTATTTTACATTTGGTAGTGTATATATGTCAGTGCTACTCTTTCACTTTGTTCCAGCTTACCCTTCCCCCTCCCCGTATCCTCAAGTCCATTCTCTACCTCTGCATCTTTATTCCTGTCCAGCCCCTGGGTTCATCAGAACCTTTTTTTTTTTTTTAGATTCCATATATGTGTATTAGCATATAGTATTTGTTTTTCTCTTCCTGACTTATTTCACTTTGTATGACAGACTCTAGGTCCATCCACCTCACTACAAATAGTTCAATTTCGTTTCTTTTCATGGCTGAGTAATATTCCATTGTATATATGTGCCACATCTTCTTTATCCATTCATCTGTCAATGGACACTTAGGTTGCTTCCATGACCTGGCTATTGTAAATAGTGCTGCAATGAACATTGGGGTGCATGTGTCTTTTTGAATTATGGTTTTCTCAGGGTATATGCCCAGTAGTGGGATTGCTGGGTCATATGGTAGTTCTATTTTTAGTTTTTAAGGAACTTCCATACTTCTCCATAGTGGCTGTATCAATTTACATTCCCACCAACAGTGCAAGAGAGTTCCCTTTTCTCCACACCCTCTCCAGCATTTATTGTTTGTAGACATTTTGATGATGGCTATTCTGACTGGTGTGAGGTGATACCGCATTGTAGTGTTAATGTGCATTTCTCTAATAATTAGTGATGTTGAGCATCCTTTCATGTGTTTGATGGCAATCTGTATATCTTCTTTGGAGAAATGTCTATTTAGATCTTCTGCCCGTTTTTGGATTGGGTTGTTTGTTTTTTTGATATTGAGCTGCATGAGCTGCTTGTATATTTTGGAGATTAATCCTTTGTCAGTTATGTCGTTTGCAAATATTTTCTCCCATTCTGGGGGTTGTCTTTTTGTCTTGTTTATGGTTTCCTTTGCTGTGCAAAAGCATTTAAGTTTCATTAGGTCCCATTTGTTTATTTTTGTTTTTACTTCCATTACTCTAGGAGGTGGGTCAAAAAGGATCTTGCTGTGATTATGTCATAGAGTGTTCTGCCTATGTTTTCCTCTAAGAGTTTGATAGTGCCTGGCCTTACATTTAGGTCTTGAATCCATTTTGAGTTTATTTTTGTGTATGGTGTTAGGAAGTGTTCTAATTTCATTCTTTTACATGTACCTGTCCAGTTTTCCCAGCACCACTTATTGAAGAGGCTGTCTTTTCTCCATTGTATATGCTTGCCTCCTTTATCAAAGATAAGGTGACCATATGTGCGTGGGTTTATCTCTGGGCTTTCTATCCTGTTCCATTGATCTATATTTCTGTTTTTGTGCCAGTACCATACTGTCTTGATTACTGTAGCTTTGTAGTATAGTGTGAAGGCAGGGAGCCTGATTCCTCCAGCTCCGTTTTTCTTTCTCAAGATTGTTTTGGCTATTCAGGGTCTTTTGTGTTCCATACAGATTGTGAAATTTTTTGTTCTAGTTCTGTGAAAACTGCCATTGGTAGTTTGATAGGGATTGCATTGAATCTGTAGATTGCTTTGGATAGTATAGTCATTTTCACAATGTTGATTCTTTCAATCCAAGAACATGGTATCTGTTTGTATCATCTTTAATTTCTTTCATCAGTGTCTTATAGTTTTCTGCTTACAGGTCTTTTACCTCCTTAGGTAGGTTTATTCCTAGGTATTTTATTCATTTTGTTGCAATGGTAAATGGGAGTGTTTCCTTAATTTCTCTTTCAGATTTTTCGTTGTTAGTGGATAGGAATGCAAGAGATTTCTGTGCATTAATTTTGTATCCTGCTACTTTACCAAATTCATTGATTAGCTCTAGTAGTTTTCTGGTAGCATCTTTAGGATTTTCTATGTATAGTATCACGTTATCTGTAAACAGTGACAGTTTTACTTCTTCTTTTCCTATTTGGATTCCTTTTATTTCTTTTTCTTCTCTGGTTGCTGTGGCTAAAACTTCCAAAACTATGTTGAATAATAGTGGTGAGAGCGGGCAACCTTGTCTTATTCCTGATCTTAGAGGAAATGCTTTCAGTTTTTCACCATTGAGAACATTGTTGGCTGTGGGTTTGTCATATAGGGGCTTTATTATGTTAAGGTAAGTTCCCTCTATGGCTACTTTCTGGAGGGGTTTTATCATAAATGGGTTTGAATTGTGTCAAAAACTTTTTCTGCATCTATTGAGATTATCATATAGTTTTCTCCCTCAGTTTGTTAATGTGGTGTATCACATTGACTGACTTGCATATATTGAAGAATCCTTGCATTCCTGGGATAAAACCCACTTGATCATGGTGTATGATCCTTTTAATGTGCTGTTGGATTCTGTTTGCTAGTATTTTGTTGAGGATTTTTGCATCTATGTTCATCAGTGACATTGGCCTGTAGTTTTCTTTTATTGTGACATCTTTGTCTAGTTTTGGTATCAGGGTGATGGTGGCCTCCTAGAATGAGTTTGGGAGTGTTCCTCCCTCTGTTATATATTGGAAGAGTTTGAGAAGGATAGGTGTTAGCTCTTCTCTAAATGTTTGAAAGAATTCACCTGTGAAGCCATCTGGTCCTTGGCTTTTGTTTGTTGGAAGATTTTTAATCACAGTTTCAGTGCTTGTGATTGGTCTGTTTACATTTTCTATTTCTTCCTGGTTCAGTCTTGGAAGGTTGTGCTTTTCTAAGAATTTGTCCATTTCTTCCAGGTTGTCCATTTTATTGACCTATAGTTGCTTGTAGTAATATCTCATGATCCTTTGCATTTCTGCAGTGTCAGTTGTAAATTCTCCTTTTTCATTTCTAATTCTATTGATTTGAGTCTTCTCCCTTTTTTTCTTGATGAGTCTGGCTAATGGTTTATCAATTTTGTTTATCTTCTCAAAGATCCAGCTTTTAGTTTTATTGATCTTTGCTACTGTTTCCTTCATTTCTTTTTCATTTATTTCTGATCTGATCTTTATGACTTCTTTCCTTCTGCTAACTTTGGGGGTATTTTGTTCTTCTTTCTCTAACTGTTTTAGGTGTAAGGTTAGGTTGTTTATTTGAGATTTTTCTTGTTTCTTGAGGTAAGATTGTATTGCTATAAACTTCCCTCTTAGAACTACTTTTGCTGCATCCCATAGGTTTTGGGTCATCGTGTTTTCATTGTCGTTTGTTTCTAGGTATTTTTTGATTTCCTCTTTGAGTTCTTCAGTGATCTCTTGGTTATTTAGTAGCATATTGTTTAGCCTCCATGTGTTTGTATTTTTTTACCTTTTTTTCCTGTAATTGATATCTAGTCTCATAGCATTGTAGTCAGAAAAGATACTTGATGCAATTTCAATTTTCTTAAATTTACCAAGGCTTGATTTGTGACCCAAGATGTGATCTATGCTGGAGAATGTTCCCTGAGCACTTGAGAATAAAGTGTATTCTGTTGTTTTTGGATGGAATGTCCTATAAATATCAATTAAGTCCATCTTGTTTAATGTATCATTTAATTTTTAAATTTATTTATTTATTTTATTTTTGGCTGCACTGGGTCTTTGTTGCTGCAAGCGGGCTTTTCTCTAGTTGAGGTGAGCGGGGGCTACTCTTCGTTGCAGTGCACGGGCTTCTCATTCTGATGGCTTCTCTTGTTGCGGAGCACAGGCTCTAGGCATGTGGGCTCAGTAGTTGTGGCTTGCGGGCTCCAGAGCGCAGGCTTAGTAGTTGGGCGCATGGGCTTAGTTGCTCTGTGGCATGTGGGGTCTTCCCAGACTAGAGCTTGAACCCGTGTTCCCTGCATTGGCAGGCAGATTCTTAACCACTGCGCCACCAGGGAAGCCCTAATGTATCATTTAAAGCTTGTGTTTCCTTATTTATTTTCATTTTGGATGAGCTGTCCGTTGGTGAAAGTGAGGTGTTAAAGTCCCCTACTATGGTTGTGTTATTGTCGATTTCCTTTTTTACGGCTGTTAGAATTTGCCTTATGTATTGAGGTGCTCCTATGTTGGGTGCATAAATGTTTACAATTGTTATATCTTCTTGGATTGATCATTATGTACTGTCCTTCTTTGTCTCTTGTAATAGTCTTTATTTTAAAGTCTATTTTTTCTGATATGAGAATTGCTACTCCAGCTTTCTCTTGATTTCCATTTGAATGGAATATCTTTTTCCATCCCCTCACTTTCAGTCTGTATGTGTCCCTAGGTCTGAAGTGGGTCTCTTGTAGACAGCATATATACAGATCTTGTTTTTGTATCCATTCAGCCAGTCTATGTCTTTTGGTGGGAGCATTTAATCCATTTACATTTAAGGTAATTTTTGATATGTATGTTCCTATTACCATTTTCTTAATTGTTTTGGGCTTGTCATTGTAGGTGTTTTCCTTCTCTTGTGTTTCCTGCCTAGAGAAGTTCCTTTTGCATTTGCTGTAAAGCTGGTTTGGTGGTGCTGAATTCTCTTAACTTTTGCTTGTCTGTAAAGGTTTTAATTTCTCCTTCAAATCTGAATGAGATCCTTGTTGGGTAGAGTAATCTTGGTTGTAGGTTTTTCCCTTTCATCACTTTAAATATGTCCTGCCACTCCCTTCTGGCTTGCAGAGTTTCTGCTGAAAGATCAGCTGTTAACCTTATGGGGATTGCCTTGTATGTTATTTGTTGTTTTTCCCTTGTTGTTTTTAATACTTTTTCTTTGTATTTAATTTTTGATAGTTTGATTAATATGTGTCTTGGCGTGTTTCTCCTTGGATTTATCCTGTGTGGGACTGTCTGTGCTTCCTGGACTTGATTGACTATTTCCTTTCCCATGTTAGGGAAGTTTTCAACTCTAATGTCTTCAAATATTTTCTCATACCCTTTCTTTTTCTCTTCTTCTTCTGGCCCTATAATTCGAATGTTGGTACATTTAATGTTGTCCCAGAGGTCTCTGAGACTGTCCTCAATTCTTTTCATTCTTTTTTCTTTATTCTGCTCTGCAGTAGTTATTTCCACTATTTTATCTTCCAGGTCACCTATCCATTCTTCTGCCTCAGTTATTCTGCTATTGATTCCCTCTAGAGTATTTTTAATTTCATTTATTGTGTTTTTCATCATTGTTTGTTTGTTCTTTATTTCTTCTAGGTCCTTGTTAAATGTTTCTTGTATTCTCTCTATTCTATTTCCAAGATGTTGGATCATCTTTACTATCATTACTCTGAATTCTTTTTCAGGTAGACTGTCTATTTCCTCTTCATTTGTTTGGTCTGGTAGGTTTTTACCTTGCTTCTTCATCTGCTATGTATTTCTCTGTCTTCTCATGTTGTTTAACTTACTTTGTTTGGGGTCTCCTTTTTGCATGCTGCAGGTTTGTAGTTCCCATTGTTTTTGGTGTCTGCCCCCAGTGGGTGAGGTTGGTTCAGTGGGTTGTGTAGGCTTCCTGGTGGAGGGGACTGGTGTCTGTGTTCTGGTGGATGAGGCTGGATCTTGTCTTTCTGGTGGGCAGGGCCACGTCCAGCAGTGTGTTCTGGGGTGTCTGTGAACTTATTGTGATTTTAGGCAGCCTCTCACCTAATGGGTGGGGTTGTGTTCCTGTCTTGCCAGTTGTTTGGTATGGTGCGTCCAGCACTGGAGCTTGCTGGACATTGGGTGGAGCTGGGTCTTAGCGCTGAGACGGAGATCTCTGGGAGAGCTCTCGCCAATTAATATTATGTAGGACCAGGAGGTCTCTGGTGGTCCAGTGTCCTGAACTCGGCTCTCCCACCTCGGAGGCTCAGGCCTGACATCAGGCCAGAGCACCAAGACCATGTCAGCCACATGGCCAGGTACATGGGGATTTTCTTGCCTTTTGGGAAGTCTGTGGTCTTCTGCCAGTGTTCAGTAGGTGTTCTGTAGGAGTTGTTCCACAAGTAGATGTGTTTTTGATGCATTTGTGGGGAGGAAGGTGATTTCTACGTCTTACTCCTCCGCCATCTTGAAGGTCCCCCTGCAATAGGAGACTCCACTGAAGATGCCAACCTCCACAAGAGCTAGAGGTGCAGAGGCATTTTTTTCAGAGTGTTTACAGCTTGCTTTTTTTTTCCTTTTCCTTTGTGCTTCGTCTAGTTTCACTTGCTCACAGGGTGCTTCATGCAGTGGCATCGCACCCGGCACTTCAGATCAGAGTGCCTAGTGAGAAATTATGAGGTGAGATCTTGAGATTCAGTGTAGAACCAGACAGATGTGTCCTTTATCTCATGGAGCACACTTTGTCTAAATCAGTCTGCTGGAAT
The DNA here is from genome assembly GCF_028021215.1 of Eschrichtius robustus. NCBI lineage: Eukaryota > Metazoa > Chordata > Mammalia > Artiodactyla > Eschrichtiidae > Eschrichtius > Eschrichtius robustus. The sequence continues at coordinate 56,872,671 of NC_090835.1, read as the reverse complement.
TTTCCTCAAACTTCATTTTCTTTGGAGGAAAATGTCCGGGTAATTCATGCAAAAAGTAGCTCTTCTTTTGTGCTTGTTTTGGTTTCACTTGCCTGTAGGGATCCTGTGCAGAGGCCTTGCACCTTACACGTTGGATTAGAGTTCCCAGCACAGAACCACTGCGCCTGATGTCTCAGCTTGGTGGGCCTGCATGGATACTGTGATTCAAGATGGCAGCCATGGGCCATGTGCCTATTTCCTTTCTTTGAATGTAACCATGATGACTGGAGCTACAGCAGCTATCTTGTGACCATGAGGCACAAGCACCAAGACCAAAATAAAAAGGAATTCTGAGAATGAGAAGCAGAAGGATGGAAAAGAATTTGGGGCTTTAAAGACATTTTTTAAACTGTTGCCCTGAAACTGGAATCTCAAGATTCCTTGCTTTGTGAAATAACTAAATGTCATAGTGCTTAAGCCACTGTTAGTTGGGGAATCTTTTACTTGCAGCTAAAAGCTTTCTAATTGATATAGAGGTCTTGTTTTCCACCACAGAGAATAAAACCTCCCAATTTCATTCCTTCCACTTTAACATTTTAATCATGTGACATCTTTGTGTTTGCAGTGTATCAAAAATGTGTCTGTCCCTTGTAGAAGTCCTTAATAGGGAAACATATCAAAGGTTAGCTTTTCTTGCCTGGTCAGATTTTTGGAGTAATAGCTCTCCTTTGGCCTCTGTGAGACCTCTACAAAAATTTCCCCAGTCAATATTTAGGTGTTTTCTCCTCTAGCTTTAAATCAAGAGGAGTTCTCTTGTCCACTAGAATGCAGTTTTCCCATGAGAAAGTGAACACTTGTTTGGTGTTTGTCCATGGATGAACCAATCAGATCATTCCCTGATGTTTGGGAAAAGACAGTAAAGAGGCTGAGGACATAGGCTGATTAGGTGGACAGGCTGAGGTCCATGATGAAAACAGAAAGATGAGGCTGAGGCTGCCACCAGCAACCTCTGCCAGCCCCATTAGTGCTCCTGGAAAGGTCTTGAGTCCCTACTACTCACATATGCCAGCCATAGGATTGTCTGGAAAGGTGGCCAATTCTGCCACTTACACTGACAGACTGCATATAAAAATACCCACCTACATGCTTTTCACCAGCGATATTTCTAGGGAATAAAGACACAGAAAAATTGAAAATGAAAGAATGTAAAGAGATAGACCACACAAATACTAAGCATAAGAAAGTGGAAATCACTGTAGGAGACAGGATGTTAAATTAGAAATTCAGCTGGAGTGCTCGGATATAGTAAGTCTGAGCACTCCAGCTGAATACTCTATGTGTCCAGGAGGTGCCTGCACTTGCTCCAACGACTGGAGCAAAAGGCAGTGTGTGCTCTGGGACGATCCTTCCCCGGCCTTGGCCCTGGAGGAGGTTGACGCTCCATCAGCCAGTTGAGAAGGAAGCAGAGAAGCAGCCATTCTTTCCTCCCTAAAGATAGCTGGCCTGTCTTCTACTGTCCTAGCCGTCAGTGGAGAGGGTGAGGGAACAAGGAAACTCTTGTTTTTGATGAAAATTGAGAGGAAGTTTAAAGTATTGATTAACACTATAAAATAAAATACAACACAATAAAACAAAAATCCACCAGGTCACTATAAATAGAGCCCCAAACATTCAATGGTGTCAAATATAAAGTTGCATCACCGGAATGTTAATAATATGGTAAGAGTGAGTCTGCACAGCTAAACTGTTGACAGTTCCATGGGCTTGTGTCAGGTCTGAATTTGTGCTACTGTGTGGCATTCGTTGGGTGTCACAGTTGGGATTCTTTAGAACAGCAGATGCTAAGGTGGAATGTGGGGTACATCTATGTACGTTAGAGTACATTAGAGTCATAATCAACACATACCAAAAGGAAGGGGAGGAAACAGGATTGGGCAGAGAGAGAGATGGCAAACTGGGAAGCAGGCCTGACGGAGCCTCACCAACCTGCCGGGCCTCTGGCTGTCAGCACTGTCCAGTGGGGCTGGGAGGCTGGGGTCTGCACAGCCTTGCCTGGCTCAGTCCCTGGGTGCGGTTGGCCCCAGAGGGTGTGACCTCAGTCAGGGCAGCTCTCTGCAGCTGAAGCCTGCCCTAGGCAAATCTGTCAGTGTAGACTCTTCTCGACTGTGTTGTCTGGCCACACCTCTAGCACACTGAAAGCTATATGATAAACAAATGTTGAAGATTCCATCAAAAATATATCTAAGAACCAGAATTCTAGAGAATCAATCTGTACATTTAAAACAGCAAATTTTAATTAATTCATTAGTACATTCAAAGTTTCTGATAAGGAAAACTTCTGTTTGGAGGAGCAAACTAAAACACCTTTATTTTTACAGCAATAAAACAACATCATGAAATTTTGTTTGTATTCTTGCGCTTTTGTTGAAACTTTACCCCACTCCACACCTATATGAAATAAAAGTTATCAAATAAGAGTTATAAAAAGAGAAATACTTATCTGACTCTTTTCAGGAACAACAGTAAACAATATTATTGACAGAATCAGCAATTGAATTAAAAAGTCTGTTAATGCTGGTGTTAATAAACCTGGCATATTTTCAATTTAGATTGACACTATTCAAACCAAGTCTTCTGGGTAATAAGATACGTCACTAAATCTGGGAACATTGGCTACCTAAATTAAACATTTATTACTTGAAAATATTGGAAGCTATTACAGATGTTCTGTGATCAAATTATATTTTTTCATAAAAAATATCCTCCTTAGGAAGCCAAGATGAAATCATGGGTTGTGTGCTATTTACCCTCTGGCTAGAGAAAAATACATAATTATCCATGATATTAAAGTTTCAAATAAATAAACAAATTTACTTCTTTAAGGATGGGTATGTGTACTGTTTGGATTTCAAACTTGAATGATTTGTTACTTTCACTCCATTAGCAAGTACTTATTGATTTCCTGTTATGTGCCAGGCACTTCCCTAGGAGCTGAGAAGTATGGAACAAGACAAAGATGCTCTCTTGTGTAGTTTACATCCTAGTGATTTTATTACCAGAATTTAATGTCTTATTAAACAGTAGTGACACAATGGCTTCTTGAAAACTATGATGACCTAAAATTAAAATTTTGATAAAGGTTCAAGTATTTCTAAAGTACTCCGTCAGAGGAAACCATAGTGTCTCCTTGTCCCTCCAAAATGAAACCATAATGTCTTCAGCCCTCACCAGTCCCTTCTTTTCAGAAATCCAAATTAGTATCTAAGTTTTCTAGCATGGTGTAAGGAGATGATGGCTTATACTCTCAAAGCCGGCACAACTTTCAGGCCCCTGGGTTCTGGAAGTTTCTTCTGTTCCACTCATTTCACTACACGGAACTTAGTCTTTTCTTATCTTCCATAACGATCATGCACATCATTTCCTAAAACTCTCCCTGTTTCTCACGGGTCACAAGGCACACGAGGCTATTTTCTATTAAACATGCCGAGCTGACTTCTTCCTCAAAGACATTTACACCTGCTCTTCCCTCTGCCTGGAACACTGTTCTTCCAGACTTCATCCTCACTTCATTCAGGAATGAATGTCACCTCCTCCACGCCCTACCTAAAATAACACACTACCTCAATACCCTGCTTTAATGTTTTTCATAATATTTGAGAGTTTGTCGACCTGTTGTGCATTTATTAATCTGTTTATTGTCTGTCTACCCAAGTAGAATGTAAGCTCCAAGAGATCATGGACTCAGACATGTTCACTGCTGTAACTTCAAAGCCCTGAATATACTGAGAACATAAAAGTTGCTCAATTAAAATTTGTTGAATGAATGCATGAATACATGAACACATGAAAAACACGAATGAACGTGAGTTTAACAGACTTCACTGAAGAGTTTTGGGCGAAGATAAAAGAGGGGCTCAAACTATAGCAATATAAATAATCTTAAGAGGAATCATAAGCATTCACCTCCTCAAGAATGTCCTGTAGCCACTCACATCCCTTTCCCTCTGAGATGAAAACAACGAACTCCTGCTCTTATTTCAGGTAGAGGAACGCCCTTCTTCAGGCATTCGGCATCTACTCACACCTACTCGTGGAGGACTCACATTCTGACCCGGTACTTCCCAATGTATTTTTCCAAAAGCAGTTCTTTCCTTTAGAGAAAATTACTTAGTATCTACTCTTCAAAGGTAAAAATTTCTCCACTTCATTAGATCATTAATTAAAAGTGGTATAAAATCAAAATCTTGAATTAGAAAACTTAATTCTTAATTCTTCTATCCCAGATAGATAGAAGCTATTTATTCTTTAACAGATGTAAGTCAAAGACTACCCTAACCGCAATAAGTAGGAGCTTCCTTTATTTTTACTGAAGTATAGTTAACTTACAATATTAGTTTCAGGTATACAATATTCGATATTTTTAGGGATTACACTCCATACAAAGTTATTATAAAATATTGGCTACATTCCCTGTGCTGTATTTTATACTTACTAGTTTGTATCTCTTAATCCCCTTCACTTATTTTGCCCCTCCCCTGACCTCTCTCCTTACTGGTAACCACTAGTTTTTTCTCTGTATCTGTGAGTCTGTTTCTATTTTATTATATTTATTTGTTTTATTTTTAGATTTCATATATAAGTGAAAACATATAGTATTTGTCTTTCTCTTTCTGACTTATTCCATTAAGCCTAATACCCTCCAGCTCCATCCATGTTGTCACAAGTGGCAGAATTTCACTCTTTTTTATGGCTGAGTAATAGTCCATTGTATATATGTACCACATCTTCTTTATCCATTCATCTGTTGATGGACACTTAGGTTGTTTCCTTATCTTGGCTATTGTGAATAGTACTGCTATGAACATTGGGGTGCAATGTGCACCCCAGGGCTGGGATGCCCAATGTGGGGCTTGCATCCCTCACTCCCCAGGGAAGATTCCTGAGCCTGTGATATCCCCCCTCCTCTTCTGGGTCACCTGTCAGGAGTATGGGTCCCAACTAGATGGCTTCTCCCCCACTCCTACCAGACTCCATGTGGTTCTTTCTGAGTAAGAAGAAGAGCCATTGGAAGAGCCATTCTGCTAGTCTTCAGGTCATTCTCAGAAAGAAAAAGACCAATGTTTTACAGAGAGGTCTCAGCCCACCTTTCTGGGAGTAGGATGACTATGACAATGTGGCCTCACAAACATCTTGTGGTACTGTGCAATGAAATAGGACGCTTCATTTTTGTTAATTCTAAGTTTGGAAATTGTCACCTGTAAACTAGAAATGCATCAGGAATAAGAGAAAGAAAGAGATTGCGGTAAAAGAGAATTGGAAGAAAGGAGGAAAAAAATCAACCAGTGAATTCAAATAAGTTCTATAGTTGAGTTCATAGTTGGTACCAATGTCAATTTCCTGGTTTAGACAAATACAATGTTGATAAGATATTATCTTTGGATGAAGCAGGGTGAAGGATACATGGGAACTAATTGTACAAATTCTTGTGAGTCTTAAACAATTTCAAAAAATTTTAAATATTCTTTTTAAAACGGTGTCAGAAAGCAGAGGAACCGAAAATACAGGGCAGATCCTCACACCTACAGATTAATATGGTGAAAAAAGCTTTATACACTGCCCTTAGCTGCACATAGGCAGTAGCTTTAAAGCAGATTTTATAGTAACAATAACAACCATTGTCATTTACTGACCTCCTATTATGTGCCAAACCCTATGCTAAATGGTTTGTACATATCATCTTGTTTAATCTCCTCCAAGGGGCTATTATTGTCATCTTTGTTTGACCAGTGAGGAATACAAGATTCAGACAAGTTAATTTTCCAAAACCATGAAGCCAATAAGCGATGGGGGTAGGAATTGGAGCCGGTCTCTTTGATTTCAAACTCCATGAGTTTCATGGCACAAATGACCATGCTTTCTTATACCTGTGCTGTAGCACAGATAAAGTACATTTGGTTTCCATAGGGGATAGGTAGATTTACTCAGATAGGCACTAGCCAACCTTCATTTCCCCTGACAGGTCTGAGTGAGTGGGGAAAGGAATGACCCCTTTGAAGAAAGTGACACGAGTTGTTCTAGTCTCATAGGTTTCTTTTCTTTGCGTTCTATGATCCACTGGCCATAACTCGAATTCATGCTATAACATGGAATACCATCTCTGCTATGAATTTATAGTTGGGTTGATTCTGATGTACATCAAACTGGGATCCTAAGCTTGACATGGGGAGTCCAGCTGCCTTTGAGATGCACTGGACTCCACCCAATGGCATTGCTCAATATTAGATGCTGACTAAGTAACCCAACCAAACCTTCCTCTGAAAAATTTTGAAGGCAAGATACACAAGGAGAAACAGATATAGTAGAGGAAATCAGCGGTAGAAAAAAGCTAAGTCCTGAGAATAGCAATAGCATAATCTTTAGGCAAGAGACCAGTGGCCACAAGCTGCTAAGGGGAAGTAAAGAGAGCTGGATTTACAGAGATGCTTTTGAATCATTAATTGCAATGATTGATATTCCAGGCTCCCAAAGGCTTGATTGTGTCAGTACTTCTAGTGTCCTTTGCTTACTATACAGTCTCACCTATCTTGTTTTTGTAAATAGGGGTTTCTCTACAATTGGAGAATACATATACAGAGAAGTTTCTTGCAGGTAAGAAGTATAAACCAAAAGGAGAACAGACTTCTAATATAGTATTTAAAAAAGATTTTTCATATTCAAAAACAACAATAAATGTCCAAGATCATAGACTCATATTTTTTTTATGCAGAACAAGAGTTGAATTTTTTTAAATAATTTCAAACTTAAAAGAAAAATTGCAAGAGTAGTACAAAGAGTTCTCATGAGCCCTTTATCTAGATTCACCCATTGTTAACACTTTGCCACACTACTCTTATCATTCTTGCTGTAATTGAATATATATGTGTACTATTTTTTCTGAACCATGAGAGTAAGTTACCTACATCATCCCCTATTACTCCTTAGCACCAATTATATATTTATTAAACAATGCTATTCTCCTCACATAACCACAGTGCAGTTACCATATTTGTGAAATTTAACAGTGATACAATATGATTGTCTAATCCACAGTCAACACCCCAGTTTCACCAGTTGTCCCAATAATGCCCTTTATGGTGAATTGTTCTGGTTCAGTACCCAATCCATTTAAATACCACATTGCATTTAAATCTTATGTCTCTTAGGGCTCCTTTGATCTGTAATAGTTCCTCGGCCTTTCTTTTTCTTCCACAACATGGACATTTTTAAGATTACATGCCATTTCTTTTGCATAATATACTCAATTTTGGCTTGTCTGATTTCTTTCATGATCAGATTCAAGTTATACATTTTGGGTAGGAACACCACATATGTGATATTTTGTCATTCCTAATGCATTACATAAGGGACACATGATGTGAGTTTGCAAATCATCACTTTTGGAGCTCACGATAGTAATAACTGACCCAGGCAACAATTATCAACAGAGACTAAGTTAGTGAATAAAAGCTTGATGAGGAACAGAATATTTACATCGTCTCGAAGCATCTCCATATAAATACTGATTAATTACAAAAGGATAAATAGCAGCTTTACAGTGGAGAAAGCTGGTGAATATCACCTTAACAAAGTGATCAGAATCATGTATTCTTAAAGATAATTGAGTACATAGGGGATTCCTTGAATGTGTTTCCTGTTTTATTTTCTAGAATCTACATAGAAAACTACAGACAAAAATGAAAACTAACAAGAAGGGGTAGTGAGACAAAATACAGCAGCAAAGAAATGACACCTTCCTTTCACTTAAATTCTAAGTAAATGGATCTTATAAGGTGAGATATTTCTACACTGAGTTTCTGGACTAACTAAAAAATCAGTACCCAAAAGCCTGCCTAATAGATTTATCAACAAGAAATAGTATGAATATGACTCCTGAATTATTCACATATAATAATTCTAGCCACAGCGGGGGTGTGGGGGAGAGGGGAAGACAAGATGTGACAATCAGAAACTATTAGGTTTCTGAGCAAAGGACTTAAGGAGAAAATGAAAAATTGAATTATTATATGATCCAGCAATCCCACTCCTAGGCATATATCCAGACAAAACCATAATTCAAAACGATACATACATCCCTATGTTCATAGCAGCACTATCACAATAGCCAAGACATGGAAACAAACTAAATGTCCATCAACAGATAAAGAAGATGTGGGACATCTATCTATACAATGGAATACCACTCAGCCATAAAAAAGAAGGAAATAGGGCGTTGCCTGGGAGCCGCCGGAGGAGGAGCGGCGCGGGGGATGCGGCTGTGGCGGCTGCGGCGGCGGCGGGGGGCGCGGGTCGACGATGGCGCGGCGGCGCTGAGGGCGCGGGGCGGGCGGCGGTTGGAGGGTGGGCGGCGCGGGCGGGCGGCGGCAGCTCCACGGCCCCGGGCGCGCTGAGGGACGCGGCTCTCGCCTCAGCCCGGCGGCGGCGGCGGCGGCGGCGGCGGCGGCGGCGGCAGCGGCGGCCGAACAATGAAGCTCCTGAAGCCGACCTGAGTCAACCACAATGGCAAGCCAATTTTTTCAGTTGATATTCACCCTGACGGGACCAAGTTCGCAACTGGAGGACAAGGACAGGATTCTGGGAAGGTTGTAACCTGGAATATGTCTCCAGTCCTCCAGGAGGATGACGAGAAGGATGAAAATGTCCCCAAGATGCTTTGCCAGATGGACAATCACTTAGCATGTGTGAACTGCGTGCGGTGCTCAAACACTGGGATGTATTTAGCTTCTGGGGGAGATGATAAACTGATAATAGTGTGGAAGCGGGCTACATACATCGGCCCCGGCACCGTGTTCGGCTCCAGTGGCAAGCTTGCCAACGTGGAGCAGTGGCGATGTGTCTCCATCCTGCGGAGTCACTCAGGCGATGTGATGGACGTAGCGTGGTCCCCCCATGACGCCTGGCTGGCCTCGTGCAGCGTGGACAACACCGTGGTCATCTGGAACACAGCGAAGTTCCCAGAAATCCTAGCTACTCTGAGAGGCCATTCTGGCCTGGTGAAGGGCCTGACTTGGGACCCTGTTGGTAAATGCATTGCCTCTCAAGCCGACGACCGCAGCCTGAAGGTGTGGAGGACGCTGGACTGGCAGTTAGAGACCAGCATCACCAAGCCTTTTGATGAGTGTGGAGGGACGACCCACGTGTTGCGGCTCAGCTGGTCCCCTGACGGGCACTACCTCGTGTCCGCCCACGCCATGAACAACTCCGGCCCCACTGCCCAGATCATCGAACGGGAGGGCTGGAAGACCAACATGGACTTTGTCGGGCACCGGAAAGCTGTGACTGTCGTGAAATTCAACCCAAAAATCTTCAAGAAGAAGCAGAAGAACGGGAGCTCTGCGAAACCCAGTTGCCCGTACTGCTGCTGTGCTGTCGGCAGCAAGGACCGCTCGCTCTCTGTCTGGCTCACGTGTCTAAAACGGCCTTTGGTTCTCATCCATGAGCTGTTTGACAAATCCATCATGGACATTTCCTGGACTCTGAATGGGCTGGGCATCCTGGTGTGCTCCATGGACGGCTCTGTGGCGTTCCTGGATTTCTCCCAGGACGAGCTCGGAGACCCCCTGAGCGAGGAGGAGAAGAGCCGCATCCATCAGTCCACCTACGGCAAGAGTTTGGCCATCATGACCGAGACCCAGCTCTCCACCGCCGTCATCGAGAACCCCGAGATTCTCAAGTACCAGCGGAGGCAGCAGCAGCAGCAGCAGCTGGACCAGAAGGGCTCTGCGGCCAGAGAGACAGGCTCCGCTACCTCGGTCACTGGCGTCGTCAACGGGGAGAGTCTGGAGGACATCAGGAAGAATCTTTTAAAGAAACAAGCTGAGACTCGGACAGCAGATGGTCGGAGGAGAATCACGCCTCTCTGCATAGCACAGCTGGACACTGGGGACTTCTCCACGGCCTTCTCCAACAGCATCCCGCTCTCGGGTTCCCTGGCGGGCACCATGCTCACCTCTCACAGCAGCCCGCAGCTGCTGCCGCTGGACTCCAGCACCCCCGTCCCCTTCGGCACCTCGAAGCCTTCCACAGAGCCTGTGGCGGCGACCGGCACCAGGCCTGTGGGCGATTCTGTCAGTAAGGACAGCGTGAATGCGGCCTCTGCTCCCGCTGCACCGTCCCCCTCCATCCTGACAACCCCGTCCAAGATCGAACCTATGACAGCGTTCGACTCCCGATTCACGGAGCGCTCCAAAGCCACACCGGGGGCTTCTGCCTTGGCCGGTTTGACCCCGACGGCTATGGAAAGGGTGAAAGAGCAGAGCCTTGTGAAGGAGCTGCGGCCCCGGGATGTCCTGGAGAGCAGCAGTGACAGCGACGAGAAGGTCCCTGTGGCTAAGCCCTCCTCGCTCTCCAAGCGGAAGCCGGAGCTCGAGGTGGAAACGGTGGAGAAGAAGAAGAAACGGCGGCCTCGGAAGGACTCGCGGCTCATGCGCATGTCCCTGTCTGTGCAGTCCCCAGCTGCCCTGACTGCAGAGAAGGACGCCGTGTGTTTGTCCGTCCCAGCAGCTGCGCTGAAGCTGCCCATGCCGGGCCCCCAGAGAGCCTTCACCCTGCAGGTGAGCTCTGACCCCTCCATGTACATAGAGGTGGAGAACGAGGTGACAGCCGTGGGGGGCATAAAGCTGAGCCGCCTGAAGTGCAGCCGGGAAGGGAAGGAGTGGGAGACGGTGCTCACCAGCCAGATCCTCACCGCTGCCGGCAGCTGTGACGTGGTGTGTGTCGCCTGTGAAAAGCGGATGCTGTCCGTGTTCTCCACCTGTGGTCGCCGCCTCCTCCCTCCCATCCTGCTGCCATCCCCGATCTCCACCCTGCACTGTACCGGCTCCTACGTCATGGCCCTCACCGTCACAGCCACGCTGTCTGTCTGGGATGTGCACAGGCAGATAGTGGTGGTGAAGGAAGAGTCTCTACACTCCATCTTGGCAGGAAGTGACATGAAGGTGTCACAGATCTTGCTGACGCAGCATGGAATCCCCGTGATGAACCTGTCGGACGGGAAGGCCTACTGCTTCAACCCATCACTGTCTGCGTGGAACCTGGTTTCTGACAAGCAGGACTCCCTGGCCCAGTGTGCAGACTTCAGGAGCAGCCTGCCACCCCAGGACGCCATGCTGTGCTCGGGACCCTTAGCCATAGTCCAGGGCCGCGCCTCCACCTCGGGGAGGCAGGCAGCCCGGCTCTTCTCCGTGCCTCACATGGTGCAGCAGGAGACCACCCTGGCCTACCTGGAGAGCCAGGTCGCCGCAGCGCTCACCCTGCGCTCCAGCCACGAGTACCGCCACTGGCTCCTCCTCTACGTGCGATACCTCGTGAATGAAGGGTTTGAATACCGACTCCGAGAAATATGCAAGGACTTACTGGGGCCCGTTCACTCCTCCACTGGAAGCCAATGGGAGTCAACAGTAGTGGGTCTGCGGAAGAGGGACCTGCTGAAGGAGCTGCTGCCAGTCATCGGGCAGAACCTCCGCTTCCAGCGCCTCTTCACCGAGTATCAGGAACAGCTCGACATCTTGAGGGACAAGTAGCCTGCCCAGCCGCAGCAAGGGCAGGGCCACACTCTCGCCGCTGAGGACACGCAGGTCGGCCTCTCATCTCGCTGGGCTACAGGATGAGGAGACACTGGCAGGAGGTGGGCTGTCCTGCACAAGTACGGGCCCAGCCCCTGGGCACACTTCCCCTGTGTCCTGGGCCTGTTTCTCCCTCAGGGGGAGCGGCTCTGCCTGCAACTCGCTCCTCCCTCCAGGACCCCGGTGCGGAGCTGGGGCTCTGCCCAGCTGCCCCGGGACCAGTGAGGCAGCCCAGGCCTGCCGTCTCCAGCACGGTCCCCAGGTGGACACTAGCCCTGCTACTATAGGCGCCGTGCTGCTCCAGCTATGACGAATGAGCCATTTGTGAAAGAGAGAACCGTGAGACGTTAGCGTATTATGCAGTCAGTAGACTGACCTGAGATCTATGTAAAAAGAAAGCCTATTCCAACACATGGACTATTTTTGTACTAGAATTTGCTAACTTGTAATATGGAATTTTCCTTTTGGCCAATAATCAGGATTTCCCTGTAAGTCACTTGGACATTGGTCACTTGTAGGAAATTTAAACTCTAATTATGACAGCTACATTGAAAAATAATTGTACTGAAATTAACTTGTCTATCTTCATTTAGTTTTAATTTTTAAATGTTTGTAAAAAGAGACTTTTGGGGGGGATGGGGCGATTTCTTTTGTAAGTGTAAAATAAATGAACACGCATTGGATACCAAAAAAAAAAGAAGGAAATAATGCCATCTGCAGCAACATGGATGCAACTAAAGATTTTCATACTAAATGAAGTTAAGTAAGAAAGAGAAAGACAAGTACCATATAATACCACTTATATGTGGAATCTAAAATATGACATGAATGAACATATCTATGAAACAGAAACTGAATCACAGACATAGAGAACAGACTGGTGGTTTCCAAGGGAGAGGGGGTTGGCAGAGGGATGGAGTGAGGTGTTGGGGTTAGCAGATGTAAGCTTTTATATATCGGATGGATAAACAGCAAGGTCCTACTGTATAGCACAGGGAGCTATATTCAATAGCCTATGATAAACCATAATGGAAAAGAATATTTTTAAAAAAGAATGTATATATATATATATACATATATATGCATATATATAATATAACTGAATCACTTTGCTGTACAGCAGATATTAACACAACATTGTAAATCAACTATACTTCAATAAAAAAGTATTAAAACTGAAAAAAAAAATAGAACAAAGAACTCCAGAAGACCTGTAAGTAAAGGCTACAGCTACAAAACCTAAAGACTTGAAAAGAACATGGAAATATCTGCTGGTAATATTCCATTTGTATCCATAAATACAGAAACAGCATACCACTGTTCATCAAATATTTATTAAGTGCTTTTTATGTGACAGACAATGGGATGGCCTTAGGAATCCAAATATGGGTAAAACATAAAGCTGCCTTTTGGATTTTACTCTGCAGTGGGGAGAGTGGACTGTAAGCATTTTTTTTAAGACAATATTTTATTATAGGCTCTGTAATGAGAAAAAGTAGTGTCCAAGATAACAGAGTAACCAAGAAGCCTTCAGGGAGTTGATCATGGCTCATCTAGCTTATTGGAGAAATTGATAGTTTGATGTAGCTAGTGAATTACTCTTCTCATGACTCCCCTTGAGCAACTATTATGAGCCATTGTCTTGATCAATTAACATGTATTAACACCTATAATTCTCATAGCAACCTAGGTGGCTGATACTATTTTTATCACTATTTTGCTGGTGAAAGTGCTAGAGGCAGAAGACAGGATAAAATGAGTGTTGTGCATAAAGTTTTAATCAGAAGCCAAATTACAGGAAGATCCATGTTCCATGCTAAGAAGCTGACATTTATCCTGCAGTCTGTGAGGTACTGTAGATTTTTCAGAACAGAAGTGTCATGCTGAGAGTTGCGTTTTAGAAGTTTATTCTGGCAGCTATGTGAGTGGCGGAGTGGAGTTGGATAAGACTGGGGAGAGAGGAGGCAATCGGGAGGGAAAGGAGCCAGTGAGGAGACAATACAGCAGGTCTAGCTGGGCAAAGAGAGGATGTGGACCATGCAGGAGAGCGCTGGAGAGGGCAGTCTGGTCCAAGTGTGTCAACAGGATTGATGATTGATTGGGTATGGGTTAGGGTTAGGGTTAGGTGGCAGGCACGGTTGCTCCCAGTGTCTGGCTGAATCTAATAGATGGTTTCTAGCTCAGCTGATTGCAGTTGTTGGTTCAGTGCCCACATGTGGCCATTAGCTTGGATTCCTCTCTGACCACCAACCACATCACCAACCAGGCTTCAATTTCAAGGGGCAATAGGTGAGAATCTAAACCCTTCTGGACAAATCACTGTCTCTGATAGGAAGGAACACTCAAAACACATATTAGAAGAGGGTATGCACCTGAAACTAACACAACACTGTAAATCAACTATACTCCAATATAAAATTTCAAAATAAAATAAAAATAAATTAAAAAGTGGTGTGGATTTGTCAGATCAGTCAGATTATCTTATTATAGGGAGTACAGCATATATCAGGAACTTCAAGGAAAGATGAGGAGATGGTTCTCCTTGGGTCACATGTTTCTGCATGCCTTATAAGACTTTCTCCCAGAATATTCTTTCGAAGATGTTTCTATAGTGAAAATCCTTGAAAGACAGAGATAATGCCTCCCTCCAGAGCAAGAGTAGATGTGCTTGCAGCCTTGTAGCTAGTTTTCCTCAGAGGAAAGGGCTGATCTGTTTAGCGGCCATTGTAAAAGTTGTGAGTTTCCTAAGATGAATTAAGGCTGATCTCCTGCAACGCAGCCTCCTGCACCATCCAGGTCCTCCTGTGTTGCTCTGTGGAACTTAGGGACAAGGATAACTGGCACACATACATGTGCTCACTCCCTGCTGCCCGCTGTGTCGTGTAACAAAGCCTCCATCTCTGACCCAGGAGTCTTCAGCTTTCCACCAGCACCCATGAAATTGTGACAAGCTTCTTAGCATATAAGTGGGATAAAATCCCAGACACTTCACAGTTCTTGAAAGAAAGTTATAGAGATTCCTAATTGTGGTGTGCTCAATACAAAAGAATAACCAAATTGAGCAGTTTTGCATTAAAAGTTAATTGTAATTTTTTGACCTCCTCTAAGAATCTCAGCCCAGACTCTTGCCTAAGATTTTTTTTTAATTTATTTATTTAATTTATTTATTTTTGGCTCTGTTAGGTCTTCATTGCTGTGCGTGGGCCCTCCCCAGTTGCAGCAAGTGGGGGCCACTCTCTGCCGAGGTGCGCAGGCCTCCCGCTGCGGAGCACAGGCTCCAGGTGTGCAGGCTTCAGTAGTTGTGGCGCACAGGCTTCAGTAGTTGTGGCGTGCAGGCTCAGTAGTTGTGGCACAAGGGCTCTAGAGTGCAGGCTCAGTAGTTTCGGAGCACGGGCTTAGGTGCTCCGTGGCACGTGGGATCTTCCCAGACCAGGGATCGAACCCGTGTCCCCTGCATTGGCAGGCAGATTCCCAACCACTGCGCCATCAGGGAAACCCTTGCCTAAGATTTAAATAAACTCACTCTCTTAGTGATTGACTTGCATTTTCATAATTTTTGAAGAGAACTGTTAACAATGAGTGAGTTTGACTTGCTAGAAATCCTCACAGAAGACAGGAGATGGTGGCAGCGCTCAGATGTCTATTTCAGTACTCACTGGGGGAGACTTTTTCCTTTTCTAAAGGAGTAAACCCCGGGGGGGTCTGAGGATGACTTTAAAAGTGCAAAAATAGCTTACTTTGAGATTAAATGTACAGTGGCTGCCATCTGAGATGAAATTCCTCTGAATTTCAGCTAATATAAATAGCTACTGAGCTTAGAGACCCATTCTTGGATTTCTTAACTGTGTTACAGGTGCAACAAGGTGATGGTGACTGAGATGGGCCTTATGAGTGTCTGAAACTTTAGTGAGCTGATTCTGTAAAAACTGTTGTTTAGAAGTTTTGTCTTTTATCAGCTAGGGGCTACAATTTATTTTTGAATCCAACTGACCTTTTGCTTGGGGTAAACCACACTGATAGGCTTTTAATTGTACACATGAGAGAAAGATTTCTGAAATCCAGACATTTGAGAAGGGTAGATCTAAGGACCTACACTTTTCTGAGAAATAATGTGAAACCTTACTTTTATAGTGGTCAGAGTACATCTCTGTAGTTTGAATTTTTAAATAATTAATACAATTTATTTTTTAGAGCAGTTTTACATTCATATAAAAATTGAGAAGAAAGTACAGAGTTCTCATACAACCCCTCACCCCTCCACACACAGTTTCCCCTATTATTAATATCTCACATTAGTGTGGCACATGTGTTACAATTGATGAGCAAACTTTGGTACATTATTAACTAAAGTCCACAGTTTACATTAGGTTCACTCTTCTTGTTGTACATTCTAAGGGTTTTGACAAATGTGTAAACATGTTTCTACCATCACAGTGTCATAGAGAGGAGTTTCACTACCCTCAATATCCCATGTGCCCTATTCATCCCTCAGTCTTTTCCTCCAAACTCTTGGGAACCACTGATCTTTTTACCATCTCCATATTTTTGCCTTTTCCAGAATGTCATATAGTTGGTATCATACACTAAGTAGCTTTTTCAGATTAGCTTCTTTCACTCAGCAATATGCATTTAAATTTCCTCTATATCTTTTAAGTTTTTTCTTAATAACACTTTTTTTTTATCACTGAACACTACTCCATCGTCTGCATGTTCCGTAGTTTGTTTACTCATGCACCTACTGAAGGATGCCTGTTACTTCCAAGTTTTGGCAGTTGTGCATAAAGTTACAAGTTTGTGTTGGGTCATAAGTTTTCAACTCATTTGAGTAAATATCAAGGAGCATGATTACTGAAGCATATGGTAAGACTATGCTTAGTTTTGTAAGAAATTGCTACATTATCTTCCAAGGTGGCTGAACATTTTGCATTCCCACCATATAGATTTTTTTTTTCAGGTATTGTCTTGTGTCTGTAGTTTATTGCTTTTCCTTAGTGTGTGTGTGTATGTGTATTCAAACAGTTGTTTCAAAGGATTAGGAGCAGAGACTCTAAGCCAGCTAAAGAGGTATTGTGGCAGGAAGAATAATGCCCCCCCAAAGTGTCTGTGCCAGAATCTGGGAATGTTACACGGTAAGGAGGAATTAAGGTTGCTAATTAGCTGACTTTAAAATAAGATTATCCTAAATTATCCAGGTGGGCCCAGCATAACCACAGGAGTCTTCTAAATGAGGAAGGAGGCAGAAGAGACAGAGTCACCATGATGTAGTGTGAGAAAGACTGCTGGCTTTGCAAACAGAAGAGGACCAAGAGCAAGGACTGCAGGCAGCTTGTAGAAGCCAGAAAAGGAACCTGCCAACACCTAGAGTTCAGCCCAAGGATCCAATTAGAACTTCTGACCTGAGAACTTTAAGATGATAAATTTGTGTTGTTTTAAGCCCAAAGTGTGGTCATTTGCTACAGCAGTTACAGGAAACTACTACAGATGTGTAACTTCACCATCTCAGAGTGGAAGAAAGATTTTGAAAAAGGACAAGGCTCTCTGTGGTCCACATGTAATTCCAAGATTGAATGACCCAGAATTGAAAACATATGTCTATACAAAAACCTGTACACAGACATTCACAGCAGCATCATTCTTGATAGCTGAAGAGTAGAAAAAACCTAAATGTCCATTATCCATTTTGTTTAATGAATAAATAAACAAAATATGGTACATCTATACAGTAGAATATTATTCATCCACAAAAAGGAAGTACTGATACCTGCTACAACATGGATGAACCCAAAGACATTATGTTAAAGAGGCCAGTTACAAAAGACCACATAGAGTGGAATCTCATTCATATGAAATGTCCAGAATAGGCAAGTCCATAGAGACAACTAGAAAGTAGATTAGTTGTAACCAGATGCTGAGGGCAGAGGACAGAAATGGGGAATAACTGCTAATGGGAACAGGATTTCTTTGGGGGAGAGTAAAAATGTTCTAAAATTAGTGACAATAGTTGCACAACTCTGTGAATATACTAAAAACCACTAAATTATATATGTTAAAAGAGTGAACATTATGGTATGTGAATTACATCCAACTCTATCTCAATAAAGCTGTTATTAATAAAAATATGGAATGACCCATATTTTGGGAAATGTACTGATAATCAGTTATTGACTTTTGATGTGAGTTTTGTAGATACAATTTTCCCTGGGAGAAATGAACAATGGAATTCCCCTCTTTCAATCATTTGGGAGGCAAGATTTAGACTTTTCCTGGTGAAAGGGAAACTGTCTTCTTTCTCTGACCTTGAGGTTGGTGGGAGCTTAGATTCTGGGTGTATCAGTCAAGATTGGTAAAGTTATGATGCTAGGTAAATTTAGGTTTAAAGACCCAAATATAAGACGTGATACCATAAAATTCCTAGAAGAGAACATAAAGCAAAATATTTTCTGCTATTTTATTTTCTACAATAAATTGTAGCAATATTTTCTTAGGTCAGTCTCCCAAGGCAAAAGAAAAAACCAAAATTAAACAAATGGGACCTAATCAAACTTAAAAGCTTTTGCACAGCAAAGGAAACCATCAACAAAATGAAAAGACAACTTACAGAATGGGAGAAAATATTTGCAAATGATGCAACCAACAAGGGGTTAATATCCAAAATACACAAACAGTTCATACAACTCAATATTAAAAAAACAAACAACTCAATCAAAACAATGGGCAGAAGACCTAAATAGACAATTCTCTAAAGAAGACATACAAATGGCCAACAGGCACATGAAAAGATACTTAACATTGTTAATTATTAGAGAAATGAAAATCCAAACCAAAATGAGGTATCACCTCACACAGGTCAGATGGCCATCATCAAAGAGTCTACAAAGAATAAATATTGGAGAGAGTGTGGAGAAAAGAGAACACTCCTACATTTACATTCCATGGTGGGAATGTAAATTGGTGCAGCCACTATGGAAAACAGTATGTAGGTTCCTCAAAAAAACTAAAAATAGAGTTACCATATGATCCTGTAATCCTGTTACCAAAAGTTGGGTCTGGCTGCTCACTGCTCAAAAGCCAACAAAGAGGCAAGGTTTGTGGAAAGGAAAGTTTCCTTTATTATGGAGGCCGGCAACCCAGGTTGAGGGGTGTTGGGGGAGTAGGGCGGACTCCTGTCCAAAGGCCTACTCCCCCCCCACTTACAATCAGTGGGCAAGAGCTTTTATAGACGGAGGGAGGGGGCTACATGCAGAAACAGCACACTCAGCTCTGACAGTCATCTTGAAACTGGTCATGCCATGGTCTGATCAGCATCATCTTGTTTTAAGTACAATTAGTCTTTAGTTCCTGCGTCAGTTTGTTCCGATTTCTTTGAGACCAATTCTCAGAATTGTGGCAGCTTATGTCATGGCTACAGTTTGGTCATCATATTGTTAACTTCTTCCACCTGGTGAGGGTTTCATTATCTATAAGACAGCTCACAGGATATGGCTCAGAATATTATCTACAGCCCTTGAGGAGGAACTAAAGTTCCTTGACTATGCATATTGACTAAACTATTATTATTTAGTCTTGTTGGACTGTTTTTCTTTGCTTCTGCATTTTCTCACTTCTTGATTAAACTTATTCTTTGGCCAAAGTTTTTCCACAGACAAAAAGGGAGGCTGAGAACATGGAGTGGTGGGGGAGGACCATAGGGTCCTGCTCCATTTCAATCTCCCCTTTTCTTTGATACTCTTCAGTCTTGAGGAGGGACAGGTACAGAACAAAATAGGGAATAAAGTTTTGGATAGAGAGGTTAATCATAGACTTGGCAGAGGAATTTGGTTTTAGTTTACATTTCTGTTCCAATTTTCCCCAACTCTTTGAGGGATTGGGCGACAACTGCTCTTGGCTACTTCCTGCTAAAGTGGGGTGTAGTCCTGCCTAATTTGGGGAATGGACAGAGAATTGGAAGTAATCTCAAGTTCCAAGCTTAGCATCAATATTTTTTATTAGGAAAACATTATAGCATCAATATTTTGTATTATGAAAACATTATCTCTCTTTTTGATTACTTTGTCATAGTACCTGGACAAACATTTGAAAATTAGTATAAGTATTACAGTGAGGATAATAATCAAAATGCAACTTTGTATTATTCTCTAAATGTGTTCTTTTTTTCCTTAATGGTTAAAGCATATGTACAGTGTATGTTTAATAGGCCACAAACAGGCTGTTTTGGTTAGCCTAAAGTTCAGATTAAATCATGTATAAGCCAGAATGACTTCCCCATACCTCAATATGTGAAAATTTCTTCCATCATTTTTCAGTTTTAATTGTAAATCTTTCCATAGAAAGCACTAAAAAATCAATATATTTTTTTCCAACATTGCCAGAGTGGCTCAGTTACCTGCTCTGGGTCCATTCATGTCCCTCGGTGCTAGGCCAACTTTTTGTTTATATATTTGTCTAGTCATCCACATTGGGGGACAACTAATTAGACATAACAAACAAGTACAGAAAGGTATGTTGATGGGGAAACATTTTATAGGCTATACATCATTTATACCCAATTGTCACACAAGCATTGTACATGTGCTTTGAGTATTAAACTTAAAGCCAGCAATGATACACATCATAAGTAGCTATACTCTGTGTTAACTTCACTAGACAATTTTTTCCATCCTTAACACTGGGGTCAAAAATATGGTTTGAAGCAAAACAATAGCTTTCCATTAGAACTCTTTAAATTTCTTACCCAGTTCAGCAGTATGATCTGAAAGTTATCCAATGTTTTCAATATAATTTAACATACCAAATAACTCTAGTTACTTTAATATTTTTTCTGAGATGCCTAGAGGCCCCTTTGGAATACTCAAAGTTAGCTAGAGAAAGAAACTTACCATCTGTTATCAAAAGCAGCTCAATATTCCAGGAAAATTTTGTTCTCTTAACATGGAGAAAGAAAACCAGATTCC
Source organism: Eschrichtius robustus (assembly GCF_028021215.1). NCBI lineage: Eukaryota > Metazoa > Chordata > Mammalia > Artiodactyla > Eschrichtiidae > Eschrichtius > Eschrichtius robustus. The sequence goes on along the minus strand of NC_090835.1, from coordinate 56,852,120 downwards.
AGTCTCGTACCAGCTTACTATTAATAACAAAATTCATTTATCTAATTAAATTCAATCTAATCTTAATCAATCCTGACAACATACAAAATTGTCTTCTCCAAGTTCCTTTTTCATAAACCTTTTATCACTTTCTGGATCCATATTGTGTCCCTATTTTCCCCATACATAAATAACCAGCTCTAGGACAAAATTATTTTCCTTTTCTTCCTCAAGAAAAATATCTCCACTCTTTGTACCTTCTCTCGCCAACAATGCATATCTTACTTGCTTTACATACTGAAATGCTTCCCTTATCATTTTTACATATTACAATTTTTAACCCTTAAAATTCTTAACAAAACCAAGAAACAAGTAATTGAACTGTTATACCAGCATTTACAGATTGACAAACTTAAGAACATATTCCATAACTTCTAAAAACTTACATTTTTCTCATAGTATAATTTCTCTTTAATGTAGTATAAGATGTGTGTTTAGTAAACCTATCTTTTGAAGTTCTACTAATTAACACAAGGCTGAAGTCTCAGGCAAAGTGGGCTGTGTTTGTATTTCAAGGACATGATAAGAGTTAACTTCAAGCTTTCTCCTAGGCGTATTTTTGTTCTCTCAGGGTCAGAATTCTGAAAACAGTATTTTATCAAGCTAGCTTTCTCTAACTGCATATGCAAAAAGAACCAGTTTGGGAGTTTCAAATGAGTTTTACCTTAACCAGTTTTCTCTGGAGTCTGAAGAATGCTGTTGCCATACATTGTTAAAAAAAGTTATCTTTCTTTCTCTTTAGTCATAATCTCATAGCTAAAATTTTTCTAATGAATTGAACCTGAATTTCCCATTTTACAAAAGACAACAAAGATACCAATCTCACAAATGGAATATACTTTCACACACAAGAAGACAGAACTGTCACAAATCCTCCAAGAAGGATGACCCATACGGAGTGCCAAACAAACACTCTCCAACACAAACAGTCCTCAATGTCAGACACACATCAGAACCAATTGGCAAAATGCCCAAATAGCATTTTGTGCTCAAAAGAGAAGTTTGCTGGGCGCGCACCGATGGACTTAACTTGGTCTTGGAGCTCGTCAGCTCATCCAGAGGTATCTTTCCGTTCCACCAAGGCAAAGCATAATTTGGCAGCCAGTGAGGAGCAGAGGAGAAACAGGGAGGAACCCTGAAACAACTGGTTTCGGCAGCTGCTAGGAATGTCCCCCCACATCCCCTCTCGGTGCCAGCAAGCCACAAGCAGCGAGCTCCTTGCAGCCAACCCGGTGCCGTGTCATGAAGGCTACTCCGCTTGAGAAAATCCCGGGAGCCAGATATCGCGAGAGGGCAGCCTCATGCTGGGAGCCAAAAACTTACCTAAAGTGGGTCCAGCTGCTTCCTTCTCAAAAACAAGTAAAGAAGCAAGGTTGGTTGAAAGGAAAATTTGCTTTATTTCAGAGATCAGAAACCTGGAGGGGTGGGGGATGGTGGACTCTTGTCCAAAGGCCGACTCCCCCCTACACCCCATCAGTGGGCAAGAGCTTTTATAGATGGAGAGAGGGGGCTACATGCAGAAACAGCACACTCGGCTCTGACAGTCATCTTGAAACTGGTCGTGTGGAGGTCTGATCAGCATCTTCTTGATTGTTTTAAGTACAATTAGTCTTCAGTTCCAGTATCAGTTTGTTCCCATTTCTTTGAGGCCAATTCTCAGAATTGTGGCAGCTTATGTCATGGCTACAGTCTGGCTATCATGTAGTTAACTTCTTCCACCTGGTGGGGATTTCAGTATCTATAATATAGACAGTTCACAGGATATGTCTCAGAATATTATCTCTAGCACTTGAGGAGGGACTAAAGGTCCTTGACTTTGCTTAATGACTAAACTATTATTATTTGGTCTCGTTTGACTCTTTTCCTTTGTGTCTGCATTTTCTCACTTCTCTGATTAAACTTATTGTTCGACTAAAGTTTTTCCACAGACAAAAGGCAGGCTGTGGACATGGGGGGGTCAAGGACCACAGAGTCCTGCTCCGTTTCACTTATATGTTAATTAGGTAAAAACTCTTACTGAGTAGAGTTATGTATGGACCTAAAGGTAAATGCCTTTCAGACTGAGTGACCCACAGAAGGATTGAAACTTTCTCTTCTTAACTCTGGAGATACTTTCAGTTACAGTATAGGACATTTTACAGTGATACTGTGACACTACAAATTGTAATTGACTTTCAGAGAACAGACTTCAGCTTTTTAATGCCCCCCAGGTATGTGATCTTACACTAATACACACTTTGTTGACTCTGATTGCTTAATTAGGACCCAGAGTTCTGTGATAGTTGGAAATTTCTGGATTTTTTCCCTGGCAAAAACTTCATAATACAACATGAGACACATAATTTCATGATGAACAGTTCAGAACTGCAAATGTAATTAATGCATTTTTTTATGGTTGCTGTTAACTATAATTAAATACCATGACAGATGCTCATCAAGTAAATTTCCAGCAAAGATTGATTGATTGATTGATTGATTGATGCAGCCTCTGAGATTATAGTAGCAAATTCGAGAAGAAAAACATTTGAGAAAACAATGGAATGATCTAATAAAAGTGGTAAAATAAAGTTACACTGAAAAAGAAAAAACCTCTGCATTAATTTTTGTTTTGTGTGTATCTATCTTTTACTACTTTGGGTGTGAAAGCACCCTATGGGTTTCATTCAGAGAGTCTGATACAGCTTACTAAAATTTCCCAGTGAGCCCTTTTGTGGTGAAAAATGTGAACTTCTATTCCCCTCTTAGCAATTCCCCTCTTAGGATTTCAGAACTGGAATCCTGCTCAAACATTTACATGTAATTGTTAATGGTGTCTCACTTTTATAGGAAAGGGTGGCAGCACAGTCAGCTGGCGAAAGTTTATGCTCCCCTTTAACAACATAGAATTGTTGCAAGGAAGGGGTTTCTAGCCATTGACAACCATTGCTTAGCATGTCCTGCATCTATGTGGGACCTCACGACTGAGTTCTGGCCAATGGAAGGTGCATGGAATTGAGGTGTATCCCTTCCAAACTTGACCCATCCTCCATGCTCTCTTAGCCCTCATCTGCTAACTCAGGACCTTTTGGAAGCCATGGACAGAAGACAGCAGAGCCTCCAGCATCCCGGTCCCTGAATCACTCTGTGGAGCAGAGTGTCCTCTCCCTCTTTCTGCATAGTGGACCTTACAGAGGCCAGAAATACATATTTGTTGGCTTAACCCACTGAGATTTGGAGTTTATTCATTACAGCAGCAAGTATTCCCTTAAGAAGTACTAAGGTTCACTACTGTGCTTTCAAGTCTGAGAAGAACATCTAGCACATGGGAGGCCCTGAATGAACAAATAAAAGCGCACTCCCTCTAGAAAGGCAAAGAAAAATGCCATGTAAGCACAATTTCTTTGTCTTCTGGGCAAGTCATTGTCAAACACACCAGATCAGAAATGGTCTTACAGGAAGAGTAGGAAAGACTGTGGAGCAGGTAATGCTACCTGCTTGTCTAATCCCACAGGGCCAGGATTTTCTTATGTGATTTTGGGATCAGGGGAGAATCTGATAGTAATTCCAGGTCATCAAAGGTCCCCATATAACCATTTATATGTACTTTTACTTCAGAAAAATCACTATTATTTATGGAGAGCTTATTCTGCCAATATCCATGATGATGACAAAATCCTTGGTGGTAGATTGCAGTGTCCCATTCAGCCTAGCCAAGGATACATTTATTTGATTATGCAAGATACTTTTATACACATTTTCTTATTTAAGCATTTATACGTGATTGTCCCCCATCTCATGTGTGGGGTGATGGAGGCCCACGGTTTTTGGTGAACTCATTGCCAAGGGCACCCATCTGTCTGCTCCTTGCGTCCTGGGTCTCATACTCTACTCCAACCGTGGCTCTGAGCACCAACCTTCATATCACCCAAAAGCCACTTGTTTAACACCAAAAACAAACTCTCAGATAATTAATTCAGGAGCACACACCCAACTGTGATGTGGATTTGGAACCATTTCCTTTGGATACTTGCTTCGCGAGTTCACACAAACCACCAACAGAGCATCCCCGTTGGTACTGCTGTTTCTCTAGTAATAGACGGTTTTCCTTCAGGCTTTTATCTTGACCTTGTGACACTACACCTTCTTATTGGGAGGTTCCCTGCACATTGCCAAAAGTCCATTGTGTAGCTCAAACTGTGTTACCTGGAGAGGCCTTTCCTCTCAATCGGTCAGAACTCAAATCCTTCCTACATCATCCCCTAAAAAAACCAATCTTTTATACCAGGCATCCTCAAACTTTTTCTGTAAAGGGCAGATAGTAAATAGTTTAGGCTGTGTGGGCCACACAGTCTCTGTCACAGCTACTCAACTCTGTCCTTGTAACACAAAAGGGTCATAAACAGTACGTGAATGAATGAGTGTGGCTGGGTTCCAATAAAACATCATTTTCAAAGACAGTCTGTAGGCTGGATTTGGCCCATGGCTGCAGTGCACCAAGACTGATTTTATACATTCATCATTTTCTATGATTAGGCTGAACTTTTCCCCAAACATTTGTTTATTCTTCAATTTTCCTGTTTTGGAGCCTTGATATGGGTATGTAAGGACAAGCAGATACTCTATTGGGATATTTTAGGACTGTTGGAGTTTATGCATATGCTGAAAAAAATTGGTGTAAGGGAACTTTGGATTTAGGAAATGTTTTCTAAAAGGAAAGGAAAGAAAAGATGATTCTTGACGTAGAGTGGAGGATGCACTAATATAAGGAGAAAACAAAGTTATTATTGGTTGATTAATAGGGAATAAAACAAAGAGACTTGCTGCATTTATTCATTCACTGAAAATATTTGTTTTCTCTCTTTGCTGCAGGCCTTGGGATTACAATGTGAAAAAGACAAATGTGGTTGCTGCCATACAGAATTGTTAGTTTAGTTGGGGAGATACACATTTAACAAGTAATTTTATCACAAAGGGTGAAGAATGTAGGGACCTGGTGGGTACCGGGTAAAAAACGTGAGCCTGGGGCTTCCCTGGTGGCGCAGTGGTTGAGAATCTGCCTGCCAATGCAGGGGACACGGGTTTGAGCCCTGGTCTGGGAAGATCCCACATGCCGCGGAGCGACTAGGCCCGTGAGCCACAGTTGCTGAGCCTGCGCATCTGGAGCCTGTGCTCCGCAACAAGAGAGACCGCCATAGTGAGAGGCCCGCGCACCGCGATGAAGAGTGGCCCCCCCTTGCCGCAACTAGAGAAAGCCCTCGCACAGAAACGAAGACCCAACACAGCCATAAATAAATAAATAAATAAATAAAATAGCTTTACAAAAAAACAAAAAAAAATGTGAGCCTGACTAGGAAGAAGGAACCTGGGGGAGTGAAAGGATGTAGGAAAGTGATGTAAGTGGGAGGAAACTGACAAATGGCTTTGGAATCTGGAGAAGACAGTTGAATGCATATGTATATGACTTTGAAAGGCCAATGGCGGACATTGAGGTAGGGAGTGACAATCAAAGGATTGGGAGTTTTTTTTAAATATTTTTAAAAAATTTAATGACCTTTCAGGTTAACTGCACTGGTGGAGTGGTGAGGTGGGGGGTGGAGGGGAGTAAAGGGTGGAACTTGGCTGTAACTAGGTGGCAATTTTAAATGAGGAGTTTTGTTGTGTTAAGGGAACAATAAGGAATTACCTTGCCTGGGGCACAGAATGCCGGAGAGAGTGGCCAGAGCCAGGGCCAGAAACAAAGGTTGGAGCCAGATGGCAGAAGGCTTTGAACGCCAGGATCAGGGGCAAGATCAACTTGAGCAGACTGTGGGGTCCTGAGCAGCCAGAGCAGGATCTGAGCCGACAAGTTTTAGGAAACTAAGGATTAGAGAGGGAAAGCCTGGAGGCAAGGAAAACAGGTAAGAGACTCTAAGAACAGTCCAGGTAATAAAGGGCAGGAGATGAGATGAACGGGGTTACATTGTTTTGTGAAATTGCTTCCCTTGTCTATAAACTCCTTTGAGTTAAATGCAGCATCTGTTCAGCTGCCTGTGGCACAGTTTTTTACCGGATGAAAAACAGCACTGTATTCAGGAGCTGCTGACAATGTCTCTCCTTGTGCTCTGCTATGTTTTAATTATGTTTGACATTCATCGCACACTATTATCCAGTGGCAGCAAAATGAAGAAATGCCGCTTCATTGGAAGTCAAACAAAAGTGAGGACACATGTAATTATATAGTATTAATAATAGATTATTCCTTAAAAGCCAGATTTTTAGGTTTAATATACCCGTGGCCTCCTACCTACCACCCACTCTGCATATCTTGTTTGATTCAATTGTAAGAAGCCTCAGCCCACAATTTAATTACAGACATCCACCATAAAACAGTAACAGTTTGAAAAGAACAAAGAATCCAAAAACTACATTAGGAATCAGGAGAAGGTGGTACCTTTTTATTTTGGAAATTTTCAAACATATACCAAAGTAGAGAGACTAGTAAAATAAACCCATGAATACATCACTCAGTTTCTACAATTATCAGCACATTGTGTAACTTGTTTCACTTACAGCCCCACCTACTTTAACCCTTCATCCCCAATCTGGATTATTTTAAAGCAAATCTTAAGCATCCTTTTATTTCACCTGTAGATACTTCAAAATGTATTTTTAAAAGAAAATTTTAAAAAATACAGACACATTACCATTATAATGCCTAAAATAGAAACAACAATTATTCTTCAATATCACCAAATATTTAATCATGGTTTAAATTTCTCCAGTTGTCTTATAATTTTTATTTGATATTCTTTGTTTTTCAAATGAAGATATAACAAGAGACACATGTGTCGTAGGTCCATATATCTCTTAAGTCTCATTTAATTTATAGAATCTCCACTTTTTTTGTTTGCTATTTATTTATTAAAGAAACCAGGTCATTTGTCATGTACAATTTCCCGCTTTCTGGATTTACTGATTAGTCATGTATATCGTTAATCTAGTCCCTGGTTTTTCAATAAACTGATAATTAGACCCAGAGGCTTGATCAGATTTGGTTTTACTTTTTTTGTAAGAATATTTCATGGGTGATCCTGAATTCTTTCATATCACATCAGAAGGCATTTAATGTATTGTCTCTTCATTTGGTGCTATTAAGAGAAATAAATGGGTTAATGTGTTTTCAACCTGATCCAACTATTATAAAGTTCTCCACTAGTTACCCTGAAACAAAAGTTTTTATGAAATAAAAATAGAAGAAATACTTGATGGTTTTTAAAAAATTGCCTATTATTAGGAACTCATGGATTTTTTTTTAAATTTGATGTGTTTTAATACATTAAAATCATATATTTTGAATGGACAAATTATTTCACCTTTGCCCAAAGTCAGACCCCTCAAGTTGTCTTCTCTTTCTTTTTCACTTTCCTTTAGTTTCTTTGATAGCTTCCTTGATTTTTGGCAGAAGAGGCTCTTTTTGTACTTACCTGAGTCTGGATTCAGCCATTTCTCCAACAACTCTGTTTCCTTTTAGTGGGAAATGGTATTTAGAAACCACAGTCTGAGCATAAGGGTGCTTATTGCCATAGGGTTGGTCATTGTTTCCAGGCCTTTCAAAAGACAGAACTAGGAGCTTTTTTTTTCAAGAAAAAATATTTCATGACTATGAACTAATATTAGAATAAATTTACAATTTTTATTTAACTTATTTCCTTTTATAGTTGTATATCCTTTCTCATATGCCGGGAATTCTGGTTTCTAATGATATTCAATTAATATAATTATTTATTTGCTTGATCCTAACAATATACAATTTCAAAATAATAATAATTATTATTTTTTTTTAAAGATTTTTTTTTGATGTGGACCATTTTTAAAGTCTTTATTTGAATTTGTTACAATTTTTTTTAATTAATTAATTAATTTATTTATTTATGGCTGTGTTGGGTCTTCGTTTCTGTGCGACGGCTTTCTCTAGTTGCAGCAAGTGGGGGCCACTCTTCATCGCTGTGCGCAGGCCTCTCACTATCGTGGCCTCTCTTGTTGTGGAACACAGGCTCCAGACGCGCAGGCTCAGCAATTGTGGCTCACGGGCCCAGCTGCTCCGCGGCATGTGGGGTCTTCCCAGACCAGGGCTCGAACCCGTGTCCCCCACACTGGCAGGCAGACTCTCAACCACTGCGCCACCAGGGAAGCCCCAAAATAATAATTATTATTATGAACAATATTATTATTAAACATAGTTTGCTTTCCTTGTACTTCTTTTTGTCTTTGAGGTATATCCCACTAATTCTGCATAATTGTATATATATACATATATATAAAATAAAGTTATGTATCTGGTTAAGCCCACAATTATGTTTCATTTTGCTTTTATTTTTTAGGGATTTAAAATTTTTGATGTATTCATCAGGGTTCTCCAGAGAAACAGAGCCATTAAGATATATATAGATATATATAAGAGGAGATTTATTATAGGAATTGGTTCACATGGTTAGGGAGGGTGAGAAGTTCCATGATTTGTCGTCTGCAAGCTGGAGACCCTAGGGTGTAGTTCAGTCTGAGTCCAAAGGCCTGAAGGTAGAGAGACAGATGGTGAAAATCCCAGTCTGAGTCTGAAGGTCTGTGAACCAGGATCACTGTTTGAGGGCAGAAGAAGATGAATGTCCAGCTCAGAGTGAGAGAGCAAATTCACCCTTCCTCCACATTTTTGTTCTCTCCAGGACCTCAGTGGATTGGCTGATGCCCACCTGCATGGGATGGGGCTGCAGGGGGATCTGGTTTATTCAGGTCACCAATTCAAATGCTAATCTCTTCCACAAACACCCTCACAGACACACCCAGAAATATTGTTTTACCATCTATCTGGCCATCACTTAGCCCAGTCAAGCTGACACATAAAATCAGCTATCATTTTTGGGTTAATTTTTTTTTAACATAAAACATTTACATGGAAACAAAGACAAAACTATGAAACTAATTGCATTCAGAGAAGTGTGGCTTCTGTTTCTTTCATCTCCACCTTGTGCCTTCCTTCCCTTTATAGATAGTCATTTATATTTATTTTTAGTTTATTGTTCCATTAAAAAAATCACACGGACTTTTATATACCTTCTCTTTAAAAAAAGGTAGCATAGTATACACACTATTCTAAAGAGGATTGCTTAGAAGGCTATAGAAGAAAGTTCTACAGGTCTTAAGTTACCACTTCTATGAAAATAATTTGTTATTTTTATCATCAAATTTCAGTATATTTGTTATAAAATCACTGTGTCAGCATAGACCTAGAAAAAAGATAACATCAAAATGGACAATTGCTAGGCTTGAACTCTGGTAATCTGAAGAGAAACACTTTGTTCAGTTAATGATTATATATTCAGCACTTGTGATGTGCCAAGCACTGTCTTATTTAATCCTCATGACAACCCTGTGAGGTAAGTATTATTCTTAACCTCATTTTGGAAATAGAGAAACTAAGGCAAGACAGGTTAAGAAACTTTCCTGAAATCTCCAGCTATTAACCAGCAGAACTGGGCTCTGAACTAACATTCTGGCCATCCCGCAAGGCCGAACATTTACCTTGTGTCCTTCTATTTCCTATTATAAACAACTTTGCAGTGAACATCCTAAAGATTAATTTTAGTTCTCATCAATTAATGTTTCCTTACAAGGATCATTTATCTAAATGAATTTGTGAGTTGAGAGGTAAGCATATTTTGAATTAAGTGTTTGGGAATTTTTGATTATCTTTAGCTCAAAAAATTGAGACAGAATCCTTTTGAGTAAACTAACAATGTGTCCCTATGAGTTTTTTTTTTTTAATTCAACTCTATTGAATTTGAATACAATAAAATGTATCCAATTTAATTGTATGGTTCAGTGTTTTGAGAAATGTATACACCCATGTAACCACAACCACAGTCAAGAAATAGAACATACCCAGCAACACCAAAAGTTTCCTTGTGCCCACTTGCACATCCCACAAGCTTTGAGAACTGATTCCTTTTACTTGTAGTGCTCTTCTTAGAGAGATAAATAAACTTTTTGGTTACAGGCCATCTCATTCCCAAATGAACTATCTCCAGGCAGAAATTAATTTTTGTACTTGTCTGTTTTCTTTTCTACTAGAATCCATGTCAGAAAGCATGGACTTGAAGCTACCAATATTAAAGCTTCTTTCACTATGTGAGCTGAAAGCAGGCATCCACTGGGCTCTTGACATCAAGCCTAAAATTCCCATGTCCCATGGGCCACTCCCACCAGCCAGCCCTGACTTTTTGGATATTTGACTTTCATTTGGATAAAGAAACATTTAAATAGCTATAATGCCTATTTCCCTGAGGGAGTGTTATACATCTGTCCAAAAGATGGGAAATTTCAGTTGCTGAATGATCAGGAAATTTCACTTTTAATCCCAGGTATAAAAGTAAGTTCTATAGACATGACCAACTATACTAGCATGTAATAATGGAATGTTATAATTTTTAAATGGCCATCTATGTACAAGAAAACTAACTGCCAAAAGGGTGAAATGGTTGGTACAAAGTCACACCATTTAAGATACAGTTGGGATACTCCTGGGCATATATCTGGAAAAAAAACATAATTCAAAAAGATACATGCACCCCAGTGTTCCTTGCAGCACTATTTACAATAGCCAAGAAGACATGGAAGCAACCTAAATGTCCATCAACAGAAGAATTGATAAAGAAGACGTATATACAATGGAATACTACTCAGCCATAAAAAAGAATGAAATAATGCCATTTGCAGTAACATGGATGGACCTAGAGATTATCATACTAAGTGAAGAAAGTCAGACAAAGAAAGACAAATATCATATGATATCACTCATATGTGAAATCTAATCGTAAAATGATATAAATTAACTTATTTACAAAACAGAAACAGATTCACAGATTTTGAAAACAAACTTATGGTTACCAAAGGGGAAACATTGTGGGGGAGAGGTAGATCAGGAGCTTGGGATTCACATACACACACTACTATATATAAGATAGATAACCAAAAAGGACCTACTGTATAGCATACATATCTACTCAATATTCTGTGATAACCTATATGAGAAAAGAATCTGAAAAAGAATGGATATATGTATATGTATAACTGAATCACTTTGCTGTACACTTGAAACTAACACAACATTGTAAATCAACTATACTCCAATAAAAAAAAAAAAAGATACAGTTGGGATAAAAAAACTTTTCTAACGGGATAAACTACCTCTTCTTCCCAAATCTCAGCCTGCTAGCTCAATCTCATGTTCTTTTCACAGTATCATGCTGTCATTCCATATTGGTGTTCCTTAGGCATGACGGTTCCCAGACAGAAATGATAGATATTGTATTCACTGCACCATGAGAAAATTCTCATGGCCCTCATTTTGCAGTATCATTCAGATATCACTTGCAAATCAACCTTATTATACCCATCTTCATACTGACTTGGTGTAACACAGACACAAGATTACCTGATTACCATCTAGGATCTGCCAATTATCAGTCATGTGACCTTGAGTAAGTTAATATTCCTGTGCCTCAGTTTCCTCATCTATAACATAGTGATCATTTTAGTGCTTGCTTCCTCGGATTGTTGCCAGAAGGAAATGGATTAATATATGTATTTAGTAGAGAACTTGACATATTACCATTACAATATCATCATGACTATAAAATACTTTAGCCAATGTAGATTCACTGAATGTCCCTCTTGCTCACTGCCTCTCTCCCCAATTCCAATCTGCTCTGCAGGGATAACCCACATTAGACACATAGCAAAGACCCCGAACATCCCAGTGATCTCTAAGGATAAATTTATGAGAGCTTTCTGGCTTCCACTAGAGTTAAGAGGATTAAGAGAAGGCAGCACTTCGGGCATTCTGAAGAGGCTTTCTGAATGGAGTGGAACTGGAGAGGGGCAGGAATTGTTGGGCCGAAGCTAAATGGTTTCCCTTATTGTGGAGAAAGTGACTGACTATGAAACAGCCCTGCTTATTTTGCAAGTTTAGATCAGAAGAAGCAAATGGTCTAGGTGCTGCCCTGGCCAGTCTTGACCACTGTGGTTGGATACCACAGTCTTTACATGTTCTGACCATGGCCTGTAAAGTTTACACCTTTACCTGCATGATTAGGGACAGTTAGATCTGATTCCATGTGTCTTCCATTTCAGAGATTTTGTCCTCTGAAACCCACCCTCAAGTATCTTCCATCCTTGTTTCTCACTTTGTGTTGTATTATTTGTCATTCTCCCTGACCGTAGGCTAGTTTCCTCCTCATGGCTGGAGACGTCACTACTGACAGCTCACAGCATCTCAACTTGTGCTTCTCATCACCATTGGAGAAGGAAGACCTCTTTTTTCTTAGTTCAAATTCTAGGCAAAATGGGTCTGCATTGGGTCAGGTGCTAAGGTGAGGGAGGTTGGGATCCTGTAAAAACATGACAGCCCTTGCTGGAAGCACATGCTGGGAACGATGGGAGAGCATTTCCCCCGAGAGGGGGTTGGAGCGGGTGGGGCTGCTGCTCTCACAGTGATGGTGGGGGTAACCACCTCCACCATGACCCTTTCTTAATTTCCTTCTGCTTTCTGCCTCGCGTCCCCTCACTTTCATTACTCAGCAGCATGCTGTGGGTGTGACTTTTGCTCTTGTGTGCCATTGGTGCCATCTGCTCCTGCCTTGTCTCCTTTGATGTCATGATACAGATGGCAAGGACACAATGGGAAGTGGCACTTAGTTCAATATGGTAGCTCTGGCTACATCCAGCCTGCCCTTGCTCAGTGCTGCTTATAAGTAATCCAGCTCATATGAAAGTCTAATAATGCAATCATTATTACATTATGGTTTAGCCTCTGAAATCCCATTATAAATTATTGAAACTAGATTCACCCTTTCCAAAATATGCATTTTTTACAATAGAGGAGCTAATATCTAGGATTGCTTTAAAGGTAATCTGATCGATTTTTAAGAAATGATAACAACTTGCCATTAACAAGCTACCAAAGTTCAGGAGTATTGTTGCTATTATAAACAATGGAAAATATCTTCCAAATATGCTTGTTAATTTGACCATGTAAGTGTCAGAGCTAATCAGTCAACAGCTACAGCTAATGCAGGAAAGAAGAAAAATTAATATTCATTAGACTCTTGTTTACACTTCTGTTGTCAAGGTTAATCAGTTTGCTTTAAGCACAACATTTCACTCTTATTAAAGTCATTAGTACCCTTCAGTACACGGAGAACACTGGGGTTCACAAGTGTTTGATTTATACATCACACACATTGCACAGGGACCCATGCTTAAGCCATATTTTGCTGGAATTTAGACATAAACTTTTATTGAGACCAACCAATTACTCTTCTTCACAGTAGAATGATAGGTAAAAAATGTAACCCAAATTTAGGTGTTTAGTCATATTCTCAATTGCAGAAACTAACAAGTATTCAGCCTTTCAGTTTTAACACAAACATTACATAGATTCATACCAAAACAGTCCCTACCAGGCACTGGCAATGCAAAAAGGATTTTTGGCATTTTGTTTACCTTTATGTCAAAATGATCATTATAAACAACTGAATTGTGATCAAAATTTTTTTACCGAAGAATAGTGAATGTATCTAGCTAGTCCATGGCTGTAACCTTATCAGAGGATTCGCTTTTCCTATTACAAATAGGAAATGACTCTTTTAGTAATTTTTCACCCCCCTCCAAGTGTGGAGCTGGCAATTTGATGGAAATCCCAGCCTGACATTATTCTAGTTTACTCCTCAACACCAGTTTACACAGGGAAGTGAGCCTGGGAACGGCTCTCTCCCCATCACTCTTCATCCCACGAAGAAAGCTGATAGACATCATGTAACGTGGATCTCAGCTTTCACCTGAGTTTCCTTGGTGTTTAGTTCCAGAAACAGGAATTATGATGGGTTACTCAGCAAAGACTTATCCTGACACCCAGTTACTACAACATCTGAAGCCTGCTCCAGACGCACCAGTACGAGTCTCAGACTCCACAGAAACAGTCTATTTCTTCGAGCTGCAATGGAGCTGTGTTGTTTTTCCTTCTTTTCATCCTGTGACCAATGACCAGGATGCTCTGGATAAATGCCCCTTGGCTATAACAAATAGAACAAACAATATTCCTTCTGTATGCAAGTTACATGTTTTTGTGACAGTGAATATGGAGGGGCCTCAGAGGACAAAGAGTTTTTTCAATAACTGCCATAAGAGGACTGAATATTAATTATTCTCAAACTAAAAAGTTATTTTTAGCATATCTCTTCTAAAACTTAATTAACACATAGCCAATACATTCATACAGTAGGAGAGTTCATTTGTACTTTGGTGGAGCTATTTGTAATTGATTCTGCTAGTTTTTTTCCTGAAAGCTCTTAAAAATAATTGGACATTCAATTGGAGTACTCTTGACATTTACTGTAGATAGATGACATATAGAACTTTCAGCAAAAAATAATCTCCACAATACCATAAAAATATAGAATATAGTATTTGGGAATTGCATTAATTATTTATGCGTGAGAAAGGACTAAATTTACTGCCGTATTAGAAACGGCCATCTATCTGGCCTGGAGTCTTGGTTTGGCTTCTCAAGTTTTTTACCATGTAAAATTGCACTGTCCAATACAATAGCCACTAGCCACTTGGAGACATTAAAGTTTAAATTAATTTAAACTAAATAAAATGAAAAATTCAGTTCCTCAGCCACATTTCAGTATTCAGTATCCACATGAGCTGGTGATCGCCCTATTGAATGATGCCAGAAGAGAATATTCCTGGTCATCTCAAAAACTTTTATTGGACAGTGTTAATATAAAATTTATGCAGTCCTCGTCAATCACAAAAATGATCTATTCTTCAATCACTTTCCAGGAGATTTTCATTTCAAGGTTAACCTAATAAAGATGTATTTTGACCTCTTGTCTCCAAAGATCATTGCCATACAGTAACAGGAACAAGACACAAAAAACCAAATTCCACTGCCAATGAGACTGGAAGATGTTTAATTCAAATAAAATGTACATACAGAAAACGATGGACAAATCATAAATGATGTAGAAGGTAGAAGGAAGGTCCTATCTAAGCAACTGAGTGTGTGTGTGTGAAGAGTGGCCACAGAAGCAAGCAGATGTGTCTACAGAACCTGCAAAAGGCTCAGAAATGGGAGGTCAGTTCTAGAGATGGGGACTTCTACGTCTCACTTCTGTCCTGCACTGTCAGAGTGCTTCTTTTACTCTAGTAAGAAACTACATGTTTTATCCTCTAGATTAACCACAGGTTCAGGACTAGGGACACCAGGTACAAGGACAGACAGTAGAAAGGGTGGCACACTGAAAACAATGTCACCCAATGAATACCGACACCCTGACTGCTGAGAAACCTTCTGGCTTCTTTCCCCATCCAGTTCCAGAGCACCCATCAGCTGGGTTTTTTATCTTCCTCTGTCATCACCTCACCTTCTAAACAGGAGATTGGAAACTCCTTCTGTGGAGAAAACAAACAACTCCAGAGGGAAGACATACTAGTATTGATAAGAGGGGTCCCTTTAAAAAGCCAGCCGGCCTCTCTATTGCCTGCAATGCAGCCACCAGCCCACACCCCCTCCCCTTGCACAAACAGATGTCAGGCAATTTTTTAGTGCCTCACTCTTCAACATAAAAGAACAGCCAATGATAACCATGTATTTGAGGATTATCTCCAACAAGAAATAGAGAGACTGAAATAAGCAAAGTGGAAAAGCAGAAACAGGAAAAAAAAAAGGGAAAATGCAAGAAGAGGAAAACCTTGGAGAAAACATTAGAGAGATAAGGGAATATTACACAAATAAAACAAGAACAGCATACCACTAAAGGAAATGGAAAGGCAATTTAAAATATGTGAGTAAATATATAAACTCTGTGGAAACTTTGGAAGACAAAGGTGAGGAACTCTCCCAAAACTGAACAAAGAAAAAGAGATGATAGTAGAAGAAGAGAAAATTAAAGTTCCAATATTCTAAGTTCCAGGGGAAAAAGAAGAATAGAGAAAATGATGCAGAAGAAATACAAGAATATTTCCCCAAACTGAATAATATGAGTGTCAGCACAATGCATGAAAAAGAACCTACAGTCTGGCACAGGACTGCAAAATGTCCAAACATTAGGGACAAAAAAGATCTTAAGAAAGATGGGTCATATCAAAAAGAATGAGAATTAAAATGACAATGATTTGGGCAACAGTGATTTTGTCTAGTTCTTAGCCAGAATCAAGAGAAAAAGTCTGTATACATTATATTAAAGTACTGATGTAAATGTCAGAGGAGACAACAAAAAAAGCTGAAAATGATTTACTGTGGGCCCAGTTGTGAGGAA
This sequence comes from Eschrichtius robustus, assembly GCF_028021215.1. Lineage (NCBI taxonomy): Eukaryota > Metazoa > Chordata > Mammalia > Artiodactyla > Eschrichtiidae > Eschrichtius > Eschrichtius robustus. Next base: position 56,835,744 of record NC_090835.1, on the reverse strand, counting down.
CTGTGAAAGAGGAATCAAGAGACTGGTGGATTTTTGTTCTGCTGAACAAAAAAATCTTTGATAACTAAAATTATTTGTAGGTACTATGGGATAGAAATAAATTTAAAACAAAACAAAACCTGATCCAAGAAAATAATCGCAAATTATTTAACATCCAATTCTTATCAAAATCCCAGTTTAAAAAATAAACAAGCAAACAAACTTTTGGATTCAAATCTGGGAAATATCAGATTATAAGCTGTATGAAGTGAATGAAGTAGTAAATAAGTATATGGGCCCCTTTTCATGTGAGGATTTGAAGACATAAAATACGTAGACATCATGGATACAACACAACAGTACCTTGTTAAAAACAGCTTCTAACCAGACTTCTAATCTTACCCTCAGAATTCACAATAAGGATCATTAATAAGCACAGAAATCATTAATAAGCACAGAAAATAACCTAACTGACTGACAAGGAATACTTTTTCATGTTCAGTTTGTCAAAAATACTAGTTATCCTAACATCTTGACCACGACATTTATTGTGTCAATGATTATATAAAAATACTAAGAGCACTCTTTTTCAGGATGACTTTTCTGGAAACTGAGATTTGCTAAGAAGGACTACAAAAACCCAAATACATTATCATGAAACCCTGAAATTCCTGTTTCCCACCAGGTCATCCATTGGAGCATTGGTGATGCTTCCAGACTTTAACAGCACAGAAGACGTTAGGTTATTAATGAGGGCAGATTTAAAAAGGAAGTCTGTGAATGTGATTTGATGTGTATTTTACAAACTCCTACATATCAATGTAGTACAATGGAAATCTGTCAATTGCCTGCTTAAGTATCTCTGGTGGCTCCCTTCAGCCTAGTATATAAAACTCCTTAATCTTTTATTCAATAACCTACATCAATTTTCTGTCCTTTCCTCATGCTTCTAAACACTTTCTCAGCTCAAGCCAGATGAATCCGCTTGCTTCTTCCAAGTCTGGGTTTTCTGTCCAGAAAACATATTGTGCCTTCATGCATATTGTCTGTCTGCCTTGAATGTCCTCACTTCCCCTCTACCAAACCTTATTTTTGTCCATCTTAAAGCTTTGGTTCAAAGCTCTGCTCCAAGAGGCCCTTCCTGACTGATACCAACTGTGGCTGTTGTTTGTTGTTGTTTGGTTGGTTGCTTACTTGGTTTTATGACTCTGGGCCCTCGTAAGAACTACTAGTAACTTTATCAATATTTCAGTTTTCAGCATGGACTTACAGCAAATTACTGACCAACTTGTCACCGTTGACAGTGGGCAAGCTTTCTTCTACTTACTGGGACTTCAACTCTACATTATCCTATGTCAGATTCCTATGGATTTCAGGCTCACTTTAAAGTATGGATCCATTGGTCCATAAATCTGCCTCACACACGCAGTGTGTGTTTCTATAGTGACTGTACTCCTCAAGTGTCTATGCATTTCGGGCTATGAAGGCTGTTCCCCTGGGGGTTTGGCAACACGCTGGCATTGTGTGGGGTGTAGGTCACATCATGGCTGGTACCCTTTCTGGTGAATTTAGGCAGAAGGGAGGGAGGAGCCCCAGAGCACAGCCCTCCAGGCATCACCACTGACCCCGATGGGTCTGGGGCTGTAACCCACTGGTCTGCTGCTTTGGAGCAGGAGAAAATGATGAGTCCACACTCTGGTTCTGAGTCCATCCACACTTCAGCAATTTTTTGATACCTTGGCATTAGGGCCAAGCCAGCCATCTGGGCTTCTTCTGTGGCTGCTAATCTCAAAATGGCCCTCAGGCTTGCAATGACTCTTCCGAGGCTGTGTGGTGAGAAGTAGGAGCAGTGATGACACGCCTCTCCCAAGGCTGAACTGCAGGCCACCCTCCACCCGGTCCCCATTCACATGTCCTTTCAGTGCCCCGGTTTCCTCCAGGGTTTTTTGGGGGGTGGAGGAGGAGGGAAGGAGAGACCTATGTCAGTCACACATCTTTCAGGAAATGCCCATCACTCTAGACTTTCTTAATCTTTCTGTCCCCTCGAGATTTTGGAAATCTGGTCAAGCCTGTAGACCTCTCAGAATAACACTTCTAAAGGAATAAAATAAAGGCATAAAAAGAAAATATTTATATTAACATACAGTTAACCAAATGTTATTAAAATACAATTTATGGTAGTTATCTATGTTTATTAACACACAAATAACAAGATCTAGTATCCAATTTAGTATGGATCTAGTGGATCCATATCCACTTTAGTGGATCTAGTATCCAACTCTAATTTCTAATGCTGTTGAGCTTCGCAATTTCCAGGTAGCTGAAACAACTGTGATATAATAAGAAATGGGATTTCCATTGATGATAAAAGTCACAGATACCGTGAATATAGCAATGCATCCATTTTAAAAATTAATTTTTAAAATTAGCAATACATAAACATGTTAAAAATCTAAACTCTTGTGTGATAGAATGAAATTCTTCCTCCTTGCCCAGTTCCCCACTCTCTCAGTTTTCCTTTCTAGAAGCACAGTCATCTGTCTGTGTGTTGCCTTCCAGAGAAATTCAATGTAAATATATACCAGGAAGGGGGAGAAAGTTATGTATTTTATTTGTTCACTTAAAACATTTTGAAGATTGTTTCATTGCAACTCACACTTTTTAAGGACAGGTAGCCTTCCACTGTGTGAATGTACCATAATTGAGTGAACCTCCACTGATGTATTTATACTGCTCTCAATCTTTTGTTCTTATAAATGAGTCACATACAATTTTGAAAACATGTGGATTATATATGTTGCACAGACTACTAAAAATGAAATTCTCAAAGGCAGTATAGATTTTTAATTTAGAAGAATTTGGCACAATTGTCCTCCAAAGAAGTTGCATCAATTTCCACTCCATTCAAGAATACATAAGAGTTGTATCTGGCAAATGTACAGGTTTTCCCTGGAACTTGGCACTATTTGGAAGAAGACTGGGAGTGAATTCACAGTACTGTTACCCATAATTTCCTCACCTTTTATTCTCCTTTAATGCCTCGTGCTAAAATTTAGTAGAACTTGGTCATTCTTCCTATTCACTGGCAATTGTTTTCACTTTTGTGGCAATGCCTGCTTTTGATTTTATATTCTTGGGATGGCACAGAGTCCTGGCAGCCTAGATCAAGATGTTAGAGATTGTTTCAATAAATAATGTCCAGCAAATAGTTCATCTGAGTGCCTATCAGAAGGAAGTGGGTGGTGGGTCTTGTGATAAATCTCTTCACCTATGGCCCATTGGAAACTGAACACCAACTTCAAAGCATGTAACATTTGTCTTTTCTAAGAGGTTTAACTCATAAAATATGTTAAGATAAATGATGCCAGTAATATTCTAACAATGATGGGCTATCATTTTGTTTCCATAGTTACCTGTGTTTCTATTAGCTTAAGGTTTCAGATGAGTAGCTTCAAACTCTGGTTTCTTCTTCAACTAGGTCAATAGTAACAATTTTTCCTTCTATTGGGGAAGCAAACCAAGTTGTAAATCTCATTAATGAAGAAGACACTTCTACAATGTCCAAATTTTACAATGCTCAATTAGATTAAATTCAGAGCAATAAAACATTTCTGAATATGTTCTCAGAGACACTCATATCATAGTTTTCCTTATTTGACATCATCTTTACCAGTTAAGAGAACACACTTCAGATAATAGTAACGCTCTTTACAAATCATTATTTCCTGAATCTCTTCCTGGTTTTAGCTATGACAAGTTCTTTTGGTAACGCTGAACTCTAGACATGCTTATCTCAGACTTGTTTACAATTTTAGGCTAAAGGGCTTTTCTAATCATTGCAGTGAGTGAGCCAAAATCTAGAATAGGGTCTTCATGGGAGAAGAAGTAGGATAATTAAACAAAAGTGATTAGAGTTGATTAAAGTGATGATAAAGTGTAAATGGATTCACACTTACAGGTTCTTCTGAAATCCAATGTAAAGAACTGACCCCATGGCTAATCTCAGGGCAATTAGGTACTCATGGAGACCTAGTGAAATTCTTTAAGTTCAGATTTTGAAAAGTAATGTGTTATCAGGGGAAACAGAAAATCCAGACCTTAGAGACTAATTTTGATTCCTATGAAAATAGTAGGAATCAGGATAACATATAAAAGAGAACTCAGTACTGGGAAAAACCTAAAAGGTGTGGCTAGAAATATATCCTTCTATGCTCTCCTCCTGTGAAAGGAGGAAAGACTGAGTGATCAAAGGGAAATTGTAACTGCAACAGATCTTGGTTTTACTCCTTCCTTCCTTCCGCTTGGTCACTGGCTCCAACATAGCTCTCAATTCTAACCCGTGTGACATACTCATATGTCATATGTGTTCTGGGCATATCAGCAGTTAAGGGTCCAAAAATAACTGGTTAGATGGAGTGTCATGGTAAATAGTGCATTTTTGACTTACTATATTTTCAACTTATGATGGGTTTATTGGGACATAACTCTACTGTAAGTCAAGGAAGATCTGTACATATAATGGAATATTATTCAGACATAAAGGAGAAGGAAATCTTGCCTTTTGTGACAACATGGATGAACCTTGAGGGCACTGTACTAAGTGAAAAAAGTCAGACAGAGAAAGACAGATATTAAATATTCTCATTTATATGTGGAAACTGAAAAACTTGGATCATGCAGGGAACTCTACTCAATATTCTGTAATAACCTATATGGGAAAAAAATCTGAAAAAGAGTGGAGATATATATATATGTATAACTGAATCACTTTGCTGTATACCTGAAAGTAACACAACATTGTAAATCAACTATACCCCAATATAAAATAAAAATTAAATTAAAAAATTCTTTTAAAAAAGCTGAATCAGAAAAAAAGAGCAGAATGGTGGTTGCCAGGGGTTGAGTGTGGGGAAATGGGAGATGCTGGTCAAACGGTGTACACTTCCAGCTATAAGATGAATGAGTTCTGGGCACCTAATGTACGCCTGATGGCTATAGTTCATACTGTATTATATACTTCAAAGTTGCTTAGAGCGTAATCTTAAATGCTCTCACTTCGAAAAAGAAACAGTAATTATGTGAGGTGATGGAGGTGTTAACGACCCTTATTGCTGTAATCATTTTGCAATATATATGTGTATGAAACCTATACAATGTTATGTCAACTGTATCTCAATAAAGCTGGAAAAAAAAAGAATTCTACATTAGCCCGTGTGTATGTAGGAAGGCAAATGATGAAAGGAGATGCTTCTTCCACAACTCCTTTTAATTCTCTAAAAGTAGTTCCATTATATAGATATTGGAAGGTCAGAGGGAAGTTGCAGAAATAATAAATCTTAACATGAGTCACTATGAGGGCGAGTAGAAGCTTGTGAAATTCCAGCCCATGTTCATGGGCGTGTTCCAAATGTGATGGCTGACGTCTACACTAGTCACATTATGGAGGGGCTCTGCCTGCTCCAAGAATTTCAAAGGACAAATAAGGAATTTTTTTTCTTTTTTTGGCCACGCTGCAGGGCATGTGGGATCTTAGTTCCCCGACCAGGGATTGAACCTGTGCCCCCTGCAGTGGAAGCACAGGGTCTTAACCACTGAACCGCCAGGAAATTCCCAAGAATCTCAAAGGAGAGATACAGTACTGAGAGAACAAATTACGACAGTATGAGGCTGCATAAAGCAGGACCTGAACATTTTGATTCAGGGAACTGGAGGAGATGATGTTTCTGTTCTGAGTCTATGTGATAGAGTCAGGGTTCTGCCCTCTGCTCTCGGGGTAGCCTCAGGATATTCATCTTCCTGTGTGTTTCAAGTCATTTGTGAAAGGATACTAACCCTGCCCACTGAATCAGTCAGGGTGAAAGTGGCTTCAGGTGACTGAAGAGCCAGCTAACCTTGGCTCAGTCCATAAAGGCATCACCTGTTCACGCAGGAAAAAGCCTGCAGGTAAAGGTGAGCAGTTCTCGGGCTGCCCCAGCAGCTTCCTGATGGGAGGCTTGCAGGTCCTCTGTGCCTTCCTTGATTTTCCTACCCCTGTTGAAATGGCAGCAGTGCCTGAGACAGCTCATTCTCACACTTTCAAGTCCAAGTTTCAAGCTGGAAGCAGTGAGAGCGGGCAGGGGAATGAGGAAGAGGAAACCCCCCAAAAATGACCCTCTCCCTTCAAGAAAAAGGAAATGTCTTCCCAGGATCCCCTTGGCAGATTTTCCTCTGTGTCTCCTTGGCCAAAACAATTCTCTCACTGCAAGAGAGGTTATGAGAAAGAGCATTTGGTTTGCTATCCTCTGCGGCAGGAGGGCAGGCAAGAGAGATGGAGACAGACAGAGCTGGCTACAACCACCTCAGGCCAGAACTGTGAATGTTAAATGGGATAAAACATGTAAAACAATTTGCACAGGCACACATTGTGAATATTCAACAAGAAGGTAACACTTATTTGCTATTGTTATTTGCCTTGAAGAGAGAATATTTTAATGGAGAGACTTTGTCATGCGCTTTAAATATTTGAGTGTTGTGATACCTGTGATGAGAATAGAGTTGAGATCATAGTAATTTTCTATGAGATCTGTTTCAAAATGATATTGGCTCTGATAGTAAGCACACCATGGACACAATTTTCAAGCAGGATTGGAAAGACCCCTGTTATTTAGGTGGACACTTGCATTAAGGGTAAGTCTGGGATTCCTTCTAGTGGAAGCTTCTATGATTCTACACTACAGCCATCAGAGGCTCAAGACACAAGATCTTTCTCTTAGCTTAAAATGGACTTAATTTGTGCTTGGGGCTAAATTGCGGTGTTCTGGCTGGATCCAGAATTTCTAAAATGAGGACAGAAAAGACTATTACAGCTCTGCAATTGCAACGAGATATGCAATTCCTTCATGATTAACAGAGAAGAGAATTGTTGCTTAGATACGGACAAGTACAAAATAATAGTAATTTTTTTTCCTGTTGAGAGGTACAGAATTCATTTTAGTTTTAGATATTGAAATTCTAAATACTGATATCTCCTCAAGTTAAAAATGAACACTGGGGTCAGTAGCTTACCCACAACTTCCTTATTGGATCATCTATTCTTAAAATGACTGTATATTTCCCGTGTTATGACCTTCTCTGTCACATGTGCATTCTCCATCCCTTCGTTAGGATTTTGTGAACGTGCTATGAACATGTTAGAATGGTGTAAATGATATTTGCTGTGTATGATTTGTTTCCCGTCCCCAATCCTGCCAGGGGGAGGGAGGTGTTATATCTCAAGAGACTCTCTTACCAAGTCCAAGTTTTAAATCAATTAAACTTGTACAGACTCCAACATACCATCTTGCTATGACCTCGAGCCCTGAAGTACACGGACGAGCGGAATGATCGCAGCCAAGTTGGAAAACTGTCTCTGAAAAGAGTAGCTGGTTGACAAACATCAGTAGTGACTCAACCAAGGGAAAGGGTGACTTCCTCAAATTGAAAGGGGTCCTGAAGGTAAGACAAACGCTGAAACCATATTCCCCAAATTCATATTTTCATGCTGCTTTAAGCTACCCAAGGAACTCACAGCAGAGGTGCAGAGCTACTTACTGAGAAGCTCAGGTACTCCCTTTTCACACCATCAGCATTTTCTTCTCCTCACACTTTCTCTTCAACCTCTTTCCAACTGTCTTCCACTCCACCAGTCACCAAAACTATTCTGTTCAGGTCACCAAGGACCCACACTTGGTGACGCCCTACGGCTGTTTTTCATCCTCACCTTCCTTGTCTTCTGAGCATCATTCAACAGTGTGACGACGCCTTCTCCCTGTGTGGCTCTGGTGACGTTACACTCTCCCTGTGCTCTTTCTTCCTGTCTGGCTGTTCCTCCTCAGGACTTTTTCCTGGCTCCTCCTGCTTTACTCCAACTCCTATTATTGGCGGATCACTGACCTTCAGTTGGGTTCCTCCTCTTTTCTGTCCACACTCTGACGAAGGCTTGAAGTTCCAACTTTAGCCAGTGCTGATCTGTCTCCAGTGAGGAGCTTCTCCTCCGAATCCCATTTCAGTGCATGGCTAATAGGTTTCAAACCGGACATGCAAAGAAGGAGTCAGGCCTTCCCTTCTCCCACTCACCACCACGTGACCTCATTCATCCCCTGCCTTCCCATACCATCGCCCACTCAGTTAATAACGCCTGAAACCTGGGAATCATCCTTGAACACTACTTCTCTAGCGCCTTCACAACCAGCCAACGCAATTCCTGTCAATTCATCCTCCAAACGTGTTTCACGCACATCCACCCACTTTCTCCACCTCCACCACCGCACCTGGTCTAACTACCAGCATCCCTCACCTTGTGTGCGGCAGTGGCCTCCTAGCAGTGTTCTCAGCTTCTTTCCTTGGCTCCCCTATGATTCATTCTTGCCCAGTGGTCAAAACTACAATCATACTACAGCACCCCCTACTCAAAACTCTTAAAGGGTTCTTACCACTGCCTAAATAAAACCCAGACTCCTTACTGTGGTCTAGAGGTGTTTCACATTCCAAACCCTGGCAATGTTTTTAACATCACAGCCATTCTCGTTCTTTCTGCCTGAGCCTCTGTCACACTGACCTAACACACCAGCCTCTTTTTTGCTGCAGGCCCTTTGCACTTGCTGTTTCTTCTCTTAGAATTTTCTTTGCCTGGCTCTTTGCATAGCTCACCCCTCCTGCTTCAGTCTCAGCTTAAATACCACCTAATCAGTGATGCTGTGCTCACTACATTACCTAAGGTTTTATTTGTTTGTTTGTTTACTTATTTATTTAGACTGGTAGGAAGACGGTTCTTTCCTCTGGGATTTCAGGCACATTTAGAATAAAACCTGGACGGAATATGAGAAGGAGAAGCAACACCTGTATTTGGGAGACAAACAAGATTATGATGAGAAGGACCCCATTTGATCACCTCTCCTTGATCTTTTAATTTTCTACCAAGAATGATAAATTCTAAAGCCACTGGGGTCTTGCAGGTCACTGAAATGACCGTGATGGGCTATGAGTAGGGCAGTCGGGAGTGGTACAGCAGTCAGTGCATGTCTATGTGAAGGTATTCAAGGGACAAATTTTAAAATGCTGAACATGAGAAGCTAAGCCTGGCTGAGGGCTGAATTTGGCCTATGAGTCACCAGTTTAAGATCCATACCTAGATGTCTCTCATTTGTTGAGTAAGTCAGAGCATTCCTAGTTCTATAAGCATCAACTTTATGTGCTTCTATGTGTACATTACTAAAAAATAATATATAGTCATAAATAAAACAGTCTAGAACCACATATTCTTTACTTGACCTTTAGGCATTTTTCTCTTTTTCTATCTATGCTTTTGAAGTACTACGAATTATAATGTTATATAAGTATACTTACCTAACTTAGTTTCCAGTCAAAGCACTTGGAGGTGACCCTGAAGGGCACCGTGGAAAGATTTGAAGCATGGGGGAGGTCATTTTGTGTTTTAGATCACCACATCTGTGTTTTGCAAAAATCACTCCAGAACAGTGTGGAGTAGGATAAGAAGTAGAGGAAGTAGGGACAGTGGTTAGTAACTATTGCAGTAATTTAGATGAGAACTGATAATGGCAAAGACAGCGAGTTTGGAGAGATGAAGAAGAAATAATCAAACTAGAAAATCCAGGTTAAGAAAAGCTACAGCAGACGTGTATTAAAGTTTCAAGTTTCCTAATGGTCATGGAAAAACAGGAAATGAAAGATGTTATTCCATAATAATCACCTAGTAAAATACTGTATACCAGTCAGGACCAAAATTTTTCTTGAACTCCGAGAGGAACACATCAAGAATACGACCCTGCAAAGAACACTGTGCATGAATATGGCTGTATCTTATCTCAGCCTTTGATGAAAGACAAGGGTAAAATATTAATTCATAATTCAATTTTAGCATCTCTATAAGGAGTTAAAATAATATCACATAGATGTTATTTTCTTATGACCACTACCACGGAGAGAGAACTTTAAAAATCTAGGAGATAAATTGACAGCATGTCTCTCTTTTTTTTTAATATTTTAATTTTATTGGAGTATAGTTGATTTATAGTGTTGTGTTAGTTCAGGTGTACAGCAAAGTGATTCAGTTATACATATACATACATTCATTCTTTTTAAGATTCTTTTCTCATATAGGTTATCACAGAATATTGAGTAGAGTTCCCTGTGCTATACAGAAGGTCCTTGTTGGTTATTTATCTCATATATAGTAGTGTGTGTGTATGTGAATCCCAAGCTCCTGATTTATCCCTCCCCACAACGTTTCCCCTTTGGTAACCATAAGTTTGTTTTTGATATCTATAAGTATGCTTCTGTTTGTAAATAAGTTCATTTGTATCTTTTTTTAAATTAGATTCCACATATGAGTGATATCATATATTTGTCTTTCTCTGTCTGCCTTACTTCACTTAAGTATGATAATTTCTAGGTCCATCCATGTTGCTGCAAATGGCATTATTTCATTCTTTTTTATGGCTGAGTAATATTCCGTTGTATATATGTACCACATCTTCATTATCCATTCAACTGTCTATGGACGTTTAGGTTGCTTCCATGTCTTGGCTATTGTAAATAGTGAACAGCATGTCTCTTAAACCATGTTTTTCAAACTTTGGATTATGACCTACTAAGGATTGTGAAATCAGTACACTAGGTCAGAAACAGCACTTTTAAAAATGAAACAATAAATTTGAATACAAAATAGGATATTTTTACTTAGCAAGGGCAAGTGCTAGAACACAAAACTTGTGTGCGTGTGAGTTTGTGTGTACATGTGGCCCAATACATTCTGTACTGCAGGTCATGGTACAAACAGGTTTGAAAAGCTCTTCTTTACACAACCCTCCTGTATTGACTCATCTCAGCTGTGATTCTGAGATCGCTGTAGGGTGGAGAAGGGAGGAAGATGTCTGGGTTGTTAGATAAAAGCAGAGTTGCAATCAATCATCCTTAGGTATGTGATAGGAAACTGATGCCCTCCTGATTCTACCTGAAGTTAACCCAGGTAGCTCCAGCCTCTCTTCACAAAATGCTACCAAGGAGATAAGGCTGTCAAACCCCCAATCTGTCTGAAGCTGAACCACGCCCTGGAGGAAGCTGTTGAGTTCTGTCCCTTAAAGACTCGATTTGTCTAAGTCACAAAGCTTGAGTTTGAGCAGGCATGCATCTTGGGCAACACACCAGAGTGTAGAGAGCTGTGTGCTGTCTGGTACGGTCAGGACACATCCTCTATTGTTTCTTTCACTATACTCTCAGAACACTCTACTTACAGAATACTTCACTCTGGTTAACAGATGTGTGGGGACCTGGTGAATTGGAGGGTGTGTGACTTTCTAAAGGGGGTTACCCAGACTCAGTTATCTGTGGGAATGGGATCCCAGTGTTTTCAGACCTCCCCAGTTGTCAAGAGATCCAGATATTTGTGTAAAACGACTTGTCTTTAAATATTGGCAACGTGGTTTTAAAAAATTAATGATGGGCCAAACAACTCTATGGGCAAGATCTGCTCTCATGGCTCCTGGTTTGCCTCTTTCCACCTAGATCAGGCTTTTTTGTTTGTTTTTTTTGTTCTTGTTTTTTATTTGTTTGCTTTTTTTGGTTGTTTTTCTTTCTTTCTTTCTTTTTTTTTTTTTTTTTTTGGTCAAGAAATGGGAAAAGAATTTGAAAAAGAATGGATACATATATATGTATAACTGAATCACTTTGCTGTACACCTGAAACTAACACAACATTGTAAATCAACTATACTCCAATATAAAATAAGAATTTAAGAAGAAATCCTTTTCTTTAATTGAATTTTATGGAGAAGTCCAATAAATAAAACCACCACCAATGAAAGTGCTCCTCTTTGAGGGGTGGGCTGGAGCTGTTTCCATTTGCCTCAGTCTTTCTAGCTCTGCTCTCATGAGCCCCCGGCTCTAGAAAACAGGGAAACCATGGATGTAAATGCTAAAATATTGTCTTTTTTGAGACAGAATTCTTTTTTCTTTTTATTTAAATTGGCAATTTGCCAGCAGGTGTCATTACTCTTGAGGTCATTCTTATATTGTAATACTAAGATTATATCATTAACATGTGGAAGGATGTTTGTCTTTTTTTAATTTTTATATACATTGGGGCAGAAGGGAATACATAGATCATTTAAGTGAGCAGGATTAAATTATTTAGGTACAAGCTATAAATGAAGATTTCTAGACAAAATCCTGTTTTAAGCCATTTTAAATCAGAACTGACACTTTCAAAATCCATTCTGATATTGCTGTATAGATTCAGAAAAACATTTAAAATCTGAAAGCTACATCAAAATCCTATAAGCTGGCCCATAGAGCAACTAGGGATTTCTGCTGGAATAAGGTGAGGTATAAATAAAAGTTCCAGAGATAGCACCTGACTATGCAATCAGAAGCTGTTAATAGATCACTTGATATTGAGAAAAGTAGAATTTTTCATAATTAAGTTCCCATTAAAGTGAAGGGAACAGGATGCTGTGCCCCATAGTTATAGGCCACTCTGAAAATATTGTTACTTGGCTGTGAGGTAGGGCTGGAATCCAGCCTTTTCTATTCTGAGGCTCTGTTTTGGATTTTTCCCTTCCACTATGCAAATAACACAAGATTTAAAAGGTATTCATAAAAAACATTTTCTGGTGTCTGATTTAAGATAGCTTTGACAAAAGCAATAAAAAGACCACAAATTTTGCTACTAAACAGATTCTGTTTTAAACAGATTTTACATATAACTTTCGTATAAAATCAGTTGACAGCCTTTGATAGAGGCAGACCAGACTGCTGGATATAAGTGTAGTAAAGAAAGCATCCCGAAATGTGGGTTATTTGTTTACTAAATTTCAAATGCTTAACCTTCTTACCATCCACTCAGTAGGGTGGCAGGAGTAGAAATCAACATACATAGAAATATTATCTGTGCTCATTCTCCTACTGTATATTCCACCCTATTTATTGCAGAACTATCTTTTATCTACTTTCCTGAGCACAAACTCCCTCGAAAAGAAATCAACTTTTGAACCGAGGTAATCTATCCATATTTTCTCTTTGTTTTCTTGCCCTCTGCCTGCCATTCCTTTTTTTTTTTTTCTTTTTGCTAACTTCTGTTGAACTCCTGACCTTGGGTAAAGATGCAGCTTTACATGAATATTTGAAAGCGACTTTTGGTGATTTAGCTGCTAAATGCGTATGATAGAAGTCCAGCTAAACTTGGAGGCTCTGGGGGGTTTTTAACTCACCGGTGCCAGAAAGAAGACCAGTCTGGGGAAATCCAGCTAATGTCTCCCAGCTGTGCAGGGAAAGTGTGAACAGCTCTGTCACAAGCGCTGCCTTTCTCTTCTTTTCCAGACAGTACCTTCTACTCAAACCATCACTTCTCATTTGCCATTTGGACATCGGTGATGGAACTTGCTGCTTTATTGCCCACGGAGAAACCAAGTGAGGAGTGGGGGGCTGATCTGGAAGTTTCCCTGGTACAAAAGAAGTTTCAGGCTCAGGCCTGGTCCTGGAGCAGACACACAGAAGGCTGACAGATTTGGCCTAAAGGTGGCTGGTGGACCAATAGGTAATGCAAGGAGAAATGGCCTTTTCTGGAGTCGTTCTTTCCAGATGAGAAAGTGACATGCCATCACTCGGCCCTGGGAGCAAGCTAGCATTTCTTGGCCAGTTTCCAAAGCAGGTTTGTCAGGAGGCTGGGGCTGTTGTACAATCAAGAAAGAAGTGACAGAAACACAGGCAGCAAAAGCCTCAGAAACAAACAGTAAATTTTCGCTGTGAGGCAAATATTCTCAACCTTAATATTTTATCAGAAAGCAGGCTGATTGATACTCAGCACAATTTGCAGCAAACACTCGACTGCCCCCCGAGCAGCCGTTCCCTCCACTGCTTAGAATTCCTTAAGAAGACCTTGTCCACCTTTCCTACTTTAAAGACAGGGAGACTGAGACTCTGATGATTCCTGTGAGCCTCAGCTCCTTTGTTAGTACAATGAGGCATTGTGCTGCATGTTTTTCCAAGCTTTATAAGGACTATGATTTAAAAATTTCAGTTTGTTTTCGTGTCACACTTCCTTTAAATGCCAAATCACAGTAGTTTGAGTCTCACTCTGTTTGATCTCAGGAAATCCAGATGCTGACTCTATTTCTTTCTTCCAGGAACACCTGAGAAGTGCTCAGACCTTCCTAGATCTTCCCTGGTTGTCATTTGCCATTTCAGCCGCCGACTTGCTCTGGACCACAGACCAAGGACTATTTGTTGCTGCGCTCTTCTTGCCAATTTTGAGCCAGCTTCTTGCAGGCATCTGTGCTCCCCGGGACCATGGTATTTTTAACAAAGTCAGCACTATAACTTTTAATGAGAATTTTGTAAGGTCTTGAAGATAGTGCAGTGCAAACCCAATGCAGAATGTCTACGTGATTCTCTCAGTCCTGTGAGTCCCCAGGTCCAGGTCTCTCCCCTGGTGCCCCTTTGTTTAGCAGATTAGCATCTTCGCTTGGCTTTCATGTGGTCATAGTCATGTGACTATGCAAAAGGGACCAGTTTAGTTGTCCCAAAGTGAGAACCTGAAACACATTTACCATATCTAATATGTTAGTTCTATTTGTTTCCCACAGCTGCTGTAACAAATTACTACAAACATCGTGGTGCAGAACAACAGGAATTTATTCCCTCACGTTCTGGAGGCCAGAAGTCCAAAATCAGTATCACTGGGCAGAAAGCAAGGTGTCAACATGGCAGTGCTCCCTCTGGAGGCTCAAGGGGAGAATTGCTTTTGGCGGCTGCCTGCATCCTTGGCTTGTGGCCTCATCCCTCCACTCTCTGCCTCCCAGGTCACACTGCCACCTCCTCTTCTTTGTGTGTCAAATCTCACTCAGCCTCTAAGATTTCCACACCAATTCCAACATGTGTGTTTTTATTCCACACCACCAAGTACCTCTCTAATACCAGGGTGTCCTACAATTCAACTCACCTCTAACACAATCTACCTGGAGGGAGTGTGTCAGATCCCACAAGTCAAGGGCTCAGTCCTGCAGGACGGCCATCCTCACCCCTCCCCCAACATCAGACACTAACTGCAAGTCCAGGTGCTTCTGACTGGCCCTGTCCTTGGGTCTGATTAATTCTTTCGAGCAGCTCAGAAAACTCAGAGAAACATTTTACTTACTAGGTCACCCGTTTATTGTGAAAAGATAGAACTCAGGAGCAGCCAGATGGAAGAGGCACACAGGCAAAGTCTGTGGGAAGGAGCTCGGAACTTCCCTGCCCTCTGCTAGTGCACCACCCTCCCCAGACCCCCACATGTTCACCAACAGGGAAGCTCTCTTGGGTTTTTATGGAGGTCTCAATACACAGGTACAACTGATTAAATTATTGGCCACAGGTAATGATTCACCCGTGATTAAATCACCTCCAGCTCCTCTCCCCTTCCCAGAGGTCAGGGGGTGGGACTGAAAGCTCCAACCCTCTCATCACTGCATTGGCTCCACCAGCAACCATCTCCCATCCTTAGGTGGGAGGGCTTTCCAAAAGTCACTCGTTAACATAGCAAAAGACACCTTTAAAGCTCTCATCACAGGAAATTCCAAGAATTTTATTTAGGAGCTCTGTGCCAGGGAGGGGACTAAAGTGAAATATATATTTCCTATAATAAATTACAATATCACAACCTCTCTATCTTAAATGAACACGTGTTGTGTCATTTAGGGTCTACCACAAGATCCTCAGCTTAATCACATCTGCAAAGGCCCTTTTCCAGTAAGGTAACATTCACAGGTTCTAGGTAGTAGGACCTTATATTTGGGGGGCCATTATTCAGCCTACTACAGTAGTCTTTGCTGCTATTCATCAAATAATTCCAATCCGTAATCTTCTGGACAACGGCCTGACTTCCTTTGGTTGGGCAGGGGATGTCACCAATGAGTGAAAGTAACTTGTGCCTCCTCTAGGCTAGAGCATTAAATTGCTAGTTCAAGGCCTCCAGAGCTCCATTCCCTCTGCTGTGAGCCCAGCCATTTTTGGAATGATGGGTGTACCACCTATCAAGGATCCAGAGGAAGGAGGTAAGAAGCAGAGTCCCCGGCTGAACTGTAATGACATAAAGGATGAGCAAGGAATACGCCTGTGCTGTTAAAAGTCACCAGATTCAGGATTTTTTGGTTTTGATTTTGATTTTCAGCAACATAACTTTTTTTTATTGAAGTATAGTTGATTTACAATAGTTAGTTTCAGGTGTACAGCAAGTGGCTCAGATATGTATGTATTTCAGATTATTTTCCATATAGGTTATTACAAGATATTTAATACAGTTCCTGTGCTCTACAGTAAATCCTTGTTGCTTATCTATTGCATGTGTACTAGTGTGTATCTGTTCATCCCAAATTCCTAATTTATCCTCCACCCCTCCCTTTCCTCTTTGGTAACGGTAAGTCTGTTCTCTATGTCTGTGAGTCTGTTTCTGTTTTGAATATAGATTCATTTGTATTTTTTTCTAGATTCCACAGAAAGTGATATATAATATTTGTCTTTCTGTGTCTGACTTACTTCACTAAGTATAATACTCTTAGGTCCATTCATGTTGCTGCAAATGGCAGTATTTCATTCTTTTTTTATGGCTGAGCAGTATTCCATTGTATATATGTACCACATCTTCTTAAGCCAATCATCTGTTGGTGGGCTTTTAGGTTGTTTCCATGTCTTGGCTATTGTAAATAGTGCTGCTATAAACATTGGGGTGCATGCGTCTTTTCAAATTAGAGGTTTTCATCTTTTCCAGATGTACACCCAGGAGTGGGATTGAATGTCCTCCACCTGCCTCCACCTGCCTTTTGTCTGTGGAAAACCTTTAGCCAGAGAATAAGTTTAATCAGAGAAGTGAGAAATGCGGGGGCAAAGAAAAACAGTCCAACAAGACTAAATAATAATAGTTTAGTCATTAAGCAAAGTGAAGGACTTTAGTTCCTTTTCAAGGGCTATAGATAATAAATATTCTGAGCCGTATCCTGTGAGCTGTCTTATAGAGACTAAAACCAGGTGGAAGAAGTTAACTACATCATGACCATGACATAAGCTGCCACAATTCCAAGAGCTGGCCTCAAAGAAACGGGAACAAACCAACCCTGGAACTAAAGACTAACTGTACTTAAAACCGTCAAGATGACGGTGGTCAGACCATCAAGATGAGCGTCAGAGCTGACTGTGCTCTTTCTGCAGGTAGCCCCCTCCCTCCGCCTATAAAAGCTCTTGCCCACTGATTGTCAGTGGGGGGAGTCGGCCTTTGGACAGGAGCCTGCCCCCCCCCCCGCAACCCCCGTTTGCCGGCCTCCAAAATAAAGCAAACTTTCCTTTCCACCAACCTTGCCTCTTTATTGGCTTTTGAGCGGGAGCAGCTGGACCCACTTTCACTAACAGATTTTGGCTTCCAACGTGAGGCTGGGCTCTCGCAATATCTGGCTCCCCGGTTTTCCCAAGCAGAGCGGCGCCATGATGCGCCAGGAAGGCTGTGAGGAGTCCTCTGCTCGTGGCTCACTGGCCCTGCCCAGAGAGGGGTTTGGTGGGGACATTCCTAGCAGCTGCTGAAACCATTTGTTTCAGGGTTCCTCCCTGTTTCTCCCCTGCTCGGCACTGGCTGCCAACGTACGCTTTTCCTTGGTGGAACGGAAAGATGCCTCCGGACAAGCTGACGAGCTCCAAGACTAAGTGCACTGGTGTGTGTCCGGCAAACTTCTCTTTTGAGCATGAGGTGCTATTTGGGCATTTTGCCAATTGGTCTGACGTGTTTCTGACGTTGAGGACCCTTTGCGAGCACTGAGTGTCATTTGGGTGTATTCCTAATTGGTTCTGACTTGTGTCTGACGTCAAGGCCCATTTGTGTTGGGATGTGTTTGTCTGGGACTCTGTATCGGTCATCCTCTGGAGGGTTTGTGACAGTTCTGTCTTCGGGTGTGTGAGTGTGTATTGCATTTGTGTGATTGGTATTCTTGTTGCCTTTTGTAAAATGGGAAATTCGGGTTCAATTCATTAAGAAAACTTTTAGCTATAAAACTATGACTAAAGAAAAAGATTTTTTTTGTTTTTTTTTTTTTTACCAATGTATGGCAACAGTACTCTTTAGACTCTGGAGAAAATTGGTAAAGATGAAACTCTTGAAACTCCAAAACTGGTTCTTTTTGCATATGCAGTTAGAGAAAACTAGCTTGATAAAATACTGTTTTCAGAATTCTGACCCTGAGAGAACGAAAATATGCCTAGGAGAAAGCTTGAAGTTAACTTTTATCATGTCTTTAAAATACAAACACAGCCTACTTTGCCTGAGACTTCAGCCTTGGGTAAATTAGTAAAACTTCAAGCCAAGAAAAAAGAAAAAAGAGAGAGAGGAAAGAGGGCTTAGGTTTATTAAACAAACATCTTGTACCATTGAAGAGAAATTGTGCTATGAAAAAAAATGTATGTTTTTAGAGGTTATGAAATATGTTCTTAAGTTTGCCAATCAAAAAATGCTGGTATAACAGTTCACTTACTTGTTTCTTGGTTTTGTTAAGGTTTTCAAGGTTAAAAACTGTAATATGTAAAAATGGTAAGGGAAGCATTTCAGTATATAAAGCAAGTAGGATATGTGTTGTCAGCAAGAGAAGGTATAAAGGTGAGATATTTTTGTTGGGAAAAAAAGGAGAATAATTTTGTCCTAGGGCTGGTTGCTTCTGTATGGGAAAACAAGGGACAAATTAACATGGATCCAGAAAGTGCTAAAAGGTTTGTGAAAAAGGAACTTTGAGAAAAGAATTTTGTACATTGTCAGGATTAAAATTAGATTGAGTTTAATTAGGTAAATGAATTTTGTTATTAACAGTAAACTGATGCAAGACTGAATTTGGCTTTCTCTCTGTGTTAAGAGAACAAAGTTCTCCTGGAATATTGAGCTGTTTTTGATAACAGATTGTAAGTTTCTTTCTCTAGCTAACTTTGAGTTTTCCAGAGCACCCCTGAGACATCTCAGAGAGAAATATTAGTAAAAAAAAATTTTTTTTAATCTAATGGAAAGCTATTATTTTACTTCTAACCATACTTTTGACTCCAATGTTCATGATGAAAAAAAATTGTCTAATGAAGTTGTCACAGAGTATAACTACTTATGAGGTGTATCACTGCTGGCTTGAAGTACATGTCAGAGCTGACTGTGCTGTTTCTGCATGTAGCCCCCTCCCTCTATAAAAGCTCTTACCCACTGATTGTCAGTCGGGGGAGTTGGCCTTTGGACAGGAGTCTGCCCTCCCTTCCCCCGTTGCTGGCCTCTGAAATAAAGCAAACTTTCCTTTCCACCAACCTTGCCTCTTTATTGGCTTTTGAGCAGTGAGCAACCGGACCCACTCTCGGTAAGCGTGTAGTTATTTCTTGGATGTCCTGTCTTAGGTTGCATTACACTCAATTATGTTACTTGTCAGCTATAATGATGAAAGCTAAAATGATGAAAAAATAACTTTGTTTTTCATATTAACACCAAGTATATTTAGCACAGTTTTTAGATTCACCGACTTTTCCAGAAATATAGCTATCATGTAAATCCATGGAAGATTATCCTTTGTTTTGTTCAGAATTTTACAAAGGATGTTTACTATTTTGAAATATCATGCTCTTAACTACAGTGTTGGTTCTGGTATTTCAATACCAGACAGTCAGCTTCATAGCTTTCCAACTGGTGGGGATTCTAATTTAGGTAAACATGTGACTCTTTCATTATACTACTTTATTTTTCTCTCTCTCTTTTATTTATAGGTAGGGTTTTTTGGTTGCTTTTTTTGGGGTGGGGGTTGTAGCCTATGATTATCTGGAGGCTGATATTCATCTTTGTGGCACTGAGTCTGGGAGGGTTGTGAACCACATTGTTTAGGACAGTGCAGGTTCTCAGCATAGCAATGAGATCATAATTATAATGATAGTTACCATTTACTGATTGTTTTCCATGCACCAAAGCAGTGTGATAGTCACTTTACAAATATCTTCTCATTTGAGTCTCACAATAAATCTTTCAGATAGGCATATTTTTTTTATCTCCATCATTACAAGTGAGACAAGTTTGGCCAATACAGTTAGTAAGTGTAGTTGGCACTCCATACCCACGAATGCAGAATCCGGGGGTGCAGAATCCATGGATATGGAGAGCCGACTTCACTAAGCCATTTTATATAAGGGACTTGAGCAGCCGCAGATTTTGGTTTCCGCAGGGGTCCTGGAACCACTCCCCTGCGGATACAGAGGGAGGACTGTAATAGAGCATCATTTGAATCCAAATCTGCTTGACCTCAGAGCCAGGGTATTTACCTGCCCAGTTAAACCACCAGTCTAGAAAAGATTGTTGCACCAGCTGAGGGAACACCCAAAAGCAGGCATGTCGTAACTCTATGTCTGAACCATCATTGCTTCCAGTACAGCAATACCAGTCTCCTAATTTCAGAACAGGAGGCAAGGCTCAAATGTATCAGGAAATACAGAAAGAAGAGCTATATAGAGTTAACAAACTTCAAATATATCTGCTACTTCTTCCATTTGAAAAGTGAAAATGCCGCAGAAGTCTCCAAGGTCAGAATCTCCTCTTTTCAGTTTTTCTTCATGAACAACTTCATATGTTCATGCAAAACCTTTGACCTCTAAGAAGCCAGCAGCATTGATAATTATATCTCAAAAACAACCCTTTATGTGGTACCCACTCTATAATGGATTCAGAGACATGAATAAAACATCTTAATTTTCAAGTATTTCTTTTTAAATTAATATTTGAAAGAAAAATATCTTGTAAAGAAAGGAGATTTTTGTAAGGCGTGTAGCTCTTGCATAGAGGGATAGAGTTTTCATGGCCTGTCTTGTTAAAACTGTTCTAGTACCCATCTGATGCACACTTATTTATGGATTTTAGACTAAAAGCTCCTTTTTGTCAGTTTTCTTCACAAGCACTTATCTCGACATCCTCATTAGGTGATTTTTCTCTTTTCTTTTTTGTTGAGGCCTAGCCATGCCCTTGGTACTCTCTTTTGTTCCTTGCTGCAAAAGGAATGGTTTTAAAGCCTCCCTTTCCACCAGTCCCACCTTTTTTTTCCCTTTGTAATTAGCCTTATTTGAGGACCAGAGAAGCAAAAGATTGGAAAGAAATACAAAAACTGTTGAACAAAAGATGATGTTCTTTACCCCAACCATACGCTGTATAGCTCGTGTGCAACCTGGGTCAGATGACTCGCATATATGCCTTTAAAATGAAAAGAGAATGAAAAAAGAAAGAACAAGAAAAAGCACTGACTTTCACAGCAGCTGCATTGGTATAAACAGGCTGGGAGTAAATGTCACAGCAAAGGAGAATAATACATCTTGCCTTCATTGCAAAAGTAACTCACTTTAAAACCAAAGAACATGATGAAACTACACACCTGGTCACAATGCTTTTAGATAGTCATTTGAAATACCTTAATATTAATTTTCTCTAATTGGAAGGAGAGAAACACTTTTCTTTTTTAAAACTCTAAGCGTGTTTTCTCATTTGAGCCACACGAAAATGGAATTGTTCAGCTATTTCCTTTAAAATTGGTTCATTAAAACAGTTTCGATGCATTGGTGATTAATGAAATGTTTTTTCTGCCTCCTCTTATTTCATTAGTTAAGAGGAACAATGGATTTATGCTTTCCTTGTCTCTAAAAGTAAAACTCTAGCTTTCAAAATGTTAAAATTCATAAATACCGGCTGGCTGTTGGGCCTGGAATAATGTTATTTCTTAAAAAAAAAAAAAAAAGTTTTTTTACCAATACATTTCATGAGAATGACCATCAAAGGCAGTTTTAATGGGACAAATGTTACAAGGTATGAAGACTCAGGTTTCCAAAGATAGAGCTGCCAAAAACCAACTTGTCTTCTGCCCCACTCTACCCCCTGAAATAAACATTTTAAGTTTATCAGAATATAGGCTTTGTTTGTTGTTTTCCATTTTGATTGGGCAAGTATCAGTGACCCAACAGGAAATGCAGAGAACACTCCACCTGGCAATTTAAGGAGAGTTCAGCAAACAGATTACAGTTGACCCTCCAACACAGGGGTTGGGGCGCTCACCCACCACACAGTCAGAATCGGAGTATAACTCACTCTTCACGGTTCCTCGGTATCCACGGTTCCAAATCCTCAGAGTCAACCCACCGCAGACCCCTAACACTGTAGTATTTACTATTGAAAACAATCTGTGTATAAGTGGGCCCATGCAGTTCAAACTATGTTATGTGTTATTCAAGGGTTAACTGTGTTTGTAAAGGTGTGAAAGGGGTTTAGGAAAACCATCAACATGCAGTGTTGGTAGCCCCTGTCATCCACAGGCCTGAAGTGGCAAAAGGAAGGAACCATTATCAAAATCTATGAAACAAACTCTGGTTTCTTGCAGCCAACCCGCAATGACCGGCAATGCAGAAGTCAGAGGAACACACACCCCACCCTGCTCACTTCCTGCCCTTGATTTCTTGTTAGCTAAGCCAGCTGGGAACCAAAGGGCAAAGGAAGCTGTTGGTGCCATCCTGGCACAGAGCAAGGGGACAAGGAAGCAGGAGGGGCACAGGGAATCAATCTGATTTTTTAGAGACCCAGATAAATACCTCTTTCTCTCCCCACTTCTTGCTACAAGATACAGGCATCTCTTTCCCTTAAGCTTTCTTTTCCCTTTACATAAAATCAGTTTCATGGAACTTTTTTAAGGAAACAATTCTAAACAGCAAAACTTAGTCCTCTTAATTCTGTTAACAGACCTCAAAGAGCTCAAAATACCTGAAGAAAGGTTACTGCCCCCTCTTCACCTGCTACTGGGTGGAAAGTAATTAAAGGATGCGGTCATTTCACTCAGCAAATATTTATTGAGTACTGAGCAAGTGCACACTGAGGCACCATCTAAGAACCATGGAGGACCCAAGGGTGAGTCAGATGAGGATCTGGTCACCAGCATGTCTCTGAATTCCCAGCATCCATTTCTGTTTTCTTCTCCTGCACGTACTCAGGCACAAGACAGTGCTCACAACCCAGGCTGGTCAATCAACACATTCCTGTCTTCTACCTGGTGTGACACGCTCAGGACAGATCAGTTACCTAAGATAGACCAATAAGAGTCTTGTTTGGGGGGCTTTCCTGGTGGCTCAGTGGTTAAGAATCCGCCTGCCAATGCAGGGGACTTGGGTTTGAGCCCTGATCCGGGAAGATCCCACATGCTGAGGAGCAGCTAAGCCCGTGTGCCACAATTACTGAGCCTGCATTCTAGAGCCTGTGAGCCACAACTACTGAGCCCACGTGCCACAACTACTGAAGCCCATGTGCCTAGATCCCATGCTCCGTCCGCAACAAGAGAGGCCACCGCAAGGAGAAGCATGCACACCGCAACCAAGAGTAGCCCCTGCTCGCCGCAACTAGAGAAAGCCCCCGTGCAGCAACAAAGACCCAACACAGCCAAAAATAAATAAATAAATAAACGTTTAAAAAAAGAGAAGAGTCTTGTTTGGAACTGTTTTGCCAGATTTACGAGCAAGAGTCTTGTTTGGAACTGTTTTGCCAGATTTATGAGCAAAGAGGTGCTCTTTCAAAAGGAATTGTTCAGTGAAAATGATGTGAAAAAAAGCCTGTGAGAAGGATGAGGCCAAGATGAGAAAAGCAAAGTTCAGGAGAGAACGAGATGGAGGCTCTGGACCAGCCACACCTGAAGCCTGTTGGACTCAGTGTCCTGAGATAATACATTATCATGTTTTGCTTAAGCTGTGATTTTATCTCTTACAACAGGATGAGTCTTGACTCATATATTATCTTCAAGAAGTTTGTGTGTAACAGAGAAGATCGGTGTGTAAACAAAACACAAAATATAAAGTTAGAAATAGCATTTTTAAAAGATAGATATAAAGACTTCAGGGAGCCTAGGTTTACTTACAGAAGTAATTATCTTAACAATCAAGGAAATTAAGATGCCATTTGAACTGGGCCCTGAGTCACAGATAAAATGTGACGTGTTGATTTTTAGGGGTGAGCACACAGAGAGACAGAGATATAAAAGGATATACTCCAATATACTTCAAAATGTTATCCATGGTAATTTCTGGGAATTAGGATTGTAATGGAAAAGGGTTTTTTTTTAATTGTTGTTTTGTTTAGGCTATAATTTTTATTCTGTTATATTCTTTAAATTTGTTACAACTAGTATGTGTTACTTCCGTAGTTTTCTTAAAAAGAAAAAATATTCAGAAACCTCCTTTAGTTCAGACCTCCTTTTGTACAGACCTATAAGCAGTTGCAATAAACCACGAGTTGATGATGATCTGCCAAAACAGTGTGTGGAGGAAGGGTGACAGGTAAGCAAAAATAGAACAGGGACATGAATTATAGCAGGACAATTTATTGTAATGACTTTTTAAACAGCTTTAAAATGTGAAGAGATACTTTCATCATTTCTTCCTCCCCCGAATGTAATTTGTCCTAGGCCAAATACAAGTGTGATGTTGGTAGTAATTAAAATTTAATTTGTTTTGCCACAAAAAAGATCTACCAGATGGATGTTTCTCTGCTTTTGTTGACTGGGTAGAAACTAGAATGTAATGATGATGATGAAGAGGAGGAGTAGGATGATATAACCCGTAGTACAGGGGAAGCACATCACATGTACAGCAACCCTATAAATTGTTTACTCCTATAATCTGCACTTTGCAATTGAGGAAACTGACACTTACCCTGGGCCACATAACAAGCATGTGGGGACTGAGATCTGACCTCATGAAGTCCTGGTCCAGGGCTCCTATTATACGGCATCTCCACAGGAACGATGATGGATGGTCTCTGTGCATATACAAACATACTTAAAGAATTAGAAGCCCTATCCTTAATACAAATGAGAAAGAGTGATGACAAAGTTTTCACTATTTCACATGCATCCTCCACTATCATTTGGTGTACAGCTAGCTGAGGTTAAGGGTACATTTATGCCCATAATCTTGATTTCAGCATCATACTAATTCAGAGGTAGTCAGGGCATCTAACTTGCTTCTGGAACCACATATCTGCTGCCCTGTGCCAAGCAGAATGCGATCTACCAATATTCTAATGCTGAAATTAGACAGCTCAAACAACAGCTGATTGCACACCATGAGATCCACTAAAATCTGACAGCAGGTGTACTCACCAATTTTGACCATAATGATGGCAATAAGGAGACTTTCTGTTAAAGGGACAAGAGAGCAGATATCTGGCACCAGGCAATGGAAAAAAGCAAGACAGTTTTAAACAAGTACCACATGTGGTGACTCATTAGATGTTGAGAGCTAATAAGAGGCTGAAGATTTTTAGCTTAGCACTGATGCTGTGGGCCGCAGGATCTCCTAACATCTAGAAATTGAGGATGAATCAGGAGGTGGTGATAAATCCGGTGCTGATGCCTGGAGTGTGGAACTGTTATATTTTTAGGATAAAGGCAAAGATGTAAAAGTCTAAGAGAGTGCCAGGGTGAAGCAGATATGTTGAGAGATCTGCATGTTTTTGTGTTCATTCATTCATTAAGCAAGTACAATGCCATGGACAACACCCCAGATTTCAGTATACAGAAAATGGCCCCTTCTGGGTGGAGCTGATAGTCTAACAGAGAAGAAACAATTAACCAGATAAAGATTATAAAGTGCAATGGCTGTTGGGATAATAGAAATGTAGGATACCATGAGGGCATGGTCTAGGGAAGTGAAGAAGTTCCAGTGGAGGTGCAGGCCCAGGACAAGAAGAAGAAATAATGAAAGAGGGAGGGAACCACCAGGCAGGACTGTAAGAAGGCCAGAGCTGGCAGGAGCTGGGTGGTTAGCGAGGATGGAGAGGTGGACAGGCCCAGATCCTTATGCTGTATACAAAAGCATCTGTACTCTTACAGACAGGAAAGATACCTCAATAGCTGCCATTCTTTTAAAGGCAGCCAGATAACCAACATGTGTATTTTGAGAAACTGCTACATGCTGTGCAGTGAACAAGATGAAGTCCCCGCCCTGGAGAAGCTTGTCTATTGGTGGAGGGATTCAGACAATGAATCTGCAGAAGAATACACATGCCGAGTGCTAGGAAGAAGAGGAAAGAGGCTGCAGTGGGAGAGGATGAGTGGGGGGCAGGGACATGGAACCCTGGTCGTGCACGGTGACCACTCTTGTGGAGGAAATATTTGAATTGAGGTCTCAACAGTGAGATAGGAGGAGGCCTGTGAGGGTTTGGGGAAAGCATTCCAAGCAGAAGGACAGCCAACTCCTTGAGACAGAAACAAGCAGTCTTGTGTTCACCACCCAGAAATTGGGCCTGTGCAGCCAAGAGGGGGATGAAGGGAGGTTTAAGGGCCACGAAGTGGGAGAGATGAGGACAGATAAGGTAGAAACTTGAGGGAAAATGACCAGACATTCAGGTTGGCCCCAAGTAACCCCAGTTACCACTCTTTTGCCCAATTTAATTATTAATAACGCCCTCCCTCCTTCTCTAAGGCTCATGGAATAGGGCAAGGAGACTAGATTTTGCAGTTCAGGTGAAAGCCATTGGGGACTTCTAAGCAAGGGAACCACGTGATCCGCGGATTCATGCCTTGGAAAAGTTGCTCTGGCTGCAATTGGCAGACGTTCTGTGAGGCGAAGGACTTCCATTCATTCTGTTTAAGGCCCTGATACCCAAAGAATTTCTTGGGTTTCTCACAGTACTGCAGAATCTTGGAATTTGGAAAGAATCTAGAGCTTACTTTGTTTATAGTCCTACACCATGTAAGAATGCCTCCTACCATGATTGGTGCTTACAACTGGCTTTAATGAAACTCAAATAAAAGACTACCATCAAATAAAGAGGCGGGAGACTTAGAATAAGAAGAACAGAGTCTTTGGAGCAAGACAGAGCCAGATATGAGTCCTGACCCTGTATGAGCTTTGTGACCTCAGGCAAATTACTTAACCTCTCTAAGCCTTTGATTTGCCACCTGCAAAACAGAAACAATAATAACCACCTGGGTGCCTTTAAAGTATTAAAAATAAGCTATGTAAAGCAATGGCTGGTGCAGAGTATTTCAATATTATAAAAATAAAATAATAAAGATTCTTTAATGTCATTTCAAAAAGCCAATCCTACCTGACAAAGTGATTTTTCAAATTATTGTCGACATCACTTTTTATAGTTTGCTTTGAACCTCTGCTGAAAACAGTGCATTCTCTCTCCAGAGTAATGCACTTGATATGCACATGAAATTTTGCAAAAACATTTATTGAATGGCAGCTTGGAATAATGTTTGCAAAACTGTTGAAGGGCTCCTTTTAAAACAGAAACTGAGCTGAATCACAGAATTGTAATTCCATCTACCCCACTCCCCATTCAGTATCCCAATTTTCCCAGCAAGGTGACTAAGTCTTTCCCCTCTGTCGCTCACACCCCTTCTCTAACCCTAGTCTAACCTCACTAAACAAACAGGTTATAAGTGACTATCAGACACACAAAGGAAAGGGTTATATGGCTTTACAATAGAAAATTATTGAAGAAAATTATTGAAAGTCTCCAGCAATCACTACAGCAATTTTTTCCTGTACTGATTTTTGTCCTGAAAAATCTGGATAAGTCTGACTAATTCCTGAAATATACATTTACATGGTCTCCTTCACGCCTGCGACTAGGATGAGGTGGCCCAAATCTTTGTGATTTACCACTGGTGCTAAGAGCCCAGGACCACAAACACTCGTTCACATCTAACAGAACAACCTTTCTCAGAAATCTTGAGTAGCAATTACACTAGCTTTAAAAGGAAGCCATCATAAACATTTCACAGTTATTGTATTAGTTTTCTAGGCCTGCCATAACAAAGTGCTATAAATAACAGAAGTGTATTGTCTCACAGTTCTGGAGGCTAGAAGTTCAAGATCAAGGTATGGGCAGGTTGGTTCTTTCTGAAGGCTCTGAGGGAGAATTTGCTCACTGCCTCTCTCCTGGCTCCTGGCAGTTTGCTGGCATTCCTTGGCTTATAGATGCAGGCTTAACTCCTGCATCTTTGTCTTCATGTTTACATGGCCTTCTCGCTGTGTGTATTTGTCCCTTCACACATTTATTCATTTTATAAGGACAATTTATTCTTTTTATAAGGTCACCAGTCATACTGCAGTAGGAGCTCACCCACTCCAGAATGACCTCATTTTACCCTACCGAATCACACCTGCAACAACCCTATTTCCAAATAAGGGTACACTCTGAGGTACTAGGGTTAGGACACCAACATGAATTTGGGGTGGACACAATTCAATCCATCACAATACTGAAATGAATCCTCTTTATTTCACATTTATTTATGCCTTCCCCACAGAGAGATTCCATTTGAACTTTTCTAGTTTAAAAAAATGCAAAAGGATAGCTTCCTCAACTCGATAAAGAATATCTATAAAAAATCTATAGCTAATACTTAATCCACAACTATATTTCATGGTGAAAAACTCTAAGTTTTCCCACTAAGATCTGGTACAAGACAAGGATATTTCCTCTCACCACTCCTTTTCAGCATTATACTAGATGTTCTAACCAATGCAATAAGACAATAAAAGGAAATATATATATATATATATATATATATATATATATATATATATATGTATATAGATATATAGAGAGAAGGAAAAAATAAAACTGTTTGCAGATGATATGATTGTCAGTGTAAATAATCCAAAAGAATCAACAAAAACCTATTGGAACTAATAAGTGGTAATAGCAAGGTTGAAGGATACAAGATTAATATACAAAAGCCAATCACTTTCCTATATACCAGCAATAAACAAGTGGAATTTGAAATTAAAAACACAACACCATTACACTAGCACCCCCCAAAATGAAATACTTTGGTATAAATCTAACAAAATATGTACATGAGCCATATGAGAAAAACTATAAAACTCTGATGAACAAAATCAAAGAAAAACTAAATAAATGGAGAGATATTCCATGTTCATGGGTAAGAAGATTCAATATTGTCAAGATGTCACTTCTTTCCAACTTGATCTATATATTCAATGCAGTCCTGGTCAAAATCCCAGCACATTTTTTTGTGGATATTGACAAATTGGTTCTAAAGTTTATATTGAGAGGCAAAAGATCCAGAATAACCAACATAATATCGAAAGAGAACAAAGTTGGAATATCAAACCCACCCAACTTCAAGTCTTACTTTAAAGCTACAGTGGTAAAAACAGTGTGGTATTGAGGAAAGAGTAGACAACTAGATCAATGGAACAGAATAGAGAGCCCAGAAATACACCCACATAAATATAGTCAACTGATCTTTGACAAAGGAGCAAAGGCAATACAATGGAGTAAAGATAGTCTTTCAACAAATGGTGGTGGAACAACAGGACATAAAAAAAAGAAAAAAAAAAGGATCTAGACACAGACCTTAACACCCTTCACAAAAATTAATTCAAAACCGATTGTAGACCTAAATGTAAAATGCAAAACTGTAAAACTCTAGAAGACAATAGAAGAGAAAACCTAGATGACCTTGGGTATGAAAATGACTTTTTAGATATAACAGCAAAGGTACAATCCAGAAAGAAAGAATTGATAAGTTAGACTTCATTAAAATTAAAAACTTTTGCTCTGTGAAAGATGTTGTCAAGAGAATAAGAAAAGAAGCCACAGACTGGGAGAATGTATTTGCAAAAGACACATCTGATAAAGGACTGTTATCCAAAATATACAAACAACACTTAAACCTCAACAAAAAGAAACAAACAAACTGATTTTAAAAATGGACCCATAGACCTTAACAGACCCCTCACCAAAGAAGATATATAGATGACAAATTAGCATATGAGAAGATGCTCCATATCATATGTTATCAGGGAGATGCTAATTAAAACTATGAGCTACCACTATACAGCTATTAGAATAGTAAAATCCAGACCACTGACAACACCAAGTGCTGGTGAAGACGTGGAGCAACAGGAACTCTCATTCACAGCTGGTGGCATGAAAAATGGAACAGCCACTTTAGAAGACACTTGGACAGTTTCTTACAAGAACAAGTATACTCTGAAAAAATTAAGCAACCATGCTTCTTGGTATTTACCCAAAGGAGCTGAAACAAAAACCTATATGTGGATATTTATAGTAGCTTAATTCGTAATTGTTAAAAACGGGAAGCAACCAAGATGTCCTTCAGGAGGTGAATGGATAAATAAACTGTGGTTCATCCATACAATGGAACATTATTCAGGAGTAAAAAGGAATGAGCTACCAAGCCATGAAAAGGCCATAGAGGAACCATAAATGCATATTACTAAGTGAAAGAAATTTGAAAAGGATATATATTGTATGATTCCAGCTGTATGGC
Organism: Eschrichtius robustus; assembly: GCF_028021215.1. Taxonomy (NCBI): domain Eukaryota; kingdom Metazoa; phylum Chordata; class Mammalia; order Artiodactyla; family Eschrichtiidae; genus Eschrichtius; species Eschrichtius robustus. Next base: position 56,805,410 of record NC_090835.1, on the reverse strand, counting down.
ATAGTGGAAAAGGCAAAGCTATGGAAATAGTCAAAAGATCAGTGGTTGCCAGGGGTTAGCTAGGGGTAAGGAGGTGAACAGAGCAGTAAAAATACTCTGTGTACCGTAATGATGGATACATCATTGTCCAAACCCATAGAATGTATAACACCAAGAGTGAGTGGTAATGTGAACTGTGGACTTGGGGTGACTATGATGTGTCAGTGTAAGTCATCAATTGTGACAAATGTACCACTCGGTGTGGGGGACTTCTTAATGGGAGAGGCTATGTATGCTTGGGGTCAGAGGTATGTGGGAAATCTCTACCTTCCCCTAAATTTTGCCGTGAACCTTAAACTGCTCTAACGATATCGTCTTAATTTTTAAAAAGTGATTCTTTTAAAAAGTTCTTAGAGCTACTTGTCATTCCTGTTTAAAAAGATATTTCCTTTGAAAACATTATGCCTTGTTAAAAAATATACAGCATTATAAAAAAGAATTAAAAATGAAAAAGCATCTGATGCAGGCCTCCCCACAGGCCCACCCCTGCCACCACTTGTTCTCGAAGTTGACATCTGAGTCTCAGGGGTAATCAGGAACACAGAATTCATTCCAAAAATCTCTGCGGCTCAGTTGGAACAACTGTTCGTGTTTATAAGGCACATGGTTTGATGAAGATTGCATCTATTTTAGATTAGTCTGGGGGCTGGCCCTGTTGTTCTAAAAGTCTAAGGATGAAATTACAAATTTAAACAGTCGGTGTCGGTGGCAGAGCCTGCTGTTTGCTGGAGCAGATGCTGTCAGCGTTCCTCCCACATCCTGTAGGCACTTTTTCTACCGGCAGCACCTACAACTCCCTGCCAGAGGGCTTTCTTTAGGCCTCATGGGGCACAGACTGGAAGTGCCAGGTGTAAGTACCCCTGGAGGAAACCCCAGCACAACCTGGTGGGGTAACTCTGAGAAATAGCCACACTGACCCCAGCCTGATGAAATTCACTGACCATTCTTGTAACTTGATCCACAATGTGCCCTCCCTTCTTTCTCTCACTTCCCTTCTTCCCTGGTGTTTCCTGGTTTCATCTCCTAAATAAACTAGTTACACATTGTTTTAGGATCTGCTTCTGGGGTAACCAAAACTAAGACGCTTCTCTTCCCAATACTTATTCCTTTCTTCCTTGTTAACATGACTTCAATTTTCTTGGAGTTCCCAGCTTCAAGTTCAAGTTCATGGGCTTCAAGGGAGGCTGTCTCTCCCCACCCCAGGAAAGGGGTGCTGATTGGTTTAGACCCAGCACAGGGCTCGGGTTCTTCTACGTGAGCAGGTGGCTCCGTTATGACCAGTGAAGACACTGGGAGGGCAGAGCCAGCACGGAGGAGGCAGAACCATGAGAGCCGCAAGAGCAGAGGCAGAGCCTTAATCAGATCACACCCGGAGCTGATCTGCCTCTGGAATTCTTGTTACATGAGATATTGGCCATTCCTGTTGTTTAAAGCAATTGAGCCAGGGTTTGTTGTTACTCCAGGCAAAAAGCATCTAATTAATACATTTTATGTCTAGAGAAAACAAAACCCACAATCCTTAGAGTGTCAAGAGGCAGTATATGGCCACTAGAGCAGGAATCAAGAGCCAGAAGGGGACAAACAGACATCGGGACAAGCAATTCAGGGGAAGTGGACAGGGGATGGAATTATGTTCACCGAGTAATAATGGCAAAGGAATCCAGAATGTCCAAACCAGAGAAACAGGGCACCAAGAGTGGAGAATCAGCTAACCAACCTTTCTTCTTTCCTTCCTTCCTCTCTCCCTCCCTCCCTCTCTTCCTTCCTTCCTTCCTTCCTTCCTTCCTTCCTTCCTTCCTTCCTTCCTTCCTTCCTTCCTTCCTTCCTCTGTCATTCATGAGCACACACTCTATTCCAGGCACTTCTAGGAACTGAGCATTCAGTGGTGAGCAGGACTGACGTGGCCATAGCCTTTGGGAAGCTTGCACCCAAGAGAATCACTAGCAAGTTGAAGCCCAGGAGTGCATTTTAGAGCAAGAAGCAGGAAGGTGAACCCATGTATGGGCCCAGATAAAACTGTGTTGCCGCAGCTGTGTGCTCTTTCTGCTGCTCTCTCCCCCAACAGGTGGACATCTCGACTCTGGGCCTCAGCGGAGCCAGGAATGACTCCTGACATCAGGCAGTGTCAGTGACTAAACTAACCCCAAATAAAGAAAACTCTTCCGAAGGCCTCAGTGGAACCCTGTGAACTGGCCAATGTTTGGTAAAATGGCCCTCTAGAAGAGAAAAGTCACTTTTATTAAAAAAAAAAAAAAAAATACGGCAATGAGATGGAGGCTGCTATTTGGCAAATGAGATTTTTTCTCAAGTAAGAAATGACCTAAGTTGAAGGTGTCAGGTAAGCTCAGCCAAAGAGCTACCTGGAAATCTGTATTGATAAGTCAGTGCTCAGTAGGGGAAAAAGTACTGTGATGTCTTCCAAGGCACGGAAAGGATGTTAGCCACTCAGATACCCATTTGCTATAGCCAGGAAAACTTGGAAGAAGGGAAGTCTTGATGTTTCTCTATCCCTTTGGAAGAAATTATTTTATAACTAAAAGGAGAACAGAGACAAAATATAAAATTATACTTGTTTCTCTTGGAATTCATGCCATAAAAACTGAATCTTGAAGATGGCAGGTACCCATTTCTGAGTGCCAAGCTATAAATTGACCCAAACATCTCTTAAATATAACGTACAATATTACTTGTACAATTTAAATGTACATTATGCTTTATTATTAAAATGTTTTACTTAAAATGTTTATCATTCGTACATTTAATCTGGTAACACTTTTTTTTTTGCACTGACCTGCAGATGTCTGTGTCACCTACTATTGTTCTGCTTTGTATATATTCTGCTTTGTATATTATTTTGAAACATATCAAAAATATCCACACATACACATTTATGCTCTCTTTTCAAGCTAATATGGCTGATAATTATGTTATAAAAATGTATGAGTATTGCTAAAAATGTGTGGTTTTGTGCATGTTATGGAATCTTAAAGGCTATTTTTGATTCATTTATTTATTCATTCATTCAACAAATATTTGTGGAATGACAAGCTAGATGCTAGAATCTTGAGCTAGAATCTAGATTTGTCGTATAAGTCTCTGTAGAAACTACTTTTCTACTGTTGCCTTATAATGGAGCCAGTTAACCGTGAGTTATTAATACCAAGATCCAAATAATAAATCAATATGAGATGGCAAAAAAATGTCAAAAAGCAGAAGAACAGGAGCAAGGTCAGGTTCAGATACAAAGATTCATAGAATGGAATATACAAGATAAAAACGATCAAGAGAGTGTGAAGACCATGAGAAAATCTGTGAGACTGATACCCACAGAAGTTTACAAATAACAAGGAAAGCACCGTCTAGTCAGTGCTTGGTTGGTATCAGCAAATTCTCATTGACAGAGAGCTGTGTTGAAAGGCTTGAGCCCCATTCTTTGGCCCCAGTTGATCCTTTAGACCTACAAAGCACTATTTTCAACCATCTGAGTCGTCATCACTTCATCACAGAGAGCCAGTCAATCCCTCTACAATCTCTGCTTTATGTTTCTTTTCCACCAAGTTCCAGTTGCTGTCTAATTCTGAAAGCAGAAGTCCAACATTGTATCATAAGAGGCAAGATTTGGATTCATTCTGGCACATCACCTGTGGTGCACCATCTTTGGTTCATGACAGAGCAGTCACTTATGCCACCTGAACATCCTTCTCTTCTAAGATGCAGAGAACAGAATATCACGTCATCAAAGTCAACAAGTTAGAAAAAAGAGAGACTTAAGACAGCAAGGTAGAAACGAAGATAAGCCACCATATGTGTGCAAACCTTCATGGGAGAGGGAGGAAGTTGGCAGGCCAATACTGAGAGCCCTGGGACCTAAAGGGAAAACTCTGATCAGTGGTGTAGATTCAGAAATTCTGCCTCATCATTTTTCTCAGAACAAATCAGGCCCTGTACACTGACTTAAGTCAACTATCTAAGAAGAGACAGAAATATATATCAGTAGGTCAATTATTTATGTGTGGTCAAAATCCCTCTAACCTTTCCCAATCTCAAGGGACTTATAAAAGCTATCAGGAATTTTCTTGAAGACCATGGACTAAAAATAACTGAGAACTATACTCAGTATCCTATGATAAACTATAATGGAAAAGAATATTTAAAAAGAATATATACACACACACACACACACACACATATAACTGAATCACTTTGCTGTACAGCAGAAATTAACACAACATTGTAAATCAACCATACTTCAATTCAAAAAATGAAAAAAATTAACCGAAGTGGAAGAGTCTTGAAAGGTTTTTAATACAGACAGGGGCAAAGCCTGGTGATCTGACTTTATTCCATGTCATCCAAGTGGTCATGCTGGGCAGATGGAGCTGTGGGGTCTGAATAAGATATTTTTTCCAGGACTTGCGGTTCTGACTCAGAACAAGCACTGGAGTGGATCAGAGCTGACCCAGAGCCAAGCTGTATGAAGTGAGGAGGGAGATAAGGATGGGAGTTACTCAAGACCCAAAGAGTCAAAAGGAAGTCTGACTTTTGTGGCTACATCCACCAGGCTGACGGCTTCTCTCCTGGCTTCCACTTTTGTTCAGCCAATGTGAACCACCCTCAGGACAGCAGAAAGTGGAGGAAGGATGGGATTTTGGCAACGGGCCTCAAACATTTTGGTCTTGGGACTCATTTACACTCTTAAAAGATAAAAACTGTATCTATTGATATTAGAAATTAACACAAAAATTGTATCTATTGATTTTACCATATTAGAAATTAAAACTGAAAAACTTGTATCTGTTGACATAGATATATGATAAAATAGACTGATATAGAAAATGATATAGAGAAAAATTACATCTATTGGAAATTTTTACATTAACTTATTAATGTACTTGAAAAATAACAATAATTCCATAGTACATTAAAGTAATTAAAATGTTTTATGAAAAATATATTTTTCCAAACAAACAATAATTAGTGATAAAACTGACAGGTTTACATTTTTGCAAATCTCCTTAATAGCTGGCTTAATAGAGGGCAGCTGTATTCTCATATCTGCTTCTGCATTCAATCTGTTGCCATATCACATTATGTAGTCCCTGAAAAATTCTACTGTATACTCAAGAGAAAGAGAAAACAACACAAATATCTCAGTATTATTATGAAAATACTTTTGAAAATAGCTATGAAAGGGCTTGGGGACACCAAGGATTCCCCACACCACACTTTGAAAACTGCTGGTTGGACTATATATGCCCCTGCCCTCTCCTTTCTAGGCTACAAGTTAGCAGTGGTTGTGCCCCCTGGTCAGAGCTGCACCCGCTGTTGGGCATCCAGCCCTCTCTGTCCATTGTATTCCCAGCCCCTAGCCCTCTCCTGAGCCTGGGAGTGATAAAGTCTCCCTGGTGTTGGTAGCCCTGGGGTGCTTCAGATCCCCTGCTGGCAACTCTTAATCTTGCCCATACCTTTCTTTGTAAATAGACCCTTCATTAAACTCTCATCAATCATCTTTTTTCATGTGTGCGTGCAGCGGGCAGACTCTAAGGTGGCCCCCCATGATCCCCCCTCCTGGTGTTCTTGCCTGTGTGCAATCTTCTCCCCTTGAGAATGTGGCAAAAGTGTTGGGATGTCACTCCTGTGGTTGCATTATGTTGTGTAAGACTCTTCTCGCTAAAACAGGTGCATTCTAGAGCCTCTCCTTGATGAAGGAAGTGGCCACGTAGGAGAAGTGACCGTGTGACCAGGACTGCAAGCAGCCTCTGGGTGTGCACACAGCCTCCAGCTAACAACCAGCAAGAGCTAAACCCCAACCCTACAGCCATGGGGAAATGAACTCTGAGCTTCAAAGGGATTCTCCCCAGTTGAGTCCCCAAATGAAAACACAGCCCAGTCCACACCTTGATTCCAGCCCTGTGAGACCCTAAGCAGAGGATCTAAGTTTTAGCAAGATTCCTGATCCATAGAAACTGAAATAATACAGGCATGTTATCTTAAACTGCTAAGTGTTTGGTAACTTGTTACACAGTAATAGGTAACTAAAACAGTGCAATTTTCCCCCCAAACCCTGACTCATAAACCATCTACACACTAACTATAAAAAAAAAATTTTTTTACCACTGCTGTCCCATTTTTAAACACCTTCCCTGTATTCATTTCCAAGTCACATGATAGCTACAAAGAAAGTAACAGCTAATACGTGCAGAAGTGTGTAGTGATATTGGGTTTTTGTTGTTTAAAACTCACCAGTTGACTTTTCTCTGGGTTAGAAGGATACAGTATTAATGTTACGGAAGATGTACGGAAGATGTTACAGAAAAACCCGAACGAACTTTTTGGCTAACCCAATATATAAGGGTTATACATGCAAGAGTCTTTTGCTTTTAATTCCATAGAAATTGATACTAGTAAAATGTACACAAAATATTTGCATGTGGCACAATATACAATATGTGTATAGTTTAAAAAATTATAGTGTCATGAGGATCTGCCACCCAGCTCAAAAAACTGAATATTACAAAAACCTTTGATGTTAACTCCCTGGGTGTTCATCTAAAAGCCTATTTTCTTGCCTCCCCAACCAGGTAACCAGTATCCACTATTTTGTGTTGTTCACTCTCTTACCTTTTGTTATCAGTTATCAACTATATCTGTTGAGATATATATATATTGTTTAGTTTTTAAATGCCTTTGTGCTTCACTCATATATACTTCATGTATATATGTATGTGTGTATATATATAAATTCATCTGCAACTTGCTTTTGTTTCTCAATATTATTTTGAGATTCATCAATGTTGTGGATATAGCTGGAATTCATTCACGTTTTATTGTACTTGAACTTGGTTATCCACTCTCTTATCTATGTATATTTAGCTTGTCTTCAGTTTTTGTTATGAGCAACTTGCTGTACACAGGAGCAGGAATTTCTCAGCTCCAGGTGTATACCTAGGAGTGAAATTGCTGGACTGTAGGATGTGTTAATTTGCACCTTCACCAGATAATGTCTAGTGATTTTCCAAAGTGGCTCTGTCATTTGATGCTCTTAGAAACTGTGTGCAAGTCTTCTTTTTGCTCCATGTTTTGCTGATGAGCCTAATGTACCTTTAATTAATTTGAGAGGATGTTGACTTCTACTCTAAGTGACACCAGAGGTTATTGGAAGATGTTGAGCAGAAGTGTGACCTGACTCCACATGTATTTTAAGTGTACCACTGTCTTTCAGGTTGCAGATAGACTACAGGAGACCTGAGGGGTGGGGGGTGGAATATTTGGAAATGCAGGCAATAATTCAGGTAGCAGATGGTGTTGGTCTGAACCTGGGTAATAGCATAAAGGTAAGGAGATTTCAAGATTGAGCCATAGAGCTTGCTGATGGACTGGCTGTGGGCTGGGAGAGTTGCCAAGGATGACTCCAACTTTTTCTGCTTGAGCAATTCTAAAGGTAGAGATGCCTTTAATTGAACTGGGGAGGGATGCATTGGTCAGAGCTGAGTCTTGGAGCTGTTAAGTTTGAGATGTTGGTTAGACATCCCGTGGATATCTTAAATGGCTGTTGTATGAATGAGAATGGAGCAGGTCCTCCCCATCAGCACTGTGGATGTCTGAGTCTGGATTACTCTTTGTTGTGGGGCGTCCTGTGCATTGTTAGATGTTTAGCCACATCCCTGGCCTCTACCCAGTGGGTGCAAGTAGCACCCATCCCCCCAGTGGTGGCAACCAAAAATGTCTGCAGTCATTGCTAAATATCTTTCAAAGTGGGAATGGGGGGCATAACCATCCTGAGGTAAGAACCACTTGAATGGAAACAAGTTATGAAGACAATCCTGAGCTGATAAATTTGGGAGTCATTAGCATAAAGATGGTATTTGAAGTCATTAAACCAATAAATATCACCAAAGAGTAGATGGAAAAGAGAAGATGTCAAAGGGCTGAGATTAAGGGTGGGGATGCACCAGTATTTTGAAGTCAGAGAGATAAGGAGGAACCAGCAAAGTTTCAGCAAAAGAAACAAATAAGTCAGGGGGAGGAACCAAGAGAATGTGATGTCCAAGTGGAAAAAAATTTTTATCAAAAAAGAGAGAATAAAAAACTGTGTCAAAGAAACCTAGTAAAATAGGGTTGAGAATTGATCATTTGGTTTGCTGTCATGAAAGGTACTGATGACCTTGACTTATCTATCTATAAGTTGCTAAATACAGTATAAACTTAACAGCAAGAGACTGGTCTTATGTCTATTACCAGCACCATTACTTTCTGTTAAAACAACCAAAACTAAACAAACCAAATACAATGTTACTTATTTTTTGTTGATTTTCACAGGTGATCTTTTGAAAATCTATTTTTGGGGCAAAAATGTTTCTAATTGATTCCAGAAGTAAAGGAAAATAATTATAGACATAGAGTACAAAATTTTTTTCAATGAGATTTCTGTAAATGGAAAGAGAGGAATCTGGCATCAACTAGAGGGAGAAGTGGAATCATGATGGGAAAATGACAGGGCATGTTTTTATAATTATGCAAAACCATATCCAGCTGAGAGGGAAATTTTGATGATGCAGAGGAGAGAGGAGAAAATTGTTAGAGTGATATCCATGGGTAGGCAAGAGAGGTCTGAGTCATGCTGTTTACATTTCAATATATTTCATACATGCCAAGAATGTTAAGTTTGAGATCCACACAGCAGGGGCCGTATCCTCTTGGCACTTTCTGTCGGGTAGGTAGATGCTTACAGCTTCTACCTCAAGCACACCAGGAGGCCTTTCTCGGACTGGAAGAGAAGGTTTGGCCCCCAAATGTTGGCCTCCCCTCCCCCAAGCAGTCCTCAGCCAACGACAGATGGGAGTGTACATTCCCTGGGGAGAGGGCAACCCTAAGGAGGTTTCTGTGCCATCCTGAGAGCTCCAGGGGTCTGGGTCCCAGTGCCCACAGCAGAAATCTGCTCTTTAGCTCCCCCCACCCGCCCCGCCCCCCGACCCCGTACTGGCTGATTTCCCTTCCCTGCCTCACTTCAGTTCCTGGGATCTCCTCCCAAATAAGCTACTTACACTCAAATCCTTGTCCCAATGTCTGTTCCGGGGAAACCCAACCCAAGACAGTATAAAGTCAAACAACATTAAGCCCTACCTACTAGTCAGCAGTACAGTACTTCTTACAAGCTGTGTAGAAAATGTGTCATTCTAGACTAACTTAAAAACAATGTCTGTATGCCTTAGCAGATTTCAACCCAGAATATACTACAACACAGAGGAATATTTATCCTGACTAAAGTGGCCCCGTGTCTGTGCTTGAGTGCCACTCTCTGTCACATCAGTGTGACAGCACTAAGTGTCTAGCTTGAATAAGTGGTCCCTGTCCTTTGATAATACACCGTGGGTCTGGCATTCTGCTCACTACAATTTTCAGCTCCATCAAGGGAAGCCTAAGACGTCTCAGAATTCCCAGAGATTTTCAAACTGTGCTTCATTTGTTCTATTATGCACTCAGTCTGTCTTGTCCCTTTGAACTGGATTCACCAGGGACACAATTAGATAGCCACTTTATTTGGGTTTTTTGTTGTTGTTTCATACTCCCTAGCTTGCCATTTCTTTTTCAGTCTGAATTGTGTTGCTTCCTCATCCTCCACCCACCCCAACTCACTCATCTTTCATTTAAAAATCCCGCAGAGACAGGTAACTCTAATATAGATCCTTATAGATCCATAAGACTTCATTTAGCATAGTTAGGGAATAATTGCTAATATTTATATAGTGCTTCTTATGTGCCCGACACTGTTATAAATGCTTTACATGAGGTTTTTTTTCTGTCTTCACATCAACTCTGTGTTGCAGATACTAATATTATCTGCATTTTACAAGATGGAATTATTATGAATTTTAATTGGTACATTTTGGATTCCACAGCACTTCAGGGCTAGAAACAGTCTTGAAAGTTCATTTAGGTGATCTCTTCTTGGTAAACAGAGATGTTTCCAGGTGTTCTAGGATAATCATAGACCCAAACCTTTGAAGTAGTTTACAGATGCTATGAAGGGAATTGGGTACCTCTCAGAATTCATATGTTGAAGCTCTAACCCCTGGTGTGATGGTATTTAGAGGTGATTAGGTTTAGGTGAGATTGTGAGGGTGGGACCCTCATGGTGAGATTAGTGTCCCTATAGGAAGAGACCAGAGAGCTTGCTCTTGTTCTCTGCACCACATGAGGACACAGCAAGAAGATAGTCATCTGGGAAAGCCAGGAAGAGGCCTCACCAGGAACCAAATAGGCCAGCACCTCGATCTTGACTCACCACCTCCAGGACTGTGAGAAATAACTGTCTGTGGTTTAAGCCACCTAGTCTATGGCATTTTGTTACAGCAGCCTGAGCTGGCTAAGGTGCCAAGTTTCTGCAGGACCCAGCCTGGCATCTCTTTCCAGGCCAATCTCAGATCAGTGTCCCCCCCTTACTGTGACACTCTGGTCACAGTGCTTTATTCTGTTTCTGCAATGAGACAAGCTCCCTATACTTCTGGGTTTTCATAAATGCTGTTCCCTCTGTCTCACACACTCTGGTAGACAAAATAACGGCCCCCAAAGATGTCCATGTCATAATCCCCAAAACCTGTCAATATGTTACTTGATATGACAAAGGGGACTTTATAAAGTGTAACTAAGTTAAGGATCCTGAGATGGGAAGATTATCTGGATTATCCAGATGGCCCACAGGGTCGTTATAAGAGGAAGGCAGGAGGTTCTGAGTCAACACCACAGAAGCAGAACGATGCTGTTGTCGGTAGAGGGCCAGGAGCCAAGGCACGTGGTGGGCGCTAGAATCTGGAAGAGGCAATCCTTCCCTTAAACAGGTTCTGCCCTGAAGCCTCCAGAAGGAATGAAGCCTTGCTGACCCCATTTTAGACTTCTGAACCCCAGAACTGTAAGATAATAAATTGTGTTCATGTATGTCACTGTTTGTGGTAATTTGTTACAGCAGCCATAAGAAACTAATACTCTCTTCCCACTTATTCCTCTCTTTATTTTCATTCTTATTGATCTTTCATATTTCCATTCAAATATCACTTCCCTCAGGGAAAGGATTGTCATTTGTCTTACCACTTCAACCACTAACTCATCAAAGAAATGCCCCTGTTACATTTTCACAGCATCCCATGCTTTTCCTTCAAAGCTCTTTAAACTGTTAGATTATTTGATTAACTTCTGTGTAACCCCCCAGATTCCAACTTCTGTGAGGGCAGAGTCTATGCTGTTTTTTTTCTCACCATTATATTCCCAACATCTCACACCAGAATATCACAAACATTCAATAAATAGTTGTTTAATGAATAAATAAATGAATGAAGTAACTAATTCATATAGGACATGAAAATGATTTGATAGCTCTAAAAGAGACATATAAACATTATTGTTATAATTTTAATTGGTTAGGCCTCCAAATAAAAATTAATGCTATAGGGACTTCCCCGGTGGTGCAGTCATTAAGAATCCACCTGCCAATGCCTGGGACATGGGTTTGATTCCTGGTCCGGGAAGACCCCACATGCCGTGGAGCAACTAAGCCCATGTGCCACAACTACTGAAGCCTGCGTGCCTAGTGCCTGTGCTCTGCAACAAGAGAAGCCACCGCAATGAGAAGCCCATGCACCACAACAGAGTAGCCCCCGCTCGCTGCAACTAGAGAAAGCCCGTGTGCAGCAACGAAGGCTTAACAGAGCCAAATATAAATAAATAAAATAATTTACTAAAAAATAAATAAAAATAAAAAAATAAAAATTCTATTAAAAAAAGTAATGTTATATATAAAAGGCTTCCTAATAGTCTATGAGCCTTATTCCCATATTAAAAAGCATCAGAAACAGTTGCTGGTTAATAGGAAATTGGAGGCTCATTTTTATCTCATTTTCATTCTTCTAAGTCATGTCTTTTTCTTGTTTCCACCAGTTCAAATATATGAAAAGTACCTTGAAAAGGAAGTTGGCTCTCAAATTGATTTTATAACTTTATTAGTCAAGATAATCCTTGCTGTGGTGTAGTAGCAACCCCCCAAATCTCAATGGCTTTAGACATAAAATTTTTTCTTGTTCTTGCAAAGTCTGGAGGGTCAGCAGCATTGTCTTCCATTTATTGATTCAAGAATTCAGGCTCCCTTCATTCTGTGATGCCGCCACTTCAGCCTCTGGCCTCCGGGCTTTGTGCAGGACAAAGAACTCACAGCCCTTGACTACCTTGGTCCAGAGGTTACGCACATCACTTCAATTCATAAGCCATTGGTCCAAAGTTGTCACGTGGGTCTGACCCAATGGCAAGGGAGTCTGGGAAATGTGAGGGGCATGGGGAAAATTTGGTGAGTATTGTCCACAAGGGCTATCAATGTTTTTGGCAATAATTCATTACTTATATGCTATACGTAAATTGAAATATTGTTCCCCCAATAATATTTAAATGTACTTAAAAGTTCCAGCTCTTCGAAGAAGCAATACAGTGACTCATTTCTTAAAGAGTCTTTTGTGAGTAATCACTTCAGATGTGTCTCTTTCAAATTAAGACAGGCGTGTTTATGTTGACTTTTCCTGAAGTGGTGTCCTCCTTGGCATGCTGGGCCAGCTCGCCCCTGTACTTCTCTACCCAACTCCCAAGTTCATGTCAGGTAACCTTGCAATGGTAGCTTGAATTTGGCCACAATGGGATCACCTACACCACAGCATTTAGCAAATGCTACAAATTAGGACTTCTTTTGTTTTCAGAGAAGCAGTTGTTAAACATTTACTAGCACATTACTGTATACACTGGTGGTTAAAATGATTGTTTGGTCCTAGAAATCAGATTGTAACATAGTTTTTAAATTAATGAGTTATACAATTTTAAGGCCAAATAATCTTTTGGTGCCCAGTGGGTCTGTGCACACACACATGCCCACACATGTGCTTGAGGCTGGCAATGCAGTACAGCAAAAAGGCTCCAGAAGGGTCAGGAATCCAAAGTCTGTTCTAGGTTCTGCCACTAATCCCTATGAGTCCTTAGCCAGGTCACTCAGTCTCTCTCAGGCACAGTTTGTCAAGTGTAAAATAAGAAAATGGTGCCTGCTGACCCCCCATCCTCTCCTGTCCTGATACTTACAATGCAGATCCCACGCTGAATCAAACCACAGTGCTCATACTTTGCACTAGACTGACAGTACCAAAAACACCTAATTGTTTCAAGGGCAGACATTGGAATTTATTTCTAGATGATTCTGTTAGGGTTTGTGTTTGCTCTGTGAGAAGTCTGTGGGTATACCACAAAAATATGTATGAAAGAATGGCACTCTGTTATTGTAAAATAAGTGAAAGATTTAAATTGCAAGGAATTCATGTTGCAAGCTCTGTCATCTTGAGACTTAAACTACAACTGCAGCATTTTCTTTCTTTTTAGATCATGCTCTTATATTGGCTTTTGTTCCAATTATTTATTGCTGCATAACAAATCACCGCAAAACCCAGTGATTGAAAACATAAGCTGGTTTACTACGCGTCACAATTTCCTGGATCAGGAATTCAGGCACATGGGATCAAAAGGGATGCTGGGTGATGTTCAAGGTTGCTAAACATATCTGGAAGCTCCAAGATGGCTTTACTTATGTCCTGGTGCCTTGGCAGGAGCAGCGGGAGGACTGGGCTCACCTTGGCTCCTCTCTTGCTAACCCAAGGTCATCATGGCGACTGAGGGTGCCCAGAAACCAAAGCGGAAGCTGCCAGTAGTCCTCTGAAAAGGTAGGTCCAAACGTGGCCGGGTGTCACTAGTGGCAATCTCTGCTTACAAAAGCAGTCACAGGCCAGTCCACGTTCGATGGGAACAGTGTCAAATAATTTGTGGCCACTTGTAATCTTGCATAAAATCAAGAAATATCTTAAATACCACCAGGCCCTCTGTAATCCTGCTCTCCCCCAAATACACCATTGCCACCACCAACAGCAGAGAGATCAAATCTCTCTCTTAAATTCCCATGACATTACACCTTGCCCCTGTATGTAAACCTTGCGACCTTTAGCACAGTCTTGGTATAGAATGGTTATACCAAAATATGTTAATTTTATCAGTACGTTAAAAAAGTCTGCCTACAAAATACATAATTTGTATATGTACACCTCTTCATTTATCCTTCAAAGAATGAATCTCTTCCCTGACAAATCTTCAGATATTTATATATATAAAAATTATATATATTATATGTTATATTTATATATACTGTTGTTATATATATAACATATATAAAATTATATATATTAAAATTTTGTTTTATATATTATAATTTTCTGTTTGTGTGTGTGTCTGTGTGTGTGAGTATATATATATACATATATATATATATATAGAGAGAGAGGTTAATTACAATATATTGGCTCATGCAGTTATGGACGCTGAGAAGCCCCACTATCTGCTGTCTGCAAGCTGGAGGCCGAGGAAAGCTGGTGATGTAGCTCAAAGAGTTGAGAGTCAGAGAGCTGATAGTGTAGACTCCAATCCGGGTCTGAAGGCCTGGAAACAGGAGCACCAATGGCAAGAGAGATGGATGTTGCAGCCCAAGCAGTCAAGCCCAGTTAACTGAATCTTCTTCCACATTTTTGTGCTATTCAGGCTCACAGTGGATTGGATGATGCCCACCCATAATGGGAAGGGCTTTATGCTTTATTCAACTGCTAATCTCTTCCAAAAACACCCTCACAGACACACCCAGAGACAATGATTAACCAGCTATCTGGGCATGTCATGGCCCAGTCAAGTTCACAAATAAAATTACCCATCAAAGCTAGTAACCTTGATACTTTATTTAAGTGCTAGTGAAGAAAATTTAGAAGAATATGCCCACAACCTTGCCAATAAATTTGACAATATCAAAATTTAAATAAATCTCTATTACAAAATACCATGAACAAAGTTCAAAGTGAAGTGACAAATTTGGAAAAAGATATTTGTATCGTATGTAAATACAACATGGATCAATATCCAAACTATACAAAGTATTTCTACAAATCAATAAACAAAGATAAAACACATGAGAGCAAAATAGACAAGGGATATAAACAAGTCATTTACAGAAATAAAAACACAAATGACTAAGAAAAGATGCTAAACCTCACTAATAATCAGGGCATTGCAAATTACAATCCATTCTTAACCTATCAGATTGATAAAAATTTTAAAACCTGACAATATCAAGTGTTAGTGATAGTGTGAAGGAAGGGGAACTGAAATTGGTACAGACAGTTCTGAGGCCAATTCAGTGGTATTTATTGAAACAAACAAACAAAAACACATACCTCTGTGACCCAGTAATTCCACTTCACACTAACTTCCTTCGTTCCTGTGCAAAAGGAAGCATTTTGATGTTGTCAAAATTATTGACAAAGTCACATATTTTACTGCATTTTTTATTATCAGTTAAATAAAATTTATTATCAGTTAAATAAAATTAAATATTATCAGTTAAATAAAATTATTATCAGTTAAATGAAATTTTACCAGTTAAATAAAATTCTAGTCATAAACTACAAATTTTGGTAGGCGAGTATTGCTTTTAATGCATTAATAAATGTATATATTTTGTATAATTATGATATAAGGAACTACATTTAAAGTTACAAGAGTTATATAGCATTCTTTATAAGCATGCAAAAATAGAGACAACTAAAATAATCATTAATAACGGAGGTGCTAAGCAAAATGTACTCTAGTTAAAAGAATGGGGGTAGATTTGTGTGTATTCACATGAACTGGTCTCCAGAACAAGTTGCTGAGTGAAAAAAAAAAACAAGGTAGAACATTACATACAGTGGAAAACTATTTAAGTTAAACACATATACAAAACACTACTATAAATTGTTACGAATTTGTAAATAATGGTATGTAAATGCGAAGAATAAGGTCTGGAAGGACATTTACAAAGCTGCTCACAGTGGTGACCCAGAGAGTGTTGAGGGTGGGACAGAAATCAAAGCAGGGATTCAAAGGAACTTCAGCCCCATCTGTAGTATTTTAATTTCTATCAAGACAGTATATTATTTGTAAAAAGTAAGAATAATTTTAAAAATTAACCACAAAATTTTTTATTTCAAAATGTTTGAAGAGATAAATTACTCAGTAATAAGATAAGATATCCACATAATATTTTTAAGAGAACAAACTAAATTTTGGGTCATTCTGTCCAGTACAGCTTCATTTAGGTAAAGGGAGAGAAAAAAACAGTTACATAGATACATGAGGTATTTAAGTGGAAATGCATGGAAAGGGAAAGACCCCTGCAGACTGGTGATGATGGTTACTTTGTGGGGAAGGGAGTGAAGGTGGGAGGCAGAGGGCAGGGGAGACTTTTACTTTTTTAGAAAATATGCTTCTGCACAGTTTCAATGGTCATAATGAGCCCATACTAACCTTATGATTGAAAGCCTAATTTAAAAAGTTAATCCAAGGTTGGCCTACATGGTTAGTTAAAAAACATCCTGAATTTCACACCTAAACCATGGCCTATTTCCAGTATCACTTTTGTTTAGAAGATGGAAGCCTTTTATCTAAGAGATTGGCTTGAAGTTCATGCACTGAGTCAGCAGAGGACAGCCTCCATTCATGAGGAATGAAGGAAATAGGAACACACAATTACTCTTCTCTAAGGGTTAGGGAAAATGCCCCAAAAGGGACACATTGCATTTTATTATCATTATTGGTTTGTAACTCTTCAGGCAAAGGGTGTTGAGCTAAATAATCTAGGCCAAATCTTAGGCAAGAATTTGTTGATCCAGACCAAATTACATAGCGAGAACTGGAAGAGACTGTACTAATTGTACAATCACTTTTTTATTATTAACATAGGCACAAAGGGATAAGTGTATAAACTGATGCTATTACTGTCCCACTCCTTTGTGCCCAAACAAAAGAAAAGAAAAAGATTTTACAAACAGTGTCTGTTTGATGGTATCAAACATGGTAGGAAGAGCCTCTTCCTTCAGTCATTTCCTGTTTGTCAGTCTTCTATCTAGGTGTCAGGTTTAAATTTGGAACACACAAGAAGCAGTGAATTTATCTCAAGCGAAGGAAGAAAAAAGGGAAGAACAAAACCAGATTACCCATCAGAAAACAAAATATAATTTAATATGCAAATTAATGTTCCTTCTCCTAGTGATAAAAACTATCGGGGAGGTGACTTGCACAATACCAATGAGAGTTATGAACAAATACGGCTCTAATGGCTTATGAATTGTTAGCCTGTGATTTGAAGACTGATTTAGGAACTACTGACATTGAAAGACATTAAATTAAAGTGATGATGAAAAGTGATGGATTCCAATACTGGGATAAGTCAAAAGTGAAATACCGAGGGCAAAATTAACGCAAGAACCTCCAAAGAGAATGATTAAAAATGAAAGAATATTCTAACAGAAAACAAGAAGTACAATAGCACTGATTAAATCATAATTGGTATAAGGATTCACTGATACTAAAATGAAGTTCCTTCTTAGCTAATATTTGGAGAAAAGAAAGGGATGCCCTATTAAACCCTCCTAATGACTGACCCAGAGAGCAGTGCAGCACTAAGAAAATTCTCTCGGTCCATGTGTGTTTACTACATCTGGATCTCCCAGGACAATGCCAATTTACTTAGTTTTAATTGTGATATAATTGACACAGTAAAAATGCACAAACCTTAATTGTATAGCACAATTAATTTTACATATGTATCCAGCCATGTAGCCATCATCCAGACCAAGCTTTGCAATATTCCATCACCTTAGAAGATTTCCTTATGACATTTTCCAGTCAATTCCTCTTCCCCTAGAGGTAACCAGCCTCTCCTGCAACTCCTATCATCATAGCTTAATTCATATGTTCTTGAGCTTAATATAAATAGAATCATACAATATGTAGTCTTTTGTGTCTGGCTTCTTTCATTGTTGAATGATATTTGCATTGTTTCAATTTTGAGACCATAATGATTGAAGCTACTGTGAGCATTCTTTAGAAGGGTCCATATATTTTCATCTGTTCATATGTCATCAATTTCCTGTTGATCATAAGACCCGTGAATTAAACAGAAATGTTTCTCAACCCAAAATGGTGAGACAGAGATTGGATTACCATAACAGACGGTCCTCTCCAAAAAGAGAAGGAACAGGAGGTACAGAGCAGTCATAGGTCTGTAGCAAATCTGAAATCCACCAGGCTCATGCCACCTCCCCTTGACTGAGGCCCAATTCTCACCCTGCATGTGCGTTATTCCTGGCTCTTGGCTTTGACCTTTGGGCTCTTGGCTCCTCCTTCTGAATCATGATTTCTCTTCCATAAAAAAAAGTCTGTGTTTGCAGCAAGGTAGCTTTCTTAGCCTGCTTCCTGCATATAGAAATTAATTTTTTATACTATCTCTGTCCCTTTCATTCCAAGCTGTTTTGATTCCCTTACCAATTTTGTGGTTTTCTTGTATCAATTTATAATATCCTCAATAAACAAAGCCACACCCACATTTCTTTCTGAGACAAGTCCTTCCATATCTGGGCCACATGTATGGATGCTATGGGACAAAACCCTTAAAATTCTTAAAAGCCTTATTGTTACTGAGAGAGTTTATAAAAGTCTGCCCGTAAATCTTTCTGAGATCCTAACAAAGTATCTTACAACTGCATACTTGAGATATTTACCTTAAGGCCATGTTCCAGTGATAGCTCTGGATTTGGTCTTGCCATTTATTATTTTGAAAATCTTTTACTGGGAGACACTGGGGATGGAAAACGGTTTTATTTTCAAGCCCAACGAATCCTGAATATATTGTGATTCCTCTAAATTTGACTGAAAAAGTTAACAGTTCCTTCCTTATTTCATCCCTCTTTCTTCTTGTAAGTTATTGTAATCAGTAGAAGAAGCCAGTTGGCACTTTCTGCATTCTGCCTGGAAATCTCCACAGTGAAGCCCATGAGTATTTCAAGTACCCTTTCTATTTTCCAAGTCTCCATAGGCAACAAAATTGCCAAACTGTGTGCCGCTACATAACAAGGATTCCTGCTTCCCCATCTTCAAGTAACACTTCCCTCACTGTCATATGAGTCCTCATCAGTGGCCTCTTGAGGCGTTTGAATTTACAATATTCTTGAAGCACTACCAGCATCCACCCACTGCCCGTCCCAAAGCCACTGTCACATATTTAAGATTTGGGTTATGGAGCACCCTCTTTCCAGGTACCATTTACACCAAAATGTAATGGCTTCAACAATAGCCATGTAATTATACTCATTATTTTGTGGGTTAGGCATCAGGCAGGGATCTCCAGAGTGATTCTTCTGCTCCCTGTGCCACTGACTGAGGTCACTTAGTGGTATTCAGCTGTGGCATGTGGGTTGGTTTGGAGGGTCCGAGACAACCTCGCTGCATGTCTGAAGCACTCTGGTGGGATGGCTGGAAGTCTGGGCTTAACTGCAGTGCCAACATGGCTTCTCTAGCATGATGGTCTCAGGATATCAAACTCTGAGAAAGCACATCAGCAGTCCCAGAGAGTGTGTTCCATGGGGCCAAAGCAGAAGATACTAAGCTTCTTCTGACCTAATCTTGGAAGTCACACAATGTGCCACTTCTACCACATTCTAATAGCTCTGAGTAAGTCACAGGTCCTGGGAGGGAGCCAAGAGGTGTGGTTCACTGCAGGATCATCTTTGGAGACTTGATAGCATATATGGAACAAAAGTAGGATGTCACTTGAAGACTAAGAAGAATCATTGTAATGTCACTGTTCCTTATCCAACTAGCAAATAAGCATGCTCTACTTTTTAGCTATTATGAATCTTCTCTGTGTTTGTAGTCTTAAATACATTATTTAACATTTCTGTATTTTATTTGCCTTATTTGTTATACTTTGTAAATTTGTTGTGATGATTTAATTGAGATCATAAAGTGCTTAGCTGAGGGTCTAGCGCATAGTAAATATTAGGCATAATAATATAAATATTTAATATTTTTAGTCCCTGTTCCTTTAAGAATCCTATTGCAAAGGAATTGTTTGTAACAACTAATAAAGAAAAAAAACAAACACACACAGAGAAAGTACTATGACCTGTTAATTGAAATGATTTTATTTTATTGTTGAACCTTAGATATCTATAAAACTTATCTCTAAATGCCAAGCAGAAAACTGGAAGGGCATTGACACATGTCAATACTGACATACTCCTAAATCTCTTTGTGGCTCTGGTATGTCTCAAGATGATTCTGGAGCATGTCGCCAAAGCCAGGAATGATGAGGAGATTATTGTCATCCACAAGACCCTCTCTGGCTTAGACTACTCCAAAGCATGGGGGAGGTCACCTGCTTCACGTCCCAGAGAATCATTCTGTTTCAAAACCAACTCTGAATTCAAGAGAAACTTCAGTTATTTTATTTTTTGCCCCAAATTAGAGGGCATATAGACAATAAGGCTGGCCAATGTATGGCTCTAATGAGCACATTTGGAGCTGGTTAAAACATTCAAAATCTTAAACCTTAAGATCTGAGGTTTCCCACATCCCAAACTCCCCTCTCTTTCAACCCACTTGTGTTTTCTCTCTGTTAGGTCTGCAGATGGGCGAGCAGTAAGGTTGGAATACGCCCCTGAGGGCATAGCGCTCTCCTTCTTTGGTAGGCATGCCCAATGAAGATGAAGCTTACTTTTCTGGAATCTCATTTACAAGAACAAGTCTCCGGCCTTGGTCACATCTCACTTTCTTCTTTTCTACCAATTTTCTCCCAAATGTTACTGTTGGGAGGTTGCCAAATCGTCAGTGATGCTGCCAGGGCTAAGCTTTCTCAGGTGTTGCCTGGCTAACTCAGGCCTTCCAGAAGGTCAGAAGAAGTCTGAGAACAAAAGTGTCCTAAATCTAAGTGGGGCCATGGTGATAAATGGTGGCCATTCTGATTCACTCAGTGGAAAGTACATTAGTGTAGAGCTGGGACTTTTTTAAGGAAGAGGAACTAAATATGAATTGACCATCCCACTTGCAGTGATGCAACATAGTATGATACTATTCGACTGGTTAGAAATATTGGAATATTATGCTACTTTGTCCAAAACAAACCAATGTTATTTGGTTTTTAACTTATTTTCCTGCTACCCAAAACCCTAATGGTTTGGCATTTCCTTGCTTGCTGTTATAAACAAACCAAGAAAGAAGAAGCAATTTGGAGCTGTGTATTTAAAGCTGGAGGCACTTAAAGAACAAGGTTGGTGCTCTGAGGTCTGCAGTTTTGTCTGAGTGTCCACACAGAACAGGCCTGGGAGCTGGTTTCACCCACACTTTGGAAGAAAGAAGACAGCATATGAGATGGAAGAGACATCTTCTGAATGAGGAAAGTAAATTTGTGTTCATTTTCAGTACTTGGGTTCCAGCCTAAAGAAGGCTATTAGGATGTTAATGATCAATTGTACCACTTTAGTGTAGGGCCAAAGCTAATATTGCTCTAGTACTGAGGGAGTATGATCTCTCATAATGGGTTAAAATTTGAACATATATTTACTTCCAAAAAGAAGGGGGTTACAGATAAACTTCTGTCCCTTAGTCCCTCTTCTCAGTCATGATATCTACACATCAAAACTAATGAGTCACAGAGATAGAAAAATCAAGACCCCAAAGAGATGGGGAACCAGACTCTAAATTAACAGATCTCGTCATTAGGGTCAGAGAGCAGTGGCAAAATCGACTATTATAATTATAATCATAGTTATTGTTTTTGTTTTGAGTTACCAGAGGGCTCAGAAGGCTCAATTTCAGAGGACACGTTTAAAATTTCTAGTTTTGTCTTACTGAAGTTACAACCATTGTTAAATCTGATGAAGAGTTCTGTCCCCTTTTCTAATTCCATGAAAGACTAATTCATGTATAAAAAGCCTCTACTTCATTCATTCCTTTGTAAAGGAAGAGATGCATCAATCCACTCAGGAAACAAATCTTGTTACACATGGGAGATCAATTGTTTTATGAAATAAAATTAAAAGTGTAAATGCGGTTAACATTTTAAAGATATGGCAATTGAAAGTATGCCTTGAACTCATTTGACCAAGTATTTTTTTTCCGTTTTTTGAAATCACACCTGTATTGACATGCACTCTCTTCCTCTATCTGGTAAGCACAAGGTGTGGGAACTTGTGCAATAGATAATTAATCTCTATTGCTATCTATAGTTTCATAGTTAACACTGTCTTAGCAGAAGTGTGAAAACACATTCACACCTTTGAAAATGGATGATTAACTAATCAAATGACAATATGAATGTTAGACAGAATTACAGAAATGACTGCAAGGCAGAGCTATTTATGATTACAACATTCTATTTCATTTTTAAGGGTAGATTGTTCAGTATAATCTGTGCTCCTCAAACGTCTAAGCAGATTCTCAACTTTTTAATTGCATGACTCCTCAAAAAAGAAGGAAGAAAATTTCAGATCCTTCCCTAATTAAGCATTTTTTCCAGTTTTATGAGTAAATAATTGACATACATCACTGTATAAGTTTAAGGCATACAGCAGAATGGTTTGATTTACATATATTGTGATTACCACAATAGGCTCATTTAACATCCATCTTCTCATATAGATACAATAAAAGAAAAGAAAGGAAAAAAAGTTCTCCTTGTGATGTGAATTCTTAGGATTTACTCTCTAAACAGTTTTCCTGTATGTCATACAGCAGTGTAGCTATAGTCATCATGTTATACATTACATCCCTAGTACTTATTCATCTTGTAACTGCAGGTTTGCTCCTTTTGACTACCTTCCTCCAATTCTCTTTCCTCTCACCCTCCACCTATGATAACCACAAGTCTGATTCCTTTTTCTATAATTTTGTTTTCTTGGTTTTTTTTAGATTCCTCATATAAGTGAGATCATACAGTACTTGTCTTTCTCTGACTTATTTCACTTAGCATGATGCCTTCAAGGTCCATCCATGTTGTTGTGAATGGTAAGATTTCTTCATTCTTTATGGCTGAATAATATTCCATTGCAAACATATGCCACAACTTCTTTATATATTCATCCATCGATGAACACTTGGGTTGCTTCCATGTCTTGGCTATTGTAAATAATGCTGCTATGAACATGGGGATGCAGATATCTTTTTGAGTTAGTACTTTCTTTTCTTTTGGTTATATTCCCAAAGTGGAATTGCTGGATCATATGGCAGTTCTATTTTTAATTTTTAACAACCAATGGATCAAAGAAGAAATTAAAGGAGAAATTAAAAATTTCTGACATAAATGAAAATGGAAACACAACATACCAGAACTTGTAGGATGCAGCAAAAGCAGTTCTAAGAGGGAAGTTCACAGCAATAAACACTTACATTAAGAAGCAAGAAATATCCCTGACAGACAACCTAACACTATGCCTTAAGGAGCTAAAAAAGAAGAGTCCAAAGTTAGCAGAAGAAAGGAAATGATAAAGATTAGAGCAGAAATAAATGAAATAGAGAACAGAAAAACAACAGAACAGGTTAACCAAACTAAGAGTTGGTTCTCTGAAAAGATGGACAAAATTGACAAATACTTAGCTAGACTAACCAAGGGAAAAAGAGGAAGAACCCAAATCAATCAAATTATAAAGGAAAAAGACATTACAATGGATACCATAGAAATTCAAAGGATCATAGAGGCTATTATGATCAACTGTATGCTAACAAACAAGACAACCCAAAAGAAATGAAAAATTCTTAGCAACATACAACTTACCAAGACTGAATCTGGAAGAAATAGAAAATCTGAATAGACCAATTACTAGGAGATTGAACTGGTAATCAAAAATCTCCCAACAAAGAAAAGCCCAGGACCAGATGGCTTCACTGGTGAATTTTACCAAACATTTAAAGAAGAATTAATACCAATCCTTCTCAAGGACTGAAGAAATGAAAGAGGAGGGAACACTCCCAAACTCATTTTACAAGACTAGCATTATCCTGATACCAAAACTAGAAACAAATACTACTAGAAAAGAAAGCTACAGGACAATGTTCCTGATGAGCAAAGATACAAAAATTCTCAGTAAAATGCTAGCAAACAAAATTCAGCAGCACATTAAAAAGGTCATTCACCATGATCAAGTGGGATTTATCCTTGCAATGCATGGATTATTCAACATATACAAATCAATCACTGGGATACATCACATTAACAGAATG
Source organism: Eschrichtius robustus (assembly GCF_028021215.1). NCBI lineage: Eukaryota > Metazoa > Chordata > Mammalia > Artiodactyla > Eschrichtiidae > Eschrichtius > Eschrichtius robustus. The sequence continues at coordinate 56,781,224 of NC_090835.1, read as the reverse complement.
AAAGAAAAGAATCCTATAATCATCTCAATAGACGCAGGAAAAGCGTTTGACAAAATTCAACATCCATTCAATATAAAAAACTGTTAAGAAATTAGACATAGAAGGAACATATCTCAACATCATAAAGGCCGTATATGACAGGCCCACAGCTAATATCATACTCAATGGTGAAACGTTGAAACCTCTTCCTCTAAAATCAGGAACAAGACAAGGGTGCTCACTCTCACCAATCCCATTCAACATAGTAGTAGAAGTCCTAGCTAGAGCAGTCAGGCAAGAAAGAGAAATAAAAGGTGTCAGAATTGGAAAGGAAGAAGTGAAGTTGTCTTTATTTGAAGATGACATGACTTTATATATAGAAATTCTAACAACTCAACCAAAAAACTGTTAGATCAAATCAATGAATTTAGTAAAGTTGCTGTATACAAAGTTAACATGCAAAAATCAGTAGCATTTTTATACACTAACAGATTTTCTGAAAGCGAAATAAAGAAATCAGTCCCATTTACAACAGCATCAAAAACAATAAAAAGCTTAGGAATAAACTCAACCAAGGAAGTGAAAGATCTCTACTCTGAAAACTACAAGACATTGATGAGAGAAATTGAAGACACAAATAAATGGAAAGGTATCCTGTGTTCATGGATTGGAAGAATTAATATTGTTAAAATGTCAACACTACCAAAAGCCATCTATAGATTCAGTCCAATCCCTATCAAGATTCCAAAGGCAATTTTTTAAAGAAGTAGAAAAAACACTCCTAAAATTTATATGGAACCACAAAAGACCCCAAATAGACAAAGAAATCCTGAGAAAGAAGAGCAGAGCAGGAGGCATCACACTTCCTGATTTCAAGCTATCCTATGAAGATAATAGTCTTTGAAACAGTATGGTACTGGCATAAAAACAGACAAATAGACCAATGGGACAGAATCAAGAGTTCAGAAATAAACCCGAGCATATACAGTGAACTAATATTTGACAAGGGACCCAAGAATACTCAATGGAGAAAAGATAATCTTTTCAGTAAATGATACTGGGGATAATAGAAAAGTCCATGTAAAAGAATAAAATTAGATCCATATCTTACACCACTCACAAAAATTAGCTCGAAATGGATTAAAGACTTGAATGTAAGACCTGAAACCATAAAATTCCTAGAAGAAAACATAAGAATAAAGCCCCTTGACATAGGTCTTAGCTATGATTTTTTGGATATGACACCTAAAGCACAATCAACAAAATCAAAAATAAAGAAATGTGACTACATCAAAGTAAAAAGCTTCTGTACAGCAAAAGAAACCATCAACAAAGTGAAAAGACAACCTGTGGAATGGAAAAAATATTTGCAAACCATATATCTGATAAAGGGTTAATATCCAAAATATATAAAGATGCATACAACTCAATAGCAAAAAAAAAAAAATGACCCCGTTTAAAATATGGACAATGAACCTGAACAGCCATTTCTCCAAAGAAGATACACAGAAGGTCATCAGGTACATGAAAAGATGTTTAACATCACTAGTCATTAGAGAAAAGCAAATTAAAACCATAATGAGATATTACCTCATACCTATAAGAATGGCCATCATCAAAAAGACAAGTGATAACAAATGCTGACGTGAACGTGGAGAAAACCTAGTGCACTGTTGGTGGGAATGTAAATTGGTACAGCCAATTTGGAAAACAGTATGGAGGATCCTCAAAAAATTAAAAGTAGAGCTACCATAAGCATTTTTAAATACATGAGGTTAAAAAGGGAAAGAGAGGTATAGTTCAGGACCATAAACAGGGAAGAGTCAAGAAAAGAGAATCATATTTGAGTGACTAGTCAGTTATTTTTTTCCTCTGGACTTTGTCATTTCCATTTAAAATGTAGACTAATCTGAATAGGCAATTAAACATCTAGTCTATCACAGCAAGTCCTTTTTTGATAGATGCATTAAAAACCAAATTGAGAGATAGGTTTCGTCTTCATTGTTTTGTTAATTTTCTAAGTGTATCTGTGTGTTCTCTCTAAGAAATAATAATTGGGAAAAGGCAGTGATACTTTAGGAGGAATGTAGATCTAATAATTGGAGGTTTAAGACCAATATTCCATGTTCATTGTAGTAAAGTCTTTAGATAAAAATATTTATATTTATATTTTAAAGCCAAAGTGCATATTTGTGGCACATATCACTTGTTGCCTCATAGTGTGGTATTTGAAAGACGTATTAACCCTCCTGTAATGCCTTGAAATCCAGCTACATAGCTGATTCATTACCCCACCCCAAATTAGCCCAGTGCTTTATACTAAGTATACATCCTTTTCTACAGAATCAGTGCTAAACAGTAAATGATGAGACAAGCAGGGCTGAATAAGGCAGCCTTCCTGTGCACATACAACCCAGTCCCCATAAAGCCTCACTACTTCTCGAGATCATTATGATCATTAAAAACTTACTTGTAGACATAAGCCTCTTGAGGGCCACAAGCACTGTTTTATTCACCACTGAATCAACACCTATGTCAATGCTCAGGATATTAATGAGAGATTCAACAGTGGACATAGCTATTCAACAGACATGAGAGAATTTACACAGTCAAATAAATCCTGACCTTTAACAGTGGTTACTTTAGCCAACGATAGGCTTATAATACTGTTGCTGAAAACAAGAATGCCTCAACATGAAACATTACACAAACCAGGTTTAATGATCCCAGGTATGCCTGTCAGGAAAGCTGGGTTCTAGACTGGACTTTTTTCCATTGGGCCATCATTTAAGATCTACTGATCCCTCTCCTTGAAGTCCTGTAGCTTCTTCCCATTGCTTTGCTTCAATGAATACACTGGCCAGACTGATCTGTGGACCATGAACAGAGACTGAGATGCCTCACTTTTACAATGAGGGACTTTAGTGGGCAACATAGTTCTCCATTTGTAAATAATTCAGCGATCTTATTTCTCTTTCCATTTTTTAAAATTTCGCTTTGAGTCCTTGACTATGTTATCAAAATGGCAAGAAAAGTTGATACATCTTCATCAATTCTTTTGCTTCTAGCTTGGGTAAAAAGTTTGGTGTTTAAGAGAAAGTGGATGGTAAAATGAAACTAAAGCTTTTAGATTACTGTGGATTTCATGAAAATTAGGCTTTGTTTTTCTCTTTTAAAACAAGTAACTATCAATGTCATATCTATAAGAAACTTGATTAAATTTGAGGTGAAAAATTGTATCTTGGAATTCTCTGATTTTCATCAGTATGTCACATTAGTATGTTTCTGTGTTTTTTAAAAAATACCCACATGTTCAATAAATGATTAAATTCATTTTTTAAAGCATGTAAATAAGACAATTAAGAATTAAAAGTACAAAAAAAAAAAGAATTAAAAGTACAAAAACCTGTTAAAAAAGAGGAGAATAAAAGATGTATCAGGGACCTGGGATGAGTTAATTTATGAAACTTAGCAATTAAAATACTGCAAGTTTCCTGGTAGGTAAGACATGATGGGAAACTCACTGGGTAACTTAGTTCTGAGTCTAATAAAAGAATACCTACAGATTTGTTCTTTCCTAGACAGACTCTTTTTCCATTTCCATCAAGCCATAGACAACATTTAACACAAACATTACACAAATTTCACTATATTTTGTACCTTCTGGGTCATTGCCACAGTATTAATTTATAGAGCTTCAGGTGAACTAGAAGTTTGGGTCACAGCACTCATTATATCTCGTGATCCCTGAGACACTGCCAGAGAAATCAATGCAAGTTTATTTGCTTCTTAATCAACAGATTAAAATTATAATATCCAATCATTAATAGTTGTCAATGAGCAAACATTCACTAGTAGAATCTACCAAAGTAAAAAACATTTTCTAAAGTGACCTGCAGTAAATATGCCTTTTGACCTTTCCCATCTAATAAATCTGGTGATGGTACAGGGCTACCTATTACACTTTTTACTTAAAATATTTTATAATAAAAATAAACCTAAAGTGATGAAAATACAAACATTGAAGCATCTATTTCTTTTTGTGATCTTTGTATGAATGAAGAAAAAACTTGGGAAAATTACGTGTTCTCAATGTTTGGATTATAAGGGGAGTGTCAAAAGGTGCTTATTGGGGTGACTTCTAGAGCACTAGTGCTACTTTGAATTTGTGGAATCAAATTGGGTCTCTAAAGAAGGGCTTTGTAATCATAAGGAGGTGTCCTGGACAGAATACAAAGTATCTCAGAAAGGTTTTAGGACTCTGTTTCACCCTTTCTTTAAAGAGTAACTGCCTTTCTGAAACTTTCTATAAATGGAATGAACTGGGGCTCCAGAGGGATGGAGATAAGGGGGAAGGAGTGGGATTATAAACTCAGATCAGGCCAGAGGTAGGCCTGGTAATTTGGAAAGTAGCCTGTGGAAAATCTGGGGTCATTAAAGGGCTTGCAGGAAACAATGACATGATGAGATAGAAAATGGTTTTACAAGGCATCATGTAGTTGAGGTGCACAGAATGAATGGGAGAGAAGAAAACCTGCAGGTCTGAAGCAGTTGGGAGGCTACAGAAATAGTCTGGCTAGGAAGGGGTATGGGTCTGCACAGATACACTGACTGTGAGGAAAGAAAGATGCATGGTTTTATAGGAAGTTACACAACATAGTTTGGATTTAGGGAGTGAAATACAGAACTTCCCATTCAAAGATGATTCAGATGTTAAGTACTGGCTGAGCTCTGACAATATTGACTGAAATAGGGATGACAGAAGGTAAGTCTTTTCTAATGTGCTGAGTTTGAGGTTATCAGTAAGACATCAGAACTATTCGGTAGAGAGCTGGGGATGCAAGCCTGTAACTTGAGAAATTAGAACTCAAGTAACATTTGGGAACCCTCCACATAGAATGCAACAGTTGCATCCCTGAGAATGGATCACTTTTCTAAGAGAAAGGCCACAGAGAAGGCCAGAGCTCTCAAAATTGAACGTAATGGGAAAGCCAAAAATTTTTAAACGGAAGAGGGTTAGTCAAAGAACAAAAAAAAGAGCAGAATTCATGGGAGAAGTAGGTGAGTATAGTATCAATCTTACTGAGATAAAAGGTTTTCTAAAAGGACAGATGGGGGTAGGCAACAGCGTTGGATGCCTCAGAGAAGCTGAGAATGCTTCTGCACCCATTTATGGAAGCAGCAAGTTTAATGATTTCCTACTTCTCTCATCCCTTGACAGTAAACCTCCTCTTAGGGAATGTGATTCTATTCTGCATAGTGGAAAATGTACCTCCCCCAAGGGGCAGAGCTACCCCTTCTCCCCTCCGATAGCCTTTCTAGAACACCAGGTGTCTAATTGGGTACTCATGTGTTTCAACAGTCTTCTCAGGACCACTACAAGAGCAACTCACTCTCTTGACCAGAAAATGTGATCGCTTATGGCCATTCTATTTCCTAAGGGTAAGCTCATCGATGCCTAAGGTATTTCTGGGATTCACAGATTGCAAAAGTACTATTATAGGACATCTAACATTTATTGACTACCAATTGCATGTCATACATTGGCTAGCATTTCCAACATTGTTTCTTTATTTAATATTGACCATATTGCACACTGGACATTATTGGGAATTATTGTTCCCCATTTTTTGGAGTGGCCTCCCAAGGTTGTTTTATTTGCCTTGTAGTGGAAGGGAATATCTCTATACTTTCGAAACTGAGAAAATGGGCCACTCTTGGACCAAGAGATCAAAGAATCAAAATCAGAAAAGCGTCAGCACTAGAGAATAATGCTTATCAGGCCATACATCGCCCATTGTTCTTTTTTGTTACCAATAATTTGAAATTACAGATTATAGGGAATTTCATCTAGTTGTGATAAAATTGAGCTTCTTATATAATACCATAATTTCTGTGAGTAAGGAATTTTTTGCTGTCAATTTCTTTCTCCCAGTTAAAACTTTTCATTTTAAATTTGACATAGTGGCTTAGCTGTTATCTCTTGTATCTAGTTTACAGAAGTTGACAGTTTCTTCTTTGTTTTTAACCTATTTAGTTTATGGGAGAAATATACTATCATTTATACTTAAACCCAACCTACAAAGCAAAACCAATCTACAAATTCAGGAAGGTGTTTTTCACCCTGAAAGTAAACAGGGCATGCAATTTTTCATGGTTAATACTTTTTATAATTGGGATACTATATACTTCCAGTATAATTAACTAAGAGTTGGGTTATTCATACCTTCTGAAAATCCAGCTTATGTTGCCCTCTTAATGGTAAATTGAAGAGGCTGTCATTAGCAATACTTCACAGGTGGCCCCTTTTGCATTACCTATCCAGAGCTTGAGTCAGTTGAAACCTGAAAAGACTATGACAGTAACAGCAGTCACAGAAATAGGCAGAGAGATGGACAGGATGAATAGCTTAGAAATAGATCCTGGATAAGATAGAGCTGAAAAGGAAAAGAGAGGTTATTCAGTGACTACTTCTGGGAAAATAGAGTTAGGAAAGTGGGTTTGTTATTTGGAAAAAGCAGTCAAGCTAGATATTCAATTCCTACCGTAATAAGAAGAAATAAAGAGGAAGAAAAGAAATAGATGTAAAATAGAAATCTATTTTTTAACCAACAGAAAACAGAAGAAACATAGAGGAGAGAATGAGTTATCTCTTGCTAAGAATTAAATAATGGGATAAACAACACAGAAAAATACTCCATATGTGTGTAAGTCTGTCAAATTACTTTAAGTAAAAGGAAAACAACAATTACAATAAATAAATGCCACAAACAGGATAGAAAAAGGCTTCATATAGAAAGATAATATATAAATCAGTAAGGAAAATAGTGACAGCCTAATTTTCAATGGGAAAGAATATGCACAATTCATAGGAGGACAACAAAAGCATGCAAAATATTTATCACTGCTAATGAGACTCAAAAGCTGTAACAACATGCTTGTTTGTATCCATTTAGCCAATATATTTAAATGACTTTACCTATTGTTGACAATTTATCCACAGTAATTGGCACAGTAATTCCACTTCTAGGAATTATCCTTCAGAGATAAACAGAGCTAGAGATGAAAGCTTTATTTTTAGAATATTTATCTCAGTGTTAATTTTAAACAGAAAATGAGAAACAACCTAAAACTTCAACACTAAACAGTGAAATAAAGTGTGGTATGTAGACTCAGGTCACAATAGGAAAAGAGCAGGCAAATAGTGGCCTGGGACAGTAGTCTGTTCTTTTGTGCCTGAATTTTTATGTATTTCCAGTGGCATTTTGCATAGTTAGAATTTGATGGTTGCAGAAAGGGTGACAGATTCACACAGCAGCAGAGAAGTTAAGAATGTAAACTCTGGGTGGGATTTCCATGGGTTCCCATTCAGTTCTGCTGCTTTATGATCTTATTCTGTGAGCAGTGAGGGAACCATTGTAGGTGTTTGTATTTATTAGGACAACCAACTTGAATTAGCTTAAACAAAAAGTGGTAAGCAATCAGCAAGTGCTCTTGTAGCCTAGATCATGTACAAGTGGATTGTCTTGGCGTACAATCCCAGGAGCAGGAGTGAGAGGGAGGAATGAAGCAGGGGAGGAGGGAAGGATAACACATGGACCCACGTTACAGGTCACTGGGGCTGGATACCACGGGGACTTCGAGGTGTCTTATAAAGTGTGCTTCAGAACTGTCTGCCCAAGGAATAGAAAGCAGGACATATTTATCCACTGGATCCCACCCACCCTTGATCAAGGTGGGCCCCTGGGCACTAACTCCCTCTGCAAGTTGTTGTGTGTGTGACAGCTGAGAAAGCCCGTGGATGCTCCACTCCAAGGTGTCAGAGGAGCGAGTGAGACGCACGAGGTGCCACCAGGTTGCGCCTGACGATGGTTGAAACCTACAAAGCGCTGGTGGCCACAGCAGGAGCTGGGGCTGAGAGGGTATACCAGACGTGTCCCATACACAAGTCTTTGTGGCTCAAAGAAGAGCGAAGACCCAGAAAGGCAGGAATAGAGCTGAACCTCAGTGAAAATAACCAGAGGTTCCAGTTCATCTGGATTTTCTCAGTCTCAAATGTCTGTATCTCTCTGGCTGAAAAGAGGCATCACCTTTTCTCTACATGATAGAAAACTTGTCTCTTAATGGCTTCTACATTTTGCATCTTACAATTTCATCCTCAGGAAATAAACTGATGTAATTAGACCTGTATCTAATATGTCCTGAGGCAAAGCTTCATTGACTTATTCAAGGTCAGGCACCTTAAAAAGAGGTGTCATGTCAGGACATGAGGACACTGGTATTCAAGTATAAGCATTTATATAAAGTCTTTGGTATTCAAATTAATTTCTCCCTCCTCCAGGCTCCCACATCACCTTCTCTCATGTTGGGCTGTAATTATTTGTTGATGTGTTTGTCTCTCTCCCTCTAGACTCTGAGTTTCTTGAGGGTAGGGACTTCATCTTATTTCTCTTTGTTTCCCCAGAACTAGCATGGTGCATGGTACATAGTAGGTTCTCCAGTTTGGGGGGGAAATAGATCATGAATTCAGCAAGTTTGTCCTTGTCAGGTTAACAATGCAGAGCTATTTGGTGTACGTCACTAAAGTTCTCACTGCTTATTCCCTCTAAATAAGCAAAAGATCCTTGAGATGTTTTCAGTGCAGCTAACTAGGATGTCACTGATATTTCAGACTCAGTGTACAACAAAAAGCACTACTGTTGTTTGTTTGTCAAGTTTGTCAGCTCCTGCAAAAAAGTTTCCAAAGATCATAGCATCTTCAGGAGACCAACGTAAGAGATCTCCAGTGTAAGTCATGTTGTATATTATCATGATCTTTATTATTATCGTATTTTTTAGGAATAAGAGTCTCTGACCCCAGAGAAAATTGTGGTCTCTCTCATAGGAGGCCACCCCAAAAACGATACACAGTAAAAATAAAACATAAAATACGGAAAGCCTTCTGCAGAGGTGAGAGGTGATTTTTTCACACTTTTCTTTTCTCACCTGATAAGTGATAGGGCACACTGTTAAATCTCCTTTGAAGGGTGTTTCACATAATCTTGATTTAAACATAATGTTACCTAGATTTCAGTCCTGAAGGCAAAGTAGCTCTGAACTACTCTATCAAAAAAACAAGAACAAAAACAAAAAAACTGAATATAGTGCAATAATAGTTCAAAAGATCCATTTTCTAAAAGTAAAAGATACTCATCACAGTAACAATAGCTAGAATTCAGGAACAGCCTGCTTTGTGGCAGAAAGCACCAGTAAGGTTGGATATAGGTCATCTAATGCTCACATCAGTCATGCAGGGATAGTCTTATTGAGAAAACTGAGGCTCAGGTGGAGAATGACTTATCAAATGGAAATTAGACGTAGGAGAGGAGATGGGTAGGTCCATTCAACATGTGAATGAGTCTCTCGGCTTTCAAGTTGAACAAGAGCCAGATATGAAAGACTACACACTGTATTATTACATTTATTAAGGTTCAAAATCAGGCAAAACTAATAAATCCTCATAGAAGTCAAGAGAGTAGTTACTTTTGTGGGGTGGGGTTTGGATACGATGGGGTATCAGGGAACCTTCTAGATGATGAGAAATGTTTTATATCTTGACATGGATGGTGGTTCAAAAGTATGGACATATGTTAAAAACTCATTCAGCTGCCCAAATATTTGTGCCCCTTTCTGTATATAAGTTATATCTCAATAAAAAAGTTAAAAAGAAGGGGAAATGGAATTAGAATTCACCTCTGTTTAGTTCCAAAGGCCCTCTCCTTCCACTACATACTCTTTCTGCGATGTTTCAAATGTTTATGTTCAACACAGAATCTGACCCATTTTCCTGGGATAGTTCACAGAATAGTCTCACAGATACTTTAATAAACAAATGCAAATAAGTTTATATAGCAGAAATTGCAGAGTACAGGAATGATTATGAAAGGATGATATAGTAGCTGGGACTAGTTTATAAAGAGTTTTGTGAGCTCGTTAAAGGAAATGGTTTTATTTGTACAGGGAACCACTGAAGGATTTGATATGACAAGTTTTATGATCATATTTGACTTTGAGGGTGAAATGGATTAGAGAGGATGGATGGGTGGGTGGAGGAAAGGCCTGGGGACAGAAAGCGAGGTAGAAAGCTGTTGTCATCATCTCTGCAAATGTGATCTTGGACTAAGAGTGATGACAGTGTGGTTGTAGAAGAAATAAAGATCTGTTGAGTGGAAGTTGTGATCAGTTGGATGTGGGCAATGAGGGGCGGACAGGAGCTCTGAAGAGGCTCAGAGGGCTGATCCCGAGTGAAGGGGGTCCTGTTTAACCACCAGGGAAACAGGGACAAAGTATATTCCTCTGGGGAGAGGCTAACACTAGGCAGGTTGTCACGGCTCCAGCCAAGTAATTTGGGATTCAGGGAAGAGCTGTTATGGGCTGAATTGTGTACGCACCAGATTAATATGTTGAATTCCTGAGCCCCAGTACCTCAGAATGTGACTTTATTTGGAGATACGGTCTTTCAAGAGATAATTAAGTTAAAGTAAGTTCATTAGGGTGGGCCCAAATCCAGTACGACTGGTCTCCTGATGAGAAAAGGAAATTTGGACACAGACATACATTGAGGGAAGACCATGTGAAGACACAGGGAGAAGACGGCATCTACAGCCAGGAAGAGAGGCCTCAGCAGAAGCCAACCCTGCCAGCACCTTATCTTGGGCTTCTAGCCACTAACGGTAAGAATATAAATGTCTGTTGTTTAAGCCACCCAGCCTGTGGTACTTTGTAATGGCAGCCCTAGTGAACTAGTACAAGTGCCAACCTGGACTTCAGGCCATTCAAATCGGAGAGGGCACAGGCCGTGGTGTTCTGGGAGCTAAATCACAGCTCAGAAAGTGGACAGGGCCACCAGCGACCCTCGGATAGAGATCTTCTAACCAAGAACTAGCTCCAAAGTCTGTCTACTGGTAGGAACAGGGCTTCTAATATTCTTCCAAATTTAATTCTCAATGGCTCAAAGATCGGGCAGAGCAGAGCTATAGGTGGATTAAAAAGTATGGTCTTTCATGGAAACAACCTAAATGTCCACCAACAGATGAATGGATAAAGAAGATATGGTACATATATACAATGGAATACCACTCAGCCATTAAAAAAGAAGGAAATAATGCCATTTGCAGCAACACAGATGAAACTAGAGATTGTCATACTAAGTGAAGTAAGTCAGAAAGAGAAAGACAAATACCGTATGATACCACTTATATGTAGGATCTAAAATATGACACAAATGAAACTATCTACAAAACAGAAACAGAATCACAGACATAGAGAACAGACTGGTGGTTGCCAAGGGGGTGTGTGTTGGGGGAGGGATGGAGTAGGAGTTTGGGGTTAGCAGATGTAAGCTATTATATATGGAATGGATAAACAACAAGGTCCTACTGATAGCATAGAGAACTGTATTCAGTATCCTATGATAAACCATAATGGAGAAGAATATTAAAAAAGAATGTATAACTGAATCACTTTGCTGTACAGCAGAAATTAAAACAATGTTGTAAATCAACTGTACTTCAATAAAAAAAAAAATCACACACACAAAAAGGTATCGTCTTTGATTCAGAAGCTAGGCAGTAAGAAGCAAGCCAGGGCTGACTAACCATTTCAATTTCAAAAAAATAATTGGATTTCAACTTAGAGCAAAAAGGAATGCTAGATCCAGTCAGAATTGACTTGATAAACAAGATACTTGTTTGTACTTACACATTCCTTGGGTATTAGACTAAAAAATAAATATATATGTATACATATATATATGCACATACACAGACGTTTAGTCTACACACCTCACATGCTCTGCCATGGTTCAGCCACTGTCCTTGCTCCCTTGTGTCCTGCATCTTCTCCCTGACTTCCCCTTGGTCTCAGTATTGCTCCCCAGTAATGAGGGTCAAGGGCAGATCACTTGAGGAATAAATCACCATGACTTTCTCATTGGTCTGTACACATTTGTCAAGGAATGGAATCACCTGGAAATCCTTCTCGACTCCTTTTCTACTAAGTACAATTAGGAAGTATAGATTCTCCCTTTGCAATTACTCTCACACTCACCCTTTCTTTGTACATTTCACACAGCTCAGTTCAGGTTATCATCTGATTCTGCCTCAACGACTGCAATAGCCTCCTTACTGTTCTGCTCAACTCCTAGCTCTCTCCGCACCCCTGAAATCTGTCCTACAGAAAAATCTTTGAAAAACATCACTTTGACCCCAATGCCATTTTTCTACTTGTTAGCGTTCAACACATTCAAATCCTCTGCAACCTAATGTTTAAGGCTTTGGGAATCTGGGTTTTCTAATATTTTCAGTCTTATTTATAACCATCCTCGCTTCCCCATGCTCATCGATATGGTTTTGGGCATTGCCCACCCCCGAGCCGCAGTGCAGCCTTGAGCTCCCCCTGCGCTCCTGCTCGTGTGCATACTTCCCTCTCTTCCCTCCCTCCTTTTCCACGCCCCTTCAAGAACAGCTCGAACCCCAGACACTTTTGCTCATTCTTCTGCTAGCATGACAAGCCTTCTTCTCTGCCTACCCATGCCACCCGTCTTTCAAGGCCAACCTTAATTTCTCCTCATCTTTGACGTCTTTTCTAACCGTCCTGGCACTCAATCTTCTGTGACAGCAACTGTGGGGCCGTTAGGGTCTGGATGCCTGAATCCCAGGATTGTGGCTGGATAACAATCACTGCTCATTCCCAGGACTACGGACCCTCCTCCCTCTTCCGTTCCTATGGCGGTGAGAGCCCCCAAATTGTCTATTCATAGCGTGATCCCTTAGGAAATTTCTTCTGTTTTGAATTGCCAATTGCCTTTTTATGATTTAACTTAAAAAAAAATGACTTCTCTTTCCCATGCAGATTGTAAAGACTTTGCCCCCACACGACCTAGTTTCATATGAGGGAGGAGAGGAATGCACTATCGTGTACCAGGCAGTGATGTGCTGTTTTTCCCAGTGCTCCTAGTGTGATGGTCTAGCAGTCTGTTGCAGGAAGAGCTTCAAGACCCAAGAAAGAGCCTGGAGTCGGCAACAGAGACATCAATGGTTTAATGGATGAGAGAGCTTACGTGTCTGAAGCAAGGTCCTGGACCAACATCCCACCGTGTGTGGCAGACGGCAGGCAGGATGTGGTAGCAGTCTTTGCTCCCGGGGGCAGGTGGAGATGTCAGGTTGGCTTATCGATTATCATGGAAAGTAGCAGAGGGGCACGTTGCACACCACCCCTTTGATAACAGTCACTATCTGGGGCCTGGGGCAAGTACATAGGAAGGTCAGTCATGTGAGTAGGGTGTAGGTGAGGCAGGCACTGGCTGGGCAGGGGATGTACAGAGAGCAAGAGAACAGCCATCCTGAGTGGCCTGACCATACACTGATTTATGGGGCACGCAAAACCCATGATTTTACAGATATTCTTGCTTAGGATAAGGCTAAAGTAGAGAGTATTCATTTAAGTTTTTTTTTTTAGTGAGTTGATTTAAATAAAAAAACATTAAATAATAATGGTTCAAGTGATACTCAGTGATGGCAAAAACTGTGGAAGTGGTCCTTGAATGACTGAAAGAGTGTTAGATGGTATTACATTTATTTCTCACAACAACCTTGCAAATTAGAAACTAAAGTCAAGAGAAACGTTGGGACTTAGCTAACCTAGAAAGCTAACGGGTCATGAAGCAGGATTCAGCTGGAGGCATTTAGGTCTCTGATGCTCTCCAAGGATCCGCCTTTACCATGACACCCGTTTGTATAAGGAAGATTTCGTTTAACTACTTAAGTGTGTGTCTGACTTGTGTTTTTATACCTCACCTCATCTCCTCAAAAAGAGTTACTTTCTATATTAAATTCTTCACCTCCAGAATGAATTTGGTGTGCTTCTAAACACATTTATAAACATACCCAATTTCCTGCCTGGCTGAGTGAAACATTAATTCTCCAGCTTGGCACCTCATCCTACAGCTGTAATAATGGCCGTTATGCCCAAATAGGCCCTTAAACGGAAGACCTGCTGAGCAGAGACCCACTTTCCCAGACCTGCTCCACCTCGTCAGCTTCTCTGCCAACTGACCAGGCGGAAGCAGCAGCAGGGGAGGAGGGCCTGCATGTAGGTGGGGAGGGGATCGTTTTGAAAGCCTTAAATCCCTCACAGGGAAGAAGCAGCTGCTCCTTGTTTTTCTAACATCTGTCCCATCTGTCCCCATCCGCATCTGTCCCCATCCGCACCTCACCCTTCACCTCACCCTTCGGGGGCTGGAGCTAGCTACACGTAGATACGACAAGGGAGCCTTTCTGAAGGCTGGTTGGTGAGTGGGTATGAGCATCATTGCTACTCAGAAAGTTTCTTCTACTGAGAAGGGGACAGTTGGGGTTCTTGAGGACGATGGCTATCACCTTCCTTCATTTTTTTCTCACAAACATGCAGCTGTAATTGCCAGAGTAGGGATTTGTAGCATCACCCAAGTCGGACTGTGCGTCCTGAGGATATCATTTCACGAGACAGAGGTACCCCTAACGCGCACTTCCTAATTGTAACCTCCGGGGGAGGCACAGGCTTCCGATGTGGGGGGAGGGGAAATCAGGATGCTACACACAGTACAAGGATGGTGCACCGCCTTTAAGTGCCGCTCGCCGCATTTAGCAGCGTGCTGCCCATACCCGGGTTCCCCGCCAACACTGTGCGCCTCGGGACTTAAGGACCTTATTTTTATCCAGTTATTTCACCCTAGTATTCAGAACCGTGGCTGGAACCTGGCAGGCGTGAAATAGACACTTAAGAATGAATGAACGTTAACGAAGAAAAAACAAAGGAGCAGTCTGCTTCCTTTGGTTCGAAGGCAGGAGTGCAGGGAGAGGCTTGGACTTGAACCGAGTCGCCCCGGTACGCGCATCCCCCGGGCACGCCGCTTACAGGGTGGGCCGGCAGGCACTCCCTTTGACCCCCAGCGCGCCTGCGCGGTCCAGGCGGCCCCCCCACCCCGGGCGCGCAGTGACGCCCCCTCCCCGGTCCTTCCCTCCAACAAGTCCTCCCACTCGGGTCACGGGGTTGAGCACGGGGTTAGGAGTGCGCAGGCGCAGTGGGCGGCGGAAGTCGCGACCAGGAAGTCAGAGGGGCAGGGGCAGGGGCCGCCCCGCTTTGCGAAGGGCCCTGCGCTCCTCCTCCTGCTCCCGCGTACCGCCCACCCTGTCTCACGTGGGGCGCAGCCCCGCCCCACCTGTGCGGGCGGCCACGCGGCTGCCACTTCCCGCGCGCGGACATGGCCCTCGACCCCACAGGTACGGGGCGGGAGGCGGGGGTTGCGGAGCCTCGGGGGCGTGCGGCGGGCGTGGGGCAGGGGGCGGGCTGGAGGTGGTGCGGCGCTGAGGCCGCCCCGCCCTCCCGCGTCCCCGGCGCCCGGCCCGCCGGCCCTCGGCGAGAGGGTTAGGGGATGGCGGTCCGACTGTGGCTTGCGGACGTTTTCCCCCTAGCGCCTGCCTCCTTGTCATCATGCCCTTTGCACAGTTTGGGGCACAGGCTCCTTTAAATATCTGTAGTCCGACTTGAACACATCGGTCAGGACGAGGGCCCGTTTCTCTGGAAAGTGTCCCCGGACTCCCGGTCCCGTCCCCTGACTTAGGCGCGCCCTCCTGGTGCCGCGCGGCGTCAGTGCCCGCCTCCGACGCCGTCCTCAGGAGTCCCCTGCGGTACCTGGCGCGGAGGATGCTCGCAGAGTTGCGGGTCTGGGGGGAGTGCTGATTGGCTTTAGGACATTCCCTTCGTTTTATGGATGTGAAAACTCAAGGCGGTGGGAGGAGGAATGACTTCCAACCTTTGGAGAGCCAGAAGTAAAACAGCCCTGTTGGTGACTCAGGGAGAAGGAAATAGACGTGTAGTTGACAAGTCTTGTGGCTGGGGGAGCCGAGTCCGGGTGAGACTCAGAATCCCACGTCCAGCCCGGGCGGCAGGCCGTGCTGCCGGCCGTGCTGCCGTTTGAGTCCTTATGGAGTAAACAGATACTTGTTGCCACCTCACTGTGTGTCGTGTCTTGTTCTAGGCCCTAGGAAACTAGTGTGTAGGACAGAAAGTCCCTGCTCTGTCTAGATCTTGTGTTCTAGTGGTGGAAGAAAGAAGACAGCACCCCTCTACCCGTACACACTTTTACAGATTGTGGTAAACATGAAGAAAATAAGCGGTGACAGAGGTAGATGGTAAAGCGAGGACCACTTTAGGTGGAAGGGTCAGTGAAGAGCTCTAGGAGGAAGTGTCATGTGAATTGGCATCTGAAGGACCAGAGGAAGCAGTCCTGTAAAGAGGTAAGGAACCAGTATGCTAAGGCGCTCCAAGGTGCAAGTGCTTAAACGATTTGATTGGAGTGAGGGCCAGAGTGTGGAGATCTGTCAGGAAAGATGCTGGGAAAGTAGGCAGAACCTAGATGCTGCAGGGCTTGAGCGGTGATAAGTAAGCATTTGGACTTTTCCTCATGTTATCAAAAACGTGTGGAGGGTTTTAAAGAGGGCAGTGACATAATATGATACGTTATGCCTTTACTACCCTGGTAGCAGTGGTAGCGTTGTAGAGGGACCCTGAGAGGAAGGTTAAGATGGTAGCAGCAGTCCAGGCCAGATATGTTGGTATGTATTGGCCTGGGCTGGTATTAGGAAGAAATGGAAAGAAAGACAAAGCTTCGGAAGATGTTTTGGAGGAGAAATTGACAGGACTTGCTGTTGCATTGAATAAGAGTGGTGAGCGAAAGGGAGGCATGAAGAGTAATTCCTAGACTCTTGATTTCAGCTGGGTGGCTGGTGATGGTCCAGTCTAACAACACGATGCTCATTGGAAATTCAGATGAAAGCAGACATGGAAACAAGATTGGAATGGAAAGTAAGAAAGTGGACTCAGCAAGTAGGACGATTTAAATATTTCTTTGTTTAATTATCAGGATACAAATGTATTGAAGTCAGCTTTTTTTTTTTTAAACTTAATTTTTGTTTGGTTCATAGGTTGAAACATAAGTTCATATTTTGATATTCCTCTTCTTACTGTACACAGTGGTATGTTTCTGAGTAGATATGCCAAATGAAGCTTATATAGCAAAATCTGTTTTCTCATTGGTTTATGTTAGGTTTTAAAAAATCTTTATACAAGTTTGATTTTCATTTGGCAGCGGCTTTTAACTAACTGCCATTTTAACTAACTGTCCATTTTCCTCAAGAAATTCTGAACCCAACAATGAAATGCAGGTTGCATACTTTTATATGTAGTTTTATTTAAGGAATTTTCCTTTCTGTGAATGTAGAGGTAATACCAGCACTCTTTGGAAGCTTATCAGCCATAATTACGTTCCCTATTTTCTCGTACTATTTGAGTGCAAAGAGAAAAAGCTGGAGAGTCCAAAACACCGAGGGAAAGTGTGAGGGAGAGAGAAATTTTAAAAAAATACTACTTGCTGTTTGCACTTGCAGATGTTCAGAATTACTTTGCCCAAGCCTCTGGCGGTTTAAAATAGTCCACGGGCAGTTCTAATATGCAGAGGAGAAACACGGCTCTGAAATCTCCCAGGTTTATTGACTTGATCTTCAGCTTTGTTTTCTTATCAACCTAATCTCCCTGCTCCTAGGGAAGTTCTCCCTACATCTGTAGCTGTAAACAGGACCTTTGATCACATAGTAATGATTCAAGAAATATACAGTATAGTTCATTCTCCTATAAAAGGACTTAAGCAGTTAGTCTTATTCCAAGTTATAACTTTACCAATTTATAACTCTTTCTGCAAGTATTATATTTATTTTAAAAATCCAGTCAAACTTAGGTGATTGAAATTTTAGAGGTTGTTTATTGATCACCTATAGAAAGGGTGTTAGAAGTGGTGCTTGTTGAAGTAGAATTTCCAGAAAGGTAAAATGATTACTTACGCTAAGACAAAGTGAATATGTATTGAAGATTTTCTTCAACTCAGTAATTAGTAAGGGAACCAGTAAAATGTAAAAAACACTCCAAAAAGCATTGAGAGGTAGATACTAGAATATGTCATAGATTGTTGGCTTAGATAAAAGCTGGTTAATTTAAATAGGGCCATAAACTGTCATTTTGGGGGTTATCTTTCCCACTGGTCAGATATTATTTCTGTCTCTGTTGGACAAAGTTCTAGAATTTAACCTCTGCCCCTAACAAGTTGTAAAATAGCCCAGTCATGGGAAGTCCAGCCCAGTGCTGTCCTGAAAGGACACCCAATTAAGCCTTTGCTGCTTCCAGAGTCCAGAGAAATCATCTGACATGATTATATTCCCAGATGACAACTCACAGGAACCTGGGCCTGAGAAGTTTGATTTCTTACTTTTTCTAATAACTGGAAGAGATTCCCTTCTCCTCTGTTTTTCTTCTACCTTTTCCTCTTTGAGCAGGGTAGGTAGTTTCCCTGCCCCGTCTATTAGGGTGGATTCACAGTGGGGGCAGCAGGAGAGAAGTTCCCTTAAGTGTGTGCGTGTGTCTCCCTCCATGGGTGTTTTCTTCCAGAAATCTAATAAGGGGAAGAACGTGGTAGTGAGCGGGCTCAGGGGTGGGAAGTGGGCTCAGGAATTTCATGACATTCCATGAGTAAGATGTGTGTATCTTGGGAGGATGGCATTATGGCAGCTCTTGGGATACTTAGGTTGCATGGGTTCTTTTAGTGGTTCCCATGGAGATGGAGGTAGATGAGCTTTAGGTATACCAGCACCCTCAGTCACTGGAAGATTCTGCTTTTCAAGTTAGACATCTCAACGGTTGGGAGAATCTTTTTTTTTTTTCTGAGCATTGTGTTATTAATATGGAAAAATACTATAATGTAGTTGATTAGAAAATTTTTTATTTTGTTATTGCTTCTGTGTTTTCACAGTATCTGGTTACACACAAATTATATTCAAGTTGAGAGCTAAAAATCTGACTTCCCACGTTTTATGTATTGCTAAGCTCAAATCACGTTTGCACTAGAAAATATATTGCTTTTGTCTCATTAGATTAACAACCTGAAATTGTTCTCTGAAATTTATTTATTTATTTTTAAAATTTATTTATTTCGGCCCGTGGGATCTTCGTTGGGGCATGCAGGATCTTTCATTGCGGCGAGCAGGTTCTAGAGCACATGAGCTCAGTAGTTGTGGCCCACGAGCTTAGTTGCCTGACCAGGGATCTAACCCGAGTCCCCTGCATTGGAAGGCGGATTCTTAACCACTGGACTGCCAGGGAAGTCCTCTGTTCTCCGAAACTTAAAAACGCTGGCATTAGCAGAGAGCACAGGAGAGAGAGAAGCATTGAAGTCAAAGAGGGATGTGTTTGGAGGCCCTGTGGGGTTTGGACTGTGATCATGAAATGTCTCCTAAACCCGTTGGTGGAGTTTGAATTTTATCCAAGAATAACAGGGAGACACTGCAAGTGCAAGAGAGTGACAGGTAGAACTTTCCTTCATTGTGTGTTGATCTGACTTTTGATCAGATCCCGAGCGAGATCTCAGCTGAACCATCTGCATTGGGGCATCACACCTGGAGGCATGGGAGGTCCGTCTCTCGTGGGTGGTTGTAATTTTGACCACTTGGCCAAGGTCTTGTCCCATTTCTTTGCTATGTTTTTCCTGTCTTGTAATTAATAAGTAATCTGTGGGGAGACCATTGAAGACCATGCAGATGTTCATTCCTCATCAAAAATCCCCCTTTGATTGAGTCTCCATTGATGATTTTTGCCCGATTCAGTCTTTCCTATGATGGTTACAGAATGATGGTTTTCTACCTCCAGCGCTCTCTCCATGTTTATTAGATGGTTGTTGACATTTTGCTGTAGACAAGAAACCATTTTGTTTCTTATTGATTTATAGATTTGTTATTGGTGTGGACTCATGAATTTCTATCTTCTCCATGGTTCATCATTTGTTACTGTGTGTGATTATTTTGGTACTCACGTTTTCTCAGATTTGGCCAGTGAGAGTTCGTTCAAACCAGCTTCTGGGTCCTTGGGACGTGCGCCCATCATTTTTTGAGCATTTCCTTTTTTTCTCACACAATATCTCTGGCTCCTCTAGGACCTCCCCTGGCCCAGCCATAGAATTACTCATTTCTCAGACAAGCCCTGGTTCCTTTACTTGGGCACGGTATTGAGGAACGAGATTCGGGCACCTGGGCACCACTTGGGTGTTTTATGTGCAGGTGATTTATTCATGGAGTGTTTTTAGGAAAAACCTGCCAGGGAGGGAGGGGAACAGGAGCAGGAGGGGAGGAGGCTGAGTAAGGGTGTGCTGCAGGGCTTGTCCTGCTTTGGAGGCAAGGGAGCTGGGCTTTGTGATGCCTGTCAGCCCAAGCCCGCTGCAGGGGTAGGGAGAGGGGACCTCGAGAAGGAAAACCGCCAAGTGCTCCCATGCCCCAGGGCAGTGCTGGGAAGGTTGCAGGTGTGATGTTTCAGGTTCTCTCCTCCAGGAGGCACCTGTGTTCCCCGCCACGGGAGGGACACCAGCTCCATCCTAAAAATAACTTATGTGAGTCTGTTAGGAACCTTAGTTTGGGTAGTGAGAGCTTGGATCAGGTAGGCAGGTCAGGTAGGAAGGGGTAGGCAGGTCAGGTAGGATGTGTGTACTGCGTCCAGGTGTAAAGTATCTCGGGGTTGTGGTAAAAAAGTTTAAATATACCTAACATATGCCAAATTGCTTTTGTTTTTGTTTTTCCTCTAGGCCATTTGACATGCTGTTCCTTCTTTTTGGAATTTTTCCCTTTCTGCCCCACCCCCACACCTGTCTAAGTCTTGTTCATTTTTTTAAAAAAATCAGTTTCAGAGGATGCTTTCCCTGATGGTTACCACCCTCCAGTCTTTTGCAAATTTTTTTTTTTTAATATTTGGAATTTTAAAAACCACCAAAATTTCAAATAATCTGGGTATGGAGTTTCTTTCATTCTAATCTAGAGTTTTTTCCTTGAGAAATAGAATGAAACCTATAGACGGGGTATGTCTATATGTATCATATAACTTGAGAGATGAAGGAAAATCTGATGTGAAAATGGGAATATTTACTTGCGTGGTGACCAGTAAATGTCTTTCATATGGTGCCATATCTTTAACTATATTAGCGAAAGGATGATTAGAAAGGATAGGCCAGTTATTACACGTAGACTGCAAGACATTCTCCACCAGCCCCAGGAGGCACTGTACTGTTATGCAGTTAGCACCGAATTGAATTTGGGAATGAGTAGGACTGACTTGTTTCAGACTTTGCCAGTAACCTCAGGTCCTTTAAGAATTCTGAACGGCATAATCTGAGATTTGAGGATGAGGGGCAGGGAGAGTAAGATGTATCAGCAGCTGAGGCTGCTTCAAGCCTTAAAGTTGTATGTTTTTAAATACTTCCAGCTGGTCTCAAGGGGTTCTTGACTCAGCACAGAAAGTTCATGTTTCATTGACTCGATTAGTATGGTTATTTATCTCTAAGGGTGTTAATGCTGTATTTGTAGGCATCGCTAGGTGTATAGATGTCAAAAATGCAAGTACCTTAGACTTGATAGAAGTGGGCCACACAAAATGTGCCCAAATAAGAACGTTGATTCCCAAATTAACCTTCTCCCCCCACCAGCCCCCATTATACTTTTACATTTGTAAGTAAAGAGATTGAGGGAAAACATTTTTAAGAACGTGGTGTTTACTATCCTGCATTGTGTTTTTGCTAAAGAACTGTTACTGGGAGGTTTTCCAGATTAAAGGATTTGTTAATTAACTAAATATGATTAATTGAAAGACAGAGTTTTAAATGTTTATGCTGCAGAATAAGGTACATCAGTGTATAAACAATCCTTAGCATGTTGCTTGGTACATAGTAGGTGCCTGATAAATGTTTAACAGAATGAATATCGAATGAATGAATATTTTTTTTTCAACTATTTGTTAGTATAATGATTATCAAATGTAGAAATTTAAATACATGTGTCATTTATTAAATAGTTTTATTGCATGTTTACCATATGCTAGGAGTTAGAGGGAGTTATGGAGGTTAATGAGACATGTTCTCTGACCTCATTCTACTTAAGTTTCGTGCAGTGTTTTTTTTTTAATTTTTTTTTTTTTTTTATATCTTCCAGTCACTTAGGCTGGGCAGCCTGGTGAGGGAAGGGGTCTTGGGCTATGCCCCTTAACCCTTGGGTGTCTGGCATGATACGCCCGTTTTCTTTCTTTTTTAAAATTTATTTATTTTATTTATTTTTAAAATTTTTGGCTGCGTTGGGTCTTCGTTGCTGCGCGCGGGCCTTCGCTAGTTGTGGTGAGCGGGCGCTACTCTTTGTTGCGGTGCGGTGGCTTCTCTTGTTGCAGAGCACGGGCTCTAGGCGCACGGGCTCAGTAGTGGTGGCTTGCAGGCTCTAGAGCGCATGCTCAGTAGTTGTGGCTCACGGGCTTAGTTGCTCCGCGGCATGTGGGATCTTCCCGGACCAGGGCTCGAACCCTTGTCCCCTGAATTGGCAGGTGGATTCCCAACCACTGTGCCACCAGGGAAGCCCCGTGCAGTGGTTCTTAATCTAGAATCTGATATTCGAATTATTTGGGGAGCTTTTAAAAATACCAATGCCTGGGTGTTACCCCAGCATCTCTGTTTTAACTGGTCTAGGGTGGGACCCAGAATCACAATTTTTAAAAGCCCTCTCAGGTGTGGCTGTTAGATGCAGCCAGAATTGAAAACTTCTGGTACCAAACCCTGTCTTAGTCTGCTTGGGCTGCCGTAATAACATTCCATAGACTCGGTGGCTTAAACAGTGAACATTTATTTTCTCGCAGTTTGGGAGGCTGGGAGCCCGAAGTCCAGGTGCGGACCGATTTGGCTACTGGTTCTTCCCCTTCTTTACAAGGCCACCTATCAGATTAGGGCCCTACCCATATGAGCTCATTTAACTTTAATCACCTCTCCAACTACAGTCATTTTGGGTTTAGGGCTTCGACATGAAAATGGTGGTGGTGGGGACACAGTTCAGTCCGTAGCAACCATTGATCTAGCAGGAGAAGATTTCGTAGGTAGTGTGCTGTGCTGTGTTCTAAGTCCACGTGTGATTAGAGCCATAGCGTTTGTGCATGAAACACCGTGGGGTTAGAGGGTGGAGAATTCGCTTTCAGGTGCTGGGGTCAGGGAGCACTTTGGGTAGACCAAGAGTTGAGTGTGATGTTAAATAAGTAAACTTTGATAAGGAAATAAGAGGTAGGAGATGGAAAATAAAGACAGAAGATTGAGCTTGAGTTTGACTTGACTAGTGATTTGCTGGGTGGTGATGCAAGATTGCTTTGAGCTATGTAAACCTCAGGTTCATAACGCCTGCTCCTGCCTGTGATGGTGTTTGTAAAATGATCCCTTCTACCACCACTTTTTCCTTCCTTCTGAAAATATTTATTGTGCTTTTTCTGTGTACTATATAAATCCAAGCTGACTTTTTTTTTTTAAGCTAAGAAGGATAATATAACCACTGGGGTGGCAGAATAAGGATTTAAACTATAGAAATTTTAAGTTGAAATTCTGATGCTGGTGGGACTTGGGAATTACTAACAGATACTTGAAAATGTGGGCCGAGTAGATTTGGAGATGTAGACAAGCAATGAGAACACAGCATAAAAAGTACCATTTTTAAGGTGGAGCCTTGTGGGATTGCCGCGGGAGGAATAGGAGCAGAGCTTACCTAGAGAGTGTTTATACTTTTTTCAGTATTACCATAGTTCAGAATATTTTTGAGGCTCCTTTAGAATTTGCCTTCAGCCTCTACAGTACACATATCTTAATATCTTAATTATTTATCTTAATATCCTCATTTTGGTAAATTTTTGTTCTGAAGGTGAACTTGAATTTCAGCCAAGGTTAGCCAGAGGCAGTCTGGTGAAGGTGGTAGGAAGAAAGTTGTATTGTGGAACTGGTTTTAACTCAGAACTCAGACTGGCTCTGAAGGCCATCCTGAGAAAGATGTGAGTGATTTGAGCAAGGGTTGAATCTTTGAAATAAGTGAATAAGGTCTCAATATAAAAATAATTCCCTTGCTGTGTTATCAAAGTGGTCCATGTGTTTTGTTAAATTTTATGAACTCTTACAAGATGGAGGGGAAGAACTGGTCGAGCTAGTGTGGCCAGAGGCATTGAGAAGCATTCGTAAGGATGCAAGTAGCCCACTGTGTTCCAGACGGACACCGGAGGGAAAATAAATCAGGAGTGTGTTGCTGGGAGGTCCAGGCATGCTGTCATTTATTCCTTCTGTTTCCCGTAATAACACGGCTGATTTTCTATTAGATATCAATGGGAAATTGTGCTTGTAGCAAAAGACAGTCTTGAAGTTTTACCAAATAAAGTAAATGTGAAGCCTTTTCATTTAAGACATTATGGCCACAATGGAGATTGCAGTACTTTTCTAAAATTGGCATGTCTTCTTGCATAAGTCGATTTCCTGCTTTGGTATACTTTTAGTCTTGTCCCTTTCTGGCCTCATCTTGGTTAAAGCAATGTGGGTGGAAGAGGAAGTTTTCACACCTAGCAATCTGCAGAATCTGAGGTCCAAGAAATAGGTGCTTTGGGGAAATGGGCACATGTGGTGTGAACGAGGTGGTTACTACCAGAGGAAGCTGATAGGACAGAGGAGTACAAATGTAGCACAATGATTGTGGGAAGTCCGTGGTGTGTGACCCAGAAGCAGAGCAGAAATAGGCACATCTGCTTCATTGATGTGCTTTCTGGGTTTTGTAAGTTTGAGCTTATAAAAAGATTCTGTTGTCACTGACTGACCTGATATTTGATGTTTATTCTCTGTGAAGGTACTTTTCAGCCAACTGACAAATCAGTCCTTTTGCTTTTTTTTTTTTTTTAAATAATTTTCTTCATGGTCAGAATCATTTAGCTTTACTTTCTGATCAAGAAATGTGAAGTTTTGAATTTTGCTTGTTCAAAACGATGCTTCTGAAACCAACAATCTTCTTGTTCAAGGGTTCTTTCAGGCTTCACCGTGACTTTGGAAGCTCACGGGACCTTGTTTGCTGAAGTCCCCTGAAATAGGCCACTGCCCCAGGTGAGGGGTCGGGTTGTGGAAGAAGATTTGGGGCCAGCCCTTTTATCAGAGGCCTGGGTTATTTCCCCTCTGTGAGTCTCCATGTTTTTATGTGCAAAACAGAATCCAAATACTTAACCTGAGGGGGCTTTAAGAAGACTAAAGGGTGTTCCTGGCCTTCATCTTGAGGTTTCATAGCCAGAGGCTGCTGGACTGTTGGGAGGAAAATCTTTCCTGCTATGGATTTTCTTTGTTTTGTTGATTCAAGTGTGGCTTGAAGGGAAGACAGTGGGAAAGGGACACTGATCTTCCCTGTGTTCGTTTTCCCAGTCTCCGTACCCCTGCCCGCCCACCCCTTCTTCACATTACACTGTTGCTGTAGAAGTGGGTATGACCGAGCTGGCAGACACAGGGAAGTCTGGTTGGGGCATCAGTGTCTTTGAGCACTGAGACCGGAGTCCTCCTGGGCTCCTGGTGTGAAGCACGCAGTGCAAAGGTACCAGTGGAGAGCTCTGGTCCTGCTGTATTGTACACAATGCTGTCTGCCTGGGCCCTTCATTTGGAGACTCTTGGTAGCTGGTATAGAAGAGGGACTTAAAGTAGAAACCGTTGCTAATAAGAGCAGTTTTGCACATCTACTACAAGCATTTTTCTTATTTTTCCTCCAGAGTAAACAGTAGCATGGAAATGTCTGCGGGAACAAGTAAGTGCAACTAGGAGGTTCCAAAAAAGACAAAAAAGTGGCATTATCTAAATAACAATTAAATTAATTACATTAGAACATTTTCAGTGTTGAAAAGGTATTCCTTGCCCTTCCGGTGTCACTTCTTTCCAGTGGAAGATTCTGTGATGCTCTTGAGTTGCGTCACCGTTATCTTTGTGGATTCATGGCAAGTGCTGCTGTCATTTGCCTTGTAATTGAGGATGGCATGTTGCAGGAACACGTGAGCCCCAGAGCAAAGTCTGAACTAACAAAGTCAGCCAGTGAAAAAGGTGAAAATTGACTTTCAGGTGATGATAGAATGTTGAGAAGTTAGAGCTTTGGAAATTTTCCCCAGTGGTGTTATCCTGATTCTCCATCTCAGTATAAATTCATGTGACTATAGAGTAGCAAATTCTCAAAATTTGATTTTTTTTGTAGGCTTTGGTGCAAATGTATAACATATGCATCATATTGACATTGAGGGAATCACCCTGTAATTTTGTGAATAAAAACTGCCATATCTATAATATTTGTAGTGTTGAAGGAAACTTTGAAATATGTATAAAATCATAATTAATTAAAAATTGACATTTAATGATCGGTATGCTACCAAGTGGTATCAGAATTAATTATAAATTTTTAAGTCTGGTTTGTTTTTCTTTTTTTTTTTTTTTTTTGGGCTGCATGGCATGCAGGATCTTAGTTCTCTGATCAGGGATAGAACCTGTGCCCCCTGCAGCAGAAGCGCAGAGTCCTAACCGCTGGACCTCCAGGGAATTCTCAAGTCTGTTATTTCTGATTTAACACCAAGAGTGTAGAAAATCTAAATAAATATTTATATGATTCTAGAATTTTCTTTGCCATAGGAGGTTTTAGAAGAACGATCAGAACGAGTTCTTGCAAGCCATTTAAAAAATGTTTCCGGAGGAATATTATAACCTAGAATTTATAATGTAGGTAAATTTAGGTAATCAATATTATAATTTACTTATGGAAAAAATGGTTCAGTACCACAAAGCTATGTCTTTATTCAGGGAGCTAATTTAAAAAATTAGTGCTTTATCTAAGACCACTGCAAGATGTGTAGAGAAAGAGTGGATTCATCAGGACACATTATAGGTGAGTTGTATAGATTAAAGCTGTATGAGTGAAAGGAAGAGATCACATTCTGAAATTGATTATATAAAGTAGATCAGCATATCACAGTATTTCTTCTAATCTGTTCAGTAATAATACTGTTAATTACTGATGCCTAAATATGGTTTGCACTATAGACAAGGAGAAAAGAAGTGTGTGGAGACTGCCCCAGTTTTATTGTCTTCCCTCCAAATAGATACCAGCTTTCCACTCACAGGATGTGTCACAGACACTTCAAATTCAGCTTGTCTACCCTGAATCACCCTCCCACCTGGGGTTTCTTTTGTCTCCCTGTCTCAGTGAGTGGTCACATCATTTCATTTGGAGCCAGAAAACTGGGAAGCTCTCCTTGACTCATCCTGGTTCCTTAGTCCCCTCAGGTCCCACCACTCCTCCAGAGCCTCCCTCTCAATCTGTCCTTTTTTCTCCACCCATACTTGCAGTTCCTTCTGTATGCTAGTGTTCTTTTTCTCATCTTATAGCAGCTCTGGCAAAGCTAAGGAAAAGAGAAGGCATAAATCAATAGTGTAGGCCAGAGTTCAGCAATCTATACCCTGGGCAGAATCTGGTAAGGCCTGTAGGCTGTGAATGGTTAGTAACATTTTCAAAGGGTTGTTAAAAATAAATAAATAAATAAAAGGAGTATACATGACTGAGATGGTTTGTAGCCTACAAAGCTTGAAGTATTTACACTCTGGTCCTTAACAGAAAAAGTTTGCTGACCCCCTGGCATAGGTAGTGAAAATTGGGATACAGTTATAGGTGTAGTAAAGAGGAAAAAGTCATGTGAACGTCTTCATATCATTATTTTGAAATTTTAGATGAAATGGATAGTTTCCTTGAGAAATACAAACTTACTAAAAACTGCAGCTGACTCAAGAATAAATAGAAAGCCCTTAGAAAATTGGATCAGTAGTTAAAACTCTCTTTGTGTCTATCTCCCACACACATACATACTCCCAAACCCTGACTAAACCAGGTACACACACACATATACACATATACATGGCAGGATATTGGCTTATGTGATTGACTGTTGGGCAGGTCTGAAATGTGTAGGGCAGGGTGTCAGGAAGGGCAGCCCTGGAACTCTTGGTCATGAGCCAAAGCTGTGGTCTGCAGGTGGAATTCTTCAGGAAAATCTCAGGTGCGCTCTGAAGACTTTTCAACAGATTGAATCAGGCCCACTCAGATTTTCTAGGATGATCTCCCTAAAGTCAACTGATTAAAGACGTTAATCACATCTGCAAAATACCTTCCCAGCAACAGCTGGATTAGTGTTTGTGTGAATACCTGGGGACTAGCACCTCACCAAATTGACCCATAAAGCTGACCATCACGGGTGGTTTCTACCAAACTTTCAAAGGACTGGTAATAATCTTGATTTTTATACAAAGGGGTCCAGAGAATACAAAACGAAGTCCCTAACGTATTATTTGAATAATGTGACTTTGATACCAAAACAACACAAAGATAGGAGAGTAAAGTCACAGGCAGATCTCAACATGAAGATAACTTCAAAGATTCTAAGCAAAATTTGAGCACTCAAGACAGGTGCTGCTGGTTACTACTCACTGTTCTTCTAAAAGACATAGACAGAATTGAAAAAGAAAGGTACAGAGCTTTCCTGATGATTGTCTATATAGAAATTGGAGGACTTCCCTGGTGGCGCAGTGGTTAAGAATCCGCCTGCCAATGCAGGGGAAACAGGTTTGAGCCCTGGTCCGGGAAGATCCCACGTGCTGCAGAGCAACTAAGCCCATGCGCCACAACTACTGAGCCACAACTACTGAAGCCCGCACGCCTAGAGACCACGCACCACAACGAAGAGTAGCCCTTGCTTGCCGCAACTAGATAAAGCCCGCGAGCAGCAATGAAGACCCAACGCAGCCAAAAATTAATAAATAAATAAATAAATTTATATAAAAAAAAAGAAATTGGAAGAGAATCTATTGGCAGAGTATTAGAATTAATGAGAATTAAGTAAGGTTGTATTGGTTATAAGGACAATATAAAAAATTTAGTTGAACCTACATACCAGCAATAAATAATTACATATTATTTATGAAAAGATACCTTTCCTGATAGAAATAGATCTAATAAAAGATGAATAGTATCTTGAAGGAGAAAGTTATAAAACTTCTTGTCTACTTAATTATTTAATTTCTGATAGTGAACGTGTTAAAATCACCCACTGTGAGTATAGGTTTGTATCATGTTTTAAAGTTAACATATTATCAATTGAAGTAAAATATATATACAGTGAAATTTACAGATTGTGAGTTTTGATAAATGCATATGCCCCAAACAGGACATCCCTCAGAGAATATCCGTCTCAATGCCCATGGATAACTAGTGTTCTGATTTTTATCATTGTAGATTAGTTTTGCATGTTCTTGAATCCTATGGTATGTACTCTTGTGTCTGGCTTCTTTTTCTCAACAGAATTTTTGAGATTCACCCAAGTTGAGTAAGCCAGTAGTTCATCCTTTTGTAGTGCTAAGTAGTATTCAGTGGACATTTAGGTTGTTTCCAGTTTGGGGCTATCATGAATAATGCTTCTATAAACTGACTTGTACAGGTTGTTTTCTGGACATATATTTTCGTTTATCTTGGGTAAATGAATACCTAGGGAGTGGAAAATAGGCTGGGTGTATATTTAACTTTATAACTTAATAAGCAGTTTTCCAAAGAAGTTTATCATCTCACACTCCCGCCTGCATGTATGAAAGTTCCAGTTGCTCCATGTTTCTTCCTTACATTTGGTGTCATTAGTGTTTTTCATTTTAGTCATTCTGGTGGGTGTGAAATGACATCATAGGTTTCATTTGCATTTTCTTAATGGCTAATGATTTTGAGCACCTTTTCACGTATATATTTACAGTTTTGTGTATCTTCTTTTTGAAGTGTCCACTATAGCCTTTTGCCTCTTTTTTTATTGGGTTGTTTGTATTTTTGTTATTGATAGGAGTTTTTTAATATATTCTAGCGTCAAGTCCTTTGTCAGATACATATATTTTGCCCATTTCTAATTGGATTGTTTTCTTATGGTTGAGGGTAAGCAAGTCTGAATATTCTGCAAATACATAAAGATCTTCTCCTATGATTTCTTCTAGAAGTTTTTTTTCCTTAACTTTTTATTTTGAAATAATTACAGACTCACAGAAGTTATAAAAAATACTAATGTGTAGAGTCTCTTGTGCCCTTCACCCTGCTTCCTCCAACAGTGAAATCTTATGTAACTGTAGTACAAATATCAAAAGCAGGAAACTTGACGTTGGTACAATACTGTTAACTAGACAGTAGACCTTTTCGGTTTTCACCAGTTTTTATATACATGCATATGTTTGTGTGTATGGTTCTATGCAGTTTTACTCCATGTTCCTGTTCTTAAAGGGAAAGCATTCAGTCTTTTACCATTAAGTATGATGTTAGCTATAGATTATTTGCAGATTCTTTGTTAGATTGAAGAAGTTCCTTTCTAGTCCTAGTTTACTGAGTTTTGTTTGTTCATTTTTAATGAATAGTGTTGAATTTTATGTGTTTTTTTCTGCGTCAGTTGATGTGATCTTACGGCTTTCCTTTTTAACACTGTTAATATGATAGATCACATTGATTGTTTTTCAAATAGTGAACCAATCTTGCATCCTTGGAATAAAGCTCACTTGGTGTGGTGTATTTTTCTTTTTATATATTGCCAGATTTGATTTGCTAATATTTTGTTGAGGATTTTTGCATCTGTATTCATGAAGGATATTAGGTTTTTTTTTTTTTAATATTGCTTTGCTTTTGGTATCTGAGTAATGCTGCCCTAATAAAATGTGGTGGATTCAACCAACTGCCATTGTGTAATACTGTAGTACCCATGTACTGGAAAAAGTCTGCATATAAGTGGACCCTCACAGTTCAAACCCTTGTTGTTCAAGGGTCAACTGTATTGGTTTGAGACTTTAAATATGAGCATTTATTGCTATATATTTCCCTATAAGCACTGCTTCAGCTTTGTCTTACAAATTTTGATATGTTATGCTTTCATTTTTATTCAGGTCAGTGTATTCTTTTACTTCCTCTTTTGACTTATGAATTATTTAGAAGTGTGTCATTTAATTTCCAGGTGTCAGGAGGTTTTCCTGCTATCTTTCTGTTACTACTGTCTAGTTAACTCCATTCCATTTGATTTATCTGTAGGGTTTCTGTATTTATTTCTTAGTTTTTTTAAGTGGTTGTTCTAAAGATTACATTATGCATACATAGTTTATCACAGTCTACTAGCATCAACATTTTATCTTTCAAATAGAATGTAGATATCTTACTACCACCAAAGTTGCTTTATCCTCTTTCCTTTATCATGAAGTCATCTTTAATATTATCTCTATATACATTGAGAATGCTATAATTTTTGCTTCTGTCAAAAGTAATTTTTAAAATTCAAGAAAAGAATAGTTTATTACATTTATCCTTTGTGTTGCCCTTTCTTCATTCCTGTTGTTCTGAGTTTCCTTTTGTTAATATTTCCTTCCTGTCTGAATAACTTCCTCTAGCCATTCTTTTACAGCAGGTCTGCTGGCAAGAAACTACCTTAGCTTCCTTTCCTCTGAGTTATCTTTATTTTGTCTTCAATCCTGAAAAACATTTTTTCTGGTTATAGAATTTTTGATTGACCGGTCTTTTCTTTTAGTATTCAAAAATACTGTGACACTTCCTTCTGGTCTCTGTGGTTTCTGAAGAGAAAGCCTTTGTCTTTTGAATTTTTGTTCCACTATATTTCTCTCTGATGCCTTGAAGATTTTTTTTTTTTAATTTTAGTATACAGCAGTTTCTTATTAGTCATCAATTTTATACACATCAGTGTATACATGTCAGTCCCAATCGCCCAATTCAGCACACCACCATCCCCTCCCCACCGCGGCTTTCCTCCCTTGGTGTCCATACCTTTGTTCTCTACATCTGTGTCTCAACTTCTGCCCTGCACCTTGAAGATTTTTCTTTCTCATTTTCCGAAGTATGATTATGATTTGTCTGGGTGTGTATTTCTTTCGGTTTTTAACTGTTTTCTTGAATTGATAGTTTTTTGTCTTTTGACTAGTTTGGAAAGGTGTCAGTCATTTCTTCAAATATTTTTTCAGCCCTGCATTCTTTTTACCTCTTTTTCTGAGACTGTGGTAAAATCAATGTTAGATCTTTTCTTCTTGTCTTGCAGGTTCCTGAGCCCCAGTTCATTTTTTAAAAAGCCATTTTCTATTTTATAGATTGGAAAGTTATTATTGAATTATTTTCTAGTCCTCTGACTTTTTATTATGCCATTTCCATTTGATTTTTGTATATTAATCTTGTATCTGGAAGCCTTGCTAAACTCACATACTAGTTCTAGTAACTTTTTGTAGATTCTATTGGATTTTCTATATAGACGCTTATATGATCTTTGAGTAACTATGGTTTTATTTTTTCCTTTTCAATCTGGAAGCCTTTTATTTTTCTTGCCTTATTGCACTGGCTAGAACTTCCAGTATAATGCTGAATAGAAATGGTAAGAGCAGACTTCTTTATCTTTTGTTCCCTGTTTTAGGAGGAAAACATTCAGTGTTTCACCATTAAATATGATATCAGCAGTGGGTTTTTCTTTAGATGCTGTTTATCCTGTTGAGGAAGTTTCCTTCTGTTCCTGCTTTACTGAGGGTTTTAATTAGGAATGGATATTAGGTTTTTGTCAAATGTATTTTCTGTGGCTTGTTGTCATAACCATGTGTCTTTCCTTCTTTAGTTTTTTAATATGATGAATTACATTTCTTGACTTTTGAATATTAAATGAAGCTTGCAATCCTGGGATAGACCCCACCTAGTCATGAAGTATTATCCTTTTTTGTATTGCTGAATTCAATTTGCTCATCTTTTGTAAAGAGTTTTACATCTGTATTCATGATGGGATATTGGACTGTAGTTTTCTTGTAATGTCTTTATCTGGTTTTGATATCAGGGTAATGCTGGCTGCAGAGCAGTTTGCTGAAGGAGTTTGTATGGAATTGATATTATTTCTTTCTTAAATGTTTGGCCACATTCACCAGTGGGGCTCTCTGGGTCTGGAATTGTTTTGTGAGAAAGCTTTTGACTACAGATTCAATTTTCTTAATAGATATAAGGCTATGCTGGTTATATGTCCTTTTGAGTTAGGTTTGGTTATTTGTGTTTTTTCAAGGAATTTGTCCACTTCATCTTTGTTGTCAAATTTATTGACCTACATTTAAAAATCACTTAAATACATTATTATTATATAAAAATGTGTATCATTTCTGATCTTTGTGACCTCCCTTTTTTCCTGGCAAGGTGGTTTATCAGTTTTAATAATGTTTTCAAAGAACCAGTTGTGGTTTCATTGCTTTTCTCTATCATTTTGCTTGTTTGTTTTGGTTTCTATTTCATTGATTTATGCTTAGATCTTTATTATTTCTTTTCTTTGCTTTGTGTTTATTCTTTTTCTAATTTCTCAAGGTGGAAGATTAAGTCATTGATTTAAGACCATCCTTTTTTTCCAATGTAAACTTTTAGTGCTATAAATTTTTCTATCAGTACTGTTTTAGCTGCATCACACAAATTTTGATATGTTATATTTTCTTTCATTTCAAAATACGTTCTAATTTCTCTTTTCATTTCTTCCTAGACCCATAGGTTATTTTAAAGTGTGTTATTTAGTGTCAAGAGATCCTTTTGTTACTGATTTCTACTTTAAATACACTGGTGTCAGGGAACATACTTTGTATGATTTGAATTCTTTTACACTTATTAAGATTTGTTTCATAGCCCAGACTATAGTTTATCTTGGTAAATATTCAGCTGTTATTGAGTGGAGTATTCTATAAACATTAGGTCAAGTTAGTTGATAATGTTGTTCAAGTACTCTACAGTTTTAACATGTAAATTTAAATGTATGTTTTCTAATATGCCTTATATATTTACACTTGTACATCATGGATTCATTTTATTTGATCAGAATATATTCTCTGTTACTTCTTGTGGCAGATTTTATTTTACAAAGAAGGTTACAACAGTATCTTCCCTCCCTCAGGCTCCGTGTGATGTGGCCCTCCCTCCACTGGAGTGTAGGCTGAGCCCAGTGACTTGAAATCAACATAAGGTAGCGGGAACAAGGCTGCACGGCTTCCACGACAGGCTCAGAAAAGGCCACTTACCCGCTGTACCCTGTGTAGGTGATTTGGCCTTTCCAGTCCGCATATCAGATAAATATGTGAAGAAAGAAGTCTTCTTGGCAGTAAATCCTCCAGCCCCAGCTTTTGCGGCTGTTGAAGTCAGGGCCTGTGGCTGGAGTCTTCCCAGATGAGCCCCAGACACAGAAGCAGAGGAGTCACTTCTGCTCTACCTGCCTGAACTCCTGCCCATGGGCTCCCTGTGCATACAGAAGGGTTCTTGTTTTCCATCACCACATTGGATTAGTGGCTTGGTTTGTCACACTATGATAAAGATCACTTCTTTTTCGGTGGGGTTGAAAGAGATAAACTTTTCAGTTCCTACATATCTGAAAATATCTTTAATTTCACTCTTAATTGGCTCTGGAATTCTTGGATATAAAGTAATTCTTTTTCAGAACTTTGATGTTATTTCGTCATTATCTTCTTGCATCCACGTCTTGCCCATGAAACACGATGTAAATCTGGTCCTTGTTCCTCTGTGTGGTGAATTTTTTTTTCCCTTTTGAAGCTTTTAGGATTTTTGAGCTTCAGATATTTCATCAAAGTGCACTTAGGTGACCTATGATTTGTTTCTTTCTGAGGACTCATGTCTTTTTATTTGCTTCAGTATATTACATTTATTTGAAAATTTTATTTTCTTTACTCTTTTCAGCCTCTTAGGGGTTGTTTACTTCTTGATTAATTACAGTTGGGTTCTCCCTTTCACTGTGTTGTCCTTCAACAAATTTAGGTAATTCTTGGCTGTTTGGTTGTTGCTGATTTGTTTGCTTTTTGAGATGCCTTCTTACCCTCTCTACAAATACTGTATCACTTCATAGCTGCATCCAAAGGTTGTTGGGAACCAGGGAAAGCTTAGGGGGTTCCTGGTCGTAAGTGTCACTAGATAGATACTGAGAGACTTTCTGATCTTTTGGAGATAAGTGCCTGTATTTACTTATTTTACCTGTGGTCTGAAGGCAGCAGAAGAGTGACCTCCTTTGGCTCCTGCTGCAGTATTTCGACCACTAATGCTTTGGTTTCCTCTAGGGATGTCTCCTTCTCCCCGTTTCTGCTGCTTCAGAGCGTGGAGCATGCCTCCTACTTTTGGTATCAGTTTTTTTCCTGGGAAAAAACTCTGGGGATAAGATTGCCTCCTTTAATCTGATCTCATCTGCCTTTTGCCTTTCAGAATTCCTGATCATTTGGAGGATACTTACCCCTTTGGATTTTAGGGTTCTCTAGGAATTTGAGGAGCAGGTGGGAGTTTGGAGCCAGGTGCTCCGGCTGCTGTTAGTCTAACTGAGGTAGTTCTATTTAAAGTGCACAGAAACCTCCTGTAGTTTGTTTTTCTATGCACACGAGTTCTACTTTTTCTTCTTCTGCCAGCTCTTTCTTAAGCTACTCTTGTTACTGGGTAGAGAAACTATTCACATGTCTCTTAATCTTGGATCTCTTCATCTATCCTTGGGTCTCAGTACTGTATGGCTAAAAATCCTCTTTTTGTGGATTATATGAATTAAAAAATTATAACACTTTATGACTTTAATTTTGCCAAGACTACATGGAATGTGTTATCAAATAAAAGTGTTGCAACATAGTTTGCAGAATGTTTTAGAAAGATGTTGCCTACACCCTCACATTTTTTTCTTTTGTATATAAAACAATATTTAGAATGATTTTCAGAGACTAAAGAATCACAATTTCATGAGGTCATAGAAGAGTCACTTTTTAATATATTTGCATAGGCTTTTAAGTAGACCAGAGTGCTTATTTTTCCCCTAAACTGGTGATTTACCTGAGACTTTACTATATTAAAGGAAGATCTTTTTTTTTTTTTTCAGAGCAGCATCTCAGACATGTCGAAAAAGATGTTTTGATCCCCAAAATAATGAGAGAAAAGGCCCGAGAGAGATGTTCTGAACAAGTTGAAGGTAAGATTCAAATATTCTTATGAAGATCAAATACGTTGTTTATAACATGATCTGAATTTAATCCTTAGCCTTGGAATCAAGTAGTCAATGAATTAATATGTATGAATTGCTTCTTACCCTTTCACTCAGATACCAGTATTTCAGCTTTCAGAACTTCCAGGCAGTGTTCAATTCATTTACAATTGAAAAATATTCTCCCAAATTCCTAGTAAAAAACATTTTTTCCCAGATGTACAGTTATATAGAGAGAAAAACTTGTATTCGTATTTTGGAGAAACAAGTTATTCTGGTGATTCTGATAGGGAAAGAAGAAACATCAAAGGTAATGTGTGCCTGTTTTTCCTCTATCAACATATTCATATAGGAATATAGTCTAAGATGATTTTCTTTGGCGTCGTTGTCTATTACTGAATTGTTAATGGAATCTCAGTAGTACTTACAAGTCTTTTTTAAAATTTTTCTATATTTTACATTTCTGAGCAGAAGATATTTATGTAAATGCATGTGCTAGGCACCCACATATGCATGTATTCTTTGAAAAATGTTTTTAATATAAAATATGCCTGTATTCTATAAATCTAGAGATATATTGATTAATATGTAATATTATAGTGAAAAATATAAACAAAGGCATAGAAGATGAAAAATGAGGCCATAAATGATGGGTAATTAGAAAAGCAGATAGCAGTATTATTGTAGAAATGTCTTTTAATAAAAATCTTCCTCTTGGAATGCCCATGGCAAAGAAACAGTGGTAATACTGTGCTGACGTGGACTGTTTTCCCGGCATCCCTTGTAGCCTTCGTTGAGGGACCACAGTAGTGCTTAGTGGGGCTGATGGGCTGCAGTCACCTGCAAGTTTCTCTGCGGGAAGCCAGGCTGTGTCAGCTGTAGTTTGGGGACTGTGTCAGTAACATTTGGGTGCTAGGCACATTTCTGTCCCTTAGATGCTATCTCCTTAGAGAATGATCTCTGGGACTGATGGACAAAGGCAATAAAAGAATAGTTCCTCAGAATTGACATTGTGTGATGGTCATTTCTTTTTCTTAAATGATTTATTATGAGCTATTCCCATTTTAAATCCACCTATAAAATTAAGTTTGAATTAAATCCATCTGTAAATAAATTTATTAACAAGTTATCAGTAATTTATTAGTATCATTTGATGGTCTTGCTTTCATTATGAATTAGTTGTATAATCAGAGCACCTTCCTTTCCCCCACCCCCAGATGTCAGGAGAAGTTACTCCATTGGCACCTGCAGGGAGGGTTCAGTGCACACCTGGCGTCAGCGGGTGTCATGCTGATGGTCTCAAGAGGTAACCCTCCACCTGCTTCATAGGACTTTAAAAAAATATCCTGATTCAGGTGAGGGAGGATAAAACTTAAAAATGGATAATAAAATTATAGGGTTTTGTAACACGTTATTCTGATATCTAGAATGAAAGAAAGCTAGATAATTCAATTATAGACTTCTTACATGATTCAGATGAAAATGTGAAATGGTCGAGTTTGGGTTTCAGAACTACCTTTGCTTTGCTCTTAGACAATGAAACTTTGTTTTTGGTCTTTGAAATGAAAGAAATAGAGTATAACTTTAAAATATTTGTGTTACACACCTATTACTTTGTAATGGTACAGAAAAGAAAATGTTTCGTTTTTGCTTCTTTATAAAAACTTAAGTTACTTAGGATGTTGACTTTTTTTTTTTTTTTTACCATACTTAAAATCTTCTGAAGACCGAAAGCATCTTAAAATTTGAGATCCATTTGAGTTATTTCAATGCATTTGTCCCTACTAGAACACGTTATAACAAATGATCTTTGAGTATTTGAATTTTTATAGATAATCATATATTGATTTTTTGTCAGGCCATATGGTCCAAAACAGTGTTTTAGAATCTAAAATTGATTATTTTATAAAAGAATGATCTTCCTGTTTAACCATGTGAATTAGGAGAGAACATAAACTGGCATTGCTCAAGTGGGAGCAGAACAGCTACATTTAAACTGAACAATAAGACAGAATTTAGAATCAGAACACTTCCATTGTGGTTTATTTACTATTTATAGCCTTCATTTTATTAAATAATTATAGGATTTTACATAAAAGCATTATGCATCCTAATTGTACAGTTCTTGAGTAAAGATACAGAAATTCTAATAAGTGATCTGATTTTCTGCTAAATGCCTGAAACATGATTATGTAGGAAAGCTTTTCTGTTTGATTTTTTTTTTTTTTTTTTCATGTCATTTCAACCTGGCTGATCATAAGAATTGGGTCAGGCTGCCAGCAACTTAGGTTTGTGAAGGGAATGGAACAGCTTTTCCAGTGACAAAGAGAAATGAAATCACTTTCAATGAAAAAAAAAGATGCCTCATTATAGTCACCAACAGCAGTTATTGACAGCTACACTTCCTATTAACAAGGAGCATTTAACTAAGAGTTTGGCTGTTGGATCTTTGGACTTGATCTAATTTGCTAGCATTAATTAGTTTCTTTTGAGCACAGACACTTGGTGCTCACAGCTATAGATTTGGAGGGCTAATTAGGATAGAAAATTGAACAGAATGGGGTAAGGCATTAACCTTCAACCATTACCAGCTGGGACACTGATAAAGACCACAGCATCCAAATGCTCCCTATTGATGTGAAGAGTACCCTAATGAATATCAATTTCAGCCAGGTTGCTATATTCTTACTAGTTCTCTCTTCATTATAAGTTTTAACCAGCTTCCCTGATCCCTTCATTATCTATATGTACACTATTGGGTTTTACTCTACACTGATTTAGTCTGCATTGCACATTTCACCTTATGTTTAAACACACTTAAAATTTGTCTTAAGTAGTGGATAATGTTTAGAATGTTTCATTGTTATATCCCCTGATACTTCTGAAATTTAACTTTTATCTATAATTACATGATTCTGATTCTACAGTTAATTTTTATGAAGTCATGGTAACTTTGCCATTTCCATGTAATGAAAATTATAACCTGAAACAAGAAAATCTCAGCTTTTGGGTGACAGTTAAGCAGTGTTTGTATTAAACTGGTGTCAACTTTAGAATCTTTGTCTTTATAAAATAGATTTTTTTTGTTTCCTTTTGAAGAGAAAAAGAATGCTCATCACTTTTTCCTTTATAACTTAGTTTTGATTTGATGAGTAAAGATGGCGTGACTTGGGGATCAGATACAGAATTGAGAATCTGTATCTCACTACTACGTAAACTTTCACAAGATTATAAACTCTGTTGGTAAAGCATACATCAAAAGAAAGGCAATTGAACAATGGATTTAAATAGAAAACTTCATAATGTTCTTCCTTTGCCAGTGGTATTAGTGGCAGTGAGTAGAGCCACTAAAATAAACGATCAAAGTAACACAATGAATGCTGAATACACTGGGAATGGAACGGAAGAAAAATTCTAGAATGGCCAGTCTCTGCCTTTCTCCCATCAGTCCCCCTACTTCCCAAAAGCCAAAACAGAAGTCCCCTTCCATCAAGTGTGATGGTGGAATCATTGCTGTTTCTTGAATCAGGGACTTACCAATGTGTGGTGTTTTAGGAGGATGGTTTGATGACCTCTGGAGGCTACTTCCCACTCTGTGACTTTTCCCATGCATTTGATTCTTCACTAATTTAATGATTTATATTTTCTATGTTAGGAATATTTTTAAAAATATTGTTTGTCATACATAATGGTAAAGTATGCATTCTAGTGCTATAAATTTTTTTTTTTCTGGAAATAGAGCCTTCATAAGAAAAAGAGTCACTGAATTGCTGTGTTTTGTAAAAATTCATTGGATTTCTTTGCTTTTTTGAAATGCATAATTGGCATTTGATATAACATCTCTATGCTGAGTAAAGAAGTTTGCCTTAAAAATAGGAAGAACCCTTTTTTCTTTTTGTTACGACAGATCAAGACCAGAAAAGTACTTTGACATCAGGGGTGGCCTGGAACTTTCTTTAACCTGGATATATTCTCCTACTCACTCCTTTCACCCCTTGGGCCTTCTTTTATCATATTTCAATGTTTCTTTTGTATCAGTGTTTTCTGTGGCAGTCTTTTTGATCTACTGGCCAATAGGTAGGATTGGTTCTAAAGGAATTGTATAAAGTATAAGGAAGCATGGATTGTTTATTTGACACATCACAGAACTGTCGTTAAATAACACAGAAGCTTAATAAAATGGCTGCCGTCTTTATCAGTCAAACACAACTGAAATATGTTATATTTTGCTAAGTTCCAAAGATGGATGAATTAACAAAAAAAGAAATTCAAATTAAGAATGCTTAGGATATTCTTTAGGATATTTGCAGGCAGAGAACTATCAAGACATCATTAAAACAAATTGGAGGGCTGCAGACTGTAAATGGTCAAAGTAATCAATCTTCTATCCAACTCTGTTACTTGAACCTGCCCAAAACTTTTCATTTGTTGTTTGAATTGTACATGTATTATCATATGTATTTTTGCCATTTAACCGGTTCACCAATGTTAAGTCACACTGAAGTAGAGATTCAACACATCTTTAGACTGGTTTGGATATGTTAGGAGGATAATATATAAAATCACAAAATATGAGTATCTTTTATGTATAAGAGTATGTTATATATTCTAAGAAATTTAAAGAGATTTAAGGCACAAGTCCTCTTCTTTGGACCTACACTGGACTGTGTCAGGGTCCCCAAGACCACCCCTGAGTTTGGTGATTTCCTACAAAGACTCATAGTACTAAGCATATAGTCAGACTGATGGCTAAGATTTATTAGAGCAAAACCAGCAAAGGGAAAAGGCACATGGGACGAAGTCCAGAGGAAACCAGGTGCAAGCTTCCTAGAGTTCTCTCCTGGTAGAGTCACTCAGCATGAGCTTAATTCCACCATGGCTGAATTGTGACAACGCGTGAAATGTTGTCTCGGGGGGAACTCGTTAGAGACTTGGTCCTCAGACTTTTAACTGGGAGTCGGTCACGTGGCAGCCTCTGCATAGTATGTACCAAAATTCCAGACTCCCAGAAGGAAAGCAGGTGTTGAACATAAACCACGTGGTTTACCCAGACAGTTTAGGCACAGTGAGCAGCTCTCATCAATTAGGGAATGGTGGGAACGCTCCCCAAATCCAGGTTCTGACGCCAGCTAAGGGCCAGCCTTGTAAGCAGGCCTTTCTAAGGAGAGCGGTGTCAGGCCTGCCATGGTAACTCTTTCCTGCACATGGACACAGTAAAAGTTATTATGTATTTAATAACTTTATAATACTTAATTAAATAATTATGTGTTCAATCAAAGTTATTATGTATGTCTGTTGGGCCTGATGTCATGCCAGTGGCATCATGAATAATAGACCTCTGTCAGTCACAAGTACAGATGAATGATTTTTAAAACAACTGAGCAAAGTATATGATATGGTCATTGCTCATTGACTTAGTAGTTCTTAGTTACATTTATTAATTCACACTTCTGTTGTAGGACTTAATGATTGTCTTGACTTATTGGTCTTGTTTCTGAATAATGGCAATTTTGTAATAAAATTATCTGTAATTGGACATTAGTACTCCTCTTGAATAAAATGGCTAGTTCTTCTTTCACAAAGAAAGGTGCAGTATGTTTTAGTTTTAGAAGTTAAGTTAAAATTTTTTTTTGAATTTTATTTTATTTATTTTTTTATACAACAGGTTCTTATTAGTTATCCATTTTATACATATTAGTGTATATATGTCAATCCCAATTTCCCAGTTCATCACCCACCCACCCCCCCACTTTCAGCTAAATCTTTAATTGACTAAATTAGCAGGGAATATTGTCAGAGCAGATGAATCTAGTGTTTTTAACAACTGATTTATGCAACTCATCTCTGAAGGTATAAGAGTGAAAAGTCTACATTTGAACACAAAACCAAAAAATTACATGGCTTGAAACTTAGAAATATTGTTAAAATGAGTATTATTAATAAAAATGTGAGTTATAACTTCTATCAGTATTAACAAGTTTGTATTATTTTCCTAGTTTCCTGGCTATTCAACTTCCAATTATTTTGCTGTAATAGACTTAAATCTTTTCATCTTATGAGCAATTAATCCAAAACTAAGTATCATCTTTAAACAGTACCATGCCCTTGTATATAAAATCTGAGTACGAGATCACACTTCATTTAAGCTATCTGATGATCCTTGAGTTGTGATTGGGATTCTAATCATAGCCTGTGACTGGTAAACTTCTTGCAAATACACACAAATAGTTATATTTTTACTAAATACATTCTTATAGAAATCTTGTATGTCTGTGGAGAATAAAGGGGAAGTTTGGTTTGTACAGAACCCTGGAATGCACTAGATTGGTAGGTTTAGAACTATTTAAAAAATAATCAGTTCTTTTTGGGATGAGGCTAGAATTTGTTTCAAACTGTAATGTCTAAAACAGATAAAAGCAGTATTTTTTGTTGTATTATTACAAGTTACTGATTTTGTTACATTTACAGAGTCAGTACATGAAAACAATTATTATTTTCAGGAAGCAAATTTGAAATCAGATGTTATAACAGTTGTTGCCTAGTATGTATCTCCCAGTTAATTTTTGTGGTTCAGTTTTTTGAGGGATGCAAAATATAGAGTAAATCCTAAATCACATAAGGAAGCAGTTCTAAATAGTAATGATTTCTTATGATTTACTCAGATTTTCAGAGTATTGTTCAATTAAATAGATATAATAGAAATTTTGTTCTGAGGCCCATAAGCAAGTTTTTCTGGCATCATATTTTATTATATTGGCTGTCTCCAATGTGTTAGCATTTGATAATACTATTTGCATATGTTTTAGTGTTGGTCAATTATTACATGACTAAAAATATATTTTTACAAAGCCAAAACGGAATTTTCAGATTCTCTTAGGCACTTGAATGGACCCTTAGGGTTATATGGAACGTGGTCATTCAAAACCATTTACTGAGTATTTCCCACTTAGTAGTCACCATTATATGAACAGTAAATAAAACAGACAAAGATATTTGCCATGAAAGCCCTTAGATTTCAGTGAAGGAGGGAGGTAAATATTGTTAAGTTATTATAAGTAAATATAAGTGACCTGGAGAATAATAAAGTTGGGTAAGGCAGTGGGGAGGGTGCTGGTGTTAGAAGGGGCTGCAGTTTTTAGTAGGTGGTCAGCATGGGTCTCACTAAGACGGTGACATTTGATCAGAATTCTTGTAGGAGGTGAAGGAGTGAGGTGCAGTATCTCTGGGAGGAATGATGTGAACAGGAGTAGCACGTGCAAAGATGCTGAGGCACTGGATGCGGCTGGCATGTTTGAGGAGCAACAGAAAGGTCCCTGTGGTTAGGGTGGGATGAGTGAGGAGGAGAGCGGGAAGTGAGCGTTCAGGAGGGTGACAGTGGATAGAATCAGGGTCTTGTGGGCACTGAGGAGCCAAATGAAAGGTAGTGATGGCTTAGAGCAGTGGAAGGAGACGGGGTCTGATCTGCGATGCGCTAGCATCACTTGCCGCTGCGTTAAGTGTAGATGGGATGGGGCAAGGGCAGACCAGGGACGCCAGTTTAGGGATGTGACTGTGATGGTCCAGCTGATAGAGGGTGGTGAAGTGGAGGGGTGGTAACGGTGGAGATGGTGAGAATGAGCGCACCCAGGGTGTATTTTGAAGACAGAGTTAAGAGAGAAAAAGACGACTCCCTGTTACTTGTCCTGAGCAAGTAATGGATGGAGTTGTGGTTAACAGAGATGGGGAAGCCTGTGTGTGGAGAAATTTTATTATTTTATTTTAGTTTTTGGCGATCGATAGATCAGGAGTCTAGTTCTGGACATGAACTTCGAGGTGTCTGGTAGACGTCTAAGTTTGAAGCCACTGTATTGGACGGTAGTAAAAATTCGTCACTCTTTTCAAGGGAGACAAAGGAGGCGAATGTTTATCCAATTGTGGTGGTTCTGGTATTTTTCTAATATTTTTGTGTAAGTGTCAATTCTCTTGGTGTGCGTTTGATACACGTCAATTTGGACAGTGATAAAGACTGACATTTTTGTTCCTTGGTTTTAAGGTTCCACCTGGACTACTTTCATTCCAGAATTAAATCATGATTACACTGATTTGTTAATTCATCAAACTGTCCTTCAGTACTGCTGGCTGCAGTATCTGGTGCTGGGTACCTGGTCTCACACCACAGTGAAGAGGCTAAATTAGCCATTTGTATAAAGTGACGAGTGGTCAAAGGCAGCAAATACCGTTTCTCTGTGCTGACTCTGATGAGTTGGAAGTGGCTGCCCAGCACACTGGTGCTGTGTCAGACATGAGTGGTGGATTTGGTAGGTGATGATATGCTTTGTCTAGTACTTGTCCTTTTGGCCTACGTGCTAGTTTATTTGTAGTTAACTGCTTTTTAGTTACGGATCTTGTTTGCTATGTATTATTTATCCCTGCCTTCACCTAGATTGAAAAGTTACTTTCTTCCAATAGCTTAAGCAGTTTTTATTATTCACTTCATTTTCTGGGAACACCTCTAATGCTGTTTTCTGTAACACTCTTTTTGGGGGCTGTAGCCCTAACATATATACACTGTAGACCATTCACTCATTAAAAATGTGGTCATACTCACATAGCATAATAATTTGAGGTACATGTTGAACTTAATGTTTATTTTTATAATTTATAAAACGACAATGAGGTATCACCTCACACCGGTCAGAATGGCCATTATCAAAAAATCTACAAACAATAAATGCTGGAGAGGGTGTGGAGAAAAGGAACCCTCTTGCACCGTTGGTGGGAATGTAAATTGATACAGCTACTATGGAGAACAGTATGGAGGTTCCTAAAAAAACTAAAAATAGAATTACCATATGACCCAGCAATCCCACTACTGGTTACATACCCGGAGAAGACCATAATTCAGAAAGACATGCACCCCAACGTTCATTGCTGCACTATTTATGATAGCCAGGTCATGGAAGCAACCTAAATGCCCATCGACAGATGAATGGATAAAGAT
This sequence comes from Eschrichtius robustus, assembly GCF_028021215.1. Taxonomy (NCBI): domain Eukaryota; kingdom Metazoa; phylum Chordata; class Mammalia; order Artiodactyla; family Eschrichtiidae; genus Eschrichtius; species Eschrichtius robustus. The sequence goes on along the minus strand of NC_090835.1, from coordinate 56,736,289 downwards.
GTGGTACATATATACAATGGAATATTACTCAGCCTTAAAAAGGAATGAAATTGGGTCATTTGTAGAGATGTGGATGGACCTGGAGACTGTCATACAGAGTGAAGTAAGTCAGAGAGGGAAAAACAAATATCGTATATTAACGCATACATGTGGAATCTAGAAAAATGGTACAGATGAACCTGTTTGCGAGGCAGAAGTAGAGAACAAACGTATGGACACCAAGCGGGGAAGGGGGGGGGGCGGGATGAATTGGGAGATTGGGATTGACATATATACACTAATATGTATAAAATAGATAACTAATAAGAACCTGCTGTATAACACAGGGAACTCTACTCAATGCTCAGTGGTGACCTAAATGGGAAGGAAATCTGAAAAAGAGGGGATATATGTCTACATATAGCTGATTCACTTCACTGTACAGTAGAAACTAACACAACATTGTGAAACGACTATACCCCAATTAAAAAAAAAAACAATACTTTTTGATGTTTAGTTTTTAGTGAAATTGAAAGTCTTCTTGATTTTTATTACCTTGTTAATCTTATGAAAAATACACTCAAAATATTATGTGGTAATTACTAGTTAATTTTATGAAGGATCATTAACAAATCTGGACACGTTCATAATGCTGAGTTTAAAAAAGCATGATATAAAATTGTATACCTAGTATTATCCTAATTATAACAAAATGATAGATTCATATAGGGAAAAAAATACATTCAAAATTTAATAATAATACCTGGAAATGTGGGAAGGAAAAAGGTGGATCATAGGTTATTTCTTTTCCTACGTGTAGTTTTTTTTCATATTCTCCAAAATGAAAACATTACTTTCTTGAAATAAGCTTTTTATATGTCCTGTATGTGCAAATTATAAGTACATAGCTTGATGAATTATGACAGAGTAAACGTATCTGTGTAACCACTATTGAGGTCAAGAAACAGAAGTGACCAGAAGCCAGCCTTCTTTGTGTTCCCTCCCAAACACTGTACTTTTCCTCCTCCCATAAGGAGGAAAACTACAAACTGCATAGATTAGTTTGCCTGTTTTTTAATTTAAATGGAGTCATATGGTATGTGCTCTTGTGTCTGACTTCTTTTACTCAACTTTGTGAGAATCATCCGTGTTCTTGCATGTAGTAACAGTTCCTTCATTTTCATTGTCACGTAGTGCCATGATAGAAATGTGCTATTCATCCATTCTGCTGTGATGGATATTTAGGTCATTTCCGGTTTTATACAAATAATGCCCCTATAACCATTCTTGTTCATGGTCTTTGGTACCTGTGTGCATGCATTTCTGTTGTTTATGTACTTAATAATGGGATTTCTGGGTCATATGATGTGTATAATTTCAGCTTCAGCAGATAATGTTAAGCAAACTTCCAAATGACTGGAAGCACATATACCCAACTTTTAAAAACAACCATAAAGGGATGTGGGAAGAAGAGTGTGGATTATGGGTGATTTTTTTTATTTTTATAGATTGTTCTCTATAATGAACATATATTTCTTTAAAAAATAAACCTATAAAGAATTATGTTATATTTTATAATACAACAAAACTATAAATATAGAAAAGGTAAATTTTTCTGTGTGTTACATTCTATAAACATAATAGAAAGAAAGATCACAAACTAGGAAAATATTTCTAACATATGTGGCAAAGATTTGATATCCTTAGTATATAAATATTTACTATCTGTAAGGAATCAGTGAATATCCAGTTTAAAAAATGAGCAAAGGACACAAAGCTTCTTCCTGATAAATTACATATACATTTCTGATAAATTACATATTATTAAGTATGTTATAAAACATGCTCTCACTTTCAGTGGGTTAATTGCAAACCACACCCAGTATTACTATATGTAACCTGTAAACTTGATATGATTTAAAAATTTGTAATGGAGACTTTCTGCTTCTGGCCTGGCCTACTAGCTCTTATCACACACATCCTTCTGTAAAAAACAATATATTAAAGACAACTACCTGAAGGCATTGGAGGGTAAACAAAAGCAGATGGAAATCAGAGGGCAGTCAAACATTGAAGGAAAGGAGTAGGACTGGGTGACTCTCTGCCCTGTAGGGTGGCTGAGACTCTGACCAAAACCAAAACAAAAACAAAAACAAGTTGGTCTTGATGGTTTGAAGAACCAAGCACAGGGTTTGGTGTAACTGCAGGCCCTGGCAGTTTATTTATACATTTTTATACATGGAGGGAAGGGGAAGAGCATAAATCCCAACAAGGATCAAGCCAGAGAAGAGGAGCATCAAATTCTGTGCATAAACCCTGGCTCAGTCCTAAAGTACATATGGGGCACATGACAGGTAGCTTAGTTAAGGCTAAAAGAACTGAACCAAAAATTGAGCTGCTACCCACTATACATTATTGCCAGGGAGACAGGTTTCTGCATTTGAGTTCAGCAAAGAAAATTGACTGCTTAAGTGAAAAAGGAAAAAAAATTCTTGAGAAACAACAGAATCCAGACTTTTTATATGGTATCATTCACAATATTCATGATCAATGCCAAATTATTCAGTGTACACAGAAACAGGAAAATATGACCCATTCTTTAAAAAAAATCATCAGAGGCTAACTTCAAGATTACTAAGATGTTGGAATTAGCAGGCAAGGATTTTATCTCAGACATTGTAATTGTTTAAGAATGTAAAGGAAAATATGATTGCAATGAATAAAAAGACAAGAACTCTTAAGAGGACCTGAAACAATAAAAAAGACCCAAATCAAAATTCTAGAACTGAAAATATACAATATCTGGTGTAAAAACTTTAGAATAAAAATGGCAGAAGGAGTCATGAATCTAGAGATAGATCAATAGAAATAGTCAATCTAAAGAACAGAGAAAAAAAGATTCAAAATGAACAGAATTTCAGGGACCTGAAGATAGTAACCTTTACATAATTGGAATTGCATACCTACCAGAATGGCTACCATGAAAACACTGATAGCATTCACTAAACATACACCTGCCCGCTGACCCAGCAACTCTACCCAGAAGAAATGAAACTTATGTTTCATTTCTGTACAATTAATACTTATAGTAGCTTATTCAAATAGCCAAAAATTGAAAATAACCCAGGTATCTTTCCAAAGGAGAAGGGGTAGACTGTGGTATACTCATGCAGTGGATACTAGTCAGCAGTAAAATGGAATAAACTAGTGTTATAGTGTTAATAACAGAGATGAATCTCAAAACTGTCTCTCTGGGTGGAATGTAAATATGAAAGAAATAAGAGTACATACTTTTAAAAAATATTATATTTTAGAACAGGCAACATTTACATGGTGCTCTAGAATAGGCTCCACTAATCCAAACGACGGTGGCAGTGTTGGGGTGCTAGTGGGACAGGTACTGATTGGAAAGGGACTTTAAAGGAACTTTCTGGAATGATTTTAATGTTCTGTATTTTGTTTATTTGTGTTGCACAGGTGTATGCTTTTGTTGAGTGCTGTATTTAAGATTTGTTTATTTCACTGTATATAAATGTCATCTAATAAGAAAAAGTAAACATAGAACTCTAATCGTGTACATAATAAAGTATTTGTGGGTAAGAAAACATATATGATGTATAATGTTGATGAGGCTTTGGAGAAGCAGATATTTACACTGCTGGCTTGGAATATAGATGAGCATGATGTCAGGAAAGGGGTTTGTGAGTATTTTAAATAATTAACAAAAATTCATAAATGTGGCTACTGCTTCACCTAGCAACTCTATTGGTAGGAATGTGTCTTAAGGAAATTATCAGAGATGTGACATAGCATTGTATATAATATAAAATATTGTCAAAAACTTAGATGTCAACAGAGTCTGATTGGTTTTAAAAATTATGGTACTAGAAATGATATACACAAATTTGTGACAATAATGATGCATGATTGATATGAGAGACTAGCATAATATATCATTTTCATCCAGGGTTGATGGTCTACAGTGGTCAAATCCTTCCCTCTGCCTGTCTCTCTTTTATTGGAGCACAGCCATGGCCATTTACCTAGGTGTTGCCTGTGGCTGCTCTCATGCTGCTGTAGTAGATGTGAGTAGTTGCAACAGAGACAACAGAGCTCACAAAGCCTAAAATATTCACCATATGCCTCTTTACTGAAAAAATTTCCTGATCCCTAGTTTAATTAAATTAAGTTTTTAAAAAATACAGAAGAGCTTACCAAAATTAACTAATTCCATAATTAGTTAATTTTGAAACCAAATCAGTTGAAACCAAGTCAGTCTGCATCCTTAGGGAGTTTAAGTATGGTAGGGGGGATAGTTACGAAATAAATGTTTAAACCAAAATTATGACTAATAGTATGGAGAGAGAGAGCTATGAAGAAATGTTAACAGAAGTTGTTTCTGAGTGTTGGGTATATTGGTGATTTAAAATATCAAATATAACAAATATCCATACTTTTGGATATACTACTGTGAAAAATCTGAACTGTTTGTTTTTCTCTTATTTTGGACTCAGCAGACCATATTGTTGAATGTATTAAGGAACTCTTTGTTAGTACCCCGTGATTTTCAGAGTGGACCTATTTGTCCAGTGCCTCAGTGATAAAGGCTTCATGCGATTTCTTCTGTGTTATCTTTTTCTTCCACATCTTCCCTGGTCAGATCTATTCAGATGATGAAATTCAACTCATCACATTCTTACAGTGGAACCTCTGCTCTGCCCTGCTGATTGAAGTGCATTTGGTCTTCATCTCTCACATAGGCCAAATCAGTGGTCCTCAACCCCTGATGTACATCAGAATTATCTGGGAATCTTTTTTAAAATACCAGTGCACAGGTTTCTCTCTTCAAAGAAAGGTGTTAGTTAGTTTTTTTTTTTTTTTTAAAAGCTCCCAAGGTGATTTCAATGTGCAGCCAAGGTTGAGAAACAGGGATTAGCCAAAGGCACAGGCTTGCCCCTTAAAGCAGCGTATAGTAATGAGCCATATGGGTTTTACTCCGTTCTCAGGTCATTTTGAATATATTAAAATTACCTACTTCACTGCCCGGGGTACTCTTTTTCGTATTAACGATATATGTTTTGGTTGTTCTGTTGTTGTAGCTATTCTTAGTTTTTGTGTGTATGTTTTCTGTTTCCTGAATTTTTATTTCCCTTACTTCCGTCATGGAGGTTGAGCCCCAAATTATGTAGGCCAGCGTTCAAATTCTTTTCCAGAGCACCAAAGATTCTTAGCAAACTCGTCATAGGAAGTGATAAACCCAAGTATACTTTTGCAGTCTTCAACCCCTATCCCCTTTTATCCTGTAAATTACATGGCTACCCCCTTTCCCTCTTTCCTGTTAAGAAAATCGCTAACCTCATGGCACACAAACTTCACCCTCTGTAATGGTCTCTCTGTGTTTCATCAGCACAGTCTTTGGTTTGTCAAATTTCAAATCTAGATTCTAATCTACGTGAGCAGAGATTTGATTTGTGGTTGTCTCAGATCCCTGAATTCACAGGATATCATGTGAGTAATTAGTTTACAACTTCAGTTAAGACAGTTATTGTGACTTGGAGATGCGGTCCTTAACCAACCTGTGCCTGTCCTCTGCCCTCCCCACTGTGGTGGTCCTGGCCCTGAGCACAGCAGGTGAGGAGCCCCCGGTGATGCCCTGCTGGAAGGCAGGCCTTGTGTGACGACACATTTACACTCAAAAACTCTACAGGAGGAGCTTCAAGATGGCGGGAGAGTAAGACGTGGAGATCACCTTCCTTCCCACAGTTACATCAAAAATACATCTACATGTGGAACACCTCCTACAGAACACCTGCTGAACACTGGCAGAAGACCTCAGACCTCCCAAAAGGCAAGAAACTCCCCACGTACCTGGGTAGGGCAAAAGAAAAAGGAAAAAACAGAGACAAAAGAATAGGGATGGGACCTGCACCAGTGAGAGGGAGCTGTGAAGGAGGAAAGGTTTCCACACACTAGGAAGCCCCTTCACTGGCGGAGACAGGGGGTGGCGGGGTGGAAACTTCGGAGCCACAGAGGAGAGCTTAGCAACAGGCGTGCAGAGGGCAAAGCGGAGAGATTCCCGCACAGAGGATCGGTGCCGACCAGCAGTCACCAGCCCGAGAGGCTTGTCTGCTCACCCGCTGGGACGGGTGGGGGCTGGGAGCTGAGGCTTCGGCTTCGGTCGGATCGCAGGGAGAGGACTGGGGTTGGCGGTGTGAACACAGCCTGAAGGGGGCTAGTGCGCCACAGCTAGCCCAGAGGCAGTCCGGGAAAAAGTCTGGAACTGCCGAAGAGGCAAGAAACTTCTTCTTGCCTCTTTGTTTCCTGGTGCACGAGGAGAGGAGATTAAGACCACTGCTTAAAGGAGCTCCAGACACTGGCGTGAGCCGCGGCTATCAGCGCAGACCCCAGAGACGGGCATGAGACGCTAAGGCTGCTGCTGCAGCCACCAAGAAGCCTGTGTGCAAGCACAGGTCACTGTCCACACCTCCTCTCCCGGGAGCCTGTGCAGCCCGCCACTGCCAGGGTCCCGTGATCCAGGGACAACTTCCCCAGGAGAACACACGGCGCGCCTCAGGCTGGTGCAACAGCATGCTGACCTCTGCCACCGCAGTCTCGCCCCACACTCCGTACCCCTCCCTCCCCACAGCCTGAGTGAGCCAGAGCCCCCGAAGCAGCTGCTCCTTTCACCCCGTCCTGTCTGAGCGAAGAACAGACGCCCTCAGGCGACCTACATGCAGAGGCGGGTCCAAATCCAAAGCTGAACCGCGGGAGCTGTGCGAACAAAGAAGAGAAAGGGAAATTTCTCCCAGCAGCCTCAGGAGCAGCGGATTAAATCTCCACAATCAACTTGATGTACCCTGCATCTGTGGAATACCTGAATAGACAACGAATCATCCCAAACTGAGGAGGTGGACTTCGAGAGCAACGATATATATATATATACTTTCCCCCTTTTTCTGTTTTTGTGAGTGTGTATGCGTATGCTTCTCTGTATGATTTTGTCTGTATAACTTTGCTTTTACCATTTGTCCTAGGGTTCTGTCTGTCCGTTTTTTTTTTTTTTCTTTTTCTTTAGTATACTTTTCAGTGCTTGTTATCATTGGTGGATTTGTTTTTTCGGTTTGGTTCTCTTCTTTCTTACTTTCTTATTTATTAATTACTTAAAACATTTTTTTAATAATTATTTTGTTTTTTATGTTAATAACTTTTTAATTTTATTTTACCTTTTCCTCCCTCCCTCCCTCCCTCCCTCCCTTCCTCCCTTCCTTCCTTCTCCCTTTTATTCTAAGCCATGTGGATGACAGGCTCTTGGTGCTCCAGCCAGGCATCAGGGCTGTGCCTCTGAGGTGGGAGAGCCAAGTTCAGGACATTCGTCCACCAGAGACCTACCAGCTCCACGTAATATCAAGTGGCAAAAATCTCCCAGAGATCTCCATCCCAATGCCAAAACTCAGCTCCACTGAATGACCAGGAAGCTACAGTGCTGGACACTGTATGCCAAACAACTAGCAAGACAGGAACACATCCCCACCCATTAGCAGAGACTCTGCCTAAAATCATAATAAGGTCACAGACACCCCAAAACACACCACCAGACGTGGACCTGCCCACCAGAAGGACAGGATCCAGCCTCATCCACCAGAACACAGACACTAGTCCCCTCCACCAGGAAGCCTATACAACCCACTGAACCAACTTTAGCCACTGAGGGCATACACCAAAAACAACGGGAACTGTGAACCTGCAGCCTGCAAAAAGGAGGCCCCAAACACAGTAAGTTAAGCAAAATGAGAAGACAGAGAAACACAGCAGAGGAAGGAGCAAGGTAAAAACCCACCAGACCTAACAAATGAAGAGGAAATAGGCAGTCTATCCGAAAAAAATTCAGAATAATGATAGTAAAGATGATCCAAAATCTTGGAAATAGAATGGAGGAAAGACAAGAAACGTTTTAATAAGGACCTAGAAGAACTAAAGAGAAAACAGACAATCATGAACAACACAATAAATGCAATCAAAAATTCTCTAGAAGGAATCAATAGCAGAATAACTGCGGCAGAAGAACGGATAAGTGACCTGGAAGATAAAATAGTGGAAATAACTACTGCAGAGCAGAATAAAGAAAAAAGATTGAAAAGAACTGAGGACAGTCTCAGAGACCTCTGGGAGAATATTAAACACACCAACATTCGAATTATAGGGGTCCCAGAAGAAGAGAAAAAGAAAGGGACTGAGAAAATATTTGAAGAGCTTATAGTTGAAAACTTCCCTAATATGGAAAAGGAAATAGTTAATCAAGTCCAGGAAGCACAGAGAGTCCCATACAGGATAAATCCAAGGAGAAACATGCCAAGACACATATTAATCAAACTATCAAAAATTAAATACAAAGAAAAAATAATAAAAGCAGCAAGGGAAAAACAACAAATAACATGCAAGGGAATCCCCATAAGGTTAACAGCTGATCTTTCAGCAGAAACTCTGCAAGCCAGAAGGGAGTGGCAGGACACATTTAGAGTGATGAAGTAGAAAAACCTACAACCAAGATTACTCTACCCAGCAAGGATCTCATTCAGATTTCATGGACAAGTTAAAACCTTTACAGACAAGCAAAAGCTAAGAGAATTCAGCACCACCAAACCAGCTTTACAACAAATGCTAAAGGAGCTTCTCTAGGCAGCAAACACAAGAGAAGGTAAAGACCTACAATAACAAACCCAAAACAATTAAGAAAATGATAATAGGAACATATATATCGATAATTAGCTTAAATGTAAATGGATTACATGCTCCAACCAAAAGACATTGACTGGCTGAATGGATACAAAGACAAGACCCGTATATATGCTGTCTACAAGAGACCCACTTCAGACCTAGGAACACGTACAGACTGAAAGTGAGGGGATGGAAAAAGATATTCCGTGCAAATGGAAATCAAAAGAAAGCTGGAGTAGCAATTCTCATATCAGACAAAGTATACTTTAAAACAAAGACTATTACAAGAGACAAAGAAGGACACTACATAATGATCAAGGGATCAATCCAAGAAGAAGATATAACAATTGTAAATATTTATGCACCCAACATAGGAGCACCTCAATACATAAGGCAAATTTTAATAGCCATAAAAGGGGAAATCGACAGTAACACAATCATAGTAAGGGACTTTAACACCCCACTTTCACCAATGGACAGATCATCCAAAATGAAGTTAAATAAGGAAACACAAGCTTTAAATGATACATTAAACAAGATGGACTTGATATTTATAGGACACACCATCCAAAAACAACAGAATACACTATTCTCAAGTGCTCATGGAACATTCTTCAGGATAGATCATATCTTGGGTCACAAATTAAGCTTTGGTAAATTTTAAGAAAATTGAAATTGTATCAAGGATCTTTTCTGACCACAATGCTATGAGACTAGATAACAATTACAGGAAAAAATCTGTAAAAAAATACAAACACATGGAGGCTAAACAGTACACTACTTAATAACCAAGAGATCACTGAAGAAATCAAAGACGAAATCAAAAATACCTAAAAACAAATGACAATGAAAACACGACGACCCAAAACCATGGGATGCAGCAAAAGCAGTTCTAAGAGGGAAGTTTATAGCAATACAGTCCTACCTTACGAAACAAGAAACATCTCAAATAAACAGCCTAACCTTACACCTAAAGAAATTAGAGAAAGAAGAACAAAAAAACCCCAAAGTTAGCAGGGGGAAAGAAATCATAAAGATCAGATCAGAAATAAATGAAAAAGAAATGAAGGAAACAGTAGCAAAGATCAATAAAACTAAAAGCTGGTTCTTTGAGAAGATAAACAAAATTGATAAACCATTAGCCAGACTCATCAAGAAAAAAGGGGAGAAGACTCAAACCAATAGAATTAGAAATGAAAAAGGAGAAGTAACAACTGACACTGCAGAAATACAAAGGATCATGAGAGATTACTACAAGCAACTCTATGCCAATAAAATGGACAACCTGGAAGAAATGGACAAATTCTTAGAAAAACACAACCTTCCAAGATTGAACCAGGAAGAAATAGAAAATATGAACAGACCAATCACAAGCACTGAAATTGAAATTGTGATTAAAAATCTTCCAACAAACAAAAGCCCAGGACCAGAGGCTTCCCAGGTGAATTCTATCAAACATTTAGAGAAGAGCTAACACGTATACTTCTCAGACTCTTCCAAAATATAGCAGAGGGAGGAACACTCCTAATTTCATTCTACAAGGCCACCATCACCTTAATACCAAAAGCAGACAAAGATGTCACACAAAAAAGAAAACTACAGGCCAATATCACTGATGAACATAGATGCAAAAATCCTCAACAAAATACTAGCAAACAGAATCCAACAACACATTAAAACGATCATACACCACAATCAAGTGGGGTTTATCCCAGGAATGCAAGGATTCTTCAATATATGCAAATCAATCAATGTGATACACCATATTAACAAATTGAAGGAGAAAAACCATATGATCATCTCAATAGATGCAGAGAAAGCTTTCCACAAAATTCAACACCCATTTATGATAAAAACCCTCCAGAAAGTAGGCATAGAGGGGACTTACCTCACCCTATTAAAGGTCATATATGACAAATCCACAGCCAACGTCATCCTCAATGGTGAAAAACTGAAACCATTTCCACTAAGATCAGGAACAAGACAAGGTTGCCCACTCTCACCACTATTATTTAACATAGTTTTGGAAGTGTTAGCCACAACAATCAGAGAAGAAAAAGAAATAAAAGGAATCCAAATTGGAAAGGAAGAAGTAAAGCTGTCACTGTTGGCAGATGATATGATAGTATACATAGAGAATCTAAAGATGCTACCAGAAAACTACTAGAGATAATCAATGAATTTGGTAAAGTAGCAGGATACAAAATTAATGTACAGAAATCTCTTGCATTCCTATACACTAATGATGAAAAGTCTGAAAGTGAAATTAAGAAAACACTCCCATTTACCATTGCAACAAAAAGAATAAAATACCTAGGTATAAACCTACCTAAGGAGACAAAAGACCTGTATGCAGAAAATTATAAGACACTGATGAAAGAAATTAAAGATGATACAAATAGATGGAGAGTTATACCATGTTCTTGGATTGGAAGAATCAACATTGTGAAAATCACTCCACTACCCAAAGCAATCTACAGATTCAATGCAATCCCTATCAAACTACCATGGGCATTTTTCACAGAACTAGAACAAAAAATTTCACAATTTGTATGGAAACACAAAGGACCCTGAATAGCCAAAGCAATCTTGAGAAAGAAAAACGGAGCTGGAGGAGTCAGGCTCCCTGCCTTCAGAGTATACTACAAAGCTACAGTAATCCAGACAGTATGGTACTGACACAAAAACAGAAATATAGATCAATGGAACAGGATAGAAAGCCCAGAAATAAACCCACGCCCATATGGTCACCTTATCTTTGATAAAGGAGGCAAGAATATACAATGGAGAAAAGACAGCCTCCTCAATAAGTGGTGCTGGGAAAACTGGACAGCTACATGTAAAAGAATGAAAATAGAACACTCCCTAACACCATATACAAAAATAAACTCAAAATGGGTTAAAGACCAAAATGTAAAGCCAGACACTGTCAAACTCTTAGAGGAAAACATAGGCAGAGCACTCTGACATAAATCACAGCAAAATCCTTTTTGACCCAGCTCCTAGAGAAATGGAAATAAAAACAAAAACAAATGGGACCTAATGAAACTTAAAAGCTTTTGCACAGCAAAGGCAACCATAAACAAGATGAAAAGACAACCCTCAGAATGGGAGAAAATATTTGCAAATGAAGCAACTGACAGAGGATTAATCTCCAGAATTTAGAAGCAGCTCATGCAGCTCAATATCAAAAAAACAAACAACCCAATACAAAAATGGGCAGAAGATCTAAATAGATATTTCTCCAAAGAATATATACAGATTGCCAACAAACACATGAAATGAAGCTCAACATCATTGATCATTAGAGAAATGCAAATCAAAACTACAATGCGATATCACCTCACACCTGTTAGAATGGGCATCATCAAAAAATCTACAAACAAAAGAAAAAAAAATCTACAAACAATAAATGCTGGAGAAGGTGTGGAAATAAGGGAACCCTCTTGTACTGTTGGTGGGAATGTAAATTAATACAACCACTATGGAGAACAGTATGGAGGTTCCTTAAAAAACTAAAAATAGAACTACCATACGACCCAGCAATCCCACTACTGTGCATATACCCTGAGAAAACCATAATTCAAAAAGAGTCATGTACCACAATGTTCATTGCAGCTCTATTTACAATAGCCAGGACATGGAAGCAACCTAAGTGTCCTGTCGGCAGATGAATAGATAAAGAAGACGTGGCACATATATATAATGGAATATTACTCAGCCATAAAAAGAAATGAAATTGAGTTATTTGTAGTGAGGTGGATGGACCTAGAGTCTGTCATACAGAGTGAAGTAAGTCAGAGAGAGAAAAACAAATACCGTATGCTAACACATATATATGGCATCTAAAAAAAAAAAAGGTCATGAAGAACCCACAGGCAAGATGGGAATAAAGACGCAGACCTACTAGAGAATGGACTTGAGGACACGGGGAGGGGGAAGGGTAAGCTGGGACAAAGTGAGAGAGTGGTAGTGTATATATGGACATATATACACTACCAAATGTAAAATAGATAGCTAGTGGGAAGCTGTCACATAGCACAGGGAGATCAGCTTGGTGCTTTGTGACCAGGTAGAAGGGTTGGATAGAGAGGGTGGGCGGGAGACGAAAGAGGGAAGAGATATGGGAACATATGTATATGTATAACTGATTCACTTTGGTATAAAGCAGAAACTAACACACCATTGTAAAGCAATTATACTCCAGTAAAAATGTTAAAAAAAAAAACTGTCTACAAATTGAGTTAAAATTTTTTTCTAGTTAGCGAGTATAAGGTATATATACAAGCATGAGAGTTGGTCCTTTAAAAATCTTATTTGTATTAAAAAACACACATATATGACTTATCAAGTTATTACGTTATTATTGTAATCTTGTATATCGTCCAGGGAAATTCTCAGTTCATTCTGTTAACTCTGGTCATATATGTATATTAGACTCGTATATGCCCAGTTTCTGAGTTTCACTAAAAAGAGGCTGAGTCCAATATACCATTGTTGAGTTGTATAGGTTAGTGTCCTTGGTAGGTAATATTCTTTTCACATTGATACAATGACTCTTTTTTTGCTATGTCAGTGTTTTGAGTGGGCCTATTTGAATATAAACACTTCTGCCTCACAATGCAGAGTCAGTTTAGATGGGCAGCGGGGAAACCTCTTCATGTTTTTGACCTTGAAGGAACGTTGGTTTTCCTATGAGTAGTGGGTTATAGTGGGTAATTTATAGGGTTAATTATTGTTGAGACTGGATTCTTCACCTTTTTCCCTACACATTTTAACGTGCCATTTAATGAATGTAAAGTTATGCTAAGCATTCATATTAAATAGACTTGTTAAGTATGTCTTTCCTATCTGCTACATGGTTCCTACTGAGAGTGTTAATATTCAAATATTCATTTATGATGGCGTTTATTCGGGAATATGTCTAATAAAAATATACCATATTCTTCATCTTTAAATTATCACTGTTAAAGAATACATTCCATAATGATATTTTTCAGTAGTGGATGGAATATCTCAGTTTTCTTCTATTTCCCTTTCGTTTTAAAGGAAAAGTTCCAAGGTCATGGCATCTGTAAACTGGTTAGGAACTGACATATACTATGGAGTAAAAATTGAAGCTGAGTTGCCCTCTAGGGGTTCAGTTTTAACACAACACATTTTGAAATAAGTAATGAGATCTTTGGGGGAGGGGTCCGTCTGCTGAATGGGGAGTCTGTTCATTTTCTGTGTCGTGTGACTAGTCAGAGCAAGCTGACTTCGCTAGTGAAAAGGAGAATGTCCCGGTTTTGTAACCTACAGGCAGTTTAATCAAACATCCTTTTTGGGATTTTTTGGTTTGCTTTTAAAGTCAGAGCATGTGTGCCAGACTAATCCAACCATCAACGTATTTTCAAGAATTATTTGGTGATTGATCCACGAATTCTTTTCTGATGCTCCTCTGCCTCCTCAGTGTCACCTCTTAAGCACTTTTAGGTCAGCTGCCTTCCCTCTTCTGCCCAGACCCAGCGCAGACCCCAGTGAAGTGGTTTAATTGTGAATCTTTATTCTCTCAGGATGTGACAATGAGATTTCAGTGGCATCTTTGTGGACTGGGTCTCCAGCCTAAATGGTGCCCAGCTTTACATTGCTTGAGGTCCAGTTCTCTTTGGACTCTGTCTCTGGCACAAAGTGCTCTACGGTGTAATTGTAGAGTTAGGCTCTTTACTGTTTAGAAAGCGGGAGCAATTTTTTTTTTCCATTATTGAAAATGTTAACTGAACTTGGACTTGAGTAAATGGTAAATATGGAATTTATTTTGTGTGTAGATATTTAAATGTTTTGTATATTTCAGCACATTTGTATATCAAATATAAAAATTCACATGGTTATTGATATATTTTTAACACGTTAGTGTGTACTGTGTGTGTGTGTGCATGTATGTTTTAATAATGCTCTTTGATTCCCTTTGAAGGGTGCTATAAAACTTTACTCCTTTAAATATATATTTTTCACCTCTGTAGTTATATTGAGATTTTCCATTCTTTTTCTCATGGTTATGGAAAAACCTTGATTACTAACTGTCAGAACCTATTTTTTATCATTAATTTGTAATTATTTTTAAAGTTCAGGATTTATCTGTTAATTATTTTAATACCTGAAAACTCATTGGATTTTGATATATATTAAAATATTAAATTGGCTGTGCTGTAGATTTGTGCCATCCAGTTTAGTAGTCACTAGTCACAGGAGCTACTTCATTTTTCTTAGTGACACTACCCACACTTCACATGCTCACTAGCCACATGTGGACTGTGGCTGCCATATTGTATAATCCAGACACTAATCATCATCATCACCACTGCAGAAAGTTTTATGGGACAACAGCGGTATAGATATATGAATCATCTTCTTCACTGTATTTTTTAAAACATCTTAATACTGGTAGTTACCTGTGTAAAATGAACTGAAATGTATAAACATTATATGCCTTTATATTTTCTTCTCTTTAATCAAAAGAATATTTTGGAAATAACTGTAATTGAAACGGATCACACATGAAATACTTTTACCTTTCTATTTATCTTAAAGATCAGCCTTTATTACAAGCTAAGTGATATCAAATGCTGTAATAAAAACTATATATTTTTGAAATACGTAAATATATCTACTTTATCTCCATCTTGTGGTAGAAATATATGGAAATCCTGTTCGTAAGAATATAGTTAAACTGTATACATCTTTACATTGACTTACCCTGCTCTTTCTCATTACTGTAAATGAATTAAGTGTTTATTAACAAAGTTTTAGGTCTTATTCAAGGAGCCAGTTAAAAATAATTTTAGATTTTATAATTACTATTAAGGGGGAAATCCAGAACTACAGCTGCCATTCGAATATGTTGGAATATTAAAACAAAGAATACAAACATTTTAGTCATGGTTGAGAGAAAAACAAATATGAGAGCTTTAGCTGCTTATGTGCAGATGTAGTTTTTGTTGTTAAAGAGGATTATGGTAAATATGTTTCTGTGATAAATCTATGAAGTTTCATGAAATTGTTTCTTACTGCCACATAGTTTTTTAAAAAATACCTTTGATTTTTAAAGTTTCTAGTTTTTGAATGTACTCAGCGGTTTTGTGGATAATTATCATTGTAAAATTATTTTTGGAAGTAAATTTTAAAATGAGCATTAAAACAATTTGTAAACTATAGCATTCCATATAAATACATAAAATTATCTTTTTAAATCCTAATATGAAATATCAAAGGTTTAAGAACATACTTGTAAATCAGATTTATTTGAATCAGATTTATTTAAAAATTTTTAAATTAAATAATTTAAAAATATTTCTTAAAAAAGTTTTTAACAGATTATATTTAACCTAATATTCTTAATTTTTATATTCTTTTAGCTTAAGTGTTTTTTTTTTTAGTTAACTAATATAATTTACAAAGCAACATTAATTTAGAGTTAAGTTTTTATATGGGAAAGTATGAATGCTCTAGGAATTCTGAAAGAAAATTTTAGTTAAATTCCAAGAATTTAGGAAGAATTTTATGCCAGAAATAGACTTTTAAGCTAGGTTAGATTTAGATAGCTTTTTTTTGTTTCTTTCTTTCTAAACTCCATTTGTTTATCTTATTAACTATTAGGGAAGAAATAGCCTATAAACGGGTAACATCTAAATAACCTATTTAGAAGGTATCCGGAATAGGTGTTAAAACATGAAAGCTGAATACAATGCAGCATTTTTTGAGACAGTGACCAGAGATTAGCCTAATTATAAGACTAGCTTAGGACCCTGTTTTGGTGCTCCTTGAAAGCCTAGCAAAAAACTCTAGACCTAATATAATAGAAAACAGGGATTTCCATGTAGCAAAGCTTTTTATTTAGGGAAATTCTGTGATCTTAGAAACTTAGCATTAGATGGAGCTTTTGAGGTTAACTAGTCCCAGTTCAGGAATCTTTCCAACAATATATGAGACTTTCCGTTTTCGATAGCTCTGCCCCAGTTCAGACTTTTATTATTTACCTCCTCCTGCATCTGATTGTTAGTTTTTTAGAAAACATCATTCTTTTAATAAAAATTATAAATTCTCAATTTATATAATGTAAGGAATATAGAAAGTATGAAACCTCTTCCACAAAATTACCCTAAATGTCAACATTCACAAATACAGGTATCTCTCTGTGAACATATATGGAAGGAATTACAGAAAATACATGATTTTTAAAAGTTGAATTTAGCAAAACAAAACTAAACTGAAAGATTTGCTGAAGTTCAGGTAAAATTTTCTGGATTAAAAAATGTATTACTTCCAAATTTGCATCAGATATTAAGAAAAGATTATATAAAAACCATTAATAAACTTGTCATTGTGTTTTTTAAATTTCATATTCTAATTATGAACAGTATTGAAAATATTATTATACTCCCTCCACATCCTGACTTTTAGGGTCCCGGTTTTTGTAAGTTGTATTTTTACATGGTCTCAATTTATAATACTTCTTTTCTATAACTATGAATTCAGTGCTCACCACATCTTCTCCTCGTTGTATTTCTTTGTTTTGATCCATTGCTTCATGGGCTGGATTTCATTGTCACATAGTTTATTTAAGAAGAATCTTTCGGTTCTAGAATCCTTACTATCATGTTTGGAAATGACTACTTGTTGCCTTATACGTGTGTGACATGTAGGGTGGGTGTAAAATTGTTGGGTCATGTTTTTCCCCTCAGAACTTTGTACATGTTGCATTCATGTTTTATGACATTGGTTGTTGCTCTGAGAAGTCAGAGGCCAGCCTGACTTTGGTCCCCGCCCCACCTTGCAACCATCTTGCCATAGATGATTTGATTTTTTGTGTTTGGATAGTAGAAAAATTCTTTCTTTATCCCTGAGTTTGGCATCTTGGTTGTTTATTGCTCTGTATCAGTTCTTTCTGGAATATACTGTGTCCTTTTGCTTTGTAGATTCAATTCTTCATGTCAGAGAACTTTTCTTAAATTGTCATTTAAAATATCTTTTTTTCTTTTCCTTTTTTGAATTGTCTACCTCTAAGATGCCAGTCATCCTTGGAACTTTGACATGGGATTAACACTTGATGTTATTTGCTGCATCACAGATTACGCCAAACTCAGTGGCCCCAAACAGCACACATTTATCATCTCTCAGTTTCTGTGGGTCAGGACTCAAACAGGGCGTGGGTGCCAGGAGGCTGGGATCTTTCTAGGCCACCTTAGAAGCTGCCTACAGTAATTGCCTACCACGCCTTGGTTTTCTCTACCTTTGCATGACCTTTTTAAATTTTCCTCTGTATTTATGATGATTATCCTAAGTCATTCTTGTAAAATCTCTCACTTGAATTTTAGCTGTGTCTACTCTATTCCCTATTATTTATTACCACTATTATGGGTTTGTTTTGGTCTTCAGTTTATATTTTTATCTCTTTCATCTCACTCTATTTTATCAGCCATTCCTTGAAGTCTAGCTTTCTTGAATTTATGTTTTATGAAGTTCTTATGTAGTGTGACATCTGAGATGAATCTTCTTTTCCTTAGGGTGTGTTTGCAGAGTTGCCCTGCTGTTTCTCTGAGAAGTTGTGGGTTAATTCTCTGTAACACTCCTGCCACCTTTTTCTGATGTTTCTCGTCCCTCGTGGGAGCCTGGAGGGAGGGGAGAAGGGGCTCGCAGGCCAGTGCAGTGTTTCTGTTAAATAACCCTTGGGGCTGTGTCCTCTTTCCTGTGGGGTTGCCTCTGGGTGCCCATCTCTGTTAAGTGGGGAGCCTGGGGAATGGCAGCCCTGGGGGTTCTTCTTCCCCTGCTGGGTCCTCTGAGGGGCTGAAGGCTTTTATTCTAGAGGTTTTGTTTTGTTTTTTTCCTTTTCTCTAGGATTCCCGTTTATACCCTTAGTCTGCTTCTCTCAAGGATGAGGGGTGCTAGTAGTGTGAATTCTCAGGACTTTCTTAGCTCATTTTCTCTGCGCAGTGTGTTCTGGGGGTAGAGTTGGGGTGGAAGCTGGGCTGAGCCTTGCCAGAGTCTTTTCTTTCTTTCTCAACTATTCCTTTTTAAATTATGGTATAAGACCATAGCTATACCTTTTTTCTTTATTGTGGAAGCTAGCCAATGTTTCCTTTTTTTAAACTACTTTTGTTTACTTTTTTTGAGGAAGGGCTTATGAGCTTGAAATATCCTGCAATTTGTAGCCAGAACTATCCTCAGTATCTATTGCCTGAATTGTTTTCTTAGCGTATAGACTAGATTTCTCTATCTAGAAAATTTCCTTTCCTTCCCCAACTTTACCCTAAGTGTTGCTGCTGGGTAGAGCTTGCTGAAGTGTACGGTTTGGTCCATGTCATTCTCCACTGCCTGTAGGGTCCAGTCTAAACTCTTACATTTAAGGTCTTCCAGGATGTTACTTAAGCCTGCTCTACTAGTCAGAGTCTTGCTTTTTTTCTTGAGCTTCGGCTCTGGCTAAATTTAAGTATTTCCAGTTTCCCATACATACCCTGGGTCGGTTTCCAAGATGTGGCCAGTTCATAACATGGCATGTGTACCCCCGCGGTTTTTAGACCTCCCAGTCTTCTGATCCCTTTCTCTAGGAACATGCTCATTTGTCCAGATCCATCTCAATGTGTGGTCCCCAGAGAAGAGCACAGAGAGGCTGTGAGCTGCCACTGCGATTGTGACACTGATATTAATACGAGTGGTCCAGGTGTTCTGTCGTTTTTCATATCATGGGATCACATTGACTTTATCTGTCATTCTCTTCTAAAATTTGAATGTTTTAAAATGTAAATGCAGGAATTTGTATTTATTCCTGAGAAATTTCACCTTTTTTTTTTTTTTTACAAGATTTCCTTAACTGTAGATGTTTTGTTTTTTGAAAATTATTTATTTATTTATTTATGGCTGTGTTGGGTCTTCGTTTCTGTGCGAGGGCTTTCTCTAGTTGTGGCAAGTGGGGGCCTCTCACTCTCGCAGCCTCTCTTGTTGCGGAGCACAGGCTCCAGACGCGCAGGCTCAGTAATTGTGGCTCACGGGCCTAGTTGCTCCGCGGCATGTGGGATCTTCCCAGACCAGGGCTCGAACCCGTGTCCCCTGAATTGGCAGGCAGATTCTCAACCACTGCGCCACCAGGGAAGCCCAGAAATTTCACCTTTAATCAGAGGAGACATTAGCAGGAATTGGTGATTGAAGAGGCCCCTGAAGAGAAGCCTGATGACACCTATGAAAATTTGGTTTCAAATGATTTGCCAGAAGCAGTGAACTTGGACGCCTTAGGTCTGAGGTAGATGGTTGTGACATATCCAGCAAGATACCCAGCTTTTAGCAGAAATTTGCTTTAGTCTTAGGTTTCTAATGTAAGGCATTACAACAAGGCTTTAAAACAAAACATACACCTTTTCAAAGTATTCTTTTTCTTAACTCAAAACCCTGTTTTGAGTCCTGTAAAATCTGTGTTCATTTTTTCCCTAAGACCTTTTATATTTTGTACGTATGATTAAATTGGAACTGTGTGGATTTCAACTAAGGGAAGAGAATAATTTGTTTTTAAGATCTCATTTTGATTGGGTAAAATAATTCTACGTATTCATAAGCTGAAATAAAATATTGTTGTCCACATCTTAAAACAAATTGGGTAAAATAAATGTAAAGTTAGTGATTTTTTTTTTTTTTTAAAAGGTCTTTAACCTTTTTAAAGGTTAAAGTTCTGAGTTCTTTTTCTACTGTTGTAGAGGATAAGAATTAGCGTGGCCCGTGGCTTTCAAAATATTTTTTCACCCGGCTGATGGTAAGAAATACATTTTAAAGTACAACCCAGTGTATACATACGTATGCACTTTTGTGTTTATGTATGTGTTTATATAGACGAAATGCACGGTATACATTATTTCCTCTTCTCTTTCATTTTTAAAAACAAATGTTGTTTGCAGTCTGCTAAATTTTCATGATCCACTAAAGGGATACAGACTTCAGTTTGCGTTAGGCAATAGATAAACCTAAAAAATTTTCATGTAAGTAGAACCTGGTTTTCCCTTTGTCTTACGTGACAGTTTGGAAGTGTTTTGTTTTTATTTCAAATTGGTCCTTAAGAGTATTTTTCATGTTTCTATATTACCTGCTGTTTTGAGAAACTGATTCTTAAAAAACCATGGATAAATTATTTAGTAAAAATGAACTTAATTTGTAATATGTGCAGTTCCTCTCAAGTGTGTTTGTTTTTTTACGTTTGGGTTCATTTCTTTTTGAAGGAGGAAGAGTTCCTTCCCCATAAACAGAGCCAGTAGTTCGGAGACAGAAATGAAACTGCAGTGGAGTGAAAAGCAATGATAGATTCATTTTGAGATCTGAATAGAATCCAGGACCAAGTGGGTTAGGAACAGACTGTTAGAAATCTGAATTCCTATCTCCCCCAGCTGTCCCAAGACTCAACAGGCCAGGAATTATGCATATATTCAGTTAACTAGAATGTGACAGGTATGCCCCATGAAAAATGTAATGGGGAAACTCCTTAAATGGTTGGTCGATTACCATTGTAACCGTGTAATATTTTACACTAAAACCAGAAGACCCAGGAAATAACTCTTTCTATTTGACATTAAAAAATATGATGATTCTCTGGTTTTAAAGTTTGTACATTTTGCGAAAGCTCTTTTTAGCTTAATGTCAGCAAAGCAGCTGCTGTTTGAATTTACTTTGCAAAACACTGAATTATTCATTTCCATAAACAAAACTTCCTTAGTAATTATTTAGCATTAATTTATTTCTCTTTATTTCAATCAACCCTGTTGACATTCTATTTTAAAATTAAAAATATTCTTTGTGGAATTTAACGAATACAACTCTGTGTCAGCCACTTTCTCTACTTTCTTCTGTTCCTATGACAGAAAATTACCAAATCCTTTTTTATTTTTATATTTCGAATATTTTATATTTTACTTTAATTTTTACTGTTTATTTTTATTATTTTAATGAAAGTTACTAATAAGATATAGACCAAAAGTAAAAGTCTTATTTAGCAGTATCTTATGTAAAGTAGCTTCTTAAGACCAAGCCCCATGTATTTGACCTGTTAGATTTTGCCATAATGCATGAATATAATGAACAGCTATTATATTGGATTCTGACAATGTAAAATTATTAGAAATATTTAAAATAATTATTCATTTCATCATTTGTACTCACAGACTGTTTAATAGACTATTTAGTAGGAGAAGAAAGGTAAAGATTGTAGTTTTGCATTTCTTGGGACTCTTCCATCCATCTTTGCAAACGTGGAGACAGCCCTTTAAATTTCCTGCTTCCTCTCTGTAGTCGTGGTGAGGGCTCCCTCAGCCCTTCAGACTCTTATTATAGTCAGTGCACTTGCCCTCCTGGGCGATCACCACTGCCATGTGATGTTTGTTGTATTTTTCCATAATTGCTGTTTAGTTTTACATGTCATTGCTCTGCTGCTCCATTGGAAACTTCTGGAGGACAGCAAACAAACTACTTGTTAGCTTACTAAATGTCTGGTAATATAATAGAGGACGAAAAGAATCCCCATATTTATTTTATAAAGTAGTGTCCGTCCAAATGAAGCACCCTTCTTAGCTCAGGTGCTTCTTGGAGCTCACAGTCAGAGAGGTTCAGCAACCCACACGGAATCCCTCCAGCCCAGGCTTGGAGGGGATGTAGACTTTCAGTGAAGGGCCCATTTCGATGCCCTGTTGTTGGTTCCCAAAAGGAATGTTCTCCATCCATCATGGCCTTGTGGGACCGTAGAAAGGCTGAGGTCTGTAGAATAGGAGGTGGGGGAGTTAGTTAATTCCTCTGTTTCTAGGGCTGCGATGCTATTTAGCATTAGTAGGAGACTTCTGCTTTAGTGGTTGTTGAATGAGTGATGGTAGGATTTGAGGGGATTACCACGTGTGCGTATTTACTCTGGAGTTGAAGTGTTCATAAGAGTCTTTCAAGCTGGTGACACAGACCATCAGCCTTCACCAGGAGCCACTATGCAGACATGTGTTTTGTATTTTGTGTTTCCTGTGCATGGTGTCTTAGAAAACAAAGTTAACCGAGCTACTTAAAATTGTGAGATTTTACATAAAACAAAAATTCTAGCTTTAAAAAAACATGAATCCTCAGATCTGGGATGCTGTTGCCATTCCTGCAAGGCAGACAGTATCTGGAATAAAGCAACAGCTGCCCCTTTAAACATGGGGCATGTACACTGGTTTAGTAGTCTTTGTGCTTGCACTGTGATTTTATATACATATGAAATATATTATAAATATACTGTTTGATATTATACATATATAATACATTATATGTATATAATGTTTATATTAGAAAAATATTTCTCTGAAAATACGCTTCAGTTGTAAGAAAATCCAACTGAGATGTCTGTGTGGTTCAAGAAAAATAGGACAGAGTCTTTCATGAAAGTCAGGAATATTCTTTTGTGTCTGACATGCAGATGGTCCACCTTCCATGCAGCACAGGCAGCCGCAGCCTCAAATTCTGCAAGTCTTTGGAGAGTGTCATATCTTAACAGATTTTGGTTTTCATGCCCCTAGTTAGGGTCTATAAGTAACTTGTTTGGCTGTTTCTCATGGGATATGAATTTTGGAAATATAAATTTCCAGGTTAATTTACATAGTTCTTTGGTTCCTCAAATTCTTTCCTATGACATGGTATCTAAGACACGAGAAAAGGTACACCTAAGGTAAGTAATACCTATGAATTATTTAGTACGTAGTAATAACCTATTTTATGAGGTTTAAATATAATAGATAATAAATATATACTTCATATATTTTATATAAAATCTTTCTAATAAAATATTTTGAATATTATATATAACATAATGTATATAATGAGCAGTGTTTGACATGCCTTAAGTACTCTAAATCATATTATTTTCAGTTCTAATAAATAGTACATTTAGCTGTGATTTTGCTTTCTTAAATGTATTGTTTAAAATTTGCAATTTTTCTGTCATTTTCATCTGAATTGTTGAGTTTGCTAACAAACAAAACAATACTTTCTGTTCAGTTGACCCAACAAATGGGCTTTCCTCTTCTCCCGTCTTGGATTTGAAGAGTGTTCAAGAGTGAAAGGGGAGGAGGATCTATCTTGTGTTCTCTTTAGTTGTGTAAGTTACAGATGTGTCAGCCTTTTGTCATTTTAGGATTCACTCATTTTTACCCTGCTCAGTACATCCTGCTTTTTCTAGAAAAGTCATAAAAGTGATCTGGTTGTTTTTAGGTGTGCATGCTTTTTGGAGGTGGCTGTCATGGAAAGAGGATGACCTGAGAAGAACTGTTTCTTTTCTTTGCCCACCTTGTAAATATCTGTGCCCGAAACAAGACTCCCCTCCGAGAGCAGTCCGTAATAAAAGCACATTCCTAACTATTTGAGATGATAAATCGTGAAGTTTGTTTTAAAGAAGTCAAGTTTACTTTATGTCAATTTTCTATTTGCCCTGTATAAGATATATTTAATTACTTTATTCCATCTCTGTGTTCAAATTAATCAGATTCTGACTACATATTGGTGCTCAAATTAGAATAATTCTTTAATCAACTGTGTCATCCATGCCATGGTAGACTAGAATAGAAAAGCTACTCTTGGCATATTGAAGACGTGCACATTTTATTTCTATTGTAATTTAAAAGTAAAATCAGAAATATTGATTTCTACTTGACTGGAGGGATGATTTAGTTTGAATATCAGTCTGATCTTAATCAGGTGAGAATTAATTGAGTTGGAGGTATTAGATATTCAGTGATGTTAAGCGAACCATGGTCAATCTAGAGAGAAGCTTTCTTTTGTACTATGTTAGAATTATCAAATAGCTCATGCACCACCATGTTAAATCATCTTTCCATGTTCATCCTCTACCTGCTTGTCTCATTAAATGCACCACTAAATTCATTCTGTACCCAGTCTAATGTTTAAAGTAGCAAGCTAATAAATCACAATTTAATAGAAAATTAAAAGCATAATAATTTTGTCATAAAATGCTATTGTTGTCAGAATTTTCTAATTATATATTTTCTAGTACCTAATTTAAAAAACCAAGTGATAAAACCTCTGCTTTTCAAGTAATACCTGGGACTTAAAAAAAAAATCTTAGCTTTACTCTTTTTTTTTTTTTAAATATTCAACATTGCAAGAATCAAGTGAGCAATACAGAAAAATTTTAATGTTTATTTCCAGAAATAAAAATAGAGTATGTAGCATTATATCGGTCTACGACATGGCATGGGCTTTTTATTTATTTTAAGAGTGTGATAGCAATATCATAAGTGTTGTGAAAATATAAATGGTGAGATAACACCTCCATAGGACTCGCCCTTAAGTAGTAAAATTGTAAAGTCTTTAAATAAACTGCAGCCAGAACGGAAAGGATGGATTTGCCTTGTTAACTAGGGATACTACACTTATTAAATGCCTCATTAAATTTAGCATCACATGTCTTCTATTCTTTTTTTCCTCTTTAAAACTGAGAATTGGGACCGATTTATTAGCAAGGGAGCACGTGTTATCAGTGTCAGATTTCTTCCATTTTGGCAGTTGGTATGACTGTGTTAAATTAAAATAAAACCAGCAGTGTGACTTTTGATGGTGTCATTTTTACCTTGGACGACTGCTTCACTTGTCATTCGTGGTATGGAAATAGTTGGATCTCTGCAGCTCTATATTTTGCAAAAAGGAATGACCACATTTGTATTTGAGAACAGTTAGCATCTAATGAAATTAAGCCATCCAGGCAGAAGTATTCGTCGAGTGTGATGAACGGGGTGTTCTTCTTGAGAGAAAGAGGGGTCCCCACCCTGTTGTCGCTAAGCAGCAATTCCGGGAAAAGGGAAAAGGGTTGTTTAAGAAAAAAATCAAGAGATGACCTTTCACTCTGCGCATCAAAGTCAAAGCTCCTTTCTCCCCTCTCCTCTACCCAAAGGTATTACTTTCTTCTCTTTCTTTTGTTTAAATTACATTTTGTAAGGTTGACACATCGACAAACTACCAAAATACAGTAGGAACGTGTTTCTGCAGTTCTCCCCCCAGGCCCCAGGTTTCCTCCTAAGACCACCACCACCACCAGTCTCTTTCATATCCTCCCCCCAACCCACCGTTCTGTGTTACACAAGCATCTGTCTGTATAGGTGCACATGTGTACACATATGTGTGTGTGTGTGTCCTTGCTGTTTTCACTTTGAGTCTTGGAGATCATCCCTGATAGTGCACTTTCTTTAGCGGCCAGATAGTGCTTTGTGGTTTAGTATTTCTACTCTGGCTGTTGGTGTGACTTAGATTAAAAGAAAGCTGATAAGTGGCTTTGAATGGTGCCAAATGCTATTTTTTACTAATGTGAAGGTATTTTTTGCCTCAGCTAAGAGAACACAGGATGAGGAATGGCTAGTGATATGCCATTCTTTTAATGATTCTCTGCAAATGATTTTTGTTATGTATTTATTTTCATTAAGAAAGACATAGCCTGGTGTGATGAATTGGGAGATTGGGACTGACATATATACACTTACATGTATAAAATGGATAACTAATAAGAATCTGCTGTATAAAAAAAATAAAATAAAATTGAAAAATTCAAAAAAACGAAAAAAGAAAGGCATAGCCATAGTAATTTTTATATTTTAGTTGTCTCCTGTGTTTGGACATGAAGAACTTACTGTCTTTTCAAATGCTGTGTCTTAAGGGAAATGCCAAGCTGTTTCAAATCCTTTTTTGGAGCAAAGCAAAGGTGTTAGATACATCAGTAAATCTGACAAACCAGCAGACTAGGAAGAGGGTGAGCAGGTTTTGTCAATAATCTGGAAACCACATCCAACAAGGAGGGAGCAGTGTTCACCTTGGCTCTGAGCCAGGAAAAGGAAGCGATAGGAATGCTATTGTCTGTAGTATTTGATGGGAAGGCAGCAGCAGGAGACTTAACTCTAGTTTTCCAGGCAATAAATCCCCCCCTCCATGCACACACACACCCCAATGAAACTGGCTACCTTGTGAGATAAGGAGTTTTCTGTCCCCACAGTGTTTACACAGTGAGATGATTAGAAAGGACTTTCTGAATTGAGGAAGGGTTTACGGTTTCTAAGTCCTTCCTCCTCTGGCCATTTCCACCCCAGAAGTCTAGAACAAGGTCCTTTCCTGGACCCTCCATGAGTGGTGGTGAATGGTCCCCATTGACCCATGCTTATCCCCAGAATAGTCTGTAAAGCCACCTCCTAGAATGGGAAAGTACAACAGGCTGGTTTACTGCTTGCATTACTTGCGTTACTTACAGCATTGATACTGCTGCTGTGTAATCCTGCTTCTTATTAGGGGATGGCAAGGAAGCCCGGAAGGCTCCATGTTCAGAAAGGGGCTGGCTTCCTTGTTGGTTGCTCTGTTGGGTGTGTATTCATGAATAGGTCTTTTAACTTTGGAGGCTGGGGGGCGGGCAAAGAGGGAACATGTAGCAAAAATGTGTGGTGTAAACCAGACTCATTCACTTAATTTCTCTTGCTTTGTCACTTTCTAAATCCTCCCCCTCTGTCATTGTTAATAATACTCATGGATTTTCCTATCTGGGGAGACTGAAAGCCTTTCTCACGTGCAGTTTTTTTTAGGAGTTGGGGTGATTTGGTGCTTTCCTTGGGCACACTAGGCTGTGCTAACGTCTACCTTTCCAATTCTGATAGCACTTAGAATCCCAAGCACAGAATTCAGCATTTCATTGTCTACTGTTTGGAGAAGCCACTTTCTAATGTGTAAAATCCTTATTTTAAATATTTAAATATGTTTTATTTGAAATATTTAAATGTTTTATTTTATATATTTAAAAGTTTTGTTTTAAATATTTAAAAGTTTTATTTTAAATATTTAAATATCTTTTATAGGCATTCTGGAAAAGGAGGTGTGGAGCCAGAGGGTGAGGTATCCGGTGTTATTTTATTTTAGGTGATTGCTCAGGAGCAAGAAATCAGAGCCATAAGCTGTAGCTTTATTTTTTTCCCTGTGGTGGTGACTGGAGGGGCTGAGCCATCCCCACTCACTTCCCGGTCCCAGTTGTGACCTCATGTGAGGTGACTGGTGGGGCTTACAGCTCTCTTGTGACCCTGGGGATTTCTGCTGGGTGTGGAGGATTTTCCTGTGTTCTGATTGTGGAAAGGAGTAAGTGGGATTCCATAGTCGTTACAAGTATTTTTCAGGAATTAAAGAGGCCTGGCTCCAGGCCAGTCCTTGTCACACTGTGTGTCTTGGAAATGTGTGACGTCACCTACTCAAAGCTCAGGTTTCCTTGTCTGGTAAATGAAGATAATAATAGTGCTTATCTGTTATTTGTAAAAATTCACGTGAGCTAATAAACATAAAGTACTCGTGTCTGGTGTATAATAAATACTCAGTATATTTCAGTGGCCATTATTATTTTGATTTTATTGCTATTACTATTAACATCTTTAAATACCTTGCAAGAAAAAATCATGAAATCACATAGGAAAATGGAAAAACAAAAAAAGGCCACCTGAAATAGTTTATTCTAATGGAGATATAGACCCGGCTCAGCATTAATGTATTATTGCCCTTTGTTCTCCATAAACAGAGATCATCTCTGTTCCAGGTGCTACATACTAAGGGCTCCTGGTCGGAATCACATTTTATTCCCATTGAACTTCCCTTCCAGTAAATGGAGATAAAGAATCTGAGCGGCTCATCACCAGCTGCCTGTCTGCAACTCACCTGAAGTACAGGGAACTAAACATGTCCAGGACTGTCTTGTTCAAAATGGCAGCCACTGTGCACATGTCACTTTAATTAACTTAATTAAAAAGAAAAATTCAGTTCCTCAGTTGCATCAGCCACATTTCAAGTGCTCAGTAGTCCCCTGTGGCTAGTGGCTACACTATTGGAAAGTGCAGAGAACATTTGCATCA
This sequence comes from Eschrichtius robustus, assembly GCF_028021215.1. NCBI lineage: Eukaryota > Metazoa > Chordata > Mammalia > Artiodactyla > Eschrichtiidae > Eschrichtius > Eschrichtius robustus. Next base: position 56,707,694 of record NC_090835.1, on the reverse strand, counting down.
TCGCAGGAAGTTTTACTGGACCATAGAAATATAACGTGAACTATATTTATAATTTTAAACTTATAGTAGCCCTCATTTTTTAAATGTGACATTAATTTTAAAAGGTAAAAGTAATTTTAATATTTAATCTATATAGTAAATAAATATTATCTACTTAACATGCAATCAATATAAAAACTATGAACAAGATAGTTTATGTTACTTTGTCCATCCTAAGCTCCCACAATCCAGTATCTTTTACACCAACAGAACGCCAAAATTAGGAGTAGGCACATTTCAAACCTTGCTTGGTAGCCACGTGTGCAGGGTTTAGAGGGTTACAAACCCAAGTTTACCCAGTGAAGACACAACTGTTTGGTATTATTGAATTGCTTTGTGCATCTATCACTATATTATAAACACATTGAAGTTAGAGACCCTATTTTGTATTTAATGAACACCTGATTAAAGAAATAACTGTCCTGGAAGTAAAAGTTGGAAATAAAAGCTATGTTTAATGCATCAGTGATAAGGAGCAATGATTTTTATTTGTTCTAATCCTCTCTCTGACCTTATGTGAATCAAAGATATTTCTGGACAGCAGAATTTCATAAAATGTTAACATAAAAACCAATAGGTGATTTTCACTCCTCATCTTAGCATTCAACAATAATGACCATGCCTTCTTTAACCCAAACTGTCCCAGAAAAGATAGTCATTTGTGGATACCTTTTATTTATTTATTTTTATATTTAAAAATCATATGCAAAAAAATTTGCAGAAGAACAAAGGGAGAGTGACCTTAGAAATTTTAATAATAATTAAACATAGCAAGTCCCAATTTTTATTCTGTGTTTCCCTGTTATGAAAGTTTTATACTTGAAATTCATATTCATAAAACTCGAAGTTTTATATACAGTGTGTTTGAATGAAACTAACTATTCATTGTGGACCTGGAACACACCTATCTTGTCAGTATTGCTCCAGATTCCAGCACACCTCCAGTCAGTCCCCCTGCACCAGCAATCCTGGTTCTTATGCTTGCATCCATAAAATACGACGTTTTTGAAAACTTTGATGGCTACTGATTTTTTTTGACGAGAGGATAGTCATGTTTTTTGCTCCATAATTTCAAAAATTTTTAGTTTTTTGACTTATACGTCCCATAAATACTATTTCCTTCTAGTCATCTTTGTTTATAAGCCATCCTTAGGCATTTGGGTCACATACACTTCAGCATAAAAGATGGGGGAGTACACTGCCGTGTGTCCCTAGCACGTGGGATGTACATGTTCTTGTTACAGGACGCCACGTGCATGAGACGTCCCTCTTGTCAAATGACTGATGGGGTGAGTATGCCATATTTCCTTTTTGTCCTTCAAAGTATGTTATTTACTCATCAGGTCCTGATTTTGAGAAAGTTCACCTGGGATATTGTCATCTGAAGATACTAGTCTGTGGTTGTGTTTATAGATCTGTTTCACCACCGTCATCAGAGTCTGGAGTGCTGCTTTCAGTTCTTCGCATTCATCTTCTGATTCATCTAATACGTGGGAATCATCTTTTTGTCAGTTTTCTTTCTTCTACTACAGGCAGTGTATTAGTTTACTATCACTGCTGTAACAAATTATAAACATTTAGTAACCTAAAACAGCACAGATTTGTTACATTACAGTCTGTAGTTCAGAAGTGTGACACAGGTCTTCCTGGGTTAACATCAAGATGTTGGCAGAGAGACTTACCTGGTTGTCCAGTGGTGAAGAATCTGCCTTCCAATGCAGGGGAAGCAGGTTCGCTCCCTAGTCAGGGAACTAAGATCCCACATGCCGCGGTGCAACTAAGCCTGCGCCACACAACTACTGAGCTCATGCGCCTCAACTAGAGAGCCCATGTGCTGCAAACTGCAGAGCTCACGCGGCCTGGAGCCTGCGTACCACAACTAGAGAAGAGAAAACCCACACGCCACAACTAGAGAGAAGCCCGAGCGCCATGATGAAGAGCCCACACACCACAGCTAAGACCCGATGCAGCCAAAAAAATAAAAAGTAAAATAAAATTAAATAAATAAATAAATAAAATATTAAAGAAAAGAAAAGATGTTGGCAGAGCTGCATTCCCTTCTGGAGGCTCTATGGGAACCTCCATTTCTTTGCCTTTTTCAGTTTCTAGAGGCCTGTTTTAGCTCGAGCTGCTCTAACAAAAATGACATAAATGGATGACTCATGAACAACAAAACTTCATTTCTCACAGCTTTAGAGGCTGGAAGTCCTAGATTAGGGTGCCAGCACAGTTGGGTTCCTCTTCCGGGCTGCAGACCTTTGTGTCCTCACATGGTGGAGAGCAGAGAGCAAGCCAGCTCTCCCTTGACTCTTACCAGGACATTAACCCCATTTATGAGGACACCACCCTCCTGACCGTATCTCATCCTAACTACCTCCCAAAGGCCCCGCCTCCTAATATCATCATGTGACAGGGTAGTGGGGGCGCAGTGGGGTTTCAGCACATGGATTTTGTGGGGACACCAACATTCAGTCTGTTACAAGGCACCCAGTTTTTTGACTGGCATTCCTCTTTTTCCATCGTTAACAGCCAACAGGATAACCTCCCTCTGACCCTACCTCCATCATCACGTCTCTTTCTCTTCATCTGTGCCTCCCTCTTCAACTTTCCAGGACCCTTGTGATTACTTGGGCCCCACCCGGATAATCCAGGATAATCTCCTTATTTGAAGGTCAGCTGCTTAGTAACCTTAATTCCCCTTTGCCATGTAACCTAACATATTCACAGGTTCCAGGGATTAGGATTTGGGCATTTTTGGGGGCTATTCTATCTAACATAATCAGAAAGTGAAAAAAAATCTCAAATCTCAACTGTGTTCAAGGAAAGCAAAAACCAAAAGACTACTTTTATGTATTCATGAATGATGGTGTAATACATCAAGCAGTACAATAAGAAAACTGATAAAATAATGGTTTATTTCACTGTGGCATCATTTTTCTAGGTGATTCCATCATTTTGTTTACATATTATTTTAGCCTAGGGAATAATTGCTGAGTCATGATGAAATAAGTTCTAGGATAATATAGTAAAATGTTTCGTTAAGATCATTAAGAGTCTATATTGTGTCTTAGCCTTATACAAAGATGCAATGAACCTATATAATTGCAAGATAGAAATGAGTTTTATTGTATTGTAAAATATGTCTGTTTTCTGTGGTTTTTTGGAAGGCCTCTAAGAAAAAATGAAAATCATGAAATATCTTTAAAATATTGGTTAGAGCTACTCATGAAAGAAACTCAGAAATTAAAATTGGGTCCAGTGGACCCTGATCTCTATACAGAGGGTCAGTGTCTTGGTTCCCTTGCCTTCTGTGATGCCCCAAGGTCCTTTTGTCTTCCAGTCTCCTCTCTTTCTCTGCTGGACCCTTAAATATTGGCAGCCCAGTGGTTACCCAGGGCCTCTTTACTTTTCATTATTTTTAATAAGTTACTACTGTCAAAACAGTGTCTTCCAACTTGCCTCAGCCCCGTAGAGCTGAGTGCTTTCTGGAGAGTCTACTTGGATATTTCAAAGGTCCCCCAGCTGGATGTGTCTGAAACTCGGCCTCATCTGTTCCCCGTCTCCCTCCACGGGCTGCAGCCAAAACAGAACAGTGTCATATGTGTTTCTTTTCTGGTGTTTTTGAGTCATCAGACTGCGCCGTCTGCTCCCAGTGAGAAGTGTAGGCCAGTGGTCCCCAACCTTTTTGGCACCAGGGACCGGTTTCGTGGAAGACAATTTTTCCACGGGCTGGCGGGGATGTGATGGTTCAGGCGGTAATGCGAGCGATGGGGAGCAGCAGATGAAGCTTCGCTCGCCCGCCCGCTGCTCGCCCGCTGCTTACCTCCTGCTGTGAGGCCCAGGCACGGCCCGGGGGTTGCGGACCCCTGGTGTAGGCATTATCCCTGACTCCTTGTCTGTTACCCCCTGAACTGATGCTTCTACTCCTCTGCCTTTTACCCCCTTGCCATCTCTTGCTCGGATTATTGTACTCACATCTTAACCAGTTTCCCTGTTATTCCCACTCCTGCCTCCCTGCCAGCTCTTCTGGTTGTCTGCAGAAGAAAATCTGATGGTGCCATTCCACTGTGTAAAACCCTTCTAAGGATTTCCATTCCCCTTAGGACAGAGCCTAAACACTGAGCACTGCCTGCTGGTCACAGTGGTACATGCCTGTCCTCCTCCACCTCCCGTCCCCCAATTGGCTCAGTGTAGATCATAGCTTACAAGGATGGTAAGCCCCTCTTGGATGGGTTTGGAGTCCCAATTCTGTGCTTCCACAGCACCCTCCCTGCCTTCCCCTGTCTGAGTGGGTACCACACTCGTCCAATAGCACTTTTTAATTGTCTGTCCTCCTCAGGGACTGTTGGTTCCCTCTGTCTTGTTCAGCATGGAAACCACACAACCTAGCATAGTGCTGGGTGTGTAGTAAGTACTTGGAAAATGTTTGTTGAATGAATGAATGACTGATATTTTATGAGCCTATGGGATAAGTACTGAAAGAATATTTGAAAAAATTTAAAATTTTAATTTATTGAATCGGTTAATAACTGTGAAAGCCTGAATTAACTCATTGGACAGTGCCTGGGATGTAATAAGTACAATGTTAGCTATTATTGTTGTTACTATTATGAGGCCGGAATATAAATGACTTTTTTCTTTTTCATTCTACTCTGATAATTTAAGAAAAAAATAAATGATTTGGGATTAACATATATACACTACTATATTTAGGTAACCAACAAGGACCTGTATAGCTACTGTGTAGCACAGGGAACTCTACTCAGTACTCTGTAATAACCTGTATGGGAAAAGAATCTGAAAAAGAATGAATACATGTATATGTATAACTGATTTACTTTGCTCTACACCTGAAACTAACACAACATTGTAAATCAACTATATTCCAATATAAAATAAAAAACGAAGAAAAAAAAATAAATGAAATACTTGCAGTTGGATCTCTTCTTAAACATTAAGGTGATGGCATGATTTGGTGATTTCCCATCTGCAGTATTTTCGATTTACCTTTGGAAACGGAAACATTTTGAAGGTGTGAGTACAGTGAAGAAACCAGTGTTTCAGTGAATGTGTCTCATAAAAGATGAGGTGGCTTCTGCGTGTTATGTTTTCCATTGAAGGGTTAGTTTTATGGATCTCTTGAAAAATTGTCTATGGAATTTTGTTGTTGTTACAATGTTTGCTGGCAGATACTCACTAATACACTTTTTGCAACTAAATTGAACTTGTCCTAAGTAGCTTCCCACCCAGTCTAGAATTATTTATAATATTTGGCTTTTTTGTAGGTTGGATTGGATTGAATTCTTTCCAGAAGCCATACTACTGGTATCATGGACTCAAAGGTTATGAAGAGAATATATAGTTTCATTACTAAATTTTATAAACAAATGTATTCATAAAGTCAGAGCTGTTTACAAACTATTTCCCATGAACTTCATGAAATACTGTTGATTATATAGATAATGTGCTTTGTGGCCTGTGGCCATGGCTGCCCTCGCTGAGCAGCCATTAGGAGGGAGAGGACACATGCCTTGGTTCAGGTCTTCACCCCTGCACGAGACGCTGGTGAGCTCAGCACCCAGGGCCCTCTGCCCCCACAGCTTGAGGAGGCTCTGCACACAGGCCTTCACTTAGAAGATAGCTTCTCCTGGGAAAATTAGCTTTAGATTTCAATTTCTATTATAAATCTAAAACTCACAGACACCTTTGTCTGAAGTGAAATCTTAAGAAAAGTTGACACCTACCTAGACTCTCCCCAAATTGTATCATTTAAAAACCTCTTCTGATTCAGTAACTGGTCAACAGATCATTTATACATTGTATCAAGTACATCTCTGTTTTTATTATCTAGCTCATTATAAGGAAGCCGTTTTATGCTTAAGATTTCCAGTTGTAGAGTTGATGATATGTTTTGAATTTAGGGTGATTTAAAAATCTGCCTACTACATTTCTTTAATAAGCAAGACCTCCTAAATGTCTTTCCTTTAGATTAAATTGATGTTCCAGATTTAAAAGTGAAACCATCAAGATGGTGGTGTAGTCATGGAAATATTACACAGAGCTTATATGTTAACATTCTAAATTACGTTGGTACCCAAATAGAGCTCTGCTTTTTGTAATGCTGGAAACAAAATAGGTACTCTATAAGTACTTTACTGATTGAGGAAATAAAAGTACTAGAAAGTTAGAAGTAAGTGCTATGTCTAAAGATGGTTGTGTAAAAATTCATAAGCTCGGGATTTTTTAGAAAATATGTTAGTGGAATCATAAAAGGAGTGGTTCTGGTCAGAGATATGAAACATTGGAATTACTTCTTCTAATCTTGTATGTTTTTAAATTGTCATTTCTCATTGAATGCTTTAGTTCTACCTGTATGACTGCATTTGCAAAATAATACGTTGCTTGAAACTGACTAAATGAAAAGTGTGGAAGGTAAGTGTTTCTGCTCCCACACACAGCCTTGCCCTTCATCCTTGGCTTAATCAGGAAACCTTATTATTGGCGGTTATTTAAATATTAAAATACATTCAAAAGTTCCATAAATTAAATGTGTGAAAAGCAATGAATTCCAAACCATTTCTTTCTCTTACTGCTTTTATATGGAGGTTCCCCAAGTTCTTTCTTATATAAACTGGAAATTATATAGACTTCTTGTACTTAATTACAGTATGATTATTTTGCCCATTATCCTAGACTAATAGACTTTATCTCTTTCCGTTTTCCCTAGCTTCACTTGATCCAAATTTTATCATGCCCACAGAATATTTTTACCCAATAGTTTATTTATTAAGTGGTTTCTTTCAGAGAAATGAGTGTTTACAGAAGAAGGATAGAATTTCATGTTCCTGATATTTTGAAGAAAGAAGTCTTGAATGCTATCTTTAAGCACATTTCTTTAAAGTTTGGAATAACTTTTAATCATCTCTCTCACTGTTTATTGATATTTATTTGCATTACCTTAAGATATACGTAAGTGAATGAAAGTTCATTTTCATAGTCTTTAATGGTGAATAATTTATTTATATACAGGTATACAAGCTCTTTAACACTTAATATTGAGAGACAGAAGCGATTTAAATTGGGCTTGTTTTAGAACACCATCCTAGGAATCTGGCAACATCACTGTTATATGAATGTTTGCTAATGTGGTTTGAAAGAAGGATCCTCATTAAAATCTTGTTGCTAAACAAGTGACAGAAACCTTACAAACAGCTTGAGGCTTCAGGCCAGTCACAGTTACTCCTGAAGAGATCTGGACAAGTGTGAAAATACAGAGACTGTGCCTTTATTGTAATCAGAACACATAAATGCTATCTGGAGTCAATTCCCTACTTGAGGACGTTTTTAGTCATATTAGGGAAAACAAATCTTAACATAATTCAATGCCTAAGCCTTCTGTTGTGAATTTGTCAAGTGTAAAAGTATTGGGTGTGTTAAATTCAGAAAGTGTACTTTTGGTAATAGCCCTTGTATTCATGTTTTCCTGCAAGGGACTGGGGTTTGGTCAACTAGCATATGGTCATGAGGTAAAGTTCATGATGCTCATGACCTTTCTGAAGATGATATTTGAGTGCGCTGATTGATCCAGGTCTCTGAGTGATGGTGAGGCTGCGAAGAGTCAGCCCACGGTTTGTCACCACCGTCTAACATTTAGTCACTTCTGGATTAACTATGTTCACATTCCTTTTGAGGGTTGCTCCTGTCTTAATTCTTATTTAGGATCATAACCCTTGCCTCTAGAAAGGCAGGTCTTAACATCAGGCTGTGCAGAGAGCAGTTAACATGTAGGGATGCTAATGGCTTTCCAGAGTGGAAGTTAGTGGACTTTTCAATAACCTTGTGGCCCCCCATCAGGACCTCTGATGAGAACAAGCTGATTGTAAGTCTGCTCTGCCTTTTTGAGTCATAGGGGATCCTCATCAAAGGACACAGGAAGTCCCCTTGCTCTGATTTGGCCCACGTGCCCAGCTCATCAGTGAAGAGACGACAAGAACATTTGTAGTTGAGTGAAAAAGATGCCTGATTCGGTTTAGGACTCAGTGAACAGTGGCAGTTCTGAGACTGGTCAACAGCAAGCTGAAGGAGCCCATGCTCGGAGCTGGAGCATCCCTGCCCCGCTGTGTGTGACCAGACACGCACACCGTTTGAAGTGAGGTCCTCTCCCACAGCAGCTGTCCTCGCTCCCATCGCCCCTCATCCTGCAGACTGTGCAGTGGACTTGGACGTCTGTGCCATAGGCCTCTTGGTCTGGCACAGCCCCTCGAAGGAGTTTCTTGTGCATTTACAAATCTCAATCATTTTCAGTTTGCTTGTGGTTTAAAACCACTTTTGTTACACATTTTGTATCTTCATGGAGGCTCCTGAAACTACCTGCCTGCTTTAAGATGATTATAAATTTTATTTCTTAGTAGCTGAAAGGGTAATACCAAGCTCAAGAAAAGAGGAGAATCCTGATAATTTTGTACTAAAAGAGTTATAAAAGCTATTCTCCAGCTTCTCTGTGAGGATGATGTCATATTTTAAGGTCTGACATGGACATGGTTGGTTACAGACTGGAGGCGGCCGGGGCTGGGACTAGAGCCCCCAGTGGGTAGGAGAAGGACCAGAAGAGTTCAGGAGAGTCGCTGCCAAAGCAGGGGAACCCCGCGCACTGTCCTAAGGAAGGGCTGAGGAGGGATCTGGTCTGACCCAAAGCAGACCCAGTAGAGAAGCAGGGGGCCCCGCTGTGGCTGGCCTCTGGCACCTGGGTTTTCTGGGTTGGTGGTCCTGAGAAGGCAGGATGCCAGGGGGCCAGTACAATTTAAAAGGGAAACTACCAGAATGGAAATGTGATAGAAAGCCGTTTGGATTTTCTGGAGCATTTCAGAGTTGACTCAGGAATGGAATGGGAGCCCTATTATCAGAAGTGAAGGACCATGGCAGGTTGTCTGAAAGAAAGAGGGTAACTTGATGCCATCAGAAGGCACACAGAAACTGGCCCCCAGAGGCCTGTGTCTGGACACAACTCCCCTTTTACTCTTCCTATTCATTTCTTCTAGAATATACTCTTTTTTTTTTAATTGAAGTATAGTTGATTTACAATGTGTTAATTTCTGCTGTACAGCAAAGTGATTCAGTTATACATATATATACATTCTTTTTTTAATATTCTTTTCCATTATGGTTTATCACAGGATTTTGAATATAGTTCTCTGTGTTATACAGTAGAACCTTGTTGTTCATCCATAGAATATACTCTTTTTCTCTATAGGGAGACCTTGGAGATGCTGCAGGTTTGGTTCCAGACCACTACAATACAGTAAATATCACAATAGAGTGAGTCACACAAATTCTTTGGTCTCCTGGTGCATTGAAAAGTTATGCTCACACTATATTAAAGTGTGCAATAGCCTTATGTCCGAAAAAAGAATGTACATGCCTTAACTAAACAATACTTTATTGCTAAAAAATGATAACCATCATTTGAGCTTTCAGCGAGTCGTAATCTTTTTGCTGATGGAGGATCTGGCTTTGATGTTGGTGGCTGCTGACTGATCAGGGTGGGGTTGCTGAAGGTTGGGGTGAATTTCTTAAAACAAGACAACAATGAAGTTTGTCGCATCGAAGGACTCTTCCTTTCATGAATGATTTCTCTGTAGCCTGCAGTGCTGTGTGATAGCATTTTGCCCACAGTAGAACTGCTTTCAAAACTGGAGTTAGTCCACTCAAACCCTGCCGCTGCCTTATCAACTAAGTTTATATAATATTCTAAGTCCTGTGTTGTCATTTCAACAAGTTTTATAGCATCTTCACCAGGAGTAGATTCCAGCTCAAGACCACTGTCTTTGCTCGTCCATAAGAAGCGACTTCCCCTCTGTTCAAGTTTTATCAGGAGATGCAGCAATTCAGTCCCATCTTCAGGCTCCACTTCCAATTCCAGTTCTCTCACTATCTTCTCTGTGTTGGCAGTTACAATAGTAACATCAAAGATCACTGATCACAGGTCACCATAACAATTATATTAATACTGAAAAAGTTTGAAATATTTCAAGAATTATCAAAATATGACACAGAGACGTGAAGTGAGCAAATGCTGTTGGAAAAATGGTGCCAATAGACTTGCTCGAAGGAGTGTTGCCACAAACCTTCAATTTGTAAAAAAACGCAGTGTCTGCACAGTAGTAAAATGCAGTACAGTGAAGTATGTCTGAATTAGAAATCCTACTTAATCTCTACATTCTGCGTGCCTCTGTGAAGCCACCTCACTCTTCACCTCATAGGTCTCCTCACCCCCCTTTCAAATCTACAGAGTAAAGGACTTCTATTCTGCCTTTTATTCATGTACACGTCTTTTGTGGAGCATGTCCTGTGTGCCAAGCACAGTCTAGGTAATAGATGTTAAATGAGTGAATATTTTAGAGCTGTTAACAATTATAGTGATGTAATTACAAGTCATTTTTTTTCTTCCAAATTTTTAATTTCAGATTTCACTAAATGTTGCAAGGACTCTGGAATCCTTATGGTAGTAAAATGCCGCAAAGAAAATTCTGCATTGAAAGAATGTCTAACTGCTTAGTAAGTAGTTACCTCAGCGTTTGTGCTCCTGTGTATATGTGTGTGTGTAGTATGTGTAGTAGATAAGAGTATGTTATTTAACTCATTACATGTAATATATTCTTTACTTCTCCACAACAAATTTGTCATATAGTTGGCTGAGTCTAAAATTTTAATTTGTTAAAGATTCTTCTAAGAAAAACGATACAACATATTTATGAAGGGTCTTTTCAAGTTTTGTGTGTTTGTCAGCATTTTATCTGATTAAAATACATGATTTTTCATGTGATTTAATAAATTCCTTTTTATGAACAGAAAATAGAATATATTATAGATGGGTTTGTGTTTATCTCTTCTAATGAAAAGGTACTTTTGCCAGCCTTGGGATATTTTGGACTAATGTAATTTAACTTCTAGGAGAGTTGCAATAAATCAAATGAAGGCTACAAAGGTAAATTTAGATTTTTTTTTTTAAAGTTAATTTATTTATTTATTTATTTTTGGCTGTGTTGGGTCTTCGTTTCTGTGCGAGGGCTTTCTCTAGTTGCGGCGAGCGGGGGCCACTCTTTATCGCGGTGCCTGGGCCTCTCACTATCACGGCCTCTCTTGTTGCGGAGCACAGGCTCCAGACGCGCAGGCTCAGTAATTGTGGCTCACGGGCCCAATTGCTCCGCGGCATGTGGGATCCTCCCAGACCAGGGCTCAAACCCGTGTCCCCTGCATTGGCAGGCGGACTCTCAACCACTGCACCACCAGGGAAGCCCTAAATTTAGATTTTTGAAGTTAAATTACTTTGAAAAATAATTCTTAAATATCATGTTCACTGATATTCTCTTGTAGTTCCTTGAATCTTAAAGTAAAAATATGCAGAGGTCTTTTTTTTTTTTTTTTAACATCTTTATTGAAGTATAATTGCCTTACAATGGTGTGTTAGCTTCTGCTTTATAACAAAGTGAATCAGTTATACATATACAATATGTTCCCATTTCTCTTCCCTCTTGCATCTCCCTCCCTCCCACCCTCCCCATCCCACCCCTCTAGGTGGTCACAAAGCACCGAGCTGATCTCCCTGTGCTATGCGGCTGCTTCCCACTAGTTATCTATTTTACATTTGGTAGTGTATATATGTCCATGATACTCTCTTACCCTGTCACATCTCACCCCACCCCCTCCCCATATCCTCAAGTCCATTCTCTAGTAGGTCTGTGTCTTTAGTCCCGTCTTGCCACTAGGTTCTTCATGACTTTTTTTTTTCCCTTAGATTCCGTATATATGTGTTAGCATACTGTATTTGTTTTTCTCTTTCTGACTTACTTCACTCTGTATGACAGACTCTAACTCCATCCACCTCATTACAAATACCTCCATTTCATTTCTTTTTATGGCTGAGTAATATTCCATTGTATATATGTGCCACATCTTCTTTATCCATTCATCTGTCGATGGACATTTAGGTTGCTTCCATGTCCTGGCTATTGTAAATAGAGCTGCAATGAACATTTTGGTACATGACTCTTTTTGACCTATGGTTTTCTCAGGGTATATGCCCAGTAGTGGGATTGCTGGGTCGTATGGTAGTTCTATTTGTAGTTTTTTCAGGAACCTCCATACTGTTCTCCATAGTGGCTGTATCAATTTACATTCCCACCAACAGTGCAAGAGTGTTCCCTTTCCTCCACACCCTCTCCAGCATTTATTGTTTCTAGATTTTTTGATGATGGCCATTCTGACCGGTGTGAGATGATATCTCATTGTAGTTTTGATTTGCATTTCTCTAATGATTAATGATGTTGAGCATTCTTTCATGTGTCTGTAGGCCATCTGTATATCTTCTTTGGAGAAATGTCTATTTAGGTCTTCTGCCCATTTTTGGATTGGGTTGTTGGTTTTTTTGTTATTGAGCTGCATGAGCTGCTTGTAAATCTTGGAGATTAATCCTTTGTCAGTTGCTTCATTTGCAAATATTTTCTCCCATTCTGATGGTTGTCTTTTGGTCTTGTTTATGGTTTCCTTTGCTGTGCAAAAGCTTTTAAGTTTCATTAGGTCCCATTTGTTTATTTGTGTTCTTATTTCCGTTTCTCTGGGAGCTGGGTCAAAAAGAATCTTGCTGTGATGTATGTCATAGAGTGTTCTGCCTATGTTTTCCTCTAAGAGTTTGATAGTGTTTGCCCTTACACTTAGGTCTTTAATCCATTTTGAGTTTATTTTTGTGCATGGTGTCAGGGAGTGTTCTAATTTCATACTTTTACATGTACCTGTCCAATTTTCCCAGCACCACTTATTGAAGAGGCTGTCTTTTCTCCACTGTATATGCTTGCCTCCTTTATCAAAGATAAGGTGACCATATGTGTGTGGGTTTATCTCTTGGCTTTCTATCCTGTTCCATGGATCTATATTTCTGTTTTTGTGCCAGTACCAAACTGTCTTGATTACTGAAGCTTTGTAATATAGTCTGAAGTCAGGGAGCCTGATTCCCCCAGCTCCATTTTTCGTTCTCAAGATTGCTTTGGCTATTCGGGGTCTTTTGTGTTTCCATACAGATTGTGAAATTTTTTGTTCTAGTTCTGTGAAAAATGCCAGTGGTAGTTTGATAGGGATTGCATTGAATCTGTAGATTGCTTTGGGTAGTAGAGTCATTTTCACAATGTTGATTCTTCCAATCCAGGAACATGGTATATCTCTCCATCTATTTGTATCATCTTTAATTTCTTTCATCAGTGTCTTATAATTTTCTGCATACAGGTCTTTTGTCTCCTTAGGCAGGTTTATTCCTAGATATTTTATTCTTTTTGTTGCAATGGTAAATGGGAGTGTTTTCTTAATTTCACTTTCAGATTTTTCGTCATTAGTGTATAGAAATGCAAGAGATTTCTGTGCATTTATTTTGTATCCTGCTAGTTTACCAAATTCATTGATTAGCTCTAGGAGTTTTCTGGTAGCATCTTTAGGATTCTCTATGTATAGTATCATGTCATCTGCAAATAGTGACAGCTTTACTTCTTCTTTTCCGATTTGGATTCCTTTTATTTCTTTGTCTTCTCTGATTGCTGTGGCTAACACTTCCAAAACTATGTTGAATAATAGTGGTGAGAGTGGGCAACCTTGTCTTGTTCCTGATCTTAGTGGAAATGGTTTCAGTTTTTCACCATTGAGGACAATGTTGGCTGTGGGTTTGTCATATATGGCCTTTATTATGTTGAGGAAAGTTCCCTCTATGCCTACTTTCTGCAGGGCTTTTATCATGAATGGGTGTTGAATTTTGTCGAAAGCTTTCTCTGCATCTATTGAGATGATCATATGGTTTTTCTCCTTCAATTTGTTAATATGGTGTATCACATTGATTGATTTGCGTATATTGAAGAATCCTTGCATTCCTGGGATAAACCCCACTTGATCATGGTGTATGATCCTTTTAATGTGCTGTTGGATTCTGTTTGCTAGTATTTTGTTGAGGATTTTTGCATCTATGTTCATCAGTGATATTGGCCTGTAGTTTTCTTTCTTTGTGACATCTTTGTCTGGTTTTGGTATCAGGGTGATGGTGGCCTCATAGAATGAGTTTGGGAGTGTTCCTCCCTCTGCAATATTTTGGAAGAGTTTGAGAAGGATAGGTGTTAGCTCGTCTCTAAATGTTTGATAGAATTCACCTGTGAAGCCATCTGGTCCTGGGCTTTTGTTTGTTGGAAGGTTTTTAATCACAGTTTCAATTTCAGTGCTTGTGATTGGTCTGTTCATATTTTCTATTTCTTCCTGGTTCAGTCTCGGCAGTTTGTGCATTTCTAAGAATCTGTGCATTTCTTCCAGGTTGTCCATTTTATTGGCATAGAGTTGCTTGTAGTAATCTCTCATGATCTTTTGTATTTCTGCAGTGTCAGTGGTTACTTCTCCTTTTTCATTTCTAATTCTATTGATCTGAGTCTTCTCCCTGTTTCTCTTGATGAGTCTGGCTAATGGTTTATCAATTTTGTTTATCTTCTCAAAGAACCAGCTTTTAGTTTCATTGATTTTTGCTATTGTTTCCTTCATTTCTTTTTCATTTATTTCTGACCTGATCTTTATAATTTCTTTCCTTCTGCTGGCTTTGGGGTTTTTTTGTTCTTCTTTCTCTAATTGCTTCAGGTGCAAGGTTAGGTTGTTTATTCGAGATGTTTCCTGTTTCTTGAGGTAGGCTTGTATTGCTATAAACTTCCCTCTTAGCACTGCTTTTGCTGTGTCCCATAGGTTTTGGGTCGTCGTATCTCCATTGTCACTTGTTTCTAGGTATTTTTTGATTTCCCCTTTGATTTCTTCAGTAATCACTTCGTTATTAAGTAATGTATTGTGTAGCCTCCATGTGTTTGTATTTTTTACAGATCTTTTCCTGTAATTGATATCTAGTCTCATAGCGTTGTGGTCAGAAAAGGTACTTGATACGATTTCAATTTTCTTAAATTTACCAAGGCTTGATTTGTGACCCAAGATATGATCTATCCTGGAGAATGTTCCATGAGCACTTGAGAAAAATGTGTATTCCGTTGTTTTTGGGTGGAATGTCCTATAAATATCAATTAAGTCCATCTTGTTTAATGTATCATTTAAAGCTTGTGTTTCCTTATTTATTTTCATTTTGGATGATCTGTCCATTGGTGAAAGTGGGGTGTTAAAGTCCCCTACTATGATTGTGTTGCTGTCAATTTCCCCTTTTATGGCTGTTAGTATTTGCCTTATGTATTGAGGTGCTCCTATGTTGGGTGCATAAATATTTACAATTGTTATAGCTTCCTCTTGGATCGATCCCTTGATCATTATATAGTGTCCTTCATTGTCTCTTGTAATAGTCTTTATTTTAAAGTCTATTTTGTCTGATATGAGAATTGCTACTCCAGCTTTCTTTTGATTTCCATTTGCATGGAATATCTTTTTCCATCCCCTCACTTTCAGTCTGTATGTGTCTCTAGGTCTGAAGTGGGTCTCTTGTAGACAGCATATATATGGGTCTTGTTTTTGTATCCATTCAGCCAGCCTGTGTCTTTTGGTGGGAGCATTTAATCCATTTACATTCAAGGTAATTATCGATATGTATGTTCCTATTCCCATTTTCTTAAATGTTTTGGGTTTGTTATTGTAGGTGTTTTCCTTCTCTTGTGTTTCTTGCCTAGAGAAGTTCCTTTAGCATTTGTTGTAAAGCTGGTTTGGTGGTGCTGAACTCTCTCAGCTTTTGCTTGTCTGTAAAGCTTTTAATTTCTCCATCGAATCTGAATGAGATCCTTGCTGGGTAGAGTAATCTTGGTTGTAGGTTTTTCTCCTTCATCACTTTAAGTATATCCTGCCACTCCCTTCTGGCTTGCAGAGTTTCTGCTGAAAGATCAGATGTTAACCTTATGGGGATTCCCTTGTGTGTTATTTGTTGTTTTTCCCTTGCTGCCTTTAATATGTTTTCCTTATATTTAATTTTTGACAGTTTGATTAATATGTGTCTTGGCGTGTTTCTCCTTGGGTTTATCCTGTATGGGACTCTCTGTGCTTCCAGGACTTGATTAACTATTTCCTTTCCCATATTAGGGAAGTTTTCAACTATAATCTCTTCAAATATTTTCTCAGTCCCTTTCTTTTTCTCTTCTTCTTCTGGGACCCCTATAATTCGAATGTTGGTGCGTTTAATGTTGTCCCAGAGGTCTCTGAGACTGTCCTCAGTTCTTTTCATTCTTTTTTCTTTATCCTGCTCTGTAGTAGTTATTTCCACCATTTTATCTTCCAGGTCACTTATCCTTTCTTCTGCCTCAGTTATTCTGCTATTGATCCCATCTAGAATATTTTTAATTTCATTTATTGTGTTTTTCATCATTGCTTGGTTCCTCTTTAGTTCTTCTACGTCCTTGTTAAATGTTTCTTGCATTTTGTCTATTCTATTTCCAAGATTTGGGATCATCCTTACTATCATTATTCTGAATTCTTTTTCAGGTAGACTGCCTATTTCCTCTTCATTTGTTAAGTCTGGTGTGTTTTGACCCTGCTCCTTCATCTGCTGTGTGTTTTTCTGTCGTCTCATTTTGCTTATCTTACTGTGTTTGGGGTCTCCTTTTCACAGGCTGCAGGTTTGTAGTTCCCGTTGTTTTTGGTATCTGTCCCCAGTGGCTAAGGTTGGTTCAGTGGGTTGTGTAGGCTTCCTGGTGGAGGGAACTAGTGCCTGTGTTCTGGTGGATGAGGCTGGACCTTGTGTTTCTGGTGGGCACGTCCACGTCTGGTGGTGTATTTTGGGGTGTCTGTGGCCTTATTATGATTTTAGGCAGCCTCTCTGCTAATGGGTGGGGCTGTGTTCCTGTCTTGCTAGTTGTTTGGCATAGGGTGTCCAGCACTGTAGCTTGCTGGGCGTTGAGTGAAGCTGGGTCTTGATGTTGAGATGGAGATCTCTGAGAGATTTTTGCCGTTTGGTATTACGTGGAGCTGGGAGGTCTCTTGTGGACCAGTGTCCTGAAGTTGGCTCTCCCACCTCAGAGGCATGGCCCTGATGCCTGGCTGGAGCACCAAGAGCCTTTTGTCCACACGGCTCAGAATAAAAGGGAGAAAAAATAGAAAGAAAGAAAGAAAGAAAGAGGCTATAATATAGTGAAGTAAAATAAAGCTATTGTAAAGCAAAGCTATACAGACAAAATCTCACCCAGAAGCATATACGTATACACTCACAAAAAAAAGGAAAAGGGGAAAAATTAATATATCCTGCTCCCAAAGTCCACCTCCTGAATTTGGGATGATTCGTTGTCTATTCAGGTATTCAACAGATGCAGGCACATCAAGTTGTTTGTGGAGTTTTAATCCGCTGCTTCTGAGGCTGCTGGGAGAGATTTCCCCTTCTCTTCCCTGTTCGCACAGCTCCTGGGGTTCAGCTTTGGATTTGGACCCGCCTCTGCGTGTAGGTCGCCTGAGGGCGTCTATTCCCCGCCCAGACAGGACGGGGTTAAAGGAGCAGCTGCTTCGGGGGCTCTGGCTCACCCAGGCTGCGGGGAGGGAGGGGTACAGAGGAGGCGGTGCGAGCCTGCGGTGGCCGAGGCCGGCGTGACGTTGCACCAGCCTGAGGCGCAAAAAGTTGCACCAGCCTGAGGCGCAAAAAGGCGGGAAAGTTGTCCCGGGATCACGGGACCCTGGCAGTGGTGGGCTGCACAGGCTCCCGGGAGGGGCGGTGTGGAGAGTGACCTGTGCTCGCACACAGGATTTTTGGAGGCAGCAGCAGCAGCCCCAGCGTCTCACGCCCGTCTACGGGGTCCGCGCTGATCGCCGCGGCTCGCGCCCTTCTCTGGAGTTCGTTTAGGCGGCGCTCTGAATCCCCTCTCCTTGCGCGCAGCGAAAAAAAGAGGCAAGAAAAAGTCTCTTGCCTCTTCGGCAGCTGCAGACCTTTTCCCGGTCTCCCTCCCAGCCAGCTGTGGTGCGCTAACCCCTTCAGGCTGTGTTCACGCCGCCAGCCCCAGTCCTCTCCCTGCGATCCAACCAAAGCCCGAGCCTCAGCTCCCAGCTCCGCCCGCCCCGGCGGGTGAGCAGACGAGCCTCTCGGGCTGCTGAGTGCTGCTCGGCGCCGAGCCTCTGTGCGGGAATCTCTCCGTTTTTCCCTCTGCGCCCCTGTTGCTGTGGGGTCCCCGCTGATAGCTGTGGCTGGCGCCCATCTCTGAAGTTCGTTTAGGCGGCGCTCTGAATCCCCTCTCCTCGCGCACCAGGAAACAAAGAGGGAAGAAAAAGTCTCTTGCCTCTTCGGCAGCTGCAGACTTTTTCCCGGGCTCCCTCCCTGCTAGCTGTGGTGCACTAACCCCTTCAGGCTGTGTTCATGCCGCCAACCCCAGTCCTCTCCCTGCGATCCGACCGAAGCCCGAGCCTCAGCTCCCAGCCCCGCCCGCCCCGGCGGGTGAGCAGACGAGCCTCTCAGGCTGGTGAGTGCTGGTCGGCGCCGAGCCTCCGTGCGGGAACCTCTCCGCTTTGCCCTCTGCACCCCTGTGGCTGCGCTCTCCTCTGTGGCTCCGAAGCTTCCCCCCTCTGCCACCCGCAGTCTCTGCCCGCGAAGGGGCTTCCTAGTGCGTGGAAATCTTTCCTCCTTCACAGCTCCCTCCCACTGGTGCAGGTGCCGTCCCTATTCTTTTGTCTCTGTTATTTCTTTTTTCTTTTGCCCTACCCAAGTACGGGGGGAGTTTCTTGCCTTTTTGGAGGTCAGACGTTTTCTGCCAGCGTTCAGTGGGTGTTCTGTAGGAGCAGTTCCACTTGTAGATGTATTTCTACTGTATCTGTGGGAAGGAAGGTGATCTCCGCGTCTTACTCTTCCGCCATCTTCTCTCCTCCCTCTGCAGAGGTCTTTGAATGCATCTGCTTTCTGCTCATCTCCCCACGTTTTATCACCCACATTATTGACAGGCAGTGTTGTGGATACAGTGCTTTAGTGAGTAGGGAGTTGGTAGTTGTCCGTGAGATCTTAGTTTTGGTGAACGCTTACTTCCTTCTGTACTCTGCTCCCCTAGCCTGTGAAGCATCTATGTCAGGATGGTTTGATACTTCTTAGGCAATTACATAAAAAGTGGTGATTATCTGAATCTTAAATTGTTTTCTTTTTTGATAACAAATAATGTACACATGAATTTATAGACTCTTTTAGAATACTGAATCTCCACATTTATAGATGAGGAAACATACTCCAAGTCTGCATGTCTTCTCTCAAGTCAATAAACAATTCTAATAGCTGCTCTTTTTTATGAGCCCAGACCTGCACTAAGTGTTTAACTGTGGAGAAGTTCTGGTCCCTAGAGCTCCCAAGAGATGTTGAATGAATAGATGAACCTCTTTCACATTTGTGTGACTGAATTTGTTAAATTCCCTTTTGTACATTAATTAAAGGATTTTGACACCTCGGTTTCAGTCATCATATCATAGGGACTCATTATTCTTAGTTGGGACAGGACAGCACTGGAGCCAGGAGCAGGGACCGTGGAGAAGGCAGCGGGCTGGTGTCTCCTGGGTCCCCTGGGGCGTAGCTCCCCCTGCAACCCATGCAGGGTCCTCACTGTCAGGTGGGGTGATTATTCCTCACGTGGAAACACGTCACCCCAGCGCTGGCACATAGGAGATACTATGTACTCAGTAATTGTTAGCTCTTTTTAAAAGTTTGTGTTATTTGTTAGCTTTTGTTATCTGGATATTAATCATTGGCATATCCTGCCATCTCTCGCCCCCTAGAGATGGAGGAGAAGATAACAGTTCCCAGTCCATCCTGGGGGGCAGGGGGAGGCTGTGCCTGCTTAGAAGAGAGGGGAGCGAACCAAGAGGAGTGACTGACATTTGTGGGAAAGAAATGAGAGCTATTAGGAAGAATTCTACTTGACCTCAAGTCTCAACATACTCTAAGAAATACTGCTTTTTTTGTCTTTGCTTAAGTGGGGGCTCTGCTTTACTTACTGTCGACATTCCATGGGTGGAACAACTACCCTCTCTCATCTCCGCCTGGTGACACCCTGAAACAGTTTTGTGTTCTATTATTTCTCCCTGTCTCTTCTCACTCATCCCTCAATAAACTGCAGTCTGGCTTCTGCCCTCACTCCCCTGGAACTGCTTTTCCCGGAGGTTCCAGTGAGTGTCTTTTCCATCTTTTCTCTGATACTTGACCCCTCTCTGGAAACCTCTGGAAGTCCCTTCCATCTGGCTTCCTTCTTTACGCTCTTTCCTGTCTCCTCAGCATCTCTACCTATTTCTTCTCCACCTTTTCTTCCTTAACGTCTTCCTTAAAGCTGGTTCCCCAGGTTCTCTTCTCCGTTTTAAA
Organism: Eschrichtius robustus; assembly: GCF_028021215.1. Lineage (NCBI taxonomy): Eukaryota > Metazoa > Chordata > Mammalia > Artiodactyla > Eschrichtiidae > Eschrichtius > Eschrichtius robustus. The sequence continues at coordinate 56,687,356 of NC_090835.1, read as the reverse complement.
TCTGAGAAAGCTCAGTTTGCACCCGTGGAATTCAGCTGCTTCCTATGGGTCATGGCATTTCTCCACTTCCCTCTGCCGGTCCAAAACCGAACTGAGCTCCTTTGACTCCTGCCTCGTGTCTTTGTGAATTCTAGTTGTCTCGGATCTAGAATCTTCCTGGTCTCCTAACTGTTGATTTCATCTCAATCTCCCCCAGATCCACTTCATCCTTTTCATCAGAACTGTGCTTCCTTTGGCTTAGGTCCTCCTCATTTCTTGTCTGGATTATTGTAATAGCTTATTTATTGGACCCTCTTGCTGCCCACCTTTAGCCTATCTGCCACATGCTGTCAGATTCATCTAAGGCAGTGGTCCCCAACCTTTTTGGCACGAGGGACCAGTTTCGTGGAAGACAGTTTTTCCACGGTGGGGGCGGGGAGGGGATGGTTCAGGCGGTAATCCGAGCAGTGGGGAGCAGCAGATGAAGCTTTGCTCCTTGCCCGTCACTCACCTCCTGCTGTGCAGCCCAGTTCCTAACAAGCCACGGACCGGTACCGGTCCGTGGCCCAGGGGTTGGGGCCCCCGATCTAAGGCACAGAACTGATCTTACAGTTGCTTTGTGAATAGTGCCCGTTCAGGGTAGATTTGACTTCCCAGTGGGGCATGAATGGATCGCCATGATTTGGCCCTCTGCATTCCAGCATCTCAGGCCCTTTCTCCTGCACATGATCTGCTATGGTGGTACTAATCTACTTGTACTTCTTCATGCATCACAGTTTTTCCATATCTATGGAATTTTCCACATGTGCCTTCTATGTGGGTTTCTGTTGGTCCTTCAAAATGCAACTCAAACGTCTCCCCCGACAGCTCCCCTTTCTCCACTCTGCCCCATGTTTCAGGCCACAACTGCCGTAGTACTTTGTGTACATAATTGTGATGCAGTCTTGTCTGCTCTCATGGGTCCCTGGGGATGGGTGCTCTGACTTCCCATTGTCCTATCCTGGGACATTGCTATTCAAAAAAGAACCATTAGGTCTTTTTTTTTCTTTAATTTGGTAGCCTAATGTTTACAATGAATTTATGACCATTACTAAAAACCTTCTAAAGATTGTGCCTGATGAACCGGATGTCTGAATTTATTGTTAAAGTGAGCTTACGTGCTTGCAAAGTGATTCACTTTAAAAGATTTTCATTTTCTTTCTAGCTATAATGATCCAACCTTTTATGAAGAATGCAAAATGGGATACCTGAAGGAAAGGGAAGAATTCAGAAAAACTGGAATTCCTACCAAGAAAAGGCTGCAGAAGCTTCCCACAAGCATGTAGGCAAATATTCAAATGATACTCAGTAATGCCAATGTTCATGGAAATCACAGTCACCTGAAATGATGGACTCAAAGAAGTGTTTGCTTTATCCTTAATTATGGAAATAATTTTATCTGAAATAAAGATTTTTTTTAAACTTCAAAGTTGAGTTTATTGAATGGGATAGGAGTAAGTGGGGAATTGGAACATGGTTTACCTGGGCATAATGGGTTTATCCTTAATTATGGAAATAATTTTATCTGAAATAAAGATTTTTTTTTAAACTTCAAAGTTGAGTTTACTGAATGGCATAGGAATAAGTAGGGAAATGGGACATGGTTTGCCTGGGTCGTAATGGGGTTTTTCATATAGAGAACAGCTATAGTTCTCTAACAGTGATCCGATTTTTAGGTTTCCACATGAATCTTACTTATCAATCTATAGACTAATCATGGGGCCAGAAGTAACTAAAGGAAAGCAGGAATGGACAGCCTTCAAAGGAGTTAATAACTTGGCAGTATAGCAGGATGGTCATGAGCCAGGCTCCACCACTGAGGATTAACTGAGTAGGTAAGTAGAGTATGTAGGACAGTCTTGGACGTGGTAAGTGCGCTTTAATGGTTATTAGTAGAAGTAAAGGCTTATTTGGAAACAGAGATGAGGAGATAAGTGCTTATACATGAATTAGTTTTACTTACATCTTTAATAGAAAATTTCCTAAAATGTAGTGGCATTCCTTCACCTGTTAATTCTGCTACTGAAAATATTTTAATCTTTTTAAAAGTCTTCTTTATAAGGATGAATGACCATTTTGTAACATAGTAGTGGTTTCAGGAACTAGTGTAAAAAATTTCTGTCCCGACGTAATAATTTGATCCCAGGTTGAGCTTTTATATTAAAAGTTGCTTTTTTTTTCCTATGAGCTGTTAACTCTTCACCATAGCCATTGCAACTAGTTTCCAGGTAAGTAAAATTTATATGTATTTACATAGTTTTTATTAAAATCACAAATAGAAATTCCTGCCTACTAGGACAAGATTTAACTTAGGCCCCAATCCCATGAAATAGATCTGAGATCGAGTTAAAAGTAAATAGGACCCTAAAGAACCATGCGATGTTCAGGTTCCACACTTTGCTCTTGAGTAGACCACTCAAAGGAACTACTTGACTCTTACTTGAAACCCAGAGAGACCACATTTTCCAGGCATACAGATCAAAAGGAGGGAGACAACAGGAGCAGACAAGCAAAGCAGATACAGCCACAGAGACCACACGGCGTGGGGGTAAACAAGCCCATGCTCCTCTGGGGACCTTTCGATATTGGTGCATTTCCTAGAGCACAGGAATTAGTTTGTTTTTAATGACTTAAGAAAGAGCAAAATGGTTACTTTAAAAAGCTACTAAAAATATACAGCTTGTGGTTATTTTATAATTTTAATTAGAATTAGAGGGGCCAGCTTCATTTTTATGTGGAAAATTCATCTAGGTAGATGTCGCTTCCCCACAGGTGCTAGACAGACTAGGTTATAGAGTATAAAAATGTCCACTGCATGCATGGTACTCTGGGGAATCCGTCCCCGTGTGTCACTCGGCTCTTCCTCTGGCTGGCACCCCTGCACCTCTGCTGACACTCTCCTGTCCAGTGACAGGCCACAGATCTTCTACCCGTACGATCTGCCTTCTCCAGACAGCACTTCTGCATGAGACCATGACTGTTTTCACAGGATTCAGTCCTTTAGTGCTTGAAGCCTGAACTCTCCCCTCTACTTTGGTTCTTGTGTTCCACAGAGGTACATCCCTGCTCTACTTACGAATTAGGTTCCATTTTAGCAGAACCTCAGTTTCCTTTTAGAGAAGATGTAACTTCTATTTTAGCTAATGGGGAGGATTGAGAGGCTTTTGTTGCTGTTATCCGTGTTCTTTTCACTCTGTTGAGTTATGGATGTGCTGAATTGGGTTATCCATATAAAAATCTGGAGGTTAAAGAAATCTTCAAGGGAAGTCCTTTGGAGCAAGCTTCAGCTAGTATGAAACAAGTCAACAAAATTTTCCATTTTAAATAAGCTACAGATGGGCCATTCTCTCACTTCTCTTTGAATCTTACCAATAACAGAAATGATCATAAAATACATTTAAAAATTTATGACTGGGAAAATTTCTTTTGGTTATTCTTTCCTAAATAGTTTTACATCATTTGTTTAGCACTTTAAACTGTCAAGAACATCAACCACTGATTTTCTAGCGTACCTGTTTGATAGCTACCCTGTTGTTTAGATGCAAAAGCACTGTCTCTATTCAGAAGTTGGTTTAACAAGACAAATGTCTGTTACATGAATCAGATTAACAACCTATAATTGGTACATGACCCTGGAATATTTAGGCAAGGACAATATTTCCACTTCAATTTCAAACAAAAATAATTTATTTTAAGTAATGTCTTGGCATTGTTCAAAACATTAAGCCATTATGTCATACGACTTATTTTCTTTACAAAGGAAAATGCTCAATCTTGGTTTTAAAAAAGGCAAACCAGTAAGCTACATTAGAGATTAGATATAATGTACAGCCTATGCAGCCACGTGACAAATAGTTTCTGCTGCTTTGTTATTACACAAGTAGTTGCTTCCTTCAGCTAAAGCCTGGAGTCTTGTATTTGTTTTATGCATATTGGGTTTTGTTCTATTACTTGGCAGGAGATCGTACTCCCTCGAGTCAGCTGTGTTCATTGGTCAGAATAAATTCCAGCATCTGACATCAACTCCATTAATCACAGACAAGCTTGAATAAGTAAGATAATAGAAAGACAAATATCTGGTGAATGGTGAACACTGTTTATATATGTATGCTATTCAGTTAATGTAGAAGAGATTTGAAATATTCTTTTGAGTCCAAGGGGTTTGGAACTGTCTATCAAAAAGGATAAAGGCCTTCTACATGAAACGCTTTATCTCATGCAAAAGATGTAGGAACGGAGACATATATTACTAATATTCTTAATACCACCACCCTGAAAGAATACAGAGAAATTTCCGTATGAAGCCATCCTTGTTACTTGTTTATAAATGATTGATAGGCTCTTAGAATCAAAGCGTTGGGGGACATTTCATGATTATACTATATCATATATCAATACAGCACAGAATTTGGTTTCTAGGATTATAATTTCTAATTAATTAAAAACCACTTTCTCAATAAGTAAAATTACATTTCAAAACAAAGTTTAACCAGTTAATAAGCTGCTCTACGTAACAAGCAGGTGTAGACCCTTGGAAGAAAACGGCTTTATATAGTTACACACCCATTGGGATTTTCACTATAGCACTGAAGGACAGATTAGACTGAAGCCTTTGTGATACTATTCCTACTTCTAACTGGATAACGTATATGACTGTAATAGTTTATTCACACACCACATGGTTTTTCAACTATTTCATCACTTTTTTTCAATTAAGACTTGAGGGATGTACCAGGACAGAGTTGGCTTCAATGAGCAGATCATTTCAAGTCTTAAAATCCAAATTGTACTTTAAATTTTATCAACATCGTGATTAAAAAATGACTTTAAATCTTATACTTTGAGACACAATAGCACACATATAGATGCAATAACCCAGATAATATTGTTCCACTGTAATTTCCTTATCCTTACGCATTATAAGGTCAGCAGAAATATAACCTAAGTCACATTGCCATTTTACTCCTTTACGCAACTTAAAGCAACTTAACATGCTTTTTCTCTGATACAATGGTCTCCTTTATTTTTATGAGTTAGGCATTTCACATGCTTTGTAAAACCATGTCTGAAAACTTTAAATTCCATTCTTCATGTGAGGGGCAGAAATGTACAATTATCATCAAAGGTAGAGTTGTCATTGTGAAACACCTTAGGTTTATTAATTAGTAACACATATCTGATTCTTAGCCAGAATATGGAGCTGGAGGGTGTTCTTTCATACTGAAAAATCAACTACATAATACGGTACATTATGTGCAAATGTAAATACTGAAGAACTCTGCAAAAGTTTAATCAAAATCTGCTTTCAGTTTGTTAATGATTTCCCAAGAAAACCACTGAGGGAGATACAGCAACCTCGTGAGAACATCATAAATCTCTTCATAATTAATTTTTATAATGGCAGTTTTGATTATGTTGATCCAAGTAATGCAGTGGTGGCAGGTTGGGTAAAGGCAAAGGTTTATTTTTAGTTTCCCCAAATGTTGTCTCACTTGATTTAGGAGGGCTTGGGAATACCCAAGAATTATCTTCTAGAGAACTTCTGCCATAAGAGTTGTGTTCCTGAAAGTTTGTGCCATCGTGAGGAATGGATCGCTCATGATCTGTCCATGACTGGAGAGCTGCTTTCTCTGATAAAACCTTTGCATCTCCTGGTAAAGGGGAAGACGTGGCATGACAAAGAGTTTTGCCGTTTGGTGAGAGAGGGGCCTGTCTTTTGTACGTTACGGTAAAATTCGTCAAGTGCAGTTTTGTGCTGTCTTTCCCAAGGTCTTCCATGCATCCTGCTGGGGCGCAAGCTGAAAAGAAAGCACAGGCTAAGCATCAGCTGTCCTGGTATTTATGATCAGAAAACAGTAAACAAACACTTTGTTAATTTGGTTGATTCTAGAACTGGAAATGGACATTTCCAAGTTAGTATGATCACTGCGGCAGTGTGACTTGAAGTTGACAGATGATCTCAGTTCTAATCCTGGATCCGCTATTTACTGACAGGGTGACACTTGACTGCTCCAGGTGTCACTTCTCTCGTCTGCAAAATGGACACAGGAATCTTGTCCCGCCAATATCACAGTGAACATGAAGAAATTCCTATTTTAAAAAGCTGGAAACCAATTCAGTTAAAATACAAGTAAAGACCCTGTTCCGCAGAATGTTTGTGTGTCAGTGGAGACTAAGAAAGCTGTTCGTAAGTTTTAATAATTTTGTTAGATATAATATTCCTTAGCTTAGTCAAATCTGTTTTCCATAGGTGGTCCAAAAGTAAATTTTTCCAGAAATAACTACATTGTGAATTGGTGAGACCCAACTGAAATTTAATATATATTAAAAGGCTTTTATGGATAAAACAATTTAAATTAAAAGCTATAAAATCATCTCATTTCTTGTCAAATATATATAAGGGTAAATGTAAATTCTGCTATGGTCACAATATAGGTCAAAAAAAAACAAAAAAAATGAGTTTAGTAACCTGTAATGGCTTAGAAAACAGACCGCTCTCCAGCTGCTGTTCAGCCACAGACGACACAAAGCAAGGGTGTGCTTCCCTCCCTCTGCATTGCCTTTCCCCAGGCAGCAAAGACAAATTCACCCTCAGCCCAAGACGGATACCAAGTGCAACCAAGGCCTGACTCTACTTTTAAAGGAGAAAGAAAGAAACTGAACCACATTAAAAAATAAGCTCATTGCCCCTTTTCTTGGGAGGAGGTGACAGTGCTCAGCTTCTGGACAGGGTGACATGTGGGTCTACAGAAAAGGTGACCTGGGCTTATCTCTGTCCACTCCCCAAAGCACTCAGTTCTTTGTGGAGAGTGGTGGCCCCGGGCCTGGCACTGTCGTAGGAAACGTGCTAGAAACTTTCGGTTCAAAGCAGGATAAGATTGATCATTCACCAGCTCAGAAGGGACACGACAATAAGCACTTCCAAATGAGAAGAGAGCATTTCTCCTTAATTATTTTTTGGAAGTTCTGTTTAGTATATAAGAGGCACACTGAAAACTCACTGAAACATTACTCCATGAGTCTCGTTTAAGAGAGGTCTTATTTCTACCATCAACTTAAAGTTGTCTCATACGTAACCCTGGCCACTGGAAAACCTGAGGACAAAATGAACCGTAAACTAAGTTGGGGCGTGCCAAAGCACCTTATTGTTTTGCCTGGTTCATAAGTAACTAACCCTAGAAACAGAAAGGCAATTCTGAATTTAGCTTTCTGTCCCAACGTGCAATGTCCCCCGCCCCACAGGAAACCTTCCTGAGGAGAACTATTTATAAAATCTCTTGTGCCCTCTTCAGGGACAATTTGAGGTGCAAATGACAATTTTAAATTAATTATTTTTTAAAAAATAAGTCACATCTCAGTCCTTTAAAAATGAAGTTTACGGCATTCAAATTTACATTACACAACTTTACAGGAATACAACCATTACGTAATAAAAGGTACAAATGCACTGATTTTTTTCCGAGGTATAGAAACAGCTTTGGCAAAGTAGCCACTACTAGTTAACACAAAACTCAAGAAAAGGTTTAATCAGCCAAGCAGTTAAATATGAAAAGCAAAGCAATGAAAATTTTTGTTTGGTTGAAAGGGCTAAGTGAATAGCATCTAGTCTCTATTCAAAACAATCTATCCTTTAAGGAAAGAAAAATTAAGTTTACAAAAAATGAAAATAACCAAATAACGAATCAGAGTTCTCTCTTTAAAAACAATTTAAAGAGCTACGTCTTTGGTGTATTCTGTAGCACTGGAATGAAAGTAGCTTTTGGTGTCTTGGTGTCTTTTTTTTTTTTTTTTAATATATGAAGTAGTTGTGGTAAAAGGTCAACTAGAGCAAACTTAACACCTCAGCCTTGAACACATAAGCAACACTTGGCTGAGAAAAAAGCCACAAGGGGAAAAGAATACAGTACTGAAGAAACACACATCAGCAACACCTTTATGTGTGAAGTTGACCAGTATGAGGCTGAAGCCAGAGCAGAGAATGGGTGGCTGTGAATAGACTACATATACTTTGGCTTATCAAACTCATTTGATGAGATTTCGATAAGATACGATAGCGAGTTGCTCTTTGAGCAGTTTGGCTGGAATCAGTGGTTTCCGGCAAACCCTGACTTGCCTTTCTTGATTGCAGTTGGGGTTTTCAGCTTTCTTAGCAGTTCAGCTTGTACTTGAGTCACCAGATGTAAATTAGACATTTCTCTCTTCAGTTCCCAGTATGCACTTTGCATATTATCACTGAAATACAGGGTTTTTTTTTTAAAAAAAAAAAAGTTAATGGTTATTATTCTCTGTGGAGAGAAGGGGATAACTTTAAAATAGAAATGAGCTTATCTGCATTTCTGCTCAAATTGTTGTGAAATAATACAAATCAAATAAAACTTCCTCATTAAATAAAATATTTAAATAGAGCATTATAACAAGTGAAAAAATCTTATTCACAATACATTGACCTAATTTTAATCAATTAACTGAACTATATTAAACAGAAGGGTATTATAAAAAGTGTTCTAACCAACGAGTTTAATAGTTCTCTTCTCAGGACTGAGATTTTAGGATAGCCTACCATGTGCAGTGGTGTTAATATATTTAATAGTAAGGAATATGGTCTTCACTTGCAAATCTGATCAAGAATAAAGTGACATTCATTCATGGATGGATTTTAAATTTGTATTTATCTTTTGATTGTTCTGATGTTGTGAATTGAAATGCTGTTATCAATTCTGAATGTACACCAAAGCCCACATTAAAATAAAATTTAGGTTTCATGCATTCCAGTCTTTTATGTTTGACTGGGCTGTCTCATATTGTTGGTTCTAAACCAATGTGACATGACAGCACAAGACATGAAGAGCCAGCTGATTTCCTGGTAAGGGAAAAGGAGCTGGAGAGAGGATTATATGAAACAGAAATAAAAACTTCACAAATACCTCTCATAATTAAAAGTATTTTACCTCAATTATCTGAGAAGTTATAAATCAGTTATTTTAAACCTAATTTTATTGAGTTTCGTCTTCCATTAAGCATTCTTATTTGCATATTCATGATTTTTTTTAGGTTCTTAGTTGCCAACTAAATAAATCAAAATCTTCAACACATATGTAAGAACAACTGATCTCATAGTGTTCAAACAACCCCTACTACCTCTTAAAGATATTAGTGTAATTTTAGTAATAATGAAATCAAATTAAACAAACATGTCACATCATGCTTCAATTTTTGTCTAGCTATAAACAAAAACCTTTAAACAAACTACTAGGATAACACTCTTCATATCTAAATCTAATATTCTAATTATGGAAACAACAGATATATTCAAAAAGAGTTATTTTGAATTATGACATTCCTTTTTTGTCAAAATATTCCCATTCCACTCAGACTATAATTCTTTCAATAGGAGCAGGAGAATAAACTTTATACTGCTTTTGAGAAAAATCTACTCGTTTTAATCTGTTGTAACGTCACTTGTTAACCAGTAGTCTATTAAAAAACACAGGGATTTTTGCAAGTTTTTGATAGGTGTGAAATAATTACTTCACAAAAATTAGTTAACCACCTCTGCTTCGGCAGTCAACATCTGAGCCGTGTGCTACAATGAGTGTGTCACACAGGAACTGTCTGAAGTGTGAAGAGTCAGTGATTCCTTGGTGCAATTCTGGGCATTCAGCATGCTTCCCAAAAAGGTTACTCACATTACGTAGCAGCTAAGTGTAAACACTGTACATGTGCTAATTCATGCAGACAGTCATGATATGAATCATACAGATTAAAAACAGTGGCTTGAGATGGTAAATCAGTACCTGACTTGGAGAAAAGCAAATACAGTATTCAAGACAGTGTTTGGATACTGGAATATCAAACATTTCATCATTCAAAATAGCTAACCATATAAAATAAGAGAAAATTATAATAGAGGTGTTAATGCAGCACTAATACACATTTTCCAATTCAGTTTAATGAAGACTGCTTATAAATTAGGTGACACCAAAAACTAGGTCACCTAGTTTAACATATGTCTAAACTTTTTCTTTTGCCCTTAATGTCACCTGAATTGAAAACTACAGATATAAAAAACTAAAATTATTACTAAGTATAAGCTCTCCCTCTTGTGGATAACAAAGTAATGGCAGTTACTTTACACTTTACCATTTATATTAAAGTGCTATAGTCTTCAAAGTGTGTTAAAATTTTTAAAATTCTACTTGAACAAAATGTTTAAATCATTGCTTAAGTAAGACTGGACAGTTGTCATCCACAGATCTTCAGCAGAGCTCCAGCTAACCTTTACTTATCCAGGTATTTTTGAGACTATAAACTGTTCCCCTTCTACCTCCCACCAGCTGGGAATATAAATTAGTTAAGTTTTGCTTTAAATACCATACAAGCAAAATCCTAATGATATATATAGTTGTGTACAAAGAACTCATAAAGCTACTTGAACACTGAGATGCAGCACCAAAGTACCCCAAATGAGAACCCTAAGAAATAAGACAGATGAGACAATAAGATAATGCTGGTTGAGCATGTACTATGTGCTAGACAGGCACCTCACCCTGTTCTCACACAAACGTGGCAACCTGGGAGCTCACTTCACACACAAGGAAGCAGGTGCAGGAGAACTTCCTGACTCTAACAAGCTGCTGTTCAAAGCTGCCTTTTAGCTATCCAGTCCTGTGACTGACTGCTGCCCTTTGTGGGTAACATTTTTCAAATCATCAGAACCTTCAGCTTCATCACATATTTACCAACCACTGACTTCCAACACAACCTTCTTCGTCCCAGTATAAAATTCCACACCTCTAAATTTTAAACGTAATGAAACCTGCTTATCCACATCTCAAGAAGGGGGCACATGTCCAGCTTACATGGTAAAAACTGTGTAAAAGCTCAGTTTTCTTAATTGACACTGTACGTTCAACTCTTTAATACTGAAATGAATGTTCCTTTGTATAAGAAAAATCTACTTGAATTTTTTTTTTACTTCAGCCCTATTTTTCTTTAGCTTTTGAAAATTTATTGAACTACTACATTCCCCAGAGGAATTAAAATGAAAGTATGGTATATCTTGACAACTGTGATTTCTTCAAACAAGCATCTTTCAAGTATTTTTAATTGTAAGGCACAGCAGGCAATCATTTTACACTGCAACCCATATTCTGTTATGTTCTATTCTGTTTTATTTATTTTTAAAATGCTTGTCTTAACTCACAAAATTTCATGATCAACTAAGGCAACACAGCACAGTGTGAAAAACACTAACCTAATCCCTATTTTCTAAACCAAGAATTTGCACCTGAAGAAGTTACCCCATACCTAGATCTGGCTTAAGAACTGAAGGCAACAACCTAAAGGTAACCCCCAACTAGTACACTGGCAGGACACTGGCCAAGTTTCTGATAGGCAGGGCTGTTATTGTTAAATGATATTGTTTACAATGAGGAACATATAAAAGGCCTCCAGTAATTAAAATGTTCACTCAGGAAACAATATGGTACCACCTCGTTCCCCTGGCAATATGATGGAGGAAATGCAAAAAAGGAGGTGATCCAAAAAGGGGAGTTTTCCAAATAACTGGAAAATAATCATTAAAAATACCTAAACTTTTAGTTAATGGTTTTATGGAAACATTCCTATGTACTTTTCTCCTAATACAGTAAACTTAATTTATCATCTGAATTGTTGTATTTAGAAGTGGATGACGTAACTTAAAGACTAATAAAACATAGGACTATAAACTGTAAATAGGTATAAATGATAAGGTAAAGGAAAAACAAGATAAAATGCAGTCAGGAATGAGGCTAACATAAAAATGCATGATATAAAGTTTACCAAGGGTAAGCTACAAGTTTGGTTATTAGTTTTCTAGTTGCTAACCAGAAGAGGGAGAGCTAATCAGTTCTGCAATCCACACTGCTATGGGTTTGCAAACACAGAAATGTACTTGAGCACTGAGGAGCCATTAGGACCCGCTTTAATTACACAGTTCTTTAACATACAGAAACTCTTAGACTGAACTTCATTCTAAAATCTGTTTCTCTCAGTTGATACCCTGAATTGATACTGAACTTTAGAGAATTCAAAACTGTACTTCAAAGCCACAATTACATAGTTCTCAGCCTCAGAAACCAGACTCATCTCTTGGGGCCTTCCTCCTCCTCCAAATCCTGGCCTAGAGATCCTTCACTATCTTTTTAGTTATGTGATGCCTTCAAACACACATCTTTTTGGTGGGTGGCGGACAACTTTTCAAGTTACTCTCAAAAAAAGTGATCCAAATTATGTAACACTGCCCATGAATGGAAGCAGAAGCCCTGTTCTATACCATGTACTTCTAATTATTTATATAAGCCCTTTTATTTGACCTACTGATTCTAACACGCTTCTTTCCAAAAATGGTTTAAGAAGGCTTGTAAAAATGACAAATACAACAAAATTAATAAGGGGAAACCTAGGTTGACAGGAAGAAAGAAGGTAACTGACATAGAAGACACCTTGGAAAAATAATTCACATGGATGCTATACTAGACACATGTTTTAAAGAAAGGAAAAACTTCCTTGCTGTATATTTAGATGAAAGTTGAAGGCATAAGTGAGCTACTGTTTGAATGGCAGGGCTGAGTAGCTGCAATAGAGACTCTGGCCCATGACACCTATAATACTTACTGCTGGCCCTTCACACAGGAAGAGGGGCTGCCCCTGGATCTGGAAGAGGGGCTGCACTGTGTTTCCTCATACTGTTTTCCCCAACTGAGCGTTTCTCTCCATTAGATTTTTGATAGGAGGAATAGGTATGAGATAATTCAGTAAATTTTGGAAGCCAAACGAGCAAACAATGAAGTCAAATGAGTATGTTTCATTGGGTGGAAGTATCCATGGAGAGAGGGGATGCTAACATAGCAGAACAAAAATTATCAGATAAAACAATGCACTTATGTTACTTAAATAAAAATGATACATATATTTGAGGAAAAAAAGGGCCGAAATAACATACATGAACTCTGATAGCTACTTTTATTCTTACCCCAAGAGGACAGTTCTCTTAAAATTCATGTCATATCAAAGACTAAGGCTGTCCAAGTTTGCCCTTAAGACAAAGTGATATTGCTGTGTATGGAAATACGTAATTTTTCATGTAAAAATCAGGATTACAGAATACTTCTACACAACTAGCTCCCTAAAATCCTATCTAAAATATTATTGAATGTTCAAAAATTTTATCTAAGGCATCACAATATGCACCTTTCTACTGCTCAAGTTCAAGCCTGTTGTTAAGGAACAGTTAAATATTTTTTATAAATACATTGTGATCAGAAATTACATGCAGTACCCAAACAGTGTCAATCTGTTTTTAAGGTTAAATCATAACAGAAATCTAAGTACCTATACAAAGTGGCCTACAGAACAATTATTATTGTTATATAATGTATTATTATTGAATGTTGAAGAATGTTCATACCTTGAAATGCTTAGTCTTTGGAGATCTCTGCTCTTCAGATTGTCTTCCTGAGATGGATACTGTCATTGTTTAAAAAACAGTTTAAAAGTTGTAATTGTTACCTTCTATTTATTCTCAAAACTTTATTTACCCTACACATGCTTCAGCTTTTACAGAATACATCTGTAACTGTACAGCATAAAACTAGTATCTTATATTCAATTTTAATGAAATAACTCCAAATCTATACCAGATATTTCTAAATCATTTCCAATTATTTAAAGTCATTAATGCTTTAATTTTCTTTAAAAAATACACTTGCTCTCACATAAAAGACCTTGGAGTCTTACAAAATGTATTTCTGACGATACCAATCTGAAATCTATATTCAAAAAAGGGTAACAAATTTATCAAATTACTGTTTCTTCAGGTATAGCTGAGTGAATTCCACCAGAAAATGGAAGTTTATTGGTATTTCACTTTTTGGTATTATTACAAAGAAGTACCAAAATTTAACAGGTTATTGTTTAAAAAGATGAACAAATTTCCTCTTTCCACAAGAAAATGACAGGGAAAGGACTTCATAAAGTCCTTATATACTTCCAAGTTTTAGTAGTTTAGGTTACAGATGACAAAAAGAACCTATAAAAGATATTTAAAAGTGGACTTAATACACTTAAGATAACTCTGTAACACACTTATTTGCAATGCATTCAATTCAGGGTCTATAACAAATTAAAATGACTATCACAGGCACTAATTCTATTAGCAGAAATGGCCAGTATAAACTAAAAGAACAAAATTTAACTTTACTATTTCTTATTTATATAATCTAAATGATATTTTTTAAAGTGGAACACTAAAAAGCCACAAAAGGACTTCATGAGTCCTCTGAGTTTGGGAGTGTAAAATATCAAAATGTACTACAGAAGTTAAAGTGTCTTTGGATCTGATTGTTCAGAAAATACCAACTAAATACTGTGAATGATTTAGTTGCATCTCAGGGAGCCCTGTGGAGAGGGGAAACAGAACTGGCCCACAAGTCAGAGGAAGTCTGACCACTAACAAAGCACATAACCTTGGACATTTTCCTTTCCTGTTCTTCACAGGAAATGAAGGAATCAGATCAAGTCACTTATCGTTTCTCTGTATAATTAATTAAAAATATACATTTTAATTAGTGTATACTTATACATATATGCACAATGGAAACCTTGTTTTTAAAGCCAATGATAGTAAACAAAACACCTAACAGTTTTGCTTGGTGAAGTATTTCTCCAGCTACCACCTAACAATTCAGAAAATCTAACACAAATTAGCAAAAAGCACAAAGGAATTGTCTCTAATACTCAAAGACCCTATCCCTGGCCAGTCATCAGTTTGCCATGTTCTAAAGGCAGTAATGGATCTGTTTCCCAACTTGTGCCATCTGATGTTGGAGTTTCACATAAATGGGCCCATAGCTACAAAATCCTGGGAAACACTGTTCAAGTTAAATAGGTTCCTGTACTTCAGGACTGCTCAGAACCTTTAGTACACACAGCACACTGTGCATCTCTAAAGAGGCTGTTATTGGCTACCTTAGGCATCTACACCAACTCCATTTACTGAGCCAGTGTTTCCTACGCTTCGGTCCTAGTGTCTGTTTTTCTCAAAGGAGCCGCTGTTCTGAATATAAGTGGCTGGAAAACTGGAGGATACAGAAAGTAAAAAAGGCCCATAGTGGAACTGACCCTGGAACCTTGACCTCATTAATACCAAACACTGAATCAACTGAGTTCACTAAGTACTTTAAAAAAAAAAGCAAAGCCCCCAAAGCCCCACTATTCTGTCCATGTAGGATGCTATTTCACACTTCAGAAGGTGTTATAAAATATGTTTCACAGAAAATACCATCTTAAAAATATTTGTAAGTATGGCTACAGTAGATATAAGATTATTGTGAACATAAATTTTCTCTCCATAGCTTGCTCTTTGACTCCCATATCCAAGAGGACTCTGACCAGTAATACCTTTGAAACAAGACTGAAATGTACACATCCCACAATACCAAGATTTAAACTTGGAACCCTTGATAAACTGATAAATTTCCACTCCATCTTTCCCTGGTTCATATCTTTATATTAGTTGTGAGCATTTTTGACTTTAAATCTCCCCTCCCCCAGCCAAATAAATTCCTATGAAGAAGGGACCGTGTCTTAAATCCCCTTTTCAAAAAAAAATTCCTCCCTTACCTCACCTTCAACTCTTAAAGTTTCTTAGTCTCTCAGATTCAATTTCATCAGCAATAAAACAAGTGATTTCTAAAGTTTCTTCTACCTTCAAGTCTGTTTCTGTGATTTGTGAAAGATGAATTAAACTAAAAGCAAATTTATCCTCTAGCACCACCTAGTGGAAAACAAATAATAAGAACTGAACTGTATTAACACATATACACATATACACCCCTAAAGCGCTGCTTTTCTCGATTACCCTAATTAAATTTTTTGAAACACATTCACTTATTGAATACCCTATGTACTAGGCACCATGCTGCTTAGATATTTAATGTCAAGTTTATAGAAAAAAAGTTCAGTTAAATGAGTTTGCTAATGTCACAATTAATAAGCAACACAACCATGAACCAAGTTTTTATGATTCCATGGTTCTGCTTCCTACTCTATAAGGAGATACCCATTATTTATAAAAGCTATTAAATCATTTCAAGTAGAAAGTATATACTGACAATTGTAATTCAGAGCTTCAAGATGCAGATCTTTTCCTGCAAGCACATCTTTTTAAAAGAAGCCTCCTAAGGGCTACTACGGCAACTGGGCTTGCAGGACAGGATGCTGGAAGCTGCTGAAGGAATTGTGCATGTGATCATGGGTGCAAAGCTAGGAAAATCAACTTCAGATGTCAAGTAGGAAAAACAGGTTTTTTTGGCTCTAATGGTAGTTGATAGTAATTTTTATAGTGGGTGTTTCCCCTTTATCAGGCCTGGGGGCTCCAAATCAAGTTCTCACTGTCCAGTTCAGAGGAGTTCATTGGGTAAAGACCAAGGCAGGATGCTATATTATTCTTAATGCCTGTCTCATTCTTAACCAGTGGTCACCTCCAGTAAAGACCACATTGCAGACGAGAGACCTGTCGGCTCATCTAAGGACACTTGGGACTCAGGGCAGAGTGCTGGCTGGCAGTCAGGAAGCGTGGGCGGAGCTCCTCTTTCAGGTGGTGGCTGCTCAGAAGAACCTAGGGTGGGGACATAGCTCCTTAGTAGTGCTGGATACTCTGATGGGCAAAATGTTGACCTGAGAAATAATTATCTAAGTGGCTACCTTAGTTTGAAATACATAGTGTATAGAATGTATATAATGGCTATTGAACTCCAGACTATTAAACTTTTCAATTTCCTGTAATAACTATTTTAAACTTTGTGTTTGGATCATTGCTCCCACACTGCTCTGCTTCTCTATCATTCCTTCTTTTTATTCTCAGCATTGTCATGACATTGAAAACATTTATCCAAGCTTTTCTGAACCCAATGTAAAGTTGTCCCTCGGTATCCTATCCATGGGACACTGGTTCTAGGATCCGCAGTGGGTACCAAAATCTGCGTATGTTCAAGTCCCACAGTTGGCCCTCTGTATCCTCGGGTCAGCATCCATGGATTCAACCAACAATGGATAGCGTAGTCTACAACCTGTGGTGGCCTCGATCCACAGATGTGGAACCCACAGATACTAAAGACCGACTGTATACTTACTGAAAACAATCCTTGTATAAGCAGACCTCCACGGGTCACAACCCCATTGTCCAGGGATCACTGTATTAGTAGACAGACTCTGAGTGAGGACCTGAGAGGCAACTTGTGTTTCAGTGGATGACTTCAGGCTAACCATACTTTAGCAGCTCAGCAGGGTTTTTGTTTTGCTCCCCACCCCCACCCTCCGCTCCGCCAACCCCAATTCTTGCATTCTCAGCTATTTGCTGAAAATTAAAGTTGCTCCAAAAGTATTAGACTTCTGAGAATTAGTGGATGCTGTAAAGTTTTGTTTTAATAATTCTAAAAATCAAGTCTCCTGTCATGTCTAAATTAATCAAATTATTACATTAAATGAAGTGGGAAACTTAAAACCTGAGTTCTCTTTAAACTTTACAGAGAAAAAAATGACTTAAGGAAATTGAAGGAAAGGAAGTCTGAAAGAACAGCTTTAATAAATTAATAAACTAATAAGGTTTTTAAAAATTAGCTTTTAAACAACAAAATCATATAGTTCTGGGATTATGCTAAAAGTATACAGTTATCATATTTTAGCAAAAATGATTAAAGGGGAAGATAAAGGTGAATTTTCAGATAATGTAACTCTCTAAGTAGTCATAATTTATGTCAACTCTGATTTAATACTTAGTTATAAATCCTACATATGATGCACACAGCATGCTGAATTTCTCAATTTAATAATTCTGTAATACCATTTGTTTGGCTTTTTGTAGCTCTATTTTGAGATCTCTACATTCTTTCCTCATCAGTTCCAGTTCTTGTTCCAAACCATGGATCTTCAGGTCACAGCTCAACTTTTCCACCTCCCAGTTGGATGAAGGTGGATTTAAATTTCTTATCACTACAAAAAGGATGGACATTAAAATTGTTATTTCTGACTTCTACATTGGTTGCAATTCGAAAAAGATTATGCTAA